>NC_000067.6:103336603-103968603 GCF_000001635.26 Mus musculus
AGGTAAGGAGATCATCAGAGAAGATAAAATAAGAGAAAAGAGGGTTTATGTAAAGAACTGATAGTCTTATGTACTGCCAGGCCATATGCTTTAAGTCCAAGTCAGGAGATAGAGTTAAACACCGTATAAACTCTCTATGTATTTCAGACTCCTAAGTCCCTGCATAAGAAACATTAATCAAATGATTATATAGAAATGACACTAATGGAATATCAGATATAACTAACTCTACAGACACCCGTGAAGTATTGTCTTAGTCTGTGAGGGCTACAGGCAAAATTCTACTAATTGAGAGACTTAGGGAGTTCATTTCCTTACAACTTTTGAAGACTAGTAGTACAAAGTCAAGGGCTGGCAGACAGAATTGTTGCCAGCTAAGGGTTCTTCTGTTGGGTTGAGTACCTTTCCTACTTACACTTACATGTTTATATCAAAGGGAGATGAGGAAAGAGGCAAAAAGAGTGAAATAGCAGGAGAAGGTGTGTGTGCATGTTTGTGCTTGATGAGAGAAAGAGGGAGATTTCTTCATCCACTTGTGTGTTTCCTTTAAAAGACACTAATTCTGTAAGATGAGGAAATGTCCTTGATAGCATCATTTTGTTACTGGGAACATTAACATCCCCTTTTGAGGTTTTTAATTTCTTTAATAATAGTAGTCAAAAATGGACTCCAAAAGAAATTCGATGATAACTTAATAGGTGTCTAAAACAAAACTCTCTGCAGGCAAACTAACTTTCTGCCCAGAGGACAGAGACATAGAAGAGGAATAGAAAACCAACCTGCTTGAGCTATGTGTGGAGATTGGCAACTAGGCAAAATGAGGAAAGGAAGGAATCTCAGAATTTCAGAAAACACAACTGAACTCCAGCTAGCATCAGAATATAAGGAAGACAGAAGATAAGAAAAAGGGAGAGTTACAGTGCTCAGAAAGGAGGGTATATCCAGCAGAACCTCATAGCAATTAGGCAGCTGTATTGAGGAATTCTGAGAAAGAAAGGTACATTATCTCATAAAAGAAATAACATTTCTATCTAAAAGAAACAACATTTCTTTAGTTTGGCTTAATGTGTACCAGCCTTCCTGAGGGCTGGTCCTTTGGACAAGTGATTACCTAGCTCAGTTATATGTGCTCTTGGGGAGAACAAGGATATGTCTCCACACAAAGATAGGTTTTGTTCCTAGTTTTAATATTTGGTCTTAACTATTGTCCTTATATGTAGCCACGTTGAAGGATAAGCTTCAACATACACATTTTATTGATGACAGGTAAAATGTCCTAGATACTGAACTATGCATATGTAATGTAAAATGAATATAGTGTAATGGACACTCAGAAAATTTATGAAGTAAAGAACCATGTTTATTTCATTTTAATATCACTATTGAGCAAAATGTCTTAGCTTGAAAAGTATGCTGTGGATGAAATATATATTCTGCCTCTAGTGAGAGAAAGAGCCACATAGATATCAAGTGTAGAAAGTCCCCCTAGAGTCCAGAAGTAGATTTTGTAACCCACAATGTTTTAGCCTTTTGACAGCAACACAGCCAGAGAAAATAAAAGATAAGAAAGTGGGGTGTCAACATAAAAACACAACTCTTACCTCAAAGTGGTTAGGAGATATTTTATTCTAGAGCCAGCAATGAGTGACCAAGTGTACAGAACACAGAGTACTCAGAGAACATAGATTTGAGTTAACTCAAATTTCATGTCCCAATGCAGTAACATTTTGATGAATTTCCTATGGCAACATGATTCAAGAAAATCACAAATTAAGGCTTTCTCAAATATATTTGGGATGTACTAGGTATGATGGTTAAAGCAGATTCCCTGAAGAAAATAAATTCAACTAGGGAACAACCTTACTTCCTGGCATAAATCAAAGTAAATTAGAGGACATCTTCTAAAGTTTACAGACAACAGTGAAAATGTATTACTATTATTTTCTTGCTGTTAAGTTTTATGAGTGTTTATCTTTTCAATGTACAATAAAGATTCATGGGGAGAAATGCTGTAAACAAGGCAGGTCTTTGTTGTGGGACATGTTAAAACCAAACCAAACCAAACCAAACCAAACCAAACCAAACCAAACCAAACCAAAACTTACCGTGCTATATCCAGCTAGCTACTCTCTGCTGGGCAGTCTCACTGACTCTAGGCCAACTCCAGGTGGCAGTATCCCCAGCTCAGGTTCGCCTGCCTCAGAGCTGCCTGTACCTTCTCAGCCATCTACCACCGTAGCGAGTTGTCACAAATCCCTTTAACCAGTATATCAAAACTCATGAAGCTTACATTTAAACAGACAGATTTATATATTAATAAAATCTTAATTCACAAGATGTCCACACAATACCTTCAGAGCCAGTTGATAATGATTGTAAATTGCCCACCTAGATAAGACATAGCTATCTGTGGATATTTAAAGCCATGGGGAATCTGGATTGTCCTGTTCTTTCTTCCTCCCTCTCTTTCTGTTCCCATCTCTGTCTCTGAAACTTCTAGCTCTGCCTCCCTTTTCCATGTCCAATCACAGGTTTCCCATTGCACTAATATTTAAATTAATTAGGGGAAAACTCTGCTAAAGATCTGGGATATGGATAAGTTGGTAAAATGCTCGCTGTTCAAGCGTGAGATCCTGAACTCCTATTCCCAAAGCAAGCACAAAACCATTTAAACTACAGAAGCAAGGGTCTTTAATCCCAGTACAACTCTTGTAAGATAGGATTGAACACAGGAAAATTCCTGGAATCTCACAAACCTGCTTACCCAGTAAATGCACCACAGAAGACATAACCATCCCTAAGAATGTGAATTATACACACATACACAGACATGGAAAACTTTTTAAGATTGAGACAATTTAAAATACGTAAAATATACTACATTATAGGGAAAAAAAGAAACAAATGTTGCTCCTTATGTCAAATTGTATGTGTGTGTTTACATTCCTTCTTCAGGAGGGACCGCTAAAAAGATTAAGGATATCAAATTAGACCTTCAAATAAATCATTGAAATGAAAGCAGTACAATAAAACTCAAAGAAACTATACAAGGGATTCTTCTCTGAAAAGCCAGACTCCCAGCTCTCATAGCAATAACTAAGTTTAAGCCTGGGAGTTCTGGAATATAGGCCATTGACAACTGTCAGGCTTCTCAGTAAATTGTCAATGAAAGTCTAAATCCTTGCAAGCTTTGAGGTAAATTAGCAGTCCACCAAAAGTACCAAACATCAAGGTGCTCATTTTTAGCTGAAATAATTTTTCATAAAGTAGTAATCCTCCCGTAATCTCTTCCCAACCTTAAATAATAGCCAATCTCTGTGCTCAACATTTATTTAGTGGAGTCTGGAATATCGTTTCATGCTGAAAGCTGGATCTTTTATCCTGACAGAATAAACAAAAGAATCAAGGACAAAGTGAGAAGGAATAGGACACAGGTTATTGAAAACATATTTCCCTTGAGTAGTCTGACTTTCTCTTCATGACATCAGGTATATTGCATTGGGTATGTTTTTTTTGTTTTTTTTTTTGTTTTTTTTTGTTTTTTTTTTTTTTTTTGGTAAGTGCCTATATTATGTAAGTGCCTATATTATGACTTACAGCCACAATGCACCCTGGCTGACAATGGTCCAACTGTTTTAGATGCAGGTATGAAAAAGACATGCTTAAAAATAATATCCCTAAATGGCCTTATCTGGCATCAATGGGAGGAGCGGACCTTGGTTCACTGAATGTTCGGTTCCCAGTGTAGGGAAATGCCAGGGCAGTGAGATAGGAGTGGGTGAGTGGGTGAGTGAGCACCCTCCTATGAGCATGGGGAGGGCGGTGGAATAGGGGGTTTGCTGAGGAGAAATAAAATATTCAACTAAGAGATAGCATCCCTAAATATCCGAAGCGCAACCCTGCTTTCCTTTCTCTTATCTTCTCCTCTGTGTGTAAAGGCCTAAGCTGCCCAAACTTGTTTTCTTCCACAGCTTTTTTATTTTTCTGTATGACTAAGAAATAAATTGTTTGCAACAGTATGGGGACAGAAGAAGGTTAAGATTATAAAATTCCTGTGATTGGAATGTTCTATTTTTGGAAAGTTGGTTACTCTGGAGAAAGCATTATTTAGAAAGAATGTTAATACACAATAGATGGCAATCTCAAGGAAGCTACAACATTTAGACTTGCTGTTAATTCACCTTCCTATTTATATATACTCTAGCACCTCTCAATATCACTCACAGCTAGGTGAAGGGCAAGCAATAAGAAATTCAATCTTAGATGAGGGTCTGTTAACACTCTAGTACTCTTGCTAGGAAGTGTCAGTAGCTTTATTGCCATTATCATGGATGTAGTTGTAGGACTAGATTGTCCTGCTGTAGTAGCCTTGGATACAGGAGTTGATTCTAAGATGTTATCTCGTTATAACCATAATAAAAACAATGCCACACAGCAAGTGTTACGACTTGACTGGCAACTTGATGAAAACACATTTCTGGGCATATATGTGATAAAATTTCTAGACTAGGTTAATGATTTGGTCAGACTCATCCCAAATGTGGGGAGCATTGTTTATGTGATTTCTATTTCAAAAAAAAATAATATATATATAAACTGAGCAAAAGCATCCAGTTCTCTCTGCTTTCTGATTAAGTACATAACCCTGAGCAGAGTTAGTGCAGAGAATATTCTATTCTGATGAACATACTTTTTACCTGTGAGCCCAAATAAATCTATCTTTTGTAAGTTGTTTGCATCAGATAATTTGTCTCTTCAATGAGGAAGTTAACTAATGCTATGACTAAGAAGACTTCTCCTGGGTTTATGGATGTTACATGAGTGAAAGTCAAGGTATCATCTGGTCTGTGGACTCAAGGAATCCTAGGTTAAAAATGTTATCTTCAAACTCTCTTAGGTTGCTGGCAGAACTCTTGTTCCTTGCTCTTTTTTTTTAATTAGGTATTTTCTTCATTTACATTTCTAATACTATCCCAAAAGTCCCCCATACTCTCCCCCCAACTCCTCTACCAACCTACTCCCACTTCATGGCCCTGGTGTTGCCCTGTACTGAGACAAATAAAGTTTGCAAGACCAATGGGCCTCTCTTTCCAATGATGGCCGACTAGGCCATCTTCTGCTACATATGCAGCTAGAGACATGAGCTCCGGGGGATTGCTTGCTCTTAAAACCAGTATCCCTGGTAAACAGAAGGAATGTAAGAGACAGAGGTCTTGTTTGATTCCAAGAAAACGTTGTCTTTGAAACATAACAAGACCAATACACATATCAACATATAATTATGGCTCAGAGAATTCCATCTGGTTCCCAGCTCGAACCATCTAGGGACTAACACTCAGGGTGCTGGATAGTACTCAGCCTGTTACTAGAGAATAATGACATCATCAATTTCTTCTCACAGAAAGTGTGATAGCATGTATAATACCTACACATGTTCAAAACAGATCAAACCTCAGCAGTGAGAAGGGAAAGTGCACATCAAGTCTCAGTGGTAAAAACAAAAAGCTATTTACAACTGAAAAATTGTAGGAAAGGGAAAAACAATTTTATTCAAGGGATTGTCACTGGGTATACCAACCACATTCCAGGGCAGAATCCATGTTTACTTTAGTTCACCAAGACAAAACTGACTCCAGTGTGTGTGTGTGTGTGTGTGTGTGTGTGTGTGTGTGTGTGTGTGTGTGTATGTGTGGGTGTTTTGTACTTTTGAATTTATTTAGTTTAGTTTTTAGTTATCTTTATTTTCTTCTTTTTCAATTTTTCTGTTTTTATTTGTACTTATTCCTTTATGAGATTGAAAGAAAAAGGGAGAACTAGGGGATGGGGAGATTTGGAATAATGTGTTGAGAGGCTCTGGAAAAAAAGATAGAGTAAGAATATATAAAAAAAATCTAATATATGAAAAAAATTTAAGCAGAAATTTTTACTTCCTTTTGGGAGTTTGTTTTTTTTCAGTGAAGCACGGGAATGAGGGCTACCTTCAACTTCCTTCCATATTACCTCTCTGTTATTAAAGTTAGGTGTTCTTATGAATTCCATTTAAGCAGCTAAAATACATACCTTATATTTGTGAAAAATTAAATCAACAAATATCCTAATGTTAAAAGAAAACACCCGTTAAAAAGTCACATTATCTAAAATCCAATTTGTTATAAATTTTAAAACCTTACTAAGTCAGTATTTGATATTTTAAGATAAATGAGTAGTTAACCTAGAATATTAGTGACAATAAGGAATTAGCAGGAATGTGGTCTTCTTTGCTCTTCAGTCTTCTGATCTGGATGCATCCACCTCTTAAAGTGTATGGGCTGTCCTATTAAGAACACATGTTCATTCCTTTCTAATATAACTATATAGTATGCATCGGTGAAAATCCAAACAGAAAAAAAAAAATAAAAAGAATTTCTGCATGACACAGGTCTGGCCTTGATACTGTATGCTTTCTTTGCATTGAAGTGTACTTACAGGTATAAATTCTGAAGAGGCTATAAAGATCATTAGATGTGAAGTTCTTGCCTCATGAGGATTTAACACAGATTTTACTGGGAACAAGCATTTATCAGTCTGTGTTGGATTACAAATGGGAGTTTCAAGAAGACAGTAAATAAATTATTAGGTGGGTAAGGAGTTTAATAGAATTATCAATGTCATAGACAGACAGACAAGAAGTCACCTTCATGGGAGGGGTCTCTGGTAGTTGTTCTGAAGTAGGGAATCAGAGCCCATGTGGGTTGAAGTCTGATCAAGTTGTTTTCTGAGAATGGACTTGAGAGTTGAAAGCATAAAAATGCTACATTAAGGTCTCTGATTCTAGGCAGGAGGCAAGGAAGGGTGTGTGTGTGGAACAGAATGTACCAGTTTGATGCAAACTCATTTCCTAGTTGAGCTATCTGGCACTGGGATTTTCTATTTGCTAAACTTGCTCCCCAGATATGTTGTGCTAATTCTAGGATTTTTGTTAGCTAGAGATTCATTGACCAAATTACAATAGGGTTTTTGTTGGTATCTATTAAAGGGTTGCTGTTTGACTCTGAAATTAAAACCTTACAGTTTTTAAATTCAAACTCACACAATGTTGATAGATTGGATCCACATATTTGCTAGAGGTTCGTATTTCCTACTACTAAAATTGTGTCATGCCATAACATGCTAATAAGAGTCTCTTAAAATAAAGAGCTTCATTTGGAAGTTTAATTAACCATCTGCAAAGTTGAGTGATATTTTTCTTTGTTTATACATTCATTGAGAATCTCAAGTTTGTTTAATGTATTTTAATGTCATCAATGCTTGACTCCCCCTCCACTCCTATCAGGCCTCTCCCTGCCATGTTCTTCTCATGACTTTATTACATTTTTCATAGTTCACTGAGTCTCATAAATGTTGGCCTAATGTGTATGGGTATGGGGCCATTCACTGTTGCATGGACAATCTTGCTGGAGCTTGTTTACAGAAAATTAAAAGGATACAAACAACAATAAAAAACTAGCTTGGCCTACCCTAACCACCTTCTGCAGATAATGCAATTCAGTCCCACTCCCTTCTGCACTGGACTTCTACTCTGCCATATGTAGGTCTAATATAAGCAGCCACAGCTCCTGTGAGTTAATAAGAACATTAGTCTCATTATTCTCCTTTTTATAATGGCATGATTGTTATAGGTCTAGCAAACTGAATTTTTATTTTTTTTTAATCTTTAATTTTTTGTATTAAAGTCTCATGCTGTTACTTGGCCAATGACAGTTGTCTAGTAAGATCATAGATAGACCATAGGGGATAACCAACTACCATTATCTTGGCAAATGACATTCTATCTAACATCTTACTGAATTTCTTATCTCTATAGCCAGAGATTAGTGTGTTTCATCAGAAAAGCATTGTTTTGCAGTAGATAGTAACTAATACACATTGCTGGTCACAGTTCATAAAATAAGTAACTGGAATGATTACCACTAAATGTGACATTTACATTACACCTCCTCTCTACATGACTCAAGGAACATTATACAGTGATTTTTAAGATTAATTTTAATTATTTGTATGCATGTATGTCTATGTGTACTGATCTTAATATAATTCAAGTGTCCAGATGGGTTAGGGGCATCAGATAACTTGGAATTACAATTGCAGGTACTTGTGAGCTACTAGACAAGAAACTATGTTGGATCTCCTTAATACATAGCTTGTACTCATTACTGCAGAGCAATATCTATAATCATGCACAATTTTCTTTAAAAATGACATCAAAACAATAAACAAAACTGCTGTTGATGGATTATTATCTACAGGAAATCAGCCTTCAGTTCGCTTGGGGAACAGACTTTTATCAGCCTAACGGTCAGATAGTAGTAGCTCATGAGCTAAGGTTCCTCTAAATGATTTCATCCTCTCACTTAAACACTAAATTTAATAAAAAGTCTAGATATTTCAGAATAAAGGAGATGAGAGCAAAATGAGACAGTGTGATGACACATTACAATTGTGTCATCTTATACAACACCTCACATAGCCTCATACCCACACATCTAAGGAAATATGTCTTGGGTTTAGCTTTTCACATTTCTTCTATGGAGGGTTTATATGGAGATAGATGTCCAGAACTTAAAAATCTTCTGTGGCTTGAAAAGAAAATATGCCAGAAGTGCATGTGTTTGAACATTTGATACCCAGATGGTAGTGGGTTGAGGATATTATGTAACATTGGGAAGGCAAAATTCAGTGGAAGAAATAATTTGTTGTGGGACAGGCTTAAGATGAATACAGCCTTGCTCCTAGTCCCAGTTGTCCTGATTCCTGGCCAGCTTATATATGAGCAACTTCAACATACTCCTGCTGCCATAAAGATTTCAACCTCCATGTCTTACCACAATAGATTGTATCCTCTTAAACTGGGAGCCAAATTAATGTTCACCCTTTAAATGCTTCTTCTCTACTCAAAATTGTGAGAAAGGAGTCAGTGCTGCCTGGGTTTCACAGCTGATTTATCCTTTATGACTTCCCACCTTTGGGGATGGCTCAGGGGAGAACACACTTGGTGCATAAATACCAGAAGGGGTACAAGGACAAATATTTGAATCCCCATATAAAAGCCTATGGGGCATGCTGGCCTTCATGTAATGCCAGCACTTTGGAGGCTAAGACAGGATGCCCAGAGCAAGCTGGTTAAATAATACAGTTTTATCAAGAGGCTCCTTAGTATAATAAAGTTCTATTGAGGAAAAGGTCTCAGATCAACCTACACATGCACACACATCCATCCACTCTCAAATGTTAAACCATGGAAATATAAGCATGCATGTAATCAGTGTGCATACTACACATATATATGTACATAGGAACTGTTGATTTTCCTCTTCATCAGAGCCTTGTTACCTTATCCTATTTAATTCTTTATTTCATCTCTTGAGACTAAACTAATAGCCTTAAACTAGAGCACTAAGCAATTATAGTCAGACCATTCTATATGAATTTATTTTTATAGTATAGAGGCAATTCTATGCTGAATCACATTCTAAGCACTATACATGAATAGGCATAATGTACTTAAGAGCTTTCTTCTAACTGAGAGCATAGTCATTTTGGAAAATTATTTCTGTACCCAGATGTTATTTTTTCCATAAATACAGAAAAACAGATAAGAGAGAGAAAGAGAAAAAGAAAGAAAGAAGAAAAGCTTGCAGGAAAATAAGAAACATTGATCAACATCTCAGTGACATCAAGGCAGACTCAGAGTTATTTTGCTCTACATTTGTCACATTTAGGGATTAAACAGATGTTCCATTTTATCTATGCAGATCAATTGCTTGGATTGAGCAAGAACTTTCTTGGACTATTCTTCTGAAAGAATATTTAAGTAAAAAATTAGACCTCACATAGAAATAGAAGCAGGACCATTTCAAGGGGAAAACTAGCAAGGAAATATCTAAGAATAAGACTATAGTCCAGCTGGATCCATGTGTCCAAACAATAAAACACAGGAATAACAAATTACTGGGAAGCAGATTCTGCCTCACAAAGCTCATGGGTCATGTCCCAATAGCTCAGTGAGTAAAGTATATCCTATGCAAGTGTAAAGACTGTGGTTCATATCACTTAAGCCCAGAAAAAAATGCTGGCTGTGCATGGTAGCCTGCGTATAAAGGCAGACATAGAGCAACTCAAAATGAACTGGTTAGTGAGAATAAGCATAAACCTTTTTGTGAGCTTTGGTTCAGTTCATATAATCTGCCTCAATACACGGGGTAGAGAGTAATGAAGGGAGACTCCTTACTTCAACCAAGGGCCTCCATACATGTAAACATGTATGCACTCACAGCATGTGCGCACACACATACACACACACACACACACACACACAAGTACAAGCACTATAAATCTTCCTATTCTTGACCATTAAAGAACACCTAGAAAGGTTGGAAATAAGGCTCAATATTTAAAACCATTTGTCCTTAGATGACAAGAATTCAGTCACTGGCACCTCACCAGCAGCTTACAGTTAACTATATCTTCAAACACATGAGATGTTGTCCAACCCTCTCGTCTGGCATCCCCTTCTACCAGCACACATGTGTTATACATACACAGACAGACACATCTACATTACAAGAAATTAGAAAGAAAATGTACTTCTGTCACAAATGGTTTGTTAACAAATCCCACACTTTATTAGAAGAGGATCTGGTTGTTAAGCACTACTAATTATACTTCCAAGAATACAGCAAATCTGACCATGCACATGAGTTATATTTATGGGAGGATTGATAAGCACAGTACACACAGGTCTGGAAGAACCAGACACTCCTTTGAGGTTTATTCTGGTACAGCTACTTGAGATAGCAGAACTACTAAGGGAGGAATTAATAAGCTCTTTTTCCTATAGATCTTTCTCAGAGCCATTCATTAAGTTTGTACTGACTGCTGTGTTGATGGTGGCTATAATTGTCTAAAGCTCACTTATGCCCAACACTTTGCCTTCATGAATCAGTACAAATATACTCCACTTTTGTCCATTTCTTCATATAAATATCATGTTCATCTATAAATGTAAAATGAGAACTGAGGGTTTAGAGATTTCAACTTGCTGTTCTGGAACCAGTGTACATATATGGAGGATCGTAGACAACCTTAATTGTGGTTTCTCAGGAGTCATGCATCTTCACTTATGAGACAAGGTCTCTCACTATCCTAGAACTTACCAAGTCAGCTAGACTTACTACCTGGCCAACTATTCCAGGGATCCATAATGCTCTACTCTCTAAGTGTTAATATTATAACTGCTAACAATACACAAGGTTCCTCATGCTTGAATGGCAAAAACTCTACAAGCCTCCCTGTCACTTTAGAATTAGAAACATCTGATTTGATCTATACTTACTGCAAACTAGCTACACAGATCACACAGCTATCTACACATCAGTGAATGTCTCTAACCCAGAAAGGAAATGATCAGTGTTGATGTTTGTATTGTACCTAGGTATCACCATACTAGTGAATGGTATAGGTAGACCCAGGGTTGATCACTCTCACCTTAGCTGTATTAAGAAGGTTAGTCTGATTCCATGACAGACTTTAAATTGGCAGTTCAGGAGACTATGCCTAAGAATTGGACAAGTCCAGACAAACCCTGGTAACTCAGTTACTAGGAAAAAAAAAATCCAGGCTTCAGACAAATAGTCAAAAGCTGCATGCCATCTGGCCTTATGCAAGGAAAATGGGTCAGTAACAGCTTCCAGCCTCACACACTGGTAGTGGTTCTAGAATTCCTAGAGATAGAGTAAAACAAAGCCCACCTGTTGACACCTATTGGGGGAAATATTAAAAACATGAACTGGCTCATTCCTGAGCTTGTGCCTCTGCCCCAGTGGCTTGACGGGCCATGCAGTGGCAGGCAATGGCCAACCTCTATTTATCTCGAGAAGACTCTCACTCAGAACTCCACAATCTCTCCATCTAGCTCTCTAAGTTCTCACTAGCAGGTCATTACCATGCCAGTCCTGTGCTTCAAACCTTCCATGGCCTTTGTGGTGCACATCAGGCAAACTCATTCTTTGCCACTATACCTTTCTCTCTTGAACCCAGAGGAACCACCTCCTGAAGGAAAACACAACACAAATTTAGTTCAGAATCAATGGTAACTCAATCTCTAGGTGCAACAAATAAAACCTAATCTTAAAAGCCTTATTAAAGTCAGATTCCTCTGGATTTGAATCCTTGTTGACCCCTTCCCCCCATGAGACCAGGAACCTCTATCAGCAACATCTTACCCATATGCTGTGCTGTCCCCATTCCAAAATGACCTAACCCTATCCTGCTTCCTCTCTTCCTCTGACCATCCTGGAAGTCCCACCTACTTATCCAGTAATTGGCTCCTTTTTTCTTTATGGGATTGGATACAACATAAAGCACAAAGAGAATACACATAGACCAACACAGAAAGACATTCCCAGGAAAACACAAACAAATTGAAAGGCTGTCTGAGATTGCCTTCCTTCCTGCACATGGAAGGTTCATAGACCCACAGCCAATTCAGAATTCAGATAAGAACTAGTAAGTTCTACAACTTTTAGGAGGGGCTCCAGACATTCTTGCCACTGGCTGGGTGACAAAATATGCGTCTGATTTGTCCCTGTCGACCCACAGTTTAAATCAGAAACAGAATTAAACCTAAAACAGGAACACAAATGTGGACAAAACAAAAGACAACCATTCATCCATACTTACAGATTCAAATAGCACTGCACAATTTGGGTCAGAGGGTCTCCAGAAAAATCCTGGGATGAGCCCTCAAATGCAAGGGTCCACAATTCTCTGAAGAATGATACCCTGGACTCAAATAGCATGGAAATGCACAGAGAGTTTTATTCTCCAGATGTCCAGCATGCTGGGGTCTACCATTACCAACATAGAGAGACAACCACGTGAGATCGAAGTTTTGATTTAAAGCACATTGTAATTCTAGGGTAGATAAGCTTTATCATACTCTATCTGTAGGCATTCCAAAACCATTAGCTGGGTATGAAGGGTGGAGCCTGGATTTTTTTTCTATTAGTAATTGACTTTCCTCTGCTTACCTGGACTTGCTTAAATTTTAGGCATAGTCTCCTTTACTGCCAATTTGAAGTCTGTCATGAAATCAGTCTAGCTTTCTTACTGGTACAGTATAGTCATCATGCTAATCTAATTCTTCCTTTCTGTCCTCAAGTGCTACAGAATTCTTTCCCCTTCAATGTTCAGGAGTGTCAGTGTGATAAATTGTGGAACTGTGCTGTCATCAATGAAGTTGAGAGTAGCTTAGAATGTGTTATACCTGTGATTAGTTTGTGTTGTGATCTTGAATAGTCTGTAAATGAATTCACCCTAAGCTGTGGGTTGTTTTAAAATCAGCTAAGTATTTTGTGTGAATGTCTAAATATAAATACACTCTTTTCAGAAGTGGTGATATCCCCATTCAATTATTACTAATGCATACAGGTTTGGTTTGTGTTCTAGCTTAATCAATGTCAAAGCACTTTACAAATATTAATTGCAAACACTAAATAATACATTGGATTTCTAAGTCATGCTTCACTGACAACTTAAGTCTTTGTCTTTCTAATCATTTTAGTACTAACAGCACTACTACTACCACATGGCCAGAGTAAGCACATCTACTCTTTCTGTGAAAGAGGATTACAAACAATCATCAGGCATATTTCAACAAAATGAACATGAATATAGGAGGAAATAGTAGGATAAACTGAGGCTGTAAGATAATGGAAGAGGGTCGGGCAGTGGTGGCACATGCCACTAATCCCAGCACTCAGGAGGCAGAGGCAGGCAGATTTCTGAGTTCGAGGCCAGCCTGGTCTACAAAGTGAGTTCCTGGACAGCCAGGGCTAAACAGAGAAACCCTGTCTCGAAAAACAAAACAAAACAAACAAAAAATAATGGAAGAGACAGAAGTAGATTTTAGTGTGAAAACTATGATCCTCTATCAAATTTAATCATTGCATACTGTGTTAATCATCCAAAATGATGAATGGGGAGAGACTGTTTAAAACATAGGCAATAAGTCTCCAATCTGGAGCTTGCTTGTAAAAATACCTCAGTGACTGCTTGCCAACTCTGACGGAAATCCCTGGGCTCCCTTCTAGCACAGAGGGTTTTTTTTATATGAAATAAATGTAGACAACATGCCTTCTGAACCACACCTTGCTCTATTTTTTGTTCCTTCCTTACCCAGAGTAAAGGGGTAAAGGAGATGAGAGGTAAAAGTTATTTTGTTGCCATGGAACTCAAGTATAATTGAGATAGAATTCACCAAATGCATTTTTGAATCCAAAGGTTTTTTTTTTCCTTAAAACATAAATGAATAAAAACCATTGCTTTCTTTCTATATAAACTCCCACTCCTTTATTTCATCTGTTGTTAAAGTTTTTTATTATGACACAGAGATCTAAATTTGATATGAAGAGTAGGTAGTTGAGAGTTCTCCTAGGTTGCTACCTGCCCAGCAAACTGTGCACACTTAGTTGATAGCAGTTGCTAATGAGACATCTCCAGGCAGCTGTCCCTGTGTTTAGCTTTGCACTTATTTTAGATCCCTGTGGTATGAAATGAGCCCTTAGATGTGATGTGGAGTTAACAGACATCTATTCAGAATCATTTTAACAGGGACAAGAATTCTGGTACAGAGGAACATCATCTAGTTTGATGATGATGAGGATGAAGAAGGCAGTGATGGATGTGATGCGATGATAGTAATGAAGCAAGTGCAGTGCTTATCTTGGTTCCTTATTCAATTCCTGAGAATGTAGCTTCCAAAAGGCTAAAAGTGAGCAATCAAAATAAATATTTCAGTGCAACCTAGCATTTCTAGTGTAATGTTCTAGATAGAGTATTTCATATAGTTTCAATCTGCACAACTTTTTAAAGGAGATGTTCATTTCTCATACATCCTGTAGTATTACTGGAATGCTTCTCTCATTTACCAGGACCATTTAGACCATATCCTAAGGCCCTGAAATCTGATACAAAATATTATAAGAAATCATTTCTCCTTTTTTTTTTCTGGCTTCTCACAAAAAGCATGTTGATGAATAGGTGTTCAGGCTCAAGAATTGGAGGGATCAGCATGCCATGGAGCTCTAGAGTGAGTATGTTATTAAAGAAGTGTGAGGTGTCTTTTGGAAGAACATGGTTTTTGATCTTATATTGCATAGTTAGGCTTTAGATTGATGATTTGGGTAGAAATTACCTGAATTTGAAGCATGACTTTATTGCTATGTTATATGTGTGGCTGTCTATGAATTGAACAAATCTTGAACAAGAATTGATCTGTCTGTAACTGCTTCTTATTCTTGATTCTTAAATTGGCAATTCTGGTCTACACCTCTCTGGAAAATTCCAGTCTCACATTTTTTCCTGGTTATCTAAGTAATAATAATATTCTATACAAAATATGGTTGTTTTCCCTCCCATAAAACCTTTTTTATTTCCTCTCTAATATTGTATTAAAGCTTTCTGTTGATTTTTAAGTAGTATGCCGCACAAAAGAAACAAAGATAAATAAAAGATCCATAATCTCAGCTCTCCTAGAGCTCACACTGCATTGGAAAAATCATATTCTTTTAAAATATGTACTATAATAGAGACAATTTATTATTGTGAAAAACCTCGTCAGAGAATACAAAATACTTTATTACTATGTTACCCCTGTGAGAGCCTATTTCAAAATGAAGGAGGGCAAGGAAACAAGGCAAAGATTTTATAGAGGAGAACTATTTGAGTTGAGAACTGATGGTGTAGGTTTGGTGGCAGATTTGGAAACCTTGTCTCCAGCAAAGGGAATAACTTATATAAAATGCCTCCTAGGAAGCAAATAGGAATAAGAAGAAGCTGTAGGAATGCGCTGTTGCTATGGACAAGGAGACTAAGTGCTATGAAAGTGGCTAGGTTCATATTACCTCTAGCTGTAACATCTTAGACATTAAGTCTTTTTCCTTTTTCTCCATGTATACAACTTCCCAATAATCTCTGCTAAGATGAGCTTCCTTCTTCTTCCATATCCTGCCTTCCTGGATTTTGACCTATAACTCCCATTTTCTCCCAGGACACTCACATCCACACTAGACTGAAGAACTGATTATGGAATCTGCTTAAATGAATCTTAGACTATCACCTGGTGTGCAGTGTCTCCTACAGGCTTATTTATGAGGACATTTAATATTCTTATGGTGCTATTTGTGAAGTCACAGAACCTTTGGGATTTAGGATGTAGACCTCCAGAGGAGTTCCTTGAGTGTTATATCCTAACATTAATGCAAGTCCAATGTCTTCTTCCTGATGAAGATGTGAGGAGTTTCTTTTTCTTATTTCAGTCACTATAGCTGGAGTTTCTCCTGCCACTTTGATTCCCTATAGTGAGGGGCTGTAGAGCTGTGTGGCTTGCCCAGTCATTATGTTTCCCTACCTCTAGGAGCTACAAAAGTGTGGAAATACCATAGCCTTCATGCAAGGTTCTACTCTGTTCCTGTTGTGATTGAGAGTAATTTATCCCAATTTTTCTTGGTAGCTTCCCATTCTTCTCAAATTTCATGGGAATATTTATCACTCCAAACTGTGTATGGAAGCTGTATTTTTTGGTTTTTATTTACTTTTATTATTTTATGGTAGATTAAAGTAAAGAGATAACCTAGAGTCTTAATAGAGCATTTTGACTATTCACAATATTTGAATTCTTAAGATTTTATTGGAACTTTTAAAGTTATACTATGTATATTTTACATATTGAGGTAATCATTAACCTATTGCTTTAGAGTGAAAGTTTTATAGTGTGACACTGAAATGTCATCAATAGGCTCATGTGTTTGAACAGGTAGAACTATGCTGATACTTTGGGAGGTTATGAAAACTTTTTCTATAGTGAGCTGAAAATGGGAGATGCAGACAGAAAGGAAGGACCTTATGAGTGGTAGCTTGGTAGTGCTTCTACTCCTGTTTGTGCTCCCTGACCTACTAAGCTGTGAAAACTGCCACCTCACATTCCTGCCACTAAAGGTGGAATAGCCGAATAGCTGGAGTTCCCAGGCCTTTGAACTCTTGAAAAAGTATTTTCCCCAAAGCCAGAATAATCCTGTAAATTGAAGTCCCAGAACGTAATTGTACTAACAACATTTAAGATGTATCTCCTCAACTTAATTCTAGTAATATCCTCACAGAGAGTCCCAGACGTTTGTTTCCTGGGTGATTTTAGATCTGCTGAAGTTGATAATTATCACACTAGGTATTTACAAATAAATGGGTTAATTGGTTAATCTGTGAAAAAGTGGATTTCTGATAGGTAAATTATAGGATTCCAGAAAAGTCTACCTTAAAAATAGAGCCACAAGACAAGCTAATACATAATATGGGAATATATCCAGAAACAGGATATCGTTAAGTAACTGGTCCTTTGCATTAGTAGCAAGCACAGAGCCACAGAACATTTCATTGGCTCTAGGTTTAACTTTAAAAATAATAGTATCTATTTCAAATTATTATGCAATCAAAGTTCAAATTCTAGGGAAAGTTAATTATTTTTTAAGATGGGTCTAGAAAAGTAAGATTATGTCTCATAGATGGAGATGAAACAGAGTCCATGAGCCTATATAATAGGTGACCTGAAGAGCACCTGTACATCAGGCAAACACTCATAGCAACCTACATCACACATAACAAGCATTCTGTAGATCTCACTCCCTCCTTTTTTAGACATATATTTTAGGTGGACTCAACTCTGTGTTCCCATTCCCAAGGCAAGATTAAAGTGTGAAAGAATAATTGATCCAAAAATAACAACATCCTGGATAGACTTCTAACGTCTGCATGTGAAATTTTTAGAGTCAGGACTTGATGGGTCTCTCTCTTCCTTCCAACTCAAGAAGCTGAGTAAGGAGTTGCCTCCATGGCAACAAGCAAGATATCAAGGCTGTGTGATGTTGTGCATGTGGGAAATGTCTGAATCTGTTTAAGAGCTGGTTATTTTCTATGTTAATGATTTCAGAAAGTGGATTAAGAAATCATCTCTAATTCACCATTGTTTATATTTTAATTTATGGAAGTAGCTGAATCTGGTCCAAATTGCTTTGTCATCTTCATATTTGGCAGAATACTACTGTGCAGCTAACAAGCACTGAGGAGATACAAGGCCCAAAGCTATCAGTTTAATTCTGATTATGTTACACTTTTCACACTACTGAAATGTTAAAGTAATATAAAACCCAGGAGAGGTGTGTGTGTGTGTGTGTGTGTGTGTGTGTGTGTGTGTATTTACACTCAGATTCATACATGCAGAAGACTGATACTTAATGTATTATTCTCTCACTTTCTACTGTAAGCCCTCTCTCACTGAATGAAAGGATGAATGACCTTTCAGGATCCACCTTTCTCTGTACATTCAATGTGCCTGAGTTATCTGTAAGTATTGTTAAATCCAGATTTTATGTGAGAGCGGGGGATTCCAAATCAGGTCTCCATGCTTCCAGAAGTGCTCTTACACACTAAGCTATCTCCCACTGTCCCTATTTCAATGCTTTTAAAATCATGTCTTTCGACTAGTAAATCATTTTAGATTTATCTCTTGCTTGTACTGTGTGTGTAGCTGGTATTTGTGTATCTGGATGTGTTATGTGCGTATGTATGGACACATGTGTGTACATACATGGAGGTCAGAAGCAGAAGGTCTTAGTCTCTGGCTTTCTACATGCTTATTTTGAGATGGGTTTTCTCACAAATTGAAGCTCTTTGAATAGATGCCTTTTTCTTATGACTTGGTGCCTATAACACTGTGCATGCAGAGGGATGTGCACCTTGTGTGGGTAATGCTAATAGCAGTCCTGGAGAAGTTGAACACATCACAAAACACAACAGAGATAAATGACCTCAGATGGAGTTCCTCCTGAGGGAAGTAATACATTTTAGCAACATCCCACTGACCAGGAACCAAGCCTCAGATGGTCACCCAGTGTTTCATTGTTATATCAGTGACTGTGGCCAGCAAAACAATAAAAGAGTTTTCAGACACACATGGGAGACATTGCTGCCAGTTATTTTGAATTTTTAAGTGTTTTTATAAAGAGTGTCTATAATCAAAGAAATTGGTTCAGAAAGCATAATTTGAAATTCATAAAGCTGCCTCAATAGAACTTCTTTGAAAACTAATTACTGCATTGAGTTCTAGTGACTGTTGCCTTTAAATCATATACAAACATTGTAAACTTTTTCCTCTTAGTAGAAATAAATTCTTATTTGGTCTCCGAGGAAAGGCACACATTTTCAGTAGTACAATAGGATCTCTAAGCTCATAAAGGATGGGTGAGCATCTCTTGTGGACACAGTGTCTCTTGTACATGTAAGGACTGAGCTCAAAACACAGATTTGAATCAAGGAGCTGGATTAGACTTTATCACATCTGTTCTGGTTTCACTGTGATACAAAACCCTGGCAAAATGCAACTTGGTAGAGAATGGGGTTTATTCACCTTACAAATAAATATTGCCACCCATAATTGTAGAGAAGTCATAGATACTGGTAAGGCAAATAGCTATTCTCATTGTATGTACAGTCAAGACCATAGAGAAAGAAATGTGTGCAGGCCTGCTTGTTTCATTGATCCAATGCTTTTTCCTCTCTTGTACAATTGGTTTAAGACACCCTGCCTCAGAAATATGGCCATTAAAAGTATAATACAATATTTAAAAGTAAAGACTGTCCAACACAGTTATGCCTACAGGCTAAGATGATGTAGATAATTCTTCAATTAAAAATCTTTTTCAATGTAATTTCAGATTGTGTTGAATCAATAGTTAAATCCTGTTGGGTTCATCCTAGCTGAATAAGGGGAAGGGTGATGCAGTTCATGCTCCTGTAGCATCTCCAGGCCATTGGTACCAACCTGTGGTGATGATTACTTTTGGCTTGCAACTGATCTGCTGTCTCTTTTATTTTACTTTTAGTCTCTCTTTCTGACAAATATCCTTTGCTGATTACTAAGCGCTACTCACTTCATTTTTTTCCAGTAAAATATTTATTTTTTATTTTTTATTGTTTTTAATTTATTTTTATTTTTATTAGATTTTTCTTTATTTACATTTCAAATGTTATTCCCTTTCCTAGTTTTCCCTCTGAAAACCCCCTATCCATTCCCCACCTTTCTCTGTTCACCAACCCACCCACTCCTGCTTCCTAAATGAAACACATGTTTTTCAGGAATAAAGAATGTAAGTGGTCTTGAGGCTGTGGGGGATGAGGAACAGGCCAGCCACCTGGCCTTAACATCCTTGGGAAAGGATCTAGACAATATAACTACAGAGGCCATGACAGTATACATTGGCTTTTGTAGAAATTGCTCATTGAGAGACTAGACCTTGAACTTGAAATTATGAGGAGGTACATGTATCTTCTGGTCCAATGACTGTTTCATTAGTTATCCAGATGAGTTTGGGAATATAAAAGATAGAAAGTTAAAGTGGTCTCAAGAAGAAAAGGTATGGATAGGAAAAGAAGGAGGAACATATAGAAAATAAGCAAATGATAGATGGGTTTATCTTATAGGAGGAAGGCTTGTATATGATTTAAAAACCAATAGTGTTGAAAAGAGATGACAGGATGCCATGGAATTGATAGAAAAGGAAACAAATATTAGAGAAAAATGTATACAGAGATACTAGAGAGAACTAGATGCTTTACTTGCATAAATTTTAAATCTTATAAGAAATTATTTTAATCTTAGAAGTTTGTCACATTTTGTTCTTACATGAAAATAGTTACTAAAGACTTCTGTGTGATGTACTTGGAAACTGCAGGACCAATGCCCAGACTGTGTAAAAATGATAAGAAAATGTGGTTTTGCTTTGTTTTACTTTCCTTTTTCAGGAAGAATGTGTTGGGATTAAGGATCCTAGATTTTTAGAATTTATGTACATTTAAAAGTTTCAAAAAATGGTTAAAATAGTCAAAGTGTTGATGATAATAGCTTTAGCAAATAAAAGATTGGATTCTGGTTATATGGTAGGAAGATGGAAAAATAATGATGGAAGAAGAAATGAGAATGAAGAAAGAAAAGGAAGAGTGATTAGAATGTTAGACAAAGAGAGAACACTTTGACTGAGAGCTTGTATCCACTAATGACTTGGGGTCACCATTTAATCAGAGCTGTTCCTACCTCTCCCCCCGCCCCATCTCAGGACACTAAGAAAACTCTGAATTTCTTCCTTCAGTGTATTTTCCAACCTCTCAAAAAATGGTCTAATTCCACACACTGGAAATTAGGGGAATAGTAAGAACAGAGTGCCACAGAAAATGACACCTGAATTGCATTTAGTTGCAGCAGTGGGACTTGATTCTGTGCAAACATACTTTGAGCTAAACGTAAAACAAGTCATGGAATCTTTTGTGCTAGCATAAACAGAAGCAGTGAAATTGAATAGTTTCTTACAGATGTGCTTGGAATGAGGCTCAATAAAGTAAACTGAAGACCATACACTGAGTGTGCTAGATGCCTAGGTGCTCAGTTAATACTTTCTCTAAGGACTTTCAAAGTTGTTTTGAATGAGGAAAGAATTGAGTCCAATAAATCCATAACAGCAGAGTGAGTATGTGAAGCTTAGAACTTTGAGATTACTGACGCAAGAGAAATTCTCAAGAAGCTCTAGGGTGACTTTCTCTCTTACAAATTTGCCCTCCCTGCATACAAAGATAGAAGTGGTTCATAATAAACTTCAAAGGTAAATATAAACTCCACTGGTACAGCTTTGTCACTAGGCTTCCAAATATTAGATTTAAAAAAAAGCAACAGAAATAATCTCATCATATTTTAAAAGATATTTAGAACTGTGTCTGTGGATGTGTGTCTGTGTGAGGGCATATAACTCTGTGTGCAGATGCCCTCTGAGGCCAGTAGGAGCTTTATTCTCTGGAGCTGGAGTTATAGGCAATTATGAGCTGTATCACATGGGTTTTGGGAATTGAACTCTCAGGCCCTTTATAAGAGTATTGCATGAATACAAGTGCTAACATTTCTTTTCGGTACACCATCGTAGTATTATTATTATTATTATTATTATTATTATATTATTATTATTATATATTTTCTTCATTTACATTTCAAATGCTAACCCCAAAATCCCCTATACACTCTCCCAGCCCTGCTCCCTAACCCACACACTCCTGCTTCCTGACCCTGGCATTTCCCGGTATTGGGGCATATAATCTTAGCAAGACCAAGGGCCACTCCTTCCATTGATGGCCTACCAGGCCATTCTCTGCTACATATGCAACTAGAGACACATGTTCTGGGGGGTACTGGTTAGTTCATATTGTTGTTCCTCCTATAGGGTTTCAGAACCCTTTAGCTCCTTGGGTACTTTCTCTAGTTCCTTCATTGGGGACCTGTGTTCCATCCAATAGATGACTATGAGCATCCACTTCTGTATTTGCCAGGCACTGGCAGAACCTCACAAAAGATAGCTATATCAGGATCCTGTCAGCAAAATCTTGCTGGGATATGCAATAGTGTTTGGGTTTGGTCGTTGTTTATGGGATGGCTCCCCGAGTGGGGCAGTCTTTGGATTGTCCTTCCTGTTCCCCATCTTACCTCTTAAGTTAACAAAAATTCAATATATCTAGAATACATAAACTATGATTCTGTAATACATGCTGCAGTTATTAACAGTTCTATTTCCAGTTATTAATACATTATATCCTCAAAACAATTCTTTTCTAATAGCTAGAAGTGTGTGCTCTTTGATCAGTATCTCTGTTTGTCCCACCCCGTACAGTTAACCTCTCTTTTCTACAAGCTTATGGGATCTACATTTTCTCTATCCACATATAAGAGAAAACTCATGGTACCTGTCTTTCTGTGTATTTTCTTTTCCATTTATCAGGTTTCTCCAATTCTATTAGTCACCAAGTTTATATGTTGTTTGTTTTGTATGTTGTTCCAAAGCCTTGGAAATTATATTTAATTCATCTGTTTGTATGTGGGTCTTTGAAGTTTGCCATTATGTATAAGCACACATGCTAAGGCACACATGTGGAATGAGAGACAAGCATTGCATAGCTAGTTTTTTTTCCATGGGTTCTGGAGCTTGAATTCATGCTGTCAGGCTTGCACATTTGTAACTTTTCTAGCTGACAAACTTGGTCCTACATGGCTAAGAATCATCACAAGTGGACACAGTCACACTGTTGCTGTTTGACTATTATCCCTTTATGTTTGGATTCATATTTTTTAAGAAATGTTTTTAATATTTCTCGGTAGGAATTCTAGAACACTACACCATCCAGTTTACTTTGAACATGTTCTAGGTTATCTTTGAGCATGATCTAAAAGTTGTCTCATTTTATTCCCTTGTGTGGTCTCCATTAGTGCATTTATCACCATTTACTGAAAAAGTAGTCAATGTCTCTCTGTGTATTCTTTGAGATCTGTAAACAGTTACTCTGGGAGGAAATAGAACAGTCAGTGTGGGACAGATATGGTCAGAGTACATTTTTGAAACTGTCAATAATTAAACATCTTTAAGAAGTGAGATTTCGTTTTTTGTGAGTATGTTTTTATTTCTTAGCTCTTTATTCTCTTACAAGATCTCTGATTCTATGCTAGTACCATTCTCCTGTACATTCTATTGATTTACATTACTGTTTTATATCCCTGATAATTTTGTTCTTCTTTCTCAAAATAATTTTTATTCTTTAAGGTCTAATGTGGTTCCATAATAATTTAAGATTCTATTTTATTAAATATTGTTAGTAGAATTTTAATACATTCTAGTTAATCTGTAGTTTACAATGAGTAGTATGGAAATTTTGATAGTAGTACCTCTTTAAATAGATGAGAATGTGAGTTTGAATCCCTAAACACCACATAACAAATAGATACAATAGTTCATGCTTGTAATCTCAGCATTCCTAAAGTGTGCAGTATGCATAGCAGGCAGAGACAGTACAATACCTGAAACTTTCATCAAGTACCTAGTCAACTACGAACAGTGTCAAATGAGAGACCATGTCTCCATAAAGGTAGAAAGCAGAAGACACATGATATTGTCATACACAAGAGCATACATACATACACACACACACACACACACACACACACACACACACCAATGGTTAACAAAAATGAAAGCAGACCATCCAAATTCTGGAAGTGAGAGGTCAAACCATGTGGGAATTACAAATGTTACTGTTTGATTTCTTTACTTTTCTGAAAACAACCAAAACCAAAACCAAAACCGAAACCGAAACCGAAACCGAAACCGAAACCGAAACCTAAACCAAAACCAAAACCAAAACCAAAACCAAAACAACCAAAACCAAAACCAAAACAGGTCTGGTGATCTACAGTGATCCCAGTGCTGAGAATATTGAGTATGTGGGCTTAGAGGGCTCTATGACCAATCATTTTAACCAGTTAGTGAGCTCTTATGTCAACCAATGAGAGACCCTGCCTCAAAAAATATCGGTGAAGATAAAGCACAGAAGACACTCTGTTGATGTTTAGACTGAAGAGGTAAGTGGATATGCATACTGGCATATGTGCATGCTACATATACATACAAATTAAATACACAAAAACACAAAGCAAACGTATGCCAATAAAGCACAGTGTGTGTTAGCATAAAGATGATAACAAGCCTATGATCTTGGAAAATCCAGGTAGTTTCCCAAGATAAACAACTTTATGCAGAATACTGAAGGATGTGGAGAAAGGAGTCTAATGTGAAAATTTCTCCCACTGAAGAACCCTCTGCTCAGGGAGGACTGGTTCTTTGGGGCTGCTGCATTTTAAAGAATGCTTCTGACATTTGGAAGCAGCTAGATTTAGTTTCTGTACCACCTAACTCAAATACTGTTAAGTAAATATTTTAAGAATTTCTTCAATTCCTACCTTTCTTTTTTTTTTCTCTTTTTATTGTTTTCTTATATCTATAAAATGAAGTGCAAAACTTCATTTTATAAATAAAATAAATAAAGCAAAGAAGTGTCTAGATGAACATAGATGGCAGGAACTCAACCATGATGAAATTTGTTTAGTAAGAGGTTTTTAATTTTTTTTTGGGGGGGAGGATGTGAATGTAATTTTTTTAAATAAGCATTCTCATTATTGTGGTTAGTTCTGATTGTTGGCCTCTTTTTTAGTATAAATTTGCATTATCATTTTCAATTAAGGACTTCACCATATTTATAATTTCATTATGTGTTTCTGGATGAGTGCGCTGTGTCACGTGTCATATGTGTGGAGATCAGAAAACAACTTTTGAGAATCAATTCTGTCCTTCTGTGTGGGATCTTTTTCTGTGCAGTCAAACACATTTACATGTTGAGGCATCTTATCAGACTCCGCTATTATTTTTTAGTAGTAATTCACACACACACACACACACACACACACACACACACATACAACCACAGGGGGTAGAGAGAGACAAAGAGAGATGGAGAGACAAAGAGACAGAGACAATGATAGAGAGAGACAGGGAGAGAGGTACAGAGAGAGACAGAGAGCAAGTGGGAGAGGAATAAAGGTAAAGATTTGTCTCAAAGTTACAAAAAAGGAAGAAAAAGAAGATAGATATAATTTGAATGTTTCAACATTAAAAAGATCCCCTAAAATTTTATGGGCTTTTTGTGAAGGCCACAGTGCATTCTATTACAGTTTTTTTAAGGAACATATTTGGAAAAGAGGAGATAACTTCATCTCAAAAAATCACTATTATTTTTTATTTTCACTTGTAAATGGCAAATCTCTGCTGATATCCATGCAGAGAAAGTATTCTGTGATCCATAGCACTGTTAATGTGTACTAGAAGCATAAGACTACAAGGTTGATAAGTGGAGTATGACACATTGTTTCCAATGCACTTCTGACAGGGCATTTAGCCTATTCTTTAGTTTGTTGAATTGATAGAACATTCCCTGTTACAATCTGCTACCTCTGGGACTATAAACCTAAAGTGTTTGCCTTTGTGTAGATTTTATGGAGAGTATGGAGATAGAGACCCCTAGGGAAGAGAGAGCCAGTGAATATTTCCTTTCACAGAAGGATACAAAGAAAAGGAAAGGGGATTTGAGCACTGGGACAATGACTAAGAATATCAGTCTTATATACGGAGCCTGATGTTTTCCTATGACTGCCAGCAATGGGAAAAATGAGTGAGATGAGGAACGTCAAATAAATGTGAATATGTGAAAGACTAGATCAGAATCATATTTCTTGGCCCAAATTTGAGTAAATGTACTTTTTCCTTACTGCCCATCATAGTGTGACACTGTTCTCTGCTCACAACATTTTCTGATCACTTGTGTACTCAAAGAGAGTTTTTGATGACTGGGGGAACCTGAACTGTACACTGCAGCTGACGACACACAGTGAGCATAGCATCATTTAATATGCACTTGGGCCACTGAACAACCATCTCTCTCAGGCATGTTGCAAAGCTGAAATGAGCATGTTCCTGGGATAAGGAAGCCAGTGAATATATGTCTTCTATGTTATGTTTTCATATAAAGGAGCTTTCAAGTTAAAAATAAATGATACTCATACTACAGCAGCTATAATTATATTTTTACTTAACTTTTTATTTAGTTAAATGTATTTATTAGATTTGTCATTTATTATGTAATTCTGCTATAATTCCTTGAATTTCTGGATCTCTAAATTATTTTCTTCCTCATCACACACAAAAAGGCAAGAAAGGAAGATTCTTTATATGCCTTTCAGGATGTTCTGAAAACCTCTTACACTTCAATGGTTGAAGACAGTAAGGTCTTGTCCCTCTCAAGCTCAGAAGGAGGAAGGTGATTGCTAGAGTACCATGTCATGATTAAGTTCTCACATTCCAGTACAAAATAGGTCTGTGGGTGTGTTTGGATCTCTTACTTCTACTCTCCTTCTCCTCCCCCACCCCCATCCTTTCTTCCTTCCTTTCTTCCAACTCTCTTTCTTTTCTCTTTTTTTATAGGTTTTTTTTTTTTTTTTTTTTTTTTGAGGGAGGGTCTCACTGTGTCTCCCAACTGGCTTGGAAACCCTGATCTTCCTGTCTCAGCCTATAAAGTGCTAAAATTACAAGTCTACACTCTTGTAATGGTCTGAATCTATCACTTTAATTTAACAGGGCACATACAAACACAACAACAACAGTGGCAACAGCAGCACAGAAATACATTCACTTTAATTCATATCTATAATTGGAAGTTTGTATTTCAACTCTGATGAACATATGGATTTTTTAAAATTAATGTTAAGTCATTGAGGAACAAAAAATAGCAATCACCAATTTGCGAAAAATTTAATGAGGCCTTTTTATGTTGTACTTGCTATTCTTAAATCTAATCTACCCCCCTTTTTTTTTCTTTCAAGGAAGTTTACAGATTCACTATCAACTAAGCAAGGGAGAAAGCCACATGTTCACCATCAGCACAGAGAATCTGGACAACAGAAGAGTGCATCAGGTGAACATTAGCAAAGATGGACCAGAACTTTCCATTCAGGTACTTAACTTCTCACTTTTCCACACAGCGTACATGCCAAGGCTTCTTTATCAAACATGCCTGAGCACAATAAATTCCCATACTAAAATATAGATTTACCCCAGACTCTTGCACAGCACTTAGCAGTGTTCTTCCTTCCCATTGGCATCACCAAAGAGATACAAATACAAATTCTATAATTCCCCCACCAGGGCTATTTCATCAGAAACTATGGGAGAGGAGGAAACACTTGACATCCTAGTTGAGCTCAAGTTTAATCAGCATTTATCCAGAACAAGTAACAAGAACAATGCATTCAAAGAGGATAGAATGTACAGAAGGCTGTAGAAGGGCTGTAGCAGAAGTGGGCATAGGGTACGGGTGGGCACAGAGGAGAGCACAGGTGATACAGAAGTCTTTCTGAAGGTACAGATCTCTTCTACACATTACTACTCAAACTTGGGCGTGTGGACAAGGAAGAGCTACCTGGATAGAAAAGAATGAGAAGGTTCTTAAAGGGTTTATGTGTGCACAGAAAAAAACTATTTGAGAAAGCAGTGTGGTAGACTTCTGTGAAATATTAATGATGCTGTAAAAAGATCTAACAGCAGAACAGGTCAGATCTTAATAAAGTTCAGCAAAAGTCTAGTCTACTCCTGTTTGTTCATAAATAAGAATGTTAATCACCTTAGCAATCACCATTTTTATCAGGCAACTTTAATCCATTCATCCATCATCCTCCAAATTTGTCACACCAAATGATCTCCTTTTCCTTTCTACCAGAGAATGACTCTACTCAGTTAATCTGTGAATTATATATCCTTTAGGAGAGGCTTCACAAATTCTCATTAGGCTACCCCCTCTTACTTGAACCTAAGACCTTGTGTGTTTTCTCTCATTCTTCCATGGCCGAGATCGATAGGCCTACCTTACTACCTGTGAGTCAGATCTCATGGTGTTCTCACAATCACATCTCCAAATTCCTTCTGTCTTCTAGCCTTTTTTAACACCTTTCCACCAAGTAGTTGCCTGAAGCACAAACTAATTATTGAATGAACCAAAACAAGCAAGTAAACCAACCAACCACAATTCTGGCTCGGGGGAAAGAAATACACTTCTCATTACTCTAGACTTTTATTATTTTATTGTATTGGAAATGTCAATTTATGCTGACAAAGTGCATCTTCCATGTGAGTTTCCTTATTCATCACTGTGACAAAATACCTTGAAAAGAGTTTAAAGGAATTCTGACTCGGTGTTTAGGAGCAAAGGCCATATGCATTCCCAGTCAATAAACAGAGAGATGAACGCTGGTGCTCAGGTTACTTACTGCTTTTTATTTATTCCAGAACCCTAGCTTTTGGAATGGTGATTTTTTCATTTGAGGTGGGTTTTTCACCTCAGTTAATCCAGTCTAGAAACTTCACCAAAGATATGATTAAATGTTTGTTTTTATGGTGATTCTAAATTTCATGTAGTTGACAATCAACATTAACTACTACTATACCCTCCTTCCACTTATTCCTACCATGTTACACAAAAATTGTACTACTCAAAGAAACCCAGTGTTGCAGCATTGTGTGCAATATTTCTGGGGAGGCATGGACAAATGTCTACTCACTCCATATAGGGATAAAACAGCAAATCAACACAAGGACACCACTAAGTCTAAATTAGTGAACCAATGAGATTTACTTAAATTATTAGCAGGAATATGGATGAAGGGTTACAGGATCAGAAATGACTTAAAGACATCTCTATGTCAACAAAATCTACGCCAGCATGGGTGGCAACTCATTAAAACTATAAACTTGCCATGCACTCTACAACTTGAAGGCAGAGAAATAGGTAGGAAAGTGCTTCTTTTAGGCAACCCATTTTGGGGAAATAAGGGTCTAGACCTAGTGTATTTGGCCAGTTTCAAGGACTTCCAGAAAGCTTTAGATTATTTACTTACCAAGCTTAATGAGATTCCCATTGTATATATCATTTCACTTTCCCAAGTGTAACCATCCATGCTTCCTTAGCAGACGAAGATTACCTGATATGACCAGTGAAGGAATAAAACCAGGCTCTGGTTGGAGGGGCTGCAGCAAAACTGAGGCCATGACAATTTTATTGAGAACAATCAGACTTTTTATACCCTGATAAGAAACTGATTACAGTAGTGATTACCAGGGTAAGTACAGTTGTAGTTGCCAGGATACAATGACGTTTGCAAGCTTTACAAAGCACACAAGATTCATGTCTAAGACCAATTGTCTGGTTAATGTTAAAGCAGAATGCACAAAGAAACAGAAAATAGTCTGAACACTTCACTGCCTGAGGGAGAACCTCAGTTTCTCAAGAACTGAATGGCACAGTGGTCCAGAACTCACAAATTCTAACTGAGAAAACCTATACTGCATGCTTCTCATGCCATCTAGGCAAGGTCTTCTCCATGGTTCCCTACACTCAAACTTTTCTCCAACAGAGGAGGCTCCTACACAACATGGGGCATGACAGCCTAGATTGCTTTCAACCTTTGGGACTTGATTTACATTTTGTTTGAATAGTACCATTCTTCTCTGAGTTTTTTTCTCTACTTCATCAGTTGATCACTGCTGTCTCTGTATAGATCTTTTTCTGTCATCTCCCCCCCCCACTGGTGCACACAATACTCTACTAAACCACTACTGTTTTATAGCTATAATCATGGGTAGCTTATCTTAGTCAATCTCATAGTTTTTCATATCCTGCATTTGCCAATATATCAATGTCTACCAATTTCCAGACCTCTCCTAATGTCCAGCTACCAATTCCTTTGACTTTTCCCATACACTGTCCATTATCCTTGTGTAATTTTATTCTTTACTCTTAGTAATTCATGTTATCTGACATGGAATATAATTTTTCTTACTTACATTTTGTCCTATAACTCTCCCCTAGAATGTAAGTTTGATGAAACCAGGGACTTGGTTTGCATTTATTATTTCAGAGTTCCCTCTTTACCGAACAGTACTTAACAGCAGATCTTCAGTAAATATTTCTGAACTAAGTGGATAGGTTTCATATGGTTGCAGGTAAAACGTGCAAAAGATTGATGTGACCTTGTGGAGAAGTAAAGGTACTCTATTTTCTTTTCTGTTGCTGGAATAATTAATCTAAAAAAATCAACAGGTCAGAAGGTGTTTACTTTAAATCATAATTCCAGGTCGTAGTCTAATACTATAGGTATTAGCTTGTACTAAGGTTTTGTGATAAATTGTGAGGTGAGAAGATTCTTGAAGTCACTCAGTGGATGTATGTAGAAAAAAAGTTGTAGGAGGAAGAACTAGATGGAAATATTAGGTATTTGTCCTGAACCATTTGATTTTCTCCAAGCAGAGAAAGCTCATTCACCCCATCATATGACTGTTTCTCTGCCCTTCTAGCCTCTGCACTATAAAATGATGAGGATAGTATCATTCAGATGTTCAACATGGAGATGGAAGGGTAGGGATAGGGGGCATCAGTGTGCAGGGCTCACATGATGAAGGATTTGCCTTGCAAGCATGAGGATCCAAGTTCATATTCCAGAAGCCTTAGACTAATCTAGGAGGGATGACAAGCATATCCTTCTAATCCCACAACTGCAAGAGAAGAGAGAGAGAGACAAAGGGCTTCCTAGGAGCCTACTGGCCAGGCTACCCACCTATTTGGAGAAGTTCTAGGCCAAAGAGAGACCCAGTCTCAGACAAAATGTGGAAGGCCCCTGAGGGATGGCACCTGGGTAAGTTTCCTCACTTTTAAATAATAAACATATGTGTATACTCTTCCCAAAATAATAGAGATTGGAAGAATCTACTGGATCTGATGAGACTGAGAAGGATGAACATTAATTGGATGCACAGCCCAGGAAATAAAAGGTGGGGAAGGGAACAAACCAGAATCAGCAGTACCTGAAGCCAGGAGTGATTGTCAAAGGAGCACCCTTGAAATCAAGGCCTGAAGAATCCAGCAGTCACTTCTGTCCAGCCTTCCAGTGCAGATTGATCAACTAGCACTGTCAGTGGCAGCAATATATTCATCCTTTTCAAAAGTAGTTATCAAACTATGTTTCATGACTAGGAAGTCCTAGAGTTCACACCAGAGAGCAGGTCAGGGATATGGAGGGAAAGAAATGGTGGTAGCTGTAAGAAAAAGATGGGAGGAAGAAGGGAGAATGAGCCTCACAGCTGGGTCCCATCTAATGTGGCAGAGCAGGTACAAGATGGGCTTCTCTGCTTCCTTGTTTTCAGAGAAGAATCCTGTGAAAATTCTCAGTGGGGAGATTAATACATGACAAAAGCCCTGTAGGGTTTAGAAAGAAATGGAAGCCCTTGAAAGACCCTACTTTAGAACAACTAAAGAAAATGTACTTTATTGACACTGGGTGACTACTGCTGAGACATTTCAAATCTTTCTTGAGAGTGAATTCCATAGAGGAGCCTGCCCTGTGTGAGACTATAAGCTCTTTATAGACAGAATTTCTGTATGTTTTCTCAAAACCCAGGCAATAGGTTTTCCTACAGATGGACCAGCAACTCTTCAGTTATAACTTCTCCCTGGAAGCTAAGTTCCCGACAGTGAGGTCACTCATTCTTGGCAAAGTCACAGGTCTTTTTTTTCTCTTTGAGATATTTCATAGATGTTGTTAAACTTGATGAATTTGTTCCCTATGTTGGTGTGTTCAGTGATTCACATCAGAAGTCACTGCTCCCATCTGTAGTTTTGATACAGGTTTTGAAATGGGATGTACTGAGATGAACATGTGGCAATGGTACAGAATGTCATTCATGTCGGCTTTATTAATTGGTTAGTTGTTAGTTGCTTATAGTAACTATTTTGTTGGTTATTTGTTAATAACCTAGAGGAAAGGAGAATCAAGTAATAAAGTAAAATATTTTCATTTAAAATTATTAACTTTTTAACACAGTCAATATTTTACTTGCATTTCCTTGGTTTTAACCAAAAGGAGTGAAGTAGGAAGCTGAGCTGCAGAATTAAGATTCAAAGCTCACATTAAACGGACAGATTCTCCTTTTGTATTTATATAGGTTTTGTGAACTTTCACTTTCTGTTAGAGGATATGTATTGTCTATACAACATTCAACTTTTTATACTTTCCTGAAATTTTTCGTATCCTAAATGATACTAATCTTTAAGAATTTAATCTTAGAGCTTAAATATATTTTGACTCCAACTAATGTAGATAAACAAGCCTTTGCTTTGGTTACTGTTTCTGTCTTACTTCCTCTCATTTTTTTCTTTCAATATTTTTTCTTTTTAAAGCCTCATGTATGATCTTGTGTAGAACATACAGCTGAGTTTTACTTTAAGTATTTCTCATGTGTACATGTGTATAATGTGTGGTGTCTGTGCACATTCACATATATTCCTGTAGACAAGTGTGTGCCAGGGGATGCTTTTGATATCAACAATCTCAAGCACTGGTTGTTCTACTTTTGCTGAGGCAGGATCTCCTGATCTGTGCTTTGAACATTAGTGGAGAAGATTCTGATTTATGAGCTTCAAGTGATTCTGTCTTCTCTTCCCATCCGGTTTAGGAGCTTTGGGATTACAAACAGCTAGACTACTAAGTCTGGGTTTATGAGGGTTCTCGAGATCCAAAATCAGATCTTCAAGAAGCTATCTCTCTGGCTCCAGTTCTTTATTTCCTATTCCATCTGTGTATCCCTGTTTGACAAACTGGCAAGTACAGGTGTTTTTAAGATTCTCAAATTATTTGCATATTTGAATGGCTGCCCCTTCTTTCCTACTGATTCAACTTTTTTTTTGAGACTCTCACATTATCTGGTTCTGGTGGTCATATTATAGTTTAGAAAACCCTGGCAATTTTGGGTATCATAAACAGGAATGGATTCAACACAAGAAACCACTGTCCTATAAAACTTTCCCAGCCCTTAACTCTGAGTCTTGATATCTCCTTTTGGAAAGACTTCTCAGAAAGACTCTGTTAGGCATGTGGAGTGCTATTGGTTACCTAATCCTTGTCAAGGTTCTAGAAGTTGCTCTACTTCATGTATAAAATGTAGCTTTGCATGACAGAGAATCTGTTCTCTAAAATATTGTTTCAGAGAATGAGTTGTCCTAAGAGTGTAACAGGTTAGATGGAACAAGAAATGATCCACAATTTTTCCAGTCTTCTATATTCATAAAGAATATAGCATCTCCAGAACATAAAGCAAATGTAAAATAAGTGTTGAAATGTCAATTCCCAAGTGACAGCCTGATGAACTGAACAAAAATATTGACTTAAAGATAGGATTATTTTTCGCTCTACCTCCTGTGTAGTAATAATACTCATAATACTAAAAAATATATTTTTGAAGCTGTTTATTCAGGTTCAGTAACATGGTCATGGTGAGTTTTTAATTCCTGTTCTCTTTATCTTAGACGTTTCTGCTTTGTACAAAATGTAAATTTCTCCTTTCTGAACCAACCTCCCCCTCTCTCCAGGTATATACATATATTTATGTATGTATTTATTTATTTAATTTATTACATTCCAGCCAGCCATTGTCCCCCTCCGAACAGTTTCTCGCCCTAGTCATCCTTTCCATTGCATCCAAGAGGGTGCTCCCACAATTCTCCAGGCCTACCCCTTCCCGGGGTCCTCAAGTCCCTTGAGGATTAGGTACATCTTCTTCCACTGAGAGCAGAGGAGGAAGTCCTCTGCTATATATGTGTCCGGTGCCTAGGACCAGTCCATGCATGCTTTCCTAAATTCTTTCTCAGCCTGTTTATCATTTGTATAAAGGAAGGGTACTGAATTGTTTTCATTAATTTTATATCCAACACTTTGCTGTTGTTATTTATCAGCTGTAGGAGTTCTCTGGTGGAATTTTGAGGTTGCTTATGTGTACTATCATATCATCTGCAAATAGTGAAACTTTGATTTGTTCATTTTCAAATTGTATCCTATTGATTTAATTACTCTACTTTTCATTGCCTAATTATAGCTAGATATTCAAGAACTATATTAAATAGATAAAGAGAGAGTGGGAAACCTTGTCTTGTCCCTGATTTTAGTGAATTATCTCTAGTGTCTCACAGTTTAATTTGGTGTTTGCTGTTGGTTTGCCATATATCGCTTTTAATATGTTTAAGTATGTGCTATGCATTCCTCATCTCTCCAAGAGTTTTTTTTTTTTTGTTTTTTTTTTTTTTGATTTTGTTGAAGGGTTTTTCAGCACCTAATGAGAGGATCATGTGACTTTTTTCTTGAGTTTCTTCCTATAGTATATTGTGTCGATGTGTCTAAGTGTATTTTTCCTTCCTTGCACTCCTGGGATAAAGCCTACTTGAACATGCTAAATGATTGTTTTGATGTATACTTGGATTTGCTTTGTAAGATTTTTTTTTAATATTTTTGCACATTGATAGTCATAAGCAAATTTGGCTTGAAGTTCCCTTTCATTGTTGGGTCTTTATGTTGTTTACATATAAGAGTAACTGTGGTACAGGGGAAGGCCAGGGCCAAGAAGTGGGAGTGGGTGGGTAGGGGAGTTGGGGATGTGGTATGGGGGACTTTTGGGATAGCATTTGAAATGTAAATGAAGAAAACACCTCATTAAAAAAAAGAGTAACTGTGGTTCATAGAATGAATAAAGTAGTACTCCATCTGTTTCTATTTTGTGGAATAGTTTGAAGAGTATTGGTATTAGGTTTTATATGATGGTCTCACAGAATTTTGCAATAAACTCATATGGCCCTGGATTTTTTTGTTTCTTTGATTTGGCTGGGAGGTTTTTAAATAATTATTTCTCTTTTCATAGAGGTTATGAGATTGTTTTAATATTTCACCTGGTTTTGATTTAAATATTGTATGTGATATCTGCCTAGAAATCATCCATTTCATCTAGATTTTCTGGTTTTGTTGAGAAGGGTTTGTAGAAGGTTCTTATGATTTTTCTAATTTCTTCTGTTTTTATCATTGTGCCTTCCCTTTCATTTCTGATTTTGCTAATTTGGATTTTTGCCTCTGTGTCTTTTAGATAGTTTGGCTAAAATTTTATCTATCTTGTTGATTTTGTTAAAGAATCAGCTCTTGCTTTTCTTGATTCTCTGTATAGTTTTCTTTTTCTAACTGGTTGATATCTGTCCATGTTTTTGTTGACACTTGTTCAGGATTTCTTTTTGCTTCTCTGCATGCAGGCGAGGCTTCTGAAAATGTAATTAATCACTGCCTACCAGCCTTTAATGCCATGGGATTGCCTAAACTTATTAAGACAGATAATGGGACATCCTATTCTAGCAAAAATTTTACTTCATTTTGTAAAGAATTTGGCATCAAACATAAAACTGGAATTCCTTATAAACCCAAGGGATAAGGAATAGTTGAACGTGCTCATCACACTTTAAAAAATTGGCTTTAAAAAATAAAAATAAAAATAAAAATAAAAAAACAGGGGCAGTTATATCCCCTAAGGACACAAAAGGCACATCTTGCTTTTGCTTTATTTGTTCTAAATTTTTTTTGCAAACTGATGTGAAAGGTCAGTCTGCAGTGGATCACCACTGGCATCCAGTTACTTCTAGTTCTTATGCCATGGTAAAATGGTGGGACCCATTAACTAATGAATGTAATGGTCCAGATCCAGTCCTAATCTGGGGAAGGGGCTCCATCTGTGTTTTTTCACAAAAAGAAGATGGAACGAGATGGCTGCCTGAGAGATTAGTTCATCAACTGGACACAGATCCTGAATCTTCTAGTAAGTATGACTCTAACCTTGATTATGGCCAAAAATCCTCTTTAGCCAAAAAGTTAAATTAAAGCACAGCCTCCACTCCCAGGAAAGCTGTAAGCCTTTTTTCAATTCTCAAAGTCACCTCCCCCACACCAAGAGCTCTAAGTCTAGTCTGATCATTGCTAATTTGTAATTGAATGGAGTACCTGGACTTCCCCTAAAGAAGCTTTTGTACTGTGCCTTTCACTGTCTAGACTTCGTTTTCAAGCAGGTCAGTCAACACCCTTCAGCCTGACTGCAGCGGACGTGCATCCCCACTCCCAACAGCGCTCAGGTGGCAGTTATTAATTTTCATCAAGAATTCTAAGTACATATTGTTGCTTTGGTCAGATTTTGGAATAAAGTGTGCTATGAGGGCCGGTTAGTCAATGACAGGCAACCAGATCCTGGATCATACCAATCTAAGACAGGGATATATGCCAAAAGGCAGTGGTCATCAATATTACACCACAGAGCCATTTTTGTGTGGATTATAACACAAACTCGCTGCATGTAACTTCCGATGACAGAATTCGATGGTTCGAGAGGATCTGAGATCCTAAGGCAGGCACAGCTGCCAGCCACCATAATTCCCAGGCAGGACTATGGAGCATAAATAAATTTTATGCCTCAGTCCATATTTTTATTAATATTAATAACAGGGAGAAAATGAAGCCTTCCATAAGCCTGAAACAGGCTAAACCAGAACCTTGACCTTGCTGCCACTAAGGAGATTATCTAGGGTGGAGCCTTTCTCCCTAGATCACTCTATTGTTCTGCCACTGCCTGTGTTCCTCTTCAAGATACTGCTACCTGCTGAGAGGCCCCCCAGAGCTATTCTGGAGATTACACCCTATTCTGCATGTCATCACCTGCAGCTGGTTCTAGGCTCCAAGGATGAATTGGCAGAATGGACGTTCTCCCCTTTTCTTTATAAGGCATGTACCCCGACACTAAAATTTGAACCTTGAGCAGACTAGCATGTCTTGGTTCCATTGTTTCTCAACCTGCCTAGGCTCCCTCTTCTTTTCCAGATTCCAAGATGCCTTCTAGGCTTGAACCCAGATATGTGAGCTGCTGGCCAGCCTCAACATTTATATCTTCATTAAAGGCTTCTATCATCTTCATGATATGGGATTTTAGATCATTATCTTGCTTTTAAGGCATGTTATCATATCCAGAGCTTTCTCTCTTGGGAGAACTGGATTCTGATGTTGTTGAATTGCATTGGGTTCTCTTGCTTATGTTCTTGTGCTTGCCTCTCACCATCTGTTTTTATTTTGTGTTAACTAGCCTGGGTGTCTATGACTTGTGCTGGCCTCCTTAGAAGCAAGCACAGCCTCTGTGTTATCACTTGACTCCTGAGAGTCAGGCAGTACTATCTCTGATTAAAGCAGGCCTCCTGTGTCCCTAGTTACCTCCTGGAACACAGACACTCTGAAAGGTATGGGAGTGTATAGGGCCTGCTAACCTGACCTGGATAGAGGAACAGATAGAAAAAAAGGCAGACCTTGGGAGGTCATGTAGGTCCTGCTTCATCTGGGCTCTGTGGGTGTTGCAGCATGTGTGGTTATTAGGGCAAGATGTTCACATGTGTCATTCTTTATTGCAGATATCCTGGGAGGCACACTATCTGTAGGGTGTGGAAGGGTATCAGGCCTGCTGATCTGGCCCAGGTGGAGACACAGATCAGACGGAGGAAGGACTGTAGCAACCTTTTTTGATATATTATTTTTCTGTTTTAAAGTCCCTGAATTGTAATATTTTATCTGAAGGAAGGTGTGTATCTCATCTTGAATCTAGGAAGAACATTTTGCTAGACAGCTGAAGGGTGTTACGTGTCAGATGGGACAGAGGAAGAAGGATAAAAAGCACAAGTACACTCTGAGTGGCTATGTGGCAGGAACAATAGTTCATGACTGCTACCAATGCACACTGCTCTCAGCTATGAATTCATGATGTTATGATGGGAACTAGATACTGTTTATATCAGAAGAGATCACACTGACGAATCACAGATGTGCATGTCAGTCATCCTTCTTAGGAGGATATTTGAAATGCAGAAATGCCAATGGGCATGCCCTTTCTCTCTCCTGTCCTTGCTCATAAAATCTTGTTAGTTGGTTCTACTTTTGAAAGTTCTGTTTTACCCCATGCCAAAACCACATTTCTGTTTTTTTTTTTCTTTTTTCTTTTTTCATATGTTCTTAAATATAAGAGACTTGGTGCATGGATGTGCATTGATGTTGTGCAATTGTATTGTGTCTAATTATAGATTTCTTTTTAAAGTTTGTTACTTGATATTTTTATATATCCTGAGTCTATTAATTAGTTTTCATATGTTTTTTTTTTATCTAAGCTCACTCCACAGTCATCTTTATGCATTAATTCTCAACATATCAGCGATTAATTATCCTATTCTAAGTATTTAGCTCTGATATCTTAATTGAATCAAATTTGGACTTTCAAATTTCAGTGTCACAATCAATCCAGGCTTATTAGGTTTATATGGCAAGTACTTTACCCATGGAACTATGTTGCGAGCCATTTTTTTATTTCTTTCAATCTTTGAATTTTTAGCTCTCTCAGGTGTGTTTAATTACAATTAACACATATGTGAATCATTAATTTTTCATTTATAAAATTAAATTTTATTGTTTTACCAACAAAATTGTTAATTAAAAAAACTTGTAACCTTTGCTTGTTTCTTCTGTTTAGAAAGCATATTGACAATCACTTTTGAAAACTGTCTCTGCCACTTCTACTGGGGATCTAGTTCTGCTACTTGCTGTTCTCTAAGACTTTCCTCTGACAACTTCTTCATACTTTGTATGTTGTGTCTCAGAGTGTATAAGAATGTGTGCATGTCACACTAGCAAGATTTTGTTGAAAGGACCCAGATATAGCTCTCTCTTGTGAGACTATCCTGGGGCCTAGCAAACACAGAAGTGGATGCTCACAGTAAGCTATTGGATGGATCACAGGGCCCCCAATGGAGGAGCTAGAGAAAGTACCCAAGGAGCTAAAGGGATCTGCAACCTTATAGGTGGAACAACATTATGAACTAACCAGTACCCCGGAGCTCTTGACTCTAGCTGCATATGTATCAAAAGATGGCCTAGTCAGCCATCACTGAAAAGAGAGGCCCATTGGACTTGCAAACTTTATATGCCCAAGTACAGGGGAATGCCAGGGCCAAAAAGTGGGAGAGGGTGGATAGGGGGAGGGGGGAGGGTATGGGTGACTTTTGGGATAGTATTGGAAATGTAAATGAGGAAAATACCTAATAAAAATATTAAAAAAGAATGTGTGCATGTGTGCAATGCATGTGCAGACACACACATGCACAAGCATGTACATGCATATTTAGTTGGGTCTGACTTCAGAGAACTAACTTCTCGAGGATGGAAAATGGAGCATTTTCCCCCAATAACATTTGCCTTTGTTCTATCAGGTGTTACATGTAGGTTCTGATTAGGATAATTTCAGTCTTTCAGGTTTTGTTTCCTGGACAGAACAGGGGTATAAGTTTGAATTTTGAAGCTCTATCACATTAAGCTTTTGATAGAACTTCTCAGAATAAATTGTTAATGTTAGGACAATGCAGTATAAGATTTTAATTATTTATTTTTCAGGATTTCATAGCTTGCTCATAATCCCCCTCATTATTCTTTTCCACCTTTTCTTGTATAACACCATATGCCCTAGGCTCCTCTGAGTCTATTTTTTTTTCCTATACTGTGATTTGCTTATACTCATCTGTTTTCTCTTCACTCAGGGTCACATCAAAAGTAAGAATGACTTTTCCCTTATTCCTCATTGCATTAAGCAATTTTCTTCTGCTGGGGTTCCCTTAAAGGTTACCCTGAAAGACCAGTTCATTTTCTATTTGCAAGGTCTCCAGATTTAACATTCTCAGCTTTCATTCAAGTTGTCTAGTGGTTCCTCTCACCTCTTCACTCTCACCCTAAACTTTAAAACTCCCTCAAGGATTACTGCCTATGTCTAATTCCCTTCTCTCAAAAATATGCACATATATTAAAGTGTTTCAGATACTTGTTTCATGAAACTCAACAGGACATTAAATATTTGTTTTGTAATACAGAGAAACTGTATTTTAAAGTTTCTCTTTCATTAATAGTAAAGTTCTATTAGCATTGTCTGTTGTTCTCAAAGTATTTTGAGTCACTGAATACTCATTTTAAAGGGCATTGTAGAAGTTTGAGGGGAAATTTATTAAAGTTTTCTTACCAACAATGTCAGATTTGGTGTGTGTTTGTGTATACAAATATTCTAGACACATGCCTCTAGGTCAGTTGTTCCCTTCTTTTTGGTTAAGACCCTCACAGAGATCACATGTCTGATATACTGCATACCAGATATTAAAATTACCTTTTACAACAGTAGCAAGATTACAGATATGAATTACCAATGAAATAGTTTTATAGCTTGGGGTTATAATGACATGAGGAAAGCAATACTAGAAAGGCTGTGAACCACCCCTCTAGGCCTTGCTTTTTCTTCTGTTCAGTTATCAAATCAAAGTCCTCATGTTTACAAGGTGCTGACTTTTCTATGCTATCTGCCTATTCAAAATTCAGATGAAACCATCTTTATGCGATATAATCTATAAGAATATTCTCTTCTAATATCCTTTGTGGAAATATTCTCTTGTACAAAATGTCCACAGGAGCCTTCATCTATTTAAATAAACCAACATAGGCATGGGTACAATGAATGGGTACATGATGCCTATAAGGGTTTAAGGGCCACATTGTCCTCTGCTTGTGGTGCTTTATATCAAATATATAAGAAAGACAGGATTATGATTGAATAGAAAATTCCAAAAACTTCCTCACTGCTCTAAGAATAGAAAACATCTTCCTGAAGCCAGATGGCCTTCCTCTAAACCCAAAATGCTGTAAGAATAATTATTTTGGGTTACCATTAAGTTCAAGTTTGTGGCCTGTGAATGATCTCCAGCTGAAAATAGGGGGATTACACACACACACACACACACACACACACACACACACACACAGACACACACACACACACACACGAGAGAGAGAGAGAGAGAGAGAGAGAGAGAGAGAGAGAGAGAGAGAGAGAGAGAGAGCGCTAGCTCATTATTGAGAAGATACAACTAGCTTGAGGGCCAAGAGAAAGTGGAGGATAGGGCAGGTGGTTAAGTGAGTAAAAGCTCAATTAACCCAACCAAATGACCTGTGTTTAATCCTCAGAACACACAAGGTGGAAGAGAATTTATTAACTCTTCTAATTTTTCCTGATCTCCATACGTTTGCTATGGCACAGGTGTCTCATTCTCCCAAGTAAATGGACATAGTTTAAAAATAAAAACAAAATGAAAGATTGAAGTGAAGCTTCAAAGCAGCAGGGGAATTGAAAAAAAAACAAGATAGGATTGAGTGGCAGGGCATACAGAGAGCAAGAATTGAACAAAAATGATGATTAAACCTGATAACAAATGCTAACCACTCCACAGTTTTTGAAAAACATTGCTCTGAAGGACCGTTTTGTTTGTTTTGTTTTATTATAAAATAAAGATATACAAGCATTTTTCACAGTAGATTCTAAGAAGGAATTGAATATAAAATTAGCCTCAATTTTTTCTAAGCATTATTCCATTCTAAAACCAAAACATATTTGTACATATTCATTTTGTGAAAGAAAGAAGGTGAATATAGCTTTTGTAGAAGGATCTGATGGTGTTTTAAATTTTTTCAGGATATGTTGTGATGTCTACCTTTCCATTTCTGATTTTGTTAATTAGGATAATGTCCCTGTGCTCTCTAGTGAGTCTGGCTAAGTGTTTACCTATCTTGTTGATTTTCTCAAAGAACAAGCTCTTCCTTTGGTTGATTGTTTAAATAGTTTTTCTTGATTCCACTTGGATGATTTCCCTGCTCAGTTTGATTATTTCCTGCCATCTACTCCTCTTGGGTGAATTTGCTTCCTTTTGTTCTAGAGGTTTTAGGTGTGTTGTCAAGGGGCTAGTGTGTGCTCTCTAGTTTGTTTTTTTTTTTTTCTTTCTTTCTTTTGAGGTACTCAGAGCTATGAGTTTTCCTCTTAGAAATGCTTTCATTGTGTCCCAAAAGTTTGGGTACCTTGTGGCTTCATTTTCATTAAACTCTAAAAAGTCTTTATTTTCTTCCTTTATTCCTTCCTTGACCAAGGTATCATTGAGAAGAGTGTTGTTCCTGAATGTTGGCTTTCCATTATTTATGTTGTTATTGAAGATCAGCCTTAGTCCATGGTGATCTGATAGGATGCATGGGACAATTTCAATATTTTTGTATCTGTTGAGACCAGTTTTGTGACCAATTATATGGTCAATTTTGGAGAAGGAACAATGAGGTGCTGAGAAGAAGGTATATCCTTTTGTTTTAGAATAAAATGTTCTGTAGATACCTGTTAAATCCATTTGTTTCATAACTTCTGTTAGTTTCACTGTGTTTCTCTTTAGTTTCTGTTTCCACGATCTGTCCATTGATGAAAGTGGTGTGTTGAAGTCTCCCACTATTATTGTGTGAGCTGCAATGTGTGCTTTGAGCTTTACTAAAGGAATGTGGCTGCCAGAGAAGCACCTGAAAAAATGTTCAACATCCTTAATCATCAGGGAAATGCAAATCAAAACAACCCTAAGATTCCACCTCACACCAGTCAGAATGTCTAAGATCAAAAATTCAGGTGACAGCAGATGCTGGCGTGGATGTGGAGAAAGAGGAACACTCCTCCATTGTTGGTGGGATTGCAGGCTTGTACAACCACTCTGGAAATCCGTCTGGCGGTTCCTCAGAAAATTGGACATAGTACTACCGGAGGATCCAGCAATACCTCTCTTGGGCATATATCCAGAAGATGCCCCAACTGGTAAGAAGGACACATGCTCCACTATGTTCATAGCAGCATTATTTATAATAGCCAGAAGCTGGAAAGAACCCAGATGCCCCTCAACAGAGGAATGGATACAGAAAATGTGGTACATCTACACAATGGAGTACTACTCAGCTACTAAAAAGAATGAATTTATGAAATTCCTAGCCAAATGGATGGACCTGGAGGGCATCATCCTGAGTGAGGTAACACATTCACAAAGGAACTCACACAATATGTACTCACTGATAAGTGGATATTAGCCCAAAACCTAGGATACCCAAGATATAAGATACAATTTCCTAAACACATGAAACTCAAGAAAAATGAAGACTGAAGTGTAGACACTATGCCCCTCCTTAGAAGTGGGAACAAAACACCCTTGGAAGGAATGTGGCTGCCCTTGCATTTGGAGCATAGCTATTCAGAATTGAGAGTTCCTCTTGGAAGATTTTAACTCTGATGAATATGAAGTGTCCCTCCTTGTCTTTTTTTGATAACTTTGGGTTGGAAGTCGATTTCATTTGATATTAGAATGGCTTCTCCAGCTTGTTTTTCCAGACAATTTGCTTGGAAAGTTGTTTTCCAGCCTTTCACTATGAGGTATTGTTTGTCTTTTTCACTGAGATGGGTTTCCTGTAAGCAGCAAAATGTTGGGTCCTGTTTGTGTAGCCAGTCTGTTAGTCTATGTTTTTTGTTTGTTTGTTTGTTTGTTTTTTGTTTGGTTGGTTTTTTTTTTTGTTTTTTGTTTTTCTTGGGGGGAGGGGAGAATTGAGTCCATTGATATTAAGAGACATTAAGGAAAAATAATTGTTGCTTCCTATTATTTTTGTTGTTAGAGTTGGCATTCTGTTTTTCTGGTTGTCTTCTTTTAGATTTTTTGAAGAATTACTTTCTTGCTTTTTCTAGGACGTGGTTTCTGTCCTTGTATTTTTTTTTTCTGTTATTATCCTTTGAAGGGCTGGATTCGTGGAAAGTTAATGTGTGAATTTGGGTTGGTCGTGTAGTACTTTGGTATCTCCATCTATGGAACTGTAAAGTTTGGCTGGGTATAGTAGCCTGGGCTGGCATTTGTGTTCTTTTAATGTCTGTATAACATCTGTCCCAGATCTTCTGGCTTTCATAGTCTCTGGTGAAAAATCTGGTATAATTCTGATAGGCCTGCCTTTATATGTTACTTGACCTTTTTCACTTACTGCTTTTAATATTCTATCTTTATTTAGTAAATTTGTTGTTCTGATTATTATGTGTCTGGAGGAATTTCTTTTCTGGTCAAGTCTATTTGCAGGTCTGTAGGTTTCTTTTTTTTTTTTAACATTTATTTATTTATTTATTTATCATATCTAAGTACACTGTAGCTGTCTTCAAACACACCAGAAGAGGGCATCAGAAGTTGTAAGCCACCATGTGGTTTCTGGGATTTGAACTCAGGACCTTCAGAAGAGCAGTCAGTGCTCTTAACCACTGAGCCATCTCTCCAGCCCTGTAGGTTTCTTATATGTTCATGGGCATCTCTTTCTTTAGGTTTGGGAAGTTTTCTTCTATAATTTTGTTGAAGATATTTATTGGCCCTTTAATTTGAAAATCTTCATTCTCATCTACTCCTATTATTGATAGGTTTGGTCTTCTTATTGTGTCCTAGATTTCCTGGATGTTTTGAGTTGGGATCTTTTTGCATTTTGCATTTTCATTGATTGTTGTGCCAATGTTCTCTATGGAATCTTCTGCACCTGAAAGTCTCTCTTCCATCTCTTATATTCTGTTGCTGATGCTTGCATCTATGGTTCCACATTTCTGTCTTAGTGTTTCTATCTCTAGCGTTGCCTCACTTTGGGTTTTCTTCATTGTGTCTGCTTACCTTTTTAGGTCTAGTATAGTTTTGTTCATTTCCATTACCTGTTTGGATGCATTTTCCTGTTTTTCTTTAAGGACTTCTACATGTTTGGTTGTGTTTTCCTGTTTTTCTTTAAGGACTTGTAACTCTTTAGCACTTATTCTCCTGTATTTCTTTAACAGAGTTATTAAAATCCTTCTTGATGTCCTATACCATCATCATAAGATATGCTTTTAAATTCGGGTCTAGCTTTTCAGGTGTGTTGGCATGCCAAGGACTGGTTGAGGTGGGAGTGCTGGGTTCTGATGATGGTGAGTGGTCTTGGTTTCTGTTATTAAGAGTCTTACATTTGCCTTTCACCATCTTGTAATCTCTGGAGTTAGTTCTTATAGTTCTCTCTGGTTAGAGCTTTTTTCACTCATGATTCTGTTAGCCTCTATCAGCCAAACTGGGAGACTAGCTCTCTCCTGAGTTTCAGTGGTTAGAGAAATCTCTCCAGGCAAGCTCTCCTCTTTCAGGGAAGGTACACAGTTATCTGGTGTTTGAACATGCCTCTTGGAAGAAGATGAAGGTACAATACAGGGCTTGTCCCAGAAGCTGTATCACTTCTGACTCTCCCAGATGCTTTGTAGCTTCTGTAGTTGGGACTCTCACCTACACAGTCTAGTCTAGAAAAAGCAAGAAGGTAATCCTTCAACAAACCTAAAAGAACAGCCACACGAAAAGAATACCAAATCTAACAACAAAAATAATAGAAAGTAACAATTATTTTTCCTTAAAATCTCTTAATACCAGTGGATTCAATTCCCCAATAAAAAGACATAGACTAACAGATTGGCTACACAAACAGGACCCAAAATTTTGCTGCTTACAGGAAACCCATCTCAGTGAAAAAGACAAACAATACCTCATAGTGAAAGGCTGGAAAACAACTTTCCAAGCAAATGGTCTGAAAAAACAAGCTGGAGTAAGCATTCTAATATCAAATGAAATCGACTTCCAACCCAAAGTTATCAAAAAAGACAAGGAGGGACACTTCATACTCATCAAAGTTAAAATCTTCCAAGAGGAACTCTCAATTCTAGATATCAATGCTCCAAATTCATGGGCAGCTACATTCATTAAAGAAACTTTAGTAAAGCTCAAAGCACACATTGCAGCTCACACAATAATAGTGGGAGACTTCAACACAACACTTTCATCAATGGACAGATCGTGGAAACAGAAACTAAAGAGGAACACAGTGAAACTAACAGAAGTTATGAAACAAATGGATTAACAGATATCTACAGAACATTTTATTCTAAAACAAAAAGATATACCTTCTTCTCAGCACCTCATGGTAACTCCTCCAAAGTTGACAATATAATTGGTCACAAAACTGACCTCAACAGATACAAAAATAATGTCCCATGCATGCTATCAGATCACCATGGACTAAGGCTGATCTTCAATAACAACATAAGTAATGGAAAGCCAACATTCACGTGGAAACTGAGAAACACTTCTCAATGATACCTTGGTCAAGGAAGGATAAAGAAATTAAAGACGTTTTAGAGTTTAATGTAAATGAAGCCACAACATATCCAAACTTTTGGGACACAATGAAAGCATTTCTAAGAGGAAAACTCATAGCTCTGAGTACCTCCAACAAGAATCTAGAGAGAGCACACACTAGCAGCTTGACAACACATCTAAAACCTCTAGAACACAAGGAAGAAAATTCACACAAGAGGAGTAGATGGCAGGAAATAATCAAACTGAGCAGCGATATCATCCAAGTGGAAACAAGAAAAACTATTCAAAGAATCAACCAAATCAGGAGATGAACCCTCATATCTATGGCCACTTGACAATTGAGCTAAAAATATCCAGTGGGAAAAAAAGATAGAAATTTCAACAAATGGTGCTGGCACAACTAGTGGTTATCATGCAGAAGAATGCAAATCGACCCATCCCTATCTCCATGTAATAATGTTAAATCTAAGTGGATCAAGGAACTGCACATAAAACCATAGACAGTGAAACTTATAGAGTAGAAAGTGTGGAAAAGCCTCGAAGATATGGGCAAAGGGGATAACATCCTGAATAGAACAACAATGGCTTCTGCTGTAAGATCAAGAATTGACAAATGGGACCTCATAAAACTGCAAAGCTTCTGTAAGGCAAAAGACACCGTCAATAAGACAAAATGGCCACGAACAGATTGGGAAAGGATCTTTACCAATCCTAAGTCAGATAGGGGATTAATATCCAATATATATAAAGAAATAAATAAAGTGGACTCCAGAAAATGAAATAACCTTATTAAAAAATCGGTTTTACAGCTAATCAAAGAATTCTCACCTGAGGAATATTGAAAGGCTGAGAAGCACCTAAAAAAAATTTTCAGCATCCTTAATCATCAGGGAAATGCAAAACAAAACAACCCTGAATTTCCACATCACACCAGTCAGTGTGGCTAAAGATCAAAGAATCAGGTGACAGCAGATGCTGGCGAGGATGTGGAGAAAAAGGAACACACTTCTCCATTGATGGTGGGATTGCAAGCTTGTACAACCACTCTGGAAATCAGTCTGGTGGTTCCTCAGAAAATTGGACATAGTACTACTGGAGGATCCCACAATACCTCTCTTGGACATATATCCAGACTGGTAAGAAGGATACATGCTCAACTGTGTTCATAGAAGCTTTATTTATAATCGCCAGAAGCTGGAAAGAACCCAGATGTCCCTCAACAGACAAATGGATACAGAAATGTGGTACATTTACACAATGGAGTACTACTCAGCTATTAAAAAGAATGAATTTATGAAATTCCTAGGCAAATGGATGGACCTGGAGGGCATCATCCTGAGTAAGGTAACCCAATCACAAAATAACTCACATGATATGTACTCACTGATAAGTGGATATTAACCCAGAAACTTAGAATACCATAGATACAAGACACAATTTCCAAACACATGAAACTCAAGAAGAATGAAGACCAAAGTGTGGACACTTTGCCCCTTCTTAGAATTCGGAACAAAACACCCATGGAAAGAGTTACAGAGACAAAGTTTGGAGCTGAGAGGAAAGGATGGATCATCTAGAGAGTGCCATACCTCGGGATCCATCCCATAATCAGCCTCCAAATGCTGACACTATTGCATACACTAACAAGATTTCGCTGAAAGGACCCAGATATGGCTGTCTCTTGCGAGGCTATTTCGGTGCCTGGCAAACACTGCAGTGGATTCTCACAGTCAGCTATTGGATGGAACACAGGGCCCCCAATGCAGGAGCTAGAGAAAGTACACGATGAGCTAAAGCGGTCTGCAACTCTATAGGTGGAACAACAATATGAACTAACCAGTGCTTGTGTCTCTAGCTGCATATTTATCAGAAGATGGAGTAGTTGGCCATTAATTGAAAGAGAGTCCCCTTGGTCTTGCAAACTTTATATGCCTCTGTACGGGGGAACTCCAGGGCCAAGAATTTGGATTGGGTGGGAAGGGGAGTGGGGTGGGGAGGGTATGGGGGACTTTTGGGATAGCATTTGAAATGCAAATGAAGAAAATACCTAATTAAAAAATTAATTTAAAAAACCTAAAAAAATAAAATAAAGAAAAAGAAATGAGACAAATTCCCTTTCACTCCATATGAAACCTGGAGATCATAGCTCAATGAGTGATAACATTTAAATACTTCATCTTGGGTTGAATCTGATAGGAGAACAGTAGCTCTAATGGTTGTTTAATTGTAGTTCTTCCATTTGTACCTTTAATTCACAGGATCTTCCTCACCAGCCCTTTGGCTGACTGAGAAACCTGAATGTTCCATGCATCTTATAGAAGATGATAAATGGAAGGTTTACATTGTTTATGAAAAGTGTGCTCCAGGAAGTATTTCTTTTGAAAGACTATAACTTCCTTTTGACTGTATTTTCAATTGTGCTTCTCTTATGGTTGAGGTCTGGTATAGACAATATTAAACTGAGAAAAGAAATTGCAAAGTGGATGATGGTTAGAATATATGTTGTTTAGTGTATCTATGTGCAATTTTGTCTTTGTTATTTGTGTGATTATAGCTACATATGTGCCTGTCATAGGTATATTTGGAGGTCCTGGATAATCTGGAGGACAAAGGAAAAAAATGTTGGTTCCTGGCATCTATGTCCTTAGGGGAAGTGGTTCTTTTTTTACCACTGATTACAGACTATCTAGCTGAAAAGCTTCCAAAGATATCCCCTTCTTTTTCTCTCCTGTCTCAAAGGTTGAGCACTGGGATTCCAGACTCATGCTCCCACCCACATCTAGCAGATAGATATTTCTCTACCAGTGAAATAAGCTAATTCAAGCCAGATTTGAATATATTAATGGCAGATTTACTGGTAAAGGACTCTTTTGTGAGTATACTGATCCTCAAGGTAAAGGCCAGGGCAATCATCTTGAGAAGGAGAGGGTGTGGGTAAAAAAGAGAAAGTGAAAGTGAAAGAGAAAGGGAAGAGAGAGAGAAAGAGGGAGAGAGAGAGGAGAGAGAGAGAGAGAGAGAGAGAGAGAGAGATGAGGGACAGGGAGTGATGTAGGTGGGGGAGAGGGAGAGAGGGAGGGAGGAGAGCAAAATCTATGGCTTATATATGGAGGAGCCTCTGGTGGAATGATGGAAGGGCAGCCAAGCCACTGGGCTGGGAAGTTCAGTGCTGGTAACAGTACTGAGGGTCTGCTGAGAGAACCTGGAGGCTAAGTCTGCTTTGACATGTAAAATATGTACCCCAGTCACTTGTCCTGGAGTCTAAAACCAAATGCTAACCATTTGTGGGTTTGGCATATTATGCTTGAATTGTAAGTGTCTCATGCACTGAGCCATCTACCAAACTCAGTTTCTGAGTTTTAAGAATTTTATGACTATTAAAGAAAACTGACCATGTAATGTATCTAGCAAGGCCACTCTAAATCGAACTTTTATTTTATTTTTTAAACAATTTTTATTAGATTAGATATTTTCTTAATTTACAATTCAAATGCTATCCCGAAAGTGCCTTATACCCTCCCCCCACCCTGGCCTTGGCATTCCCCTGTATTGGGGCATATAATCTTTGCAAGTCCAAGGGCCTTTCCTCCCAGTGATGGCTGATCAGGTCATCTTCTGCTACATATGCAGCTAGAGACATGAGCTCAAAGGGGTACTCGAACTTTTAAAGACTCATGCTTATATTCTTAATAAATATGTCTCTTTGGTACATTGTCAAGTAGGTGATACTCCCTGACTATTAGTATCTTAAAAATATGGCACATCCTCCTCAGCATAAGAGAGAACCTTATTTTTATTTCAATGCACTTAATTCTGTTAAACTTAGAAACACAAGTGCCATTGTCATTTGGTCTTTCTGAACCTGTCTAGTTGTTTCTTTCTCCACATGACACTCCCCTCCACTCTCTTTGTTGTTGTTGTTGTTCTTTTTTTGTGTGTGGACTCAGTCTTAGACAGAACATTAAGAACAAAAACAATGAAATCAGTATCCCAAGACTTAAACACTACCAGTTCCTTGTAGTAGTCTATTGAAGAAAAATCTCTGTTTTGTAAAAACAAAAACAAAACACAAAACACAAAACAACACAAAACAAAACACAAAACAACAAAAAACAAAACACAAAACACAAAATAAATCAAAAAACAAAAACAGAACAAAAAAAATATTCCAACATCAGTTTTCCAACTTACAACTCCAAATTATTGCAGTCAATAAGTGGTGGGCAGACAACAAACACAATGTCTTGATCTCCCAGAGGCAATGAATATTGAGAAGAATGACTCACCTTACTGTTAACTATTGTAGTGGTCTGAATGAGAATTGCCTCCATAGGCTCATGTATTTGAAGTCATCTTTAGCAATTATCAGACTTGTTTGGGGTATATAGCCTGATTGAAAGAGGTGTGCCAATTTGGGTGAACTATGAAGTCTCTAAAGACCAAATCATTCCCTACCCCTCTCTCTCTTTTGTAGTTACTCTCTCAACATTTGTGTTCTTAGATACTCCTCTGACACCATCCTTACCTGAGTGCTGCCATTTTCCCACCATGGATTCACCCTCTGAAGGTGGAAATAAATTCCCAAATTAAGTGATTTATTTTCTTGGTTGCCTTGGTCACAGAGTCTCTTCATAACAATATACAAGAAAATCAGTCAACGATATATATTAAGGTTTGGTCTTTTGGTTTGTATTGTAATTCTAAATACTGGTACTCAAGGCCTGGTTGCTCCCACATATGAGAGAATTTGCAGGTAGACCCAAGTGACTCTATGTAACCTGATTCCCACAGTCTTTAGCTGGTCAGAATTGAGATAGGCAAGGATTGAGGTTCCTGGGCTTGGGGTTAGAAAAGGACCATGTGGGGGAAGGGGAGAAAATAAGGTGAAGAAAGAAGTAAGCCTTCATCAGGTAGGTAAATCATGAAAACATAGCCATGAGTACTAGCTAATTGGAGTTAAGAGCTGCAGATATGGAACATGGCAAATTATAAAATTGGGTTATGCATGGGAAAAATAGATCCTACTAGCATAGAGTGTAGACATCGGCCAGGTCTAATACTGATTAAGGCTTATTATAAATATAAAGCTTTTGTGTCTTTTACCTTGAAACAATAATCAAAAACTAAAAAATCAAATAATAAAAGGTAGAAGCTCCTTATTGAGATTAAATATTTTCAACAACAACATGTATTTGAAACAGGAAATACCATGTCTGCAAATGAAAATGAGATACTCTTTTCAGAGAGCTATGGACTATGAGAAGAAATAATCAACCTTGCTTCAAAAAGAAGGCAGAAGAAATAGGTTTTAGCTTTAGAGGAAACTGAGAATTATTGATGATCTTAGCTCTGGGATGTTCTTGTCTTTATCAATAATCCAACTGACAAGTTATATTGGAGAGCTTTAGAACTTCTGTGTTTTTCTTTATGTTATTTTGTTGGCATGCAAAAATGTATGATTGTATCTGTGTGTGTGTGCATGTGCAAGTGTGCTTGTGGAAGCTGAAACTTGACATCAGAAGTCTTTCTTGATTACTCTCCATCATATTCACTGAGGCAAACTTCTCTGTCAAACCCATAGCTCACCTATATTGCTAGTCTAGGAAGCCAGTTTGCTTTAGAAATCTCCTCTCCATATTTTGAACAAAGAATTAAAGGAGATCTTAGGTGCGAACTTGGCAGAGGGTCCCAAGTTCCCCAGAGGGCTCTCCATGCTGCAGGCACCATATCACACCCAGCATCTTGAGATCACTGGTGAGTGGAACACAACATCTGGTTCAAAAAACCCAGAGAGCCTTGTGCCAGCAGGAACAGGGACAAAGAAAACCCGCCCAACCAACAGCTGGGGTTCCTTCTTGGGCGTGAACTTGGCACACCCAGGATCTTGGAATCACTGAGACCAGTCTACATGGGAGAGCACTATGATATATAAAAAAAAAAAAAAGAAAGAAAAGAAAAGAAAAGAAAAAAAGTTAAAGGAGAAGTTACCACATACCTACTTGGGCATTTATCTGGGTTCTGGAGATCTGTAATTCCTATCCTTATGTTTGCATAGCAAAACCTGTTAACTGTGAGCCACTTTTCTAGCCTCCAGAGAGAATTTTCTTTTCAATTGGGGTGTACATTCTTTTAGGAGCAAGTTTATAGCTTTCCAAGTATCCTAGTTACTTGCTGTGAAAACACACCATGACCAAAGATAAGATGGAGAAGAAAGGGGAAGAATAACAGTCCATAAGAGAAGCCAAGGCAGGAACTCAAATAGGGCAGAAGCTGATTCAAAGGCCATAGAGTGGTGCTATTTACTGCCTTGATCCTCATAGTGTGCTTATCCTGCTATTTTATAGACTTCAAAACTGCCAGCCCAGAAGTGGTCCTACCAATAGTAGGCTATAACCTCCCACATCAATCATGAGATAAGAAAATTCCCTACAGGTTTGCCTATACCATTATGGAGGCATTTTTTTTTCAGTTGAGGTTCCTTCCTATTGGATGACTATAGCTTATGCAAATTTGAAATAAATACTAGCCACCACAATTGATTCCATTTCATACAAACACATCACTGACAAATCATAACCTTTCCCTTTTTGTTAATCCCTAACTCAACACTCTAATATCAATACTACAACATAAAACAGTTTATAAACTTGCAATATCTTACAGTGTCATAAAGTCAAACACTTAGATGTTCAAAGTTTCTTTAAAATATTCAAAATCTCTCTAAAATTTCAAAGTGTCTTCAAAATTTCAATCTCTATACTGGTCTCCTGTAACATAAAATATAAATTAAATACTTTCTTATTACAAGAGGGAAGAGCTAAAGCATAATCACAATAGTTCAAAGCAAAATCAAACCCAACACAAAATAACTCAGTGTCTAAGGTCTGAGATTCCATTTAATCTTCTGAGTCCTCCAAAGGACTTGGGTCATTTCTCTGCTGCCACTCTTTCTTATCCACACAGTTTGGCTTAGGACCACTGCAGTCCATGGCTGCTGCTGTCATGGCAGATATTTCTCATTTCAGCCATTTTCAAAATCCTGAGATCTTCTGCTACAACTGGGCTACAGTTGCCTCTTCTTGGCCTTTTTAAGGGACTTTAGATGTTTTCCATGTTCCCTTATGGCCCTAAATAACTGGTACCATCTAGATGAATCTAATACTTCTAAATTTGGTTTACATCCTGACATACAACTTTGCCTCAGGCACACAGATTCTGTGTTCTGACTCTGTGAAAACAATTCCCTAAAGAATTTGCCTCAACAATATCCATCTCTTATTAATCACTACTAATGTCTCATCCCCAGCTGATCAGTATGGTTGTCTTGCAAAGCAACAATTTTGCTTTAGTGGTTTCTATATTTTGTTAATCACAGCCAATTCCTCAGCTCCACTTGACTACCCATCAATTTTTAACTTAAAACATGCAATGGCCCTGATAGACTCTTTAGATTTCAAATTTCACTTTGGAATTTTACAAGCCAGTCTTCTTTCATCTTCACTTCTGCCAATACCCCGTCTCCTAAGGTTCCACAGAGAAGTTCATCAAGGTTTGACTACTCCATGGATTTCCCCATGCAAAACTCCAAGTCTGTCCTCAATCCTCCACAAAAATTATGATTAGGTTAGTCACAACAATACCCTACAATCCTCATCATTTCTTTTTTTTTCCTTTTTTTATTACATATTTTCTTTATTTACATTTCAAATTTCAAATGTTATCCCTAAAGTTCCCTATACCCCTCCCTACTCCAGTACCCACCCATTCCCACTTATTGACCCTGGTATTCCCCTGTACTGGGGCATATAAACTTTACAATACCAAGGAGCCTTTCTTCCCAGTGATAACAGACTAGGCCATCTTCTGCTACATATGCAGCTAGAGACATGAGCTCTGGGGGTACTGGTTAGTTCATATTGTTGTTCCACCTATAGTGTTGTAGACTCTTTCAGGTCCTTGGGTGCTTTCTCTAGTTTCTCCATTGGGAGGCCCTGCGTTACATCTTATAGATGACTGTGAGCATCCATTTCTGTATTTGTCAGGTACTGGCATAGCCTCACACAACACAGCTATACCAGGATCCCTTCATCAAAATCTTGCTGGCATGTGCAATAGTGTCTTGGTTTGGTAGCTGATTATGGGATGGATACTCGGGTGGTGTACTCTCTGGATAGTCCATCCTTTACTACCGGTAGATCCAGCAATACCTCTCCTGGGCATATACCCAGAACAAGTTCCAACTGGTAATAACAACATGCTCCACTATGTTCATAGCAGACTTATTTATAATAGCCAGAATCTGGAAAGAACCCAGATGTCCCTCAATAGAGGAATGGATACAGAAAATGTTGTACATTTACACAATGGTATACTGCTCAGCTATTAAAAAGAATGAATTTATGAAAATCTTGGACAAATGGATGTAACTGGAGGATATCATCCTTAGTGAGGTAACCCAATCACGAAAGAAGTCATTAGATATGCATTCATTGATAAGTGAATATTAGCCCAGAAACAAAATTTTAGTAATTTCTTTCATAATAATGGTTTCTACTATCATGCTGAAACACCTTGACCAAAAGAAGCTTGATGAATGGAGAATTTCACATAGGTTTCCATATAACAGATTATCATGGAAAATTATCAAGACAGAAAAATCAAGGTAGAAATCTGTAGGTAGGAAATGATGCAGAGGCCATTGAGCACTTCAGATTTAGGCAAGTTGGGACAGTAGGTCATCACAAATCTTGTTCATGTTAGAGATTTTCATAGTTTGATGGACATGGATTTAGATGAGAATGTCAATGGAGCCTTTTCTTACCAAGTATGGCTTGGCCATTTAAGTGATTATGTGATTATACTGCCTCTGGAATAGAGCCAGCAGGGTTTAGGCCTCTCCAGGTATGGATGTTGCTGTGATATATATATAATCATTTAATCTTCATATATATATATATATATATATATATATATATATATATATATATATATATATATTTAATCTTCTTTTATATATATAAAACTTCATGGTCTTCCTTGAGAAGTATTCTCCCTATCGAGGTAACTGCGAAAAGACTGCTATAATTAGAACAGAACAAGCCCATGAGGCAAGATTTTATCTACATCTCATCAAATACTAAGTGCTGCGACCTTCAGGACAGCCCTTAAGGGTGTGGAAAAGAACTCTGAACACATTAGTTTCTAAATATATAATTTCTCAACTATAAAATATAAGGAGGGCATGTGAATAATATGAGGAGATCATGAAAATAAAAGAACAGATGTAGCTTCTTCTTGTCAGGAAGATATAAAGGCAAGCTGGGGCAGAGCTAGTTTGGACCAAGGTGTGATGGGAATGGTAAACTCATGACAAGGTCCAACCCAACTAACTTATTGTTTGTGCTTAACAAAGGTAAGTAGAGCTCTGAGTTCATTTGAAATGTTAAAAAAAAAAAGGTTCTTGCTGTCATTTTTATAGAATCCAAGGGCTATGGTCAAGGGGAAGGTGATTCGTAGGATAATCAAAAGGAACCTGGAATCATGACTGAACTGATATATAAATGAAAGACTGGGCTTTTGATTGGCAAGTGATGACCTTTCCAGAGACTTTTTAGAATATCAAGAGAAAGCTTGAGCAGAAGAAACACACACACACACACACACATACACACATGTACACACACACACACATACACACACACACAGAGAGAGAGAGAGAGAGAGAGAGAGAGAGAGAGAGAGAGAGAGAGAGAGAGAGAGAGAGAGAGGGAGCTGAATCACACTGCCACTGTCCAAGAAGGGAAGCTATAAGGTAAATTAGAAGAGGCTAGAGAAGGAGTGAAAAGTAATCAATGAGCACAGGGTGACTGGTGTCTTTTGTCAAAAGCTATACACCTTAATTTTGAAAGGGTGTCTCACTATGGCCAGGGTTTCACAAGTTGATACAAAGGTAACAAGTAAGCTACAGAATTCCCTGTCTCTTCCACTTGAGAGTTGATTTCAGAGCTGAGCAGCACCATGCTCACCTCAATTTTATACTGATTCTGAGTATCAAACTCATGTGCTCATGCTTGCATGGAAGCATTTTGCCAATTGAGTCATATATCCCTAGCTCTACTCCTGTTGTCTTTAGTCAGCTATATATAAGGAATATCTTTTGTCTTTAGTTTATAGCGTTAAGAGGAGACCAGAAAATAATTTCTAAGAAGTCCAAGGAAACAATGTTAGTAAGCAGGAAAATTGCCTGTTGAACACAGGGACTCTGATTTAACAATGATAAAACACCATGTTTGAAGGATGTGTTATATAAATGTTTAACTGAGAGAAAAAATTATTAAGATAAAATTTGGGAGTATTCATTAAACTCACAAGTATTAATTTTCCTTCCTTAATAGAGCATTTTGACATTTCTAAGGTTGAAGTTTTCATATTATTTTTAAGGACCAGTGTTCCTAGATTTTAAAATCTAGCTTACACTCAATTAAGAATACCCATGTGCCCTTGTTCTGAAATGCAGGCTGATTATAAGCAGAGTACTAGAATTTTTCAGAAGGACTGATTTATCAAGTATGTACATTCTTTTATCTTGAATGCCTAGAAGAGAGGGAATGGCTGGAGCATCTTACCTCATTTCTTATGGAGAAAAATAAATGCTATGTTTTCAGGTTATTGGGGCAAAGATCTAGAAAAAATGTCAGCATGTCTGGTAATATATACAGCCTAAATGAGGTACTAGGTCTGGGCTGCCTAATGTTAAGAGTTTTTACTAACTTAACCTAAAAGAAATTTTGTATTTAGGCAACTGTAAGTGCTTTTATCGATGCATATATTACATCTAATATAATAAGAAAAAAATAACTTGTGATCTTTTGACCTTTGGAATGAGATAGAAAAAGTGAAAAGGTACTGTTTTCATTTTAGACAAATTTTCATGCTGTAAGTTAAATGTATGTGATAAAGTTGTCAAGGAAGGGTAACTTGAGGCCATGGTTCATTCCTCATGGATCACTGGTTCAATATCCAAATTCTAAATTAATGGATATAATAAAGCATGATTGATCAGTGGTGACTTTAAGGCCAGGGGCTATCCTTCAGAGGTCACTGGTCCCAGAAAGCAAGAGAAAATGTGAACCAGTTAAACATCTTTCCATCATGGTCCCTGACTTGAGTTCCTACTCTGATTTCCTTCAGCAATAGTTTGTGACTTTAAAGTATAATCGGATTAAACTCATTTTCCTCAAGTTTCATGGTCATGGTGTTTATTATAGCAATAGAAAACATAAGAAAAGATATAGTAGTTCAATTGCAATCATCCCCAAAAAATTCTTAAACCAGTAATGTGAGGGGCAAATGAAATTCTATTACCTCAAATAAGAGCATGAAGACTGAAAGAAAGCTGAGTCACTGAAATTCCCATACCAACACCCCATGCAGCTTGCATCCCTGAAGCTCTTTGTACAACTTTGTACAACTTTCAGGAACTTTGACTGGTTGGAGACTCTGCTTTTTCTGGCAGTCATTATCTTGTGACTCTTGTAATGTTCAGGGACTTTCTGGAATCTTGAGGTGATTTGCTTCCTGAGCCTTAAAGCTTTATTATGTCCCGAGACTCAATGGGCATCCTCCAGAAAATAAAATATTTCTAGTAGGTAATAGATCTACCTTTTGAAACTGTGAACCATCCACTATCTATGTCATATTTGCCTATTCAGATATTTTAAGATCTAAATGTTTTTTCTTATTTTTAATTTTTATGAATGATTTAGTTTCATACAGCATAATATTTATTATTCAGGTATTTTATTATAATCAAGGGAGGAAGTTGTCATTGTGTTGTTATACTTTTTGTCTATCCTAAAGAATTTCATATATGTACACAATGAAATATGATCAGAGACTCACACTTACATTCTTAAATTCATTCCTTATCCCCAAAATAATCCCCCTCTATCTTCATCTCCATAAGAGAGAAACATCCTCTTTTGAGGATTTTCACTGGTAGGTTTATTTGTTCCTGTTGATGGCCTAAGCACCCAAATGTTTTTTTTTTTTTTACTCCAACCCACTGATTATAAAATGATACTGACATAGAGTATACTTATCCCTGTCCTCTCAGATAGTTTTCATATTGTGTTTTAGCCCTGTCGTAGATGTGTCAACATTTTTTTCTGTCATCTCACAGTCATCTATGTCCTAGAAGATGTATCATGTGGAACCATTACTTGATAGAGAGATGCAAAGACTAATGCTTGTCTGAATATTCTTCTCTACCACTTTCTATAACTTATTTCCTTGAGACAAGGTCTGTCAAAAAAACTGAAGTAAGCTGTTAGCAAACAAGTGCCAGAAATTCTCTTGTCTCCACCTGTACTTTGTACTCATCCCATAGATGGAGTCACAGGTGTCCATACACATAGCTAGCTTTTATGTGGATACTGGGGATTTAACCTAGATAAGAATTAGCTATCTCACCACTCCTAATGCTGGAGATTTCACCTAGTTAGCTATTAAGTTATTTCAGTTATATTGAACTTTATAGGTAAAGACACTTTGCTTGTATTCTCTGCTCAAATTTTCATTTACAACTGTTCCCATTATTTATATTTATCCTGGTACAACACTTAACTTTTACAAGCCAGGGTCACATTGCTCTGATGAGATTGTTCTATGATATTTAAGACATTCATATATCATAAATGACTTTTGACATATAAAAAATATAATGGTATGTGTTTCTGACCACTTGTACATTTTATTATAATAAAATACTCCACTAAACTGCCTGAATTGTTCTCCTGGATTAGTCATGTTCCTCTCTTCATGTCAAATCCTATAACTATGTTGACCATTCAGGCTAAGATTGGCTTCAGGCATTGCAAATCTTTTGGAATATTTGTAAATTAATGTGGAAAGTCAGATTTCAAAGTACCCAAAAGAGGAGCTGGAAAGAGGGCTCAGTGCTTTGAGTTTGTTGCTCTTCCAGGACAACTCTGGTTTAGTCCTCAATACCCATTTTGATGACTCACAAGCAATGTAAGAGACCTGTTACTTTCTTCTGGTCTCTGAGACGGCATTCACTAGCATGGTGATATTCATTCAGCACACACACAAACACAAATACATACTTACACACACTGACTGAAGATGTTATTCTTGGCAAGGTATCAACTGAGTCATTCAAAATTTGAGCAAATTTTATTCATTTTTTCATTTTCAGTTTTTCATCAATTGTCATTATTTATTCAAATAATAATGATGTGAAGATTTCCAATAAGAATGCCAACTCTTCCATTTCTATTCTTCAATATATTAAAAGGACACTTAAATTAGGCTTAAGCTTCTTGTAGGCACTTCCCATATCTGTACATGCAAACACACATATTCACAGAACTGAAAAACAATATAAAAATTTGTAAAAGTAAGTGAACATTACTGTGTCGCATAGTAGCTATTCAATGAGTGATAAATATTAAAAATTTGTATCCTGTCACTTCTTAGGAAGAAGTAATTATTCTTTCCTACTTATTAGTTTATAATATGTCAAAAGATGAACATCTTTTAAACTGTCCTTTGTGGATTTTGTTTTCTTTGTTTGTTTTTTGGTTTTGGTTTACCATTTCATTTTTATAAGAGTCAGATACACAATTATATGTGCCCTCAAACAAAGTATTTATTTATTTATTTTACTTATTACTATGGGTATGTGTGTGTTTGTGTGTGTGTGTGCACACAGTCATGTGAATGTGTGTGTGTGAACATGCACTTGTTTCTCTCTTCTCATTGTGAGGTTTTCAGGTAAAACTCAGATCATCATACAAGATAAGTATTTTTAACCCACTGATATCTATCATTAACCTCTCTAATTCTACACAACAATTATTCTTCTTGTTATTCCTTTTCTGAAACCTCTTCTTTTCCCTAGTCTTAATATGTGTATAGAATAAACACTTGACCAGAAATAAGACCTTACTTATTTAAGTAAGGTCAACTGTCCTTTAAAGGAAGAATGCCATTGTCTAGCATTTAACCCAGTTTGTCTATATGTCAGTTTTTGTACTAAGAGCTTTGATTTGTAGCAACTGCCTTTGATCAGTGGAGTCTTCCTTCCTCTAGCTGAGAGAATGAGAATTAGCATGATTGACTTAGCCCCTGAAGGCATTGCTCAGGGAATCATCACTTATACAGCCTGAAAATTTGCCAATACCTAAATGTCAGTCTAGTAACAAATCCTTTTCTTGACCTTTGCTTCCTTTTCCTTTCTGAGATATAATTCTGTCCTTCATTAATTTCCAATAAGTGACTAAATCCACTGTACACTCCCTACCAATCAATGGCTACATATTTTGCTTTGTATCATTTTCATATCTGAGCCATCTCTACAATTGACATTATTTTGAATTATTTTGAAGAAACTATTGTACCTAAAAAACTCATTAAGTGTAAAATCAGGAGGTAACAAAAAAAAAGAATATGTTGAAGGTAAATGGAACAATATTGCTTATTATGAAGACAGACAAAGACACTAGGACATGAAGTGAAATCTACAGGAGCTGGAAATGGACTTTCACCCAAAAGATCTATAACCTGGTCAGACAGACTCCTTGATTTTAAGCCCAAGGGTACTGCCAAAATTCCAACCTACATAATTGAAATAAAATGTATTTGTAATTTAACATAATTAAAATTGAAGCACTATGCTATATTGGCCACATGAATTTATAAATAATGTTATTAGTTTTGAATGTAAGAAAAGACGGATGACAGCCTGTTTTGTATCATGGATGGTGGAGGGAAAAAAGCAATATGTGGATAAAAAGTAAATATGCTGAAAAGATGGCTATATGATGAAGAGTATTTGCTGCTTATCCAGAGGACTTTAGTTTGATTCCAAGTAGCCAAGGTAACTATTGCTTCACAAAATTTGTTCCATCCTTTGTCCTCTATGGTTACCCCCACACAAATATGTGATATGTTCGGATGCACAAGCACACACACATACACACATATAAACACATACACACACACACACACACACACACACACACACACACACACAAACAAACACACAAGCAAGACAGAGAGAGAGAAAGAGAGAGAGAATATTTTTTAAGGATTAGAAAAGAAATAGGAGGACACCACTCATGAAGAGCTATTAATTTTTCATATTCTAGCAGACAGTACTCATATATGTTCCTTAATGCTGCTAGGATAATATATGTTTAGATTTCAAGGAAGGCAGTAATTGAATATTTATTAATAATATGCTAGTAGAAAACAAAACCCTGCACAACTTCTAAAATAAAAGAGGATTCTTATAATAAAATAATCAGTTGAGCCATCTAGTTATGTTAATAGTGTTATAACTTAACAAAAAAAGGTTCAATATGCACTGAAGTTTATGCAATTGCATCACAGCAGTTTGTTCAAGTGACCATCAGCTGGCACTTGAAAAAATGTTTAACGTCATCCTTAATCATCAAGGAAATGCTAATCAATCAATGAGGTGAGATTCCACCTCACACCAGTCAGCATGGCTAGGATCAAAAATTCAAGTGAAAGCAGATGCTGGAGAGGATGTGGAGAAAGAGGAACACTCCTCCATTGCTGGTGGGATTGCAAGCTTGTACAACCACTCTGGAAATGAGTCTGGCAGTTCCCAACAAAACTGGACATAGTACTACTGGTAGATCCAGCAATACCTGTCCTGGGAATATACCTAGAAGATGTTTCAACTGGCAATAAGGACACATGCTTCACTATGTTCATAGCAACCCTATTTATAATAGCCAGAAGTTGGAAAGAACCCAAATGTCCCTCAAAAGAGGAATGGATACAGAAAATGTGGTACATTTACACAATGGAGTACTACTCAGCTATTAAAAACATTGAATTTATGGAATTCTTAGGCAAATAGATGTATCTGGAGGATATCATCCTTAGTGAGGTAACCCAATCACAAAAGAAGTCACTTGATATGCACTCATTGATAAGTAGATATTAGCCTAGAAACCTAGAATCCCCAAGATACAATTTCCAAAACACAAGAAAATAAAGAAGGAAGACCAACCTGTGGATACTTCATTCCTCCTTAGAATAGGGAACAAAATACCTGTGGAAGGAGTTACAGAGACAAAGGCTGGAGCTAAGATGAAAGAATGGACCGTCCAGAGACTGCTCCACCCAGTGGTGCATCCCATAATCAGCCACCAAATGCAGACACTATTGCATATGCCAGCAAGATTTTGCTGAAAGGACCCTGATATAGCTGTCTCTTGTGAGGCTATGCCAGTGCCTGGTAAATACAGAAGTGGATGCTCACAGTCATCTATAGGATGGAACAAAGGTCCCCCAAAGGAGAAGCTAGAGAAAGTACCCAAGGAGCTGAAGGGGTCTGCAACTCTTTAGGTGGAACAACAATATGAACTAATCAGTATCTCCAGATCTCGTGTCTCTAGCTGCATATGTATCAGAAGATGGCCTAGTTGGTCATTATTGGGAAGAGAAGCCCCCTGGTCTTGCAAACTTTATATGCCCCAGTACAGGGGAACACCAGGGCCAAGTATTGGAGTGAGTGGGTAGGGGAGTAGGGCAGGGTAGGCTATAGGATACTTTTGGGAGAGCATTTGAAATGTAAATGAAGAAAATATCTAATAATTTTTTTAAAAAGTAAAGGAATAGGATGTCTTGATGTATATGAGATATTTGATATTGCTGTGAACTCAAAAAGAAAGTCATCGTCCTCTTTTATAAAGACTCAGCTATAGTCTAGGCATTGGAATATGTTCATAGACAAAAAGCTATCTGTTAATGTCCAATCAGCAGAATGCAGAGAAATGATCCCGGTAGAAATAGTTATCTACTCAGTCTACTCAGCTGCCTGGAGACAGCAAGCATGATTCATCTTTAGGAGACCCACTTTCATTTCTAATTGCATTGTTTCCTTATTATTATCTTCCCTTGTTACAACTGTGAATTAAATGTTGTAATGAACATTGTGTTTTTCTTTAATCACCTTCATCCATAGGTAAATCATGATGGCAACAGAGATAAAAATCCTTTCAAATATCTAGAGTGCAATTAGAATATTATAGAGGTACACTATTCATTCTACAGTTCATAAAATACATGAATGAAAAATGGAAGCTTGAACCATTTTTGTTTCAAAACAATTAGTCATAGCCCTTTTCTATGAGATATAGTTGAATGATGTATTAATGACTTTAGTAAATGTCTATTTGAGAAGAAGAATAAGAAAGATATGTAGAACATTCCTTATTCAAAGAATAACAAGGGTGTTTCAGCCATTTCAGCTAATAGCTAAGGAAAACACATAGACTATTTTGAAAAAGTAAGGCCAGTGATTCTTTTTATTCATTTCAGAGACTCTTGAATTGGATCCAAAAATAGCTAGACCAAACTCCTTGGGTTTTGTTGGATGCCTTTCTTCAGTCCAATACAATCACATAGTACCACTGAGAGCAGCCCTCTGACATGCTAGCATTGCACCTGTGACTGTCCAAGGGACTTGAGAGAATCTAGCTGTGGTTCCCTGGTGGACTCTGCTGTGAATGCTGACTACTGTGTATTCTTCATCAGGTACATCCTAATGTATGCTCTCTTGAGTTTCCAACACTAACACTACTTCTCCTATTTTATAATGCTAAAGGGTTGTCCAATAGCATTCAGATCTTTGCCTTCAATAATTATAGCTCATTATGAATTGGAACTGGCTTCTGATGGGTCATATCTATTTTTACAAAATGCTCCGACAGAAGCAAATTAAGAATGAAAGAAGGACGGAATGAAAGACGGAAAGAATGAGTTTATTCTGTTTTACAGTTCAAGTGTCTATGCCATCAGAGATGATAGGTTTTTGAAGCAGCTGATCATATCATACTTATAATCAGGATGTGGATATACATAATATATATATATATATATATGTGTGTGTGTGTGTGTGTGTCTGTGTGTGTGTGTGTGTGTGTGTGTGTGTGTGTGTGTGTGTGCCTGTGTGTGCGTGTGTGTGTACATGTGCATTTCAGTATTCAAATCATTCTTCATTTATATGTTCTAGAATACCATTCAGGGAGGGGTGCCAACAAAAGTCAGCAGCTTTGCTTGTCTCGGTTAAGAAATCAAGATAATGCTACAAGCATTCCTAGAGACCCATGTCCTGGATGATTCAAAGTTGTGTCAAATTGACTATTAACACTAGCCATTCTACAAACAATGATGAATAGAAATATTCACTAGAAGCTTGTGAATACCAGAATAGGAATTACTTTAATTAATAATACATTTAAGTATTAATTATAACAATTTTTAATACATTAATTTACACGGTTAAAAATAATAATTAAAAAGATAATAAAATTAACTACACATGTTTAATATAATTCTACTTTCAGGCGATGAGGAGTTATAATTAGTGTGTTACCCTTTGTAGTACATATCGTATATGAATGCATAATATATATGTGCATTTGTGCACCTATTATTTAAGTAGAAACTGATACAAGGATCCAAGTATGCAAACATCAGGATAGGGACTTAGATAATGCTAACTTCAATATTATTATATATCTTTTTGAATGATGTATTAACAAAATTATAGACATATAATGTGTAAAATGTGATACATTGTATGTATTACAAAATGATCATTTTCATTACATTACTCAGTGGGGGATAGAAATGAGACTTAATAGCTAAAGTGCTTGTACAATCATGAGAACCAGTGTTACAAATTCCAGCACCCACAAAGTTATAGCAGTAAACACTTGTAGCTCAGTGCTGGGTCAAAGACAAGAGATACTGGTGCTCCCTGGCCAACCAACCTCTCTAAATTAGTAAACTCAAGATTCATTCAGAGATAAAGACTCAAAAAGTAGCGTGAAAAATGATTAAAGAAAACACCACAGGGCCATCCAGAGATTGCACAGTGAAAAAATTCCTACATAGAACAGCAATGGCCTATGCTATAAGATTAAGAATCGACAAATGGGACCTAATAAATTTGCAAAGCTTCTGTAGGGCAAAAGATACTGTCAATAAGACAAAAAGGCTACCAACAGATTGAGAAAGTATTTTTACCAATCCTAAATCTGGTAGGAACTAATATCCAATACATACAAAGAGCTCAAGAAGCTGAACTCCAGAAATTAAAATAACCGCATTAAAAAATGGGGTACAGAGCTAAACAAAGAATTCTCAACTGAGGAATACTGAAGGGCTGAAAAGCACTTGAAAAAATGTTCAACATCCTTAATCATCAGGGAAATGCAAATCAAAACAACCCTGAGATTCCACCACACACCAGTCAGAATGGCTAGAATCAAAAATTCAGGTGACGGCAGATGCTGGCAAGGATGTAGAAAAAGAGGAACACTTCTCCATTGCTGGTGGGATTGTAAGCTTGCACAACCACTCTGGAAATCAGTCTGGCAGTTCCTCAGAAAACTGGACACAGTACTACCAGCAGATCCAGTATTACCTCTCCTGGGCTATACCCAGAAGATGTTTCAACTAGTAATAAGGACACATGCTTCACTATGTTCATAGCAGCCCTATTTATAATAGCCAGAAGCTGGAAAGAACCCAAATATCCCTCAACAGAGGAATGGATACAGAATTATGGTACATTTTTACAATGCGGTACTATTCAGCTATTAAAAACAATGAATTTATGGAATTCTTAGGCAAATGGATGTATCTGGAGGATGTCATCCTGAGTGAGGTAACCCAATCACAAAAAAAGTCACTTGATATGCACTCACTGATGAGTGGATATTAGCCCAGAAACCTAGAATACCCAAGACACAATTTCCAAAACATAAGAAAATCAAGAAGAAGGAAGATCGACGTGTGGATACTTCATTCCTCCCTAGAATAGGGAATAAAATACCCATGGGAGGAGTTGCAGAGACAAAGTCTGGAGCTAATACAAAAGGATGGACCATCCAGAGACTGCTCCACCCAAGGGTGCATCCCATAATCAGCCACCAAATGCAGACACTCATATCCCAGCACTATTTTGCTGAAAGGACCCTGATATAGTTTTCTTCTGTGAGGCTATGCCAGTGCCTGGCAAATATAGAAGTGGATGCTCACAGTCATCTATAGGATGGAAAACAGGACCCCCAAAGTAGGAGCTAGAGAAAATACCCAAGGAGCTGAAGGGGTCTACAAAACTATAGGTGGAACAACAATATGAACTAATCAGTACCACCAGAGCTCATGTCTCTAGCTGCATATGTAGCAGAAGATGACCTAGTTGGACATCATTGGGAAGAGAGGACTCTTGGCCTTGCAAACTTCATATGCCCCAGTACAGGGTAAAGCCAAGGCCAAGAAGTGGGAGTGAGTGGGTAGGGGAGCAGGGTAGGAGTAGGGTATAGGGTACTTTTGGGATAGCATTTGAAATGTAAATGAAGAACATATCTAATAAAAAAATTTAAAAAACAAGAAAGAAAACACTACAAATGAATAAAATTTGCAGAAAAAAATATAAACACATCCTCAACATTATTCTTTTTTTTTCCATTTTTTATTAGGTATTTAGCTCATTTACATTTCCAATGATATACCAAAAGTCCCCCATATCCACCCACCCCCACTCCCCTGCCCACCCACTCCCCCTTTTTGGCCCTGGTGTTCCCCTGTACTGGGGCATATAAAGTTTGCAAGTCCAATGGGCCTCTCTTTCCAGTGATGGCCGACTAGGCCATCTTTTGATATATATGAAGCTAGAGTCAAGAGCTCCGGGGTACTTGTTAGTTCATAATGTTGTTCCACATATAGGGTTGCAGTTCCCTTTAGCTCCTTGGCTACTTTCTCTAGCTCCTCCATTGGGAGCCCTATGATCCATCCATTAGCTGACTGTGAGCATCCACTTCTGTGTTTGCTAGGCCCCTGCATAGTCTCACAAGAGACAGCTACATCTGGGTCCTTTCGATAAAATCTTGCTAGTGTATGCAATGGTGTCAGCGTTTGGATGCTGATTATGGGGTGGATCCCTGGATATGGCAGTCTCTACATGGTCCATCCTTTCATCTCAGCTCCAAACTTTGTCTCTGTAACTCCTTCCATGGGTGTTTTGTTCCCAAATCTAAAGAGGGGCATAGTGTCCACACTTCAGTCTTCATTCTTCTTGAGTTTCATGTGTTTAGCAAATTATATCTTATATCTTGGGTATCCTAGGTTTGGGGCTAATATCCACTTATCAGGGAGTATATATTGTGTGAGTTTCTTTGTGAATGTGTTACCTCACTCAGGATGATGCCCTCCAGGTCCATCCATTTGGCTAGGAATTTCATAAATTCATTCTTTTTAATAGCTGAGTAGTACTCCATTGTGTAGATGTACCACATTTTCTGTATCCATTCCTCTGTTGAGGGGCATCTAGGTTCTTTCCAGCTTCTGGCTATTATAAATAAGGCTGCTATGAACATAGTGGAGCATGTGTCCTTCTTACCAGTTGGGGCATCTTCTGGATATATGCCCAGGAGAGGTATTGCTGGATCCTCCGGTAGTACTATGTCCAATTTTCTGAGGAACCGCCAGACTGATTTCCAGAGTGGTTGTACAAGCCTGCACTCCCACCAACAATGGAGGAGTGTTCCTCTTTCTCCACATCCACGCCAGCATCTGCTGTCACCTGAATTTTTGATCTTAGCCATTCTGACTGGTGTGAGGTGGAATCTCAGGGTTGTTTTGATTTGCATTTCCCTGATGATTAAGGATGTTGAACATTTTTTCAGGTGCTTCTCTGCCATTCGGTATTCCTCAGGTGAGAATTCTTTGTTCAGTTCTGAGCCCCATTTTTTAATAGGGTTATTTGATTTTCTGAAGTCCACCTTCTTGAGTTCTTTATATATGTTGGATATTAGTCCCCTATCTGATTTAGGATAGGTAAAGATCCTTTCCCAATCTGTTGGTGGTCTCTTTGTCTTATTGACGGTGTCTTTTGCCTTGCAGAAACTTTGGAGTTTCATTAGGTCCCATTTGTCAATTCTCGATCTTAAAGCATTGCTGTTCTGTTCAGGAATTTTTCCCCTGTGCCCATATCTTCAAGGCTTTTCCCCACTTTCTCCTCTATAAGTTTCAGTGTCTCTGGTTTTATGTGAAGTTCCTTGATCCACTTAGATTTGACCTTAGTACAAGGAGATAAGTATGGATCGATTCGCATTCTTCTACACGATAACAACCAGTTGTGCCAGCACCAATTGTTGAAAATGCTGTCTTTCTTCCACTGGATGGTTTTAGCTCCCTTGTCGAAGATCAAGTGACCATAGGTGTGTGGGTTCATTTCTGGGTCTTCAATTCTATTCCATTGGTCTACTTGTCTGTCTCTATACCAGTACCATGCAGTTTTTATCATAATTGCTCTGTAGTAAAGCTTTATGTCTGGCATGGTGATTCCGCCAGAAGTTCTTTTATCCTTGAGAAGACTTTTTGCTATCCTAAGTTTTTTGTTATTCCAGACAAATTTGCAAATTGCTCCTTCCAATTCGTTGAAGAATTGAGTTGGAATTTTGATGGGGATTGCATTGAATCTGTAGATTGCTTTTGGCAAGATAGCCATTTTTACAATGTTGATCCTGCCAATCCATGAGAATGGGAGATCTTTCCATCTTCTGAGATCTTCCTTAATTTCTTTCTTCAGAGATTTGAAGTTTTTATCATACAGATCTTTCACTTCCTTAGTTAGAGTCACGCCAAGATATATTATATTATTTGTGACTATTGAGAAGGGTGTTGTTTCCCTAATTTCTTTCTCAGCCTGTTTATTCTTTGTATAGAGAAAGGCCATTGACTTGTTTGAGTTTATTTTATATCCAGCTACTTCACCGAAGCTGTTTATCAGGTTTAGGAGTTCTCTGGTAGAATTTTTAGGGTCACTTATATATACTATCATATCATCTGCAAAAAGTGATATTTTGACTTCCATTTTTCCAATTTGTATCCCCTTGATCTCCTTTTGTTGTCGAATTGCTCTGGCTAATACTTCAAGTACTATGTTGAAAAGGTAGGGAAAAGTAGGCAGCCTTGTCTAGTCCCTGATTTTAGTGGGATTGCTTCCAGCTTCTCTCCATTTACTTTGATGTTGGCTCCTGGTTTGCTGTAGATTGCTTTTATCATGTTTAGGTATGGGCATTGAATTCCTGATCTTTCCAAAAGTTTTATCATGAATGGGTGTTGGATCTTGTCAAATGCTTTTTCTGCATCTAACGAGATGATCATGTGGTTTTTGTCTTTGAGTTTGTTTATATAATGGATTACATTGATGGATATTCGTATATTAAACAATCCCTGCATCCCTGGAATAAAACCTACTTGGTCAGGATGGATGATTGCTTTAATGTGTTCTTGGATTCGGTTAGCGAGAATTTTATTAAGGATTTTTGCATCGATATTCATAAGAGAAATTGGTCTGAAGTTCTCTATCTTTGTTGGGTCTTTCTGTGGTTTAGGTATCAGAGTAATAGTGGCTTCATAAAATGAGTTGGGTAGAGTACCTTCTACTTCTATTTTGTGAAATAGTTTGTGCAGAACTGGAATTAGATCTTCTTTGAAGGTCTGATAGAACTCTGCACTAAACCCGTCTGGTCCTGGGCTTTTTTTGGTTGGGAGACTATTAATAACTGCTTCTATTTCTTTAGGTGATATGGGACTGTTTAGATGATCAACTTAATCCTGATTCAACTTTGGTACCTGGTATCTGTCCAGAAATTTGTCCATTTCGTCCAGGTTTTCCAGTTTTGTTGAGTATAGCCTTTTGTAGAAGGATCTGATGGTGTTTTGGATTTCTTCAGGATCTGTTGTTATGTCTCCCTTTTCAGTTCTGATTTTGTTAATTAGGATTTTGTCCCTGTGCCCTCTAGTGAGTCTAGCTAAGGGTTTATCTATCTTGTTGATTTTCTCAAAGAACCAACTCCTCGTTTGGTTAATTCTTTGAATAGTTCTTCTTGTTTCCACTTGGTTGATTTCACCCCTGAGTTTGATTATTTCCTGCCGTCTACTCCTCTTGGGTGAATTTGCTTCCTTTTTTTCTAGGGCTTTTAGATGTGTTGTCAAGCTGCTAGTATGTGCTGTCTCCCGTTTCTTCTTGGAGTCACTCAGAGCTATGAGTTTCCCTCTTAGAAATGCTTTCATTGTGTCCCATAGGTTTGGGTACGTTGTGGCTTCATTTTCATTAAACTCTAAAAAGTCTTTAATTTCTTTCTTTATTCCCTCCTTGACCAAGGTATCATTGAGAAGGGTGTTATTCAGTTTCCACGTGAATGTTGGCTTTCCATTATTTATGTTGTTATTGAAGATCAGTCTTAGGCCATCGTGGTCTGATAGGATACATGGGAAAATTTCAATATTTTTGTATCTATTGTGGCCTGTTTTGTGACCAATTATAAGGTCAGTTTTGGAGAAGGTCCTGTGAGGTGCTGAGAAGAAGGTATATCCTTTTGTTTTAGGATAAAATGTTCTGTAGATATCTGTCAGGTCCATTTGTTTCATAACTTCTGTTAGTTTCACTGTGTCCCTGTTTAGTTTCTGTTTCCACGATCTGTCCTTTGAAGAAAGTGGTGTGTTGAAGTCTCCCACTATTATTGTGTGAGGTGCAATGTATGCTTTGAGCTTTACTAAAGTGTCTCTAATGAATGTGGCTGCCCTTGCATTTGGTGCGTAGATATTCAGAATTGAGAGTTCCTCTTGGAGGATTTTACCTTTGATGAGTATGAAGTGTCCCTCCTTGTCTTTTTTGATAACTTTGGGTTGGAAGTCGATTTTATCCGATATTAAAATGGCTACTCCAGCTTGTTTCTTCAGTCCATTTGCTTGGAAAATTGTTTTCCAGCCTTTCACTCTGAGGCAGTGTCTGTCTTTTTCCCTGAGATGGGTTTCCTGTAAGCAGCAGAATGTTGGGTCCTGTTTGTGTAGCCAGTCTGTTAGTCTATGTCTTTTTATTGGGGAATTGAGTCCATTGATATTAAGAGATATTAAGGAAAAGTAATTGTTGCTTCCTTTTATTTTTGTTGTTAGAGTTGGCATTCTGTTCTTGTGGCTGTCTTCTTTTTGGTTTGTTGAATGATTACTTTCTTGGTTGTTCTAGGGCATGATTTCCGTCCTTGTATTGCTTCTTTTCTGTTATTATCCTTTGAAGGGCTGGATTCGTGGAAAGATATTGTGTGAATTTGTTTTTGTCGTGGAATACTTTGGTTTCTCCATCTATGGTAATTGAGAGTTTGGCTGGGTATAGTAGCCTGGGCTGGCATTTGTGTTCTCTTAGTGTCTGTATAACATCTGTCCAGGCTCTTCTGGCTTTCATAGTCTCTGGTGAAAAGTCTGGTGTAATTCTGATAGGCCTTCCTGTATATGTTACTTGACCTTTCTCCCTTACTGCTTTTAATATTCTATCTTTATTTAGTGCATTTGTTGTCTGATTATTATGTGTCAGGAGGAATTTCTTTTCTGGTCCAGTCTATTTGGAGTTCTGTAGGCTTCTTGTATGATCATGGGCATCACTTTTTTTATGTTTGGGAAGTTTTCTTCTATTATTTTGTTGAAGATATTAGCTGGCCCTTTAAGTTGAAAATCTTCATTCTCATCAATTCCTATTATCTGTAGGTTTGGTCTTCTCATTGTGTCCTGGATTACCTGGATGTTTTGAGTTAGGATCCTTTTGCATTTTGTATTTTCTTTGACTGTTGTGTCGATGTTCTCTATGGAATCTTCTGCACCTGAGATTCTCTCTTCCATTTCTTGTATTCTGTTGCTGATGCTCGCATCTATGGTTCCAGATCGCTTTCCTAGGGTTTCTATCTCCAGCGTTGCCTCGCTTTGGGTTTTCTTTATTGTGTCTACTTCCCCTTTTAGTTCTAGTATGGTTTTGTTCATTTCCATCACCTGTTTGGATGTGTTTTCCTGTTTTTCTTTAATGATTTCTACCTGTTTGGCTGTGTTTTCCTGCTTTTCTTTAAGGGCCTGTAACTCTTTAGCAGTGCTCTCCTGTAATTCTTTAAGTGACTTATGAAAGTCCTTCTTGATGTCCTCTATCATCATCATGAGAAATGTTTTTAAATCTGGGTCTAGATTTTCGGTTGTGTTGGGGTGCCCAGGACTAGGTGGGGTGGGAGTGCTGCGTTCTGCTGATGGTGAGTGGTCTTGATTTCTGTTAGTAGGATTCTTACGTTTGCCTTTCGCCATCTGGTAATCTCTGAAGCTAGCTGTTTTAGTTGTCACTGTTAAGAGCTTGTTCTTCAGGTGACTCTGTTAGCCTCTATAAGCAGACCTGGAGGGTAGCATTCTCCTTAGTTTCAGTGGGCAGAGTATTCTCTGCAGGCAAGCTCTCTTCTTGCAGGGCAGGTACCCAGATATCTGGTGTTCGAACCAGACTCCTGGCAGAAGTTGTGTTCCACTCACTAGAGGTCTTAGGATCTTGTGTGGAATCCTGTGTGGGCCCTTGCGGGTGTTGGGCAAGACTCTGCTGGCAAGGTAGCCCGGGGCTTGAGTCGAGCGGAAGGGACTTGTGCCCCAGATCAGGCCCAGGTAGCCTGCTTCTCTATGTACTGCAGTCTCAGGTTCTGCGTGATTGGATTGGGGCAGGCGCTGTGTTCCACTCACCAGAGGTCTTAGGATCCCGTGGGGGGTCCCGTGTGGGCCCTTGTGGGTGTTGGGCAAGACTCTGCTGGCGAGGTAGCCCGGGGCTCGAGTCGAGCGGAAGGGCAACATTATTCTTAAAATAATAAATTATATAAAAGTAGATAGGGCACTGAAGAGCAAGTGGAATGATCAGCAAAAAGTAAAAGTAAATTTTGTTAGCAAATATTTATAGACTGTATTTTTCTAGATAGTCAAATTTTAAGACATATTGTTTGATTTAACACAGCAGCCAGAAAACAAACAACCCCCTTACTAATATTTGGGAAACATTGCATGCAAATATACATTTTCCAAAGGTGACATAAACATGCACAATAGAAATGTGTCACATGAAAAGTATGGCCATAATAAAAGTGCCAAAACCATCAAACATCAGCGATTCCAAAGCCATAGTTCCTTATTAACCACAGGAAAGTTGTAAGGTAAAGGGTTGTAGTCAAAAGAAGATTCAATATTGAAAGTCCACCAAATATAACTTCTCTACCTTTTGGCTAAGAGCAAATAAACGTTCCCAGAAAAAAAAACAAAACATGTTTTATATATTTATATCTATGTATCTATGTATCTATGTACCTATCATCTATCTATCTATCTATCTATCTATCTATCTATCTATCTATCTATCTATCTATCTATCTATCATCTATTTATTTATCTATCTATCTATTTATCTATCTATCATCTATCAGATACACATAAATAAGTGTGGAGTTTAGTCAGCAACAGAAAGAACCAGGTGAAAATGGGGCTTAGGTACTTGATTATGTCTTTTGTATGATGCAAGATCACAAACTTGGGTCTTTTAGGAATGGAACTGTTGAAGAAATGTAAACAAACCTGTGACATGCATATTACTTCAAGTGATCCCATAATGTTCTCTATGTTGTTTAGTGGAGAGGACACATTGTCTTGAGAAGTGTAATTAAATAGCAGGCTGGCTGTAGCATGCTTGTTGGGTTTTTTTGTTTGGTGTTTTGTTTTGTTTTGTTTTGTTTTGTTTTGTTGTTGGTGGTGGTAGTTTTTAATTGGATATTTTATGTATTTACATTTCAAATGTTATCCCCTTTTCCAGGTTTCCCTCTGCAGCCCCCTATCCAATCACTATCCCACCCTATCCAATCACCATCCCATGTCTATGAGGGTGCTTCTCTACCCACCTACCCACTCTCACCTCACCACCCTGGCATTTCCCTACACTGGGGCATTGAACCTTAACAAGACCAAGCACCTCTTTTCCCACTGTTGCCAGATAAGGCCACCCTCTGCTACATAAGCAACTGGAGCCATTGTTCCATTCACATGTACTCTTTGGTTGGTGGTTTAGACCCTGTGAGCTCTTGGTGGTCTGGTTGCTTGATATTGTTGTTCTTCCTATAGGGTTGCAAACACCTTTTGCTCCTTCAGCACTTGCCCTAAGAGGGAGAACCTGTAGAGACCATATCCAGAGATTAGGCAAGTCCCCTGGTTGGGGGATGGGACCATTTACTTATCTCCAAATTTTTAACCCAGAATTGCTTCTGTCTAAAGGAAATATGGGGACAAAGTATGGAGCAAAACTGAAGGAAAGACCATCCAGAGACTGTCCCACCTAGGGATCCATCCAATATACAGAAACCAAACCCAGACACTGTTGCAGATGCCAAATAGCCTGTGTTTTCTTAGCTTGTGTTTTCTGTGTGTAAAAGGCATGCTTATATGTATAGCATATACTTTCTCTGGGGATTAATTAGCATAACACTATTTGTCTGTATTTCTGAGGAGATGTAAAGAAGCATCTATTTAGTTCAGATAGAGAGCTGGTGACAGACCAAAGCTAGGATACTACCAAATTGCAATTGATGAGCCAGTGAGTTTTATTGGGGCTATTTACAAGACTATGGTTGATCGTTTACTCAGAGGAATAGAAAAGATTCAAAGAGAGATGGATCTCTAATGTCTACCCCAGCACGTGTGATGTCTCATATAAGCTGAAACAGTGGAGCTCACTGTAAAACTTTTAGACAGTTCAACAGGTCAGACAGCGCCTCTTCCATGTAGTCTTGCTATTCTCTACCCCTTTTAGACACCTCTGATGGTATGAGGATATTTCAGGAAGCTAGACTATTATTAGAGTATTTCTAATCAATCCTGATTGCCTATATAAGCTTGGGGAAGGAAGGACCTATTCTATCTTGTCAGTTTCAAGGACTTCCTGAGTTATTTACTTCCTGAGTATTAAGAAATCCCCCTTTAGAATATTCTGCAGGGGGAGAGTGAATATATCCACCTCACAAAAATTGTTTCACACCTGGAAAAATATTCATACCCTGGCTGGCAATGTATCCAAATGAGTCAGAAAATTCAGGGAAGAAAATTTATTAGCTTGCTACATTATCTTTGATAGATCACTCTTCAGCTACAGGCTAATTTCACATACAGAAAAAAAATAACGAATGTTTTGATTCGAATTAGGCTTTGACATTCTCATACTCTGAGGATCATTTTCAAAGGAAATGTGTGAATATTTATATATTTTTGGTGTAAACTTAATACTGGGTAAAAACTCACTCACCCTTGCTTTGTGAATAAGTAATATCTTGTATTATACTGAAAGAAGGGAGTCTTTATACAATGGAGGTATCCTTGACAGAGAAATGAAGGCTAAATGAATGTATGGGTAGATTAATGGTAAGAAGATAAATGATAGATGGTAGGTAGAGGATGGGTGGAGATAAAGATGCTTAAGGGTAAGTTAAAGCTAAGATCTGATTTTAAAATATTATTAAATGGAGCTCAGTGGTGAAGAGAAAATGTTCTTGAAATATATCACCTCTTTGATAAACATTATTTTGCAGATCATGATCACCAAACATCCTATAGAACATGTAATTTTATCAAAACTGATATATTTTCTTTGTAGCATTAGAGAACACTAAAGAATAAGAATGAATAAACTAAATTAATATCTTTTAATCAACATCAAAACATGCTAGAAATGAATAAGTCTAGGCTAAAGTCAGGATCATTTTATTTATAATGTTAAAATTTCACATGGGCTAAACAAACTTGGAACCAACTTGAGCTTTCTATAGACAGAGGTATTATATTAGCATGGTCAGTTAAGTTTTGAGTATTAATGAAGAAGCAGAAGGAATTCCAGGAAGGAGGCTTGGCATAGAATATGCCAGAGGATATAGAAGATGCATAGGTAAATATCTCCAATTCTCCTCTCCTTCTCCTGACATCTCTCCCTCTTTCCCTTACTCTCTCCTTCCTTACCTTCTTGCTTCTCTCTCTACCTCTGTCCTACTAACGCCCTTCCCACCTCACTACCAGTCTCCCTGAGATCTTACTGTTACATCTCTCCTGGTTCCTAGTTCTTCTCTCAATTTCACCTTTTGTCTCATTCTCCTTGTTAGTCTGTCTCCATTGTCTTTGCCTATACGTTTTCCTATCTTCTCTTCACCATTCTCTATTTTCTTTCCTATCCCCTTTCCCATTCTTTTTTTTTCTTTTCTTTTTTTTTTCTTTCCATTTTTTATTAGGTATTTAGCTCATTTACATTTCCAATGCTATACCAAAAGTCCCCCATACCCACCCAACCCCACTCCCCTACCCGCCCAATCCCCCTTTTTAGCCCTGGCGTTCCCCTGTTCTGGGGCATATAAAGTTTGTGTGTCTAATGGGCCTCTCTTTCCAGTGATGGCCGACTAGGCCATCTTTTGATACATATGCAGCTAGAGTCAAGAGCTCCGGGGTACTGGTTAGTTCATAATGTTGATCCACCTATAGGGTTGCAGACCCCTTTAGCTCCTTGGGTGCTTTCTCTAGCTCCTCCATTGGGAGCCCTGTGATCCATCCATTAGCTGACTGTGGGCATCCACTTCTGTGTTTGCTAGGCCCCGGCATAGTCTCACAAGAGACAGCTACATCTGGGTCCTTTCGATAAAATCTTGCTAGTGTATGCAATGGTGTCAGAGTTTCGATGCTGATTATGGGGTGGATCCCAGGATAAGGCAGTCTCTACATGGTCCATCCTTTCATCTCAGCTCCAAACTTTGTCTCTGTAACTCCTTCCAAGGGTGTTTTGTTCCCAATTCTAAGGAGGGGCATAGTGTCCACACTTCAGTCTTCATTTTTCATGAGTTTCATGTGTTTAGGAAATTGTATCTTATATCTTGGGTATCCTAGGTTTTGGGCTAATATCCACTTATCAGTGAGTACATATTGTGTGAGTTCCTTTGTGAATGTGTTACATCACTCAGGATGATGCCCTCCAGGTCCATCCATTTGGCTAGGAATTTCATAAATTCATTCTTTTTAATAGCTGAGTAGTACTCCATTGTGTAGATGTACCACATTTTCTGTATCCATTCCTCTGTTGAGGGGCATCTGGGTTCTTTCCAGCTTCTGGCCATTATAAATAAGGCACTATGAACATAGTGGAGCATGTGTCCTTCTTACCAGTTGGGGCATTTTCTGGATATATGCCCAGGAGAGGTATTGCTGGATCCTCCGGTAGTACTATGTCCAATTTTCTGAGGAACCGCCAGACGGATTTCCAGAGTGGTTGTACAAGCCTGCAATCCCACCAACAATGGAGGAGTGTTCCTCTTTCTCCACATCCTCGCCAGCATCTGCTGTCAACTGAATTTTTGATCTTAGCCATTCTGACTGGTGTGAGGTGGAATCTCAGGGTTGTTTTGATTTGCATTTCCCTGATGATTAAGGATGTTGAACATTTTTTCAGGTGCTTCTCTGCCATTCGGTATTCCTCAGGTGAGAATTCTTTGTTCAGTTCTGAGCCCCATTTTTTAATGGGGTTATTTGATTTTCTGAAGTCCACCTTCTTGAGTTCTTTATATATGTTGGATATTAGTCCCCTATCTGATTTAGGATAGGTAAAGATCCTTTCCCAATCTGTTGGTGGTCTCTTTGTCTTATTGACGGTGTCTTTTGCCTTGCAGAAACTTTGGAGTTTCATTAGGTCCCATTTGTCAATTCTCGATCTTACAGCACAAGCCATTGCTGTTCTGTTCAGGAATTTTTTCCCCTGTGCCCATATCTTCAAGGCTTTTCCCCACTTTCTCCTCTATAAGTTTCAGTGTCTCTGGTTTTATGTGAGGTTCTTTGATCCATTTAGATTTGACCTTAGTACAAGGAGATAAGTATGGAACAATTCGCATTCTTCTACATGATAACAACCAGCTGTGCCAGCACCAATTGTTGAAAATGCTGTCTTTCTTCCACTGGATGGTTTTAGCTCCCTTGTCGAAGATCAAGGGACCATAGGTGTGTGGGTTCATTTCTGGGTCTTCAATTCTATTCCATTGGTCTACTTGTCTGTCTCTATACCAGTACCATGCAGTTTTTACCACAATTGCTCTGTAGTAAAGCTTTAGGTCAGGCATGGTGATTCCACCAGAGGTTCTTTTATCCTTGAGAAGAGTTTTTGCTATCATAGGTTTTTTGTTATTCCAGATGAATTTGCAAATTGCTCCTTCTAATTCGTTGAAGAATTGAGTTGGAATTTTGATGGGGATTGCATTGAATCTGTAGATTGCTTTTGGCAAGATAGCCATTTTTACAATGTTGATCCTGCCAATCCATGAGCATGGGAGATCTTTCCATCTTCTGAGATCTTCTTTAATTTCTTTCTTCAGAGACTTGAAGTTTTTATCATACAGATCTTTCACTTCCTTAGTTAGAGTCACTCCGAGATATTTTATATTATTTGTGACTATTGAGAAGGGTGTTGTTTCCCTAATTTCTTTCTCAGCCTGTTTATTCTTTGTGTAGAGAAAGGCCATTGACTTGTTTGAGTTACTTTTATATCCAGCTACTTCACCGAAGCTGTTTATCAGGTTTAGGAGTTCTCTGGTGGAATTTTTAGGGTCACTTATATATACTATCATATCATCTGTAAAAAGTGATATTTTGACTTCCTCCTTTCCAATTTGTATCCCCTTGATCTCCTTTTGTTGTCGAATTGCTCTGGCTAATACTTCAAGTACTATGTTGAAAAGGTAGGGAGAAAGTGGGCAGCCTTGTCTAGTCCCTGATTTTAGTGGGATTGCTTCCAGCTTCTCTCCATTTACTTTGATGTTGGCTCCTGGTTTGCTGTAGATTGCTTTTATCATGTTTAGGTATGGGCCTTGAATTCCTGATCTTTCCAGAACTTTTATCATGAATGGGTGATGGATCTTGTCAAATGCTTTTTCTGCATCTAACGAGATGATCATGTGGTTTTTGTCTTTGAGTTTGTTTATATAATGGATTACATTGATGGATTTTCGTATATTAAACCATCCCTACATCCCTGGAATAAAACCTACTTGGTCAGGATGGATGATTGCTTTAATGTGTTCTTGGATTCAGTTAGCGAGAATTTTATTGAGGATTTTTGCATCGATATTCATAAGAGAAATTGGTCTGAAGTTCTCTATCTTTGTTGGATCTTTCTGTGGTTTAGGTATCAGAGTAATAGTGGCTTCATAAAATGAGTTGGGTAGAGTACTTTCTACTTCTATCTTGTGAAAAAGTTTGTGCAGAACTGGAATTATATCTTCTTTGAAGGTCTGATAGAACTCTGCACTAAACCCGTCTGGTCCTGGGCTTTTTTTGGCTGGGAGACTATTTATAACTGCTTCTATTTCTTTAGGGGATATGGGACTGTTTAGAAGGTCAACTTGATCCTGATTCAACTTTGGTACCTGGTATCTGTCCAGAAATTTGTCCATTTTGTCCAGGTTTTCCAGTTTTGTTGAGCATAGCCTTTTGTAGAAGGATCTGATGGTGTTTTGGATTTCTTCAGGATCTGTTGTTATGTCTCCCTTTTCAGTTCTGATTTTGTTAATTAGGATTTTGTCTCTGTGCCCTCTAGTGAGTCTAGCTAAGGGTTTATCTATCTTGTTGATTTTCTCAAAGAACCAACTCCTCGTTTGGTTAAATCTTTGAATAGTTCTTCTTGTTTCTACTTGGTTGATTTCACCCCTGAGTTTGATTATTTCCTGCCTTCTACTCCTCTTGGGTGAATTTGCTTCCTTTTTTTCTAGAGCTTTTAGATGTGTTGTCAAGCTGCTAGTATGTGTTCTCTCCCGTTTCTTCATGGAGGCACTCAGAGCTATGAGTTTCCCTCTTAGAAATGCTTTCATTGTGTCCCAAAGGTTTGGGTACGTTGTGGCTTCATTTTCATTAAACTCTAAAAAGTCTTTAATTTTTTCTTTATTTCTTCCTTGACCAAGGTATCATTGAGAAGTGTGTTGTTCAGTTTCCACGTGAGTGTTGGCTTTCTGTTATTATTATTATTTTTTTTTTGTTATCGAAGATCAGCCTTAGTGCATGGTGATCTGATAGGATACATGGGACAATTTCAATATTTTTGAATCTGTTGAGGCCTGTTTTGTGACCTATTATGTGGTCAATTTTGGAGAAGGTACCATGAGGTGCTGAGAAGAAGGTATATCCTTTTGTTTTAGGATAAAATGTTCTGTAGATATCTGTCAGATCCATTTGTTTCATCACTTCTGTTAGTTTCAGTGTGTCCCTGTTTAGTTTCTGTTTCCATGATCTGTCCATTGGTGAAAGTGGTATGTTGAAGTCTCCCACTATTATTGTGTTAGGTGCAATGTGTTCTTTGATCTTTACTAAAGTTTCTTTAATGAATGTGGCTGCCCTTGTATTTGGAGCATAGATATTCAGAATTGAGAGTTCCTCTTGGAGGATTTTACCTTTGATGAGAACGAAGAGCCCCTCCTTGTCTTTTTTGATGACTTTGGGTTGGAAGTCAATCTTATCAGATATTAGGATGGCTACTCCAGCTTGTTTCTTCATACCATTTGATTGGAAAATTGTTTTCCAGCCTTTTATTCTGAGGTAGTGTCTATCTTTTTCTCTGAGATGTGTCTCCTGTAAACAGCAAAATGTTGGGTCTTGTTTGTGTAGCCAGTTTGTTAGTCTATGTCTTTTTATTGGGGAGTTGAGACCATTGATGTTAAGAGATATTAAGGAAAAGTAATTGTTGCTTCCTGTTATTTCTGTTGTTAAAGGTGCCATTCTGTTCTTGTGGCTGTCTTCTTTTAGGTTTGTTGAGAAATTACCTTCTTGTTTTTTCTAGGGCATTGTTCCCGTTCTTGTATTGGTTTTTTCTGTTATTAACCTTTGAAGGGCTGGATTCGTGGAGAGATAATGTGTGAATTTGGTTTTGTCGTGGAATACTTTGGTTTCTCCATCTATGGTAATTGAGAGTTTGGCTGGGTATAGTAGCCTGGGCTGGAATTTGTGTTCTCTTAGTGTCTGTATAACATCTGTCCAGGCTCTTCTGGCTTTCATAGTCTCTGGTGAAAAATCTGCTGTAATTCTTATAGGCTTGCCTTTGTATGTTACTTGACCTTTTTCCCTTACTGCTTTTAGTATTCTATCTTTATTTAGTGCATTTGTTGTTCTGATTATTATGTGTCAGGAGGAATTTCTTTTCTGGTCCAGTCTATTTGGAGTTCTGTAGGCTTCTTGTATGTTCATAGGTATCTCTTTCTTTATATTTGGGAAGTTTTCTTCAATAATTTTGTTGAAGATGTTTGCTGGTCCTTTGAGTTGAAAATCTTCATTCTCATCCACTCCTATTATCCGTAGGTTTGGTCTTCTCATTGTGTCGTGGATTTCCTGGATATTTTGAGTTAGGATCTTTTTGCATTTTCCATTTTCTTTGATTGTTGTGCCGATGTTCTCTATGGAATCTTCTGCACCTGAGATTCTCTCTTCCATCTCTTGTATTCTGTTGCTGATGCTCAAATCTATGGTTCCAGATTTCTTTCCTAGGGTTTCTATCTCCCGTGTTGCCTCACTTTGAGTTTTCTTTATTGTTTCTACTTCCCTTTTTAGGTCTAGTATGGTTTTGTTCATTTCCATCACCTGTTTGTATGTTTTTTCCTCTTTTTCTGTAAGGACTTCTACCTGTTTGATTGTGTTTTCCTGTTTTTCTTTAAGGACTTGTAACTCTTTAGCAGTGTTCTCCTGTATTTCTTTAAGTGATTTATTAAAGTCCTTCTTGATGTCCTCTACCATCAACATGAGATATGCTTTTAAATCTAGGTCTAGGTTTTCGGGTGTGTTGGGGTGCCCTGGACTGGGCGAAGTGGGAGTGCTGGGTTCTGATGATGGTGAGTGGTCTTGGTTCCTATTAGTAGGATTCCTACGTTTACCTTTCGCCATCTGGTAATCTCTGGAGTTAGTAGTTATAGTTGACTCTGTTTAGAGATTGTTCTTCTGGTGATTCTGTTACCGTCTCTCAGCAGACCTGGGAGACAGATTCTCTCCTCTGAGTTTCAGTGCTCAGAGCACTCTCTGCTGGCAAGCTCTCTTACAGGGAAGGTGCGCAGATATCTTGTTTTTGGACCTCCTCCTGGTCGAAGAAGAAGGCCCAAAACAGGGACTCTCTCAGAAGCTGTGTTGCTTTGGCAGTTCCCAGAAGCTGTCAGCTTCTGTGGTGCAGACTCTCACCTGTGCAGACTAAATTCCTAAGTTCCAGGGAGTCCTGGAACCAAGATGGCGACCGCTGCTCCTGAAGCTGAGGCCGCCTCCCGAGCCAGGCAGACACCTGTCCTCTGGTCTGGACGGTGGCCGGCTGTCTGCAGCCTGCAAAGGGTACTGCCTCAGCGGCTCTGTGCTTCAGCCCGTCCCAGAAGCTGTCCGGTTCTCTGGCGCACCCTCTAACCTGTTCAGACTAATTTCCTAGGTCCCGCGGAGTCCCGGAACCCAGATGGCGACCACTGCTGCTGAGGCTGAGGCCGCCTCCCAAGCCAGGCGGACACCTGTCCTCTGGTCCGGATGGTGGCGGGCTGTCTGCGGCCCGCCATGGGTGCTGCCTCAGTGGCTCTGTGCTTCCGCCCGTCCCAGAAGCTGTCCGGTTCTCTGGCGCACCCTCTAACCTGTTCAGACTAATTTCTTAGGTCCCGCGGAGTCCCGGAACCCAGATGGCGACTGCTGCTGCTGAGGCTGAGGCCGCCTCCCAAGCCAGGCGAACACCTGTCCTCTGGTCCGGACGGTGGCCGGCTGTCTGCGGCCCGCCAAGGGTGCTGCCTCAGCGGCTCTGTGCTTCCGCCCGTCCCAGAAGCTGTCCGGTTCTCTGGCGCACCCTCTAACCTGTTCAGACTAATTTCCCCCTTTCCCATTCTTTTTTTCTGTTCTTATCTACTCCTTCCCTGTCCCCTGACTCCCTTCATCCCTCCCTTATAACTTCATGTCCGTGTCTCCCTTACTCCTTTCTTCTTCTTCTTCTTCTTCTTCTTCTTCTTCTTCTTCTTCTTCTTCTTCTTCTCTCTCTCTCTCTCTCTCTCTCTTTCTCTCTCCCTCTCGCTGTCTCTGTGTGTATGTCTGTGTTTGTTTGTATCACTTTCAATTCCTTCTTCCCTCTCTCGCCTTTCCTCCATCATATAGTACATTCAAGGTCACCCTCTAATGCATAGCAAGTTAGAGTTCAGTCTGGTATATAAGAAACCCTGTCTCAAAAGAAGAAATAAATTGGACAAGAGCAATGAATCAGAGGGTGAGTGTACTCACTGGACAGCTGCTCTCCTAGTGAGGGCTGCTCTGAGGTGTTAATTCTTCCAGTTCCTTTTCTTTTCCTTGTCAGAACACTGAGGCAAAAAAGAATGTGTTTGAAAGAAAAGGCAGCTGTAAGTCCTGGGAAATCTTCAGCAAGCAGAAGGCTGAGAAGATGACTGGAAGTTCATGGGCCAGAAAGGATGATCACATAGCTCAACACTATCTCATAACTTACTCAGAGCTAATGTACTCAAATATTATGAGTTGTAAGCAATTAAATATTTTCAAGGTGTTTTAATGTACTTGGCATGAAATATGTTGAGCTGAGAGGACAAGGTTTGTGAATGAGGTCTTTTTCATCTTGTTTCATCTTTTTTTCTACAAGTGATCCAGATATGCAATTAGCTACTCCCTCACTGAGATTCCACATTGGACCCCAAGTATTCAGCTTTTAATTCAGCTTCTGGGGTTGAACTCAGTTCATCATTTTAAATGCCATTTATTTTAAAATGCTAGTTCATATCTCACTGAAGGAATCTTGATATGCTTCATATATGTACATTGTATATTCTTGCCCTGTGGTTGTTTGAAGTGTAAAGACCACATTTTGCTTCTTTTCCTGTTTAAATATCCTTTTGGGAAGAGAGATGAGCATGATTCACTCACAAATGCAATCCATAGTGACTCAGCTGTCATTGGAGGCAATCTGTCTCCATTACTGAAAACATAAAGATATTTATGACCCTGTTCTCTGTAGAAAGTTATCTGAAGCCTTCCTTTCCCATGATCACCCAGTTCCCAGAATCAAGCACTCTCTTTCCAGCTCTTAGAAACTTCATGCATGGTGTAAAAATAATGGAAGACTCTCATCCAGTGCTAGGAGTTCTGTGGCTTGATTCTGACTCAAATTCAGAAGGCAGCTGAGTTCTGAACAAACAGCTGGCACATTTACTCACAGGCAAGCAGTCTACATCTTGTTCATTGCATACAGTTTCCACTTCTCAAGTACAAACCAAACGCAAAAATAAAATTATTTATGCAAAGAAGTCAAATGGGGCAGACAGATGGACAAAGTTGCAGTTATTTTCAGTCTTCCTTTGCTACGTGATTTGGGTTAAATTGAATGAGCAGGGAGAAACCTACATGACTGAAGCTCAAAATCTAGCAGTCCATCTGGTTGTGGATACAGTTTTCTGGCTCTGATTATAGCTCATCCCCCCTCCCCATTCCCTTCTTTTACTGCATTTGAGCTGTTTGTTGGCTAACCCTACCCCATGCTTCATTCTGTCTCAACTAGTCTAATGCCTGCAGTAGTTTGATGTTCCCATCTGGTTCTTGCAGTATGGACTGTCTCTGAAAAATTGTTTAATGTATGATGCCTGAGATATGAAAATCCATTTCCATTAATGGCTTATAACCCTAGCAAGTGCCTCACCCCTGCAGTCTGGCAGCTGGGTTGAATGAATTCACACCAGATGGAGTTATTTCAAAATAATCAGGAGTCATTCATTTTACCCCCATTTAATTAACTCCAGCTCTGGATCAGATCTGTACTAAGTACAGAGATAAAGGATGGGAAATACAGCTACAGCCAACCTAGAATGAGCAGACAAAGAATGAGGTAGAAAAGGAGGGAATGGTAACAGCATAGAAATCAGTTCTCAGTATGAATGGGATTGGAAGGACTCCACCACTGACTCTTCCCAGAAAAGGAGAAACATGACCTTTGCTTAGGAACGTTCTTAAGACATCCATGTGAACTTAATGCTTCTCCAGGGAAGAAGAATGAACTTGATATTCTATGTAATCAGTAGGTGGCACAGACAATTTTATATATGTCCCTGTAAGTTTTCATTGGATAAACAAAAAAACCAAAAAAACAAAAACAAAAAACAAAAAAAAAAAAAAAAAGGGATTTTGGCTTCCTGCACTCAGTGGCAGACTCTGTTGAGTATCATTGAGAGTGGGAGGGTTATAAAAGCCCCACAGAAGATCCTGGGAAGCATACCCTGGTACTAGCCTGCAGTATCCTCTTCAAACCAGCAGCAGAAAAGAAGCGATGTCTGGCATATTTTAAAACAATAATTCATGTTTCAGAGTCATTAGTTGCAACAGAGATTAGACTATTAACTGAGATTTTATTTTGCTGTGTTTTAAAATAGTCAGGAAATACATTACAAAAAAGTTTAGAATATATGTCAAACATAAGTGGACCTTAGTTATTTTCACAACTGTTAAATAAATTGGTGGAAGATAGGTCTGTATATTTGACAGTCTGGTATCTATTCACAGAATGCATCACATTTAGACCAAAGAATTCTTACCACAGCTGAACAATGAACAGGAATAAGTTTTTAAACTAATTACTTTCTCACTAGTTAGACAATTAGGAAATAAGAAATATGTATACTTTAAATACCTATACATATGTGTATATATTTATAAGTATAGAAATGAAATTATCTTTGATGATGAAAACATCAGTGTTTTGTTGCCATTCATTATTAATTTTGTTAAATATTCTTTGTTGCTGACTGGCTTGATATTTATGTTTATTTATTTTGAAATAAAGTCTCTTTCTGTAGCCCAGGATGGTGAAATGGCAGAAAGAGCAAGAGAGACCTTGCCACAAAGCAAGTGGAAGGCAAGAAAAGACTCCTGAACATTTTTTTTAATTAACAAATGCTAAGTCATCCATGCATGTATACACACACACACAAACACACACACACACACACACACACACACACACACACACACACACAGTGGGGGAAACAGAGATAGAGACAGTGAAAGAAAGAGAGGGGGTGGCTTTTAGACCAAGGAAGTCTGGACAAGGCTTGGTGTATTTGAAATCTGTGAAGTATGGGTTTGACCCCTCGCAACAAAAACAAATCATAATTAAGAAACCACACAGACCCTTTGTTGTTCTACTTTCAAATTTAATCTTCTGTCATCAACATAACCTTATAGGAACAAAACCAACCTTTTTCCCTTAGTACTGTGCTTGTAGGATGTTTTATAGACATTGAAGTTCAAGAGCTGTTATCCAGGTCTTTATTTCTACATACAGAGACAGAGTAGATCTGTCTGTTGGTTTTGCTTAATTTTTCTTTTCCTCAAATATATGCCCTTGTCTAGATATAATTTTCTCAGTACCAGCCTTCTTTTCTTTCTTCCTTTTGTTCCTACAGGTATCATAGCAGTGGTGACTATTATCACTTTTTGTGTCATTAGAATCATGACTCACTTTCTCTATCAGCGCAAGCAGTCATACCATACCAGTCAGTCAAAGGAGAAGGGATACCCAGAAAACTTGGACAGTTCCTTCAGAAATGACATTGATTTGCAAAACACAGCCAGTAAGTGCAAATGGGAATACTTCATCTGAGATGCTGCAGGGTCACCTGATCTTTTTCATTGTAGAGTTTCCCTTTCTAAGAGAAGAGAATAATTCTCTTCTCTCTTCTGTCTTTTAATTTAAGCATTCCTTTTCTCTCATTTGCCACTGCTTTTGGAACACACACATGTCCACCAAGAGCACTGATCTCCTTGTCACAGCTCAGGAGATCAGGTAGCTGTGCCTGTTATAGTCCAGTAACATCTGTCATTGTGAAAAGGACCACTGGAGATACAGAGCTCACCACTGTAAAAAAAGAAAGAGACACATGTGCACACATGCACATTCTATGTTTGTAATCCAATTTCTAATCTTAACTCTTTACTTTCTCAGGCAGGTGGTCTTGCCATATCCCTTTAGTCTTTAGCTCTATGGTGTTCCTCTTTAATATTTGTCCTTTCCCAACATTGGTAGGCATTATGACTTTAGAGGAGATAAGGGTATGTGTGAGAAAGAGACGACAAAAAAAGTGTTAGATCATTCCTTTAAGTAATGGGTTTATAAGGGAGACCCTTCTAGCCTGATTGTTTAGGTGGCATTTAACAAGCAAGCAGAGTTATTTATTTGTTAGTTTAATGTCCACACCATAAGTAACTTTCTGACTTCATTGGTCATCCAGTCTCAGTAGCTGCTGATATTGAATTACTGAATAGTGAGTAAGTTCTTTGCTCCCTTCTTGTTATGCAGTTTTGAGGCATGAGTATGGATATAGTATCCAGAAACTGCTGCAAGGATGTAGCTCCTCCTGTAACTTTCCAACTGCCTTTTTCACTTTAATAGAACATATTAGCTATGTTATTCCTAAGATTGCTGTACAGAAGTAAAGAAATATATACCTGTATAGATTGTGACAGCATAAACACAATTTAAATAAAAGTCTAAACTTGTTCCATGAAAATGTTTAGGCCATCTTAACTCTACTTCCTCAGTAGGAAAACTGGAAAAAAGTAAGGAAAAGAGCTGCCATGAAAAAGGAGAAATGCCCAGGGGATTTACCCCTGTCCATACAATTCAGAAAGATCCAATAAAGGAATTATGTGTAGGTTAGCAGAATTCACATTCTAGAACACATGTAATGAGTTGCCTCCAAAAACAGAGTTATTTCCTAAGAGGCAAGTAGTGAGATATTCTGTGGGGCACTGTGATCACCTATAGATGAGTTGGTTTCAAGGGAGTCCTTAGTTTATGAAACACATCCCATTTTTCAGTCTGTACCTTCACCTATATACTCATGTGTGCCCCATGCACTTGATTTTGTATCTAAATAAGGTTATAAAACATCTCATGTTTTGTGTTCTTTTAGAAGCAGAGCATATCATTCATCCAATGAGACATCTTGAATTTGTTAGTGAATAACTTTGGCCATTTTATGGTAACAATATTCTTAATTCTGCCCTTGGACCACCTAAGAAAAAAGACAAGAGGAAACCAATCAGAACACTGCAGGCCTTATGTAGTGAAAGAAGAAAGATCATTGAAGAAGAAAGTCAAGGCCAATTCACATTGCAGGGCCAAACTGATTTGCAGAGCAGGTACTTGCCAATCAGTAGAACATCCATCTTCTTCGTAAGAATATTAGCTCAGACTTTTGAGCATTTTCCTGGACAAAGAGTTTCATAGTGAAGCCCTCACTGGCATCATGCAGTTTCAGGTATATAGTTTTTTTCCCCTTGCAAAGCAAAGGAAATAAGTATTGTTGTGCCATTGTGCACAACTATAAGATATTGTCCTAAAAGAATGTTATTTCTTTAATTTTTTTATGGATTCTGGCATGCCCTTTTCTTCTTTTAGAATATCATTACCTATTTGCTACTGAACTCATTTTATAGCAATTCTAGCAAACATTCCCTTTATAATTGTTCTATATTTAATAAGAGAAATGATCATATAATAAAATGAGAGATATTGGGAGTCTATTTCCTTCCCCCCTCCTTCCCTTGCTGTCCAGTTTCTACTTTTGAATTTTATGGCTCTATAAAAGGCTACATAAATCACTCTTTTCCTTGGATGCAGATTCCTCCAACATCAAAAATGGTGTCGTTCTGAAGTTTAACTCTAAGAACCTCTAGTAGTGAAACAACAAGCAAAAAAGACTATTCACACTGGAATACTTTCTTACTAGAGTCCTTAGAAGCAAGCACCACATTGTGCTCACATGATATTGACAGAAATGAAGTTTCAAGCCGACTAAGTGTGTATGATTTCCTAATCCACTGATATTTACTTATAGATAATCATGTAGGGAAATACATGAAGCCAATCTCTGCCTTCTGCATCACACACATTCTACTGGCTTTGTCCCTGCAAGTGCAGGATAGGTAGACCAGAACACTGGATATGTAACAAAATGGTAGATACATGCCAAATTGCCATACTATTGTAATTATTCTCAGGGTAAATATGGATTTCCTCACAACTCCACACCACACATCAGATAAAAAGCTAGTAATCTCCATCTTCCTACACTGAATGGCATAAAAGCTAGAAATATGAGCCAACGTTATGGTGGTGACAAGATCTATTTGGTTTATGCAATTATTCTTTTGGGTTACAGCAACAGAATTCTACCCACAGCACATGGTAGCAGAGAGCAAGGACTATGCATAGTCAATTTGCAAACAGTTTCTAGTGGCTTTTAAAAGCCAACAGTTTTGGATAATTCTTAGAATGTTGTGTCTTATTTATTCATTTTGTCAGAGATGACTTCTGTGTTCCTCTTTCTCAAGCTAGGTAACTGTCCCCACATAAAAATGTTTGTAGAAGGTGCTAAATGGACTCTTTGGACAGAGAAAAAATAAATAGTACCTTTATCAGGTATTATACTCAACTTCTGTGAATAGGGTTCACTTGGTAGCCCTGGCTTTTTCTTTTTTTTTTTTTTTTTTTTGGAATCTATTATAAATCAAGGTGGCCTCAAAACTTTGAGAAAACCACCTGACTCTGCCAAGGAGTGAATCATTTTCTCTGTTCATATCAAATACATTTGAAAAGATGCTAAATTTTTTATGATTTGTTAAGGCATTCCAAATATATGCTTCTGCATAGGACATACCTATCTATAGACTGGAGTCAGTCTCTCCTTTTGTCCCCTTCTGCTCTCACTTTTTTGGTGGACCTCCATCCACTTATACTATGACTCTTTTAGGTTTCCCTTTAGCTGTATGGTAGTCTGACTCTACCCATTCTACCCTAAAAACCATTTGAATATATTTAGTGAAATCTCTGAAAATTATACATTGTCCATTGAAATAATAATTAATTGATGTGTTGCCCATCTAAATGAGGTCATACTTATGTTTTCAGCATAGATATTTCCAGCTCTGAAGGTCATGCATGATCTTTCTCCATATAATATCATCTCAATTAGAAGACTCACACTAGGAAATTGTATTCATAACATCCACATTGGATCCACGGACATAGTCACCAATCTGTCTAACTTTTCTTTTGGTAGTCTACCAACTGCTTCACTTATTTTGAATTCCATAGAATACATCAATCATATTATAATAGTAGCTCGACAAGAGGCCTGACACCTATATAGTCTGGATTTAATCATTCCTAAAGCCATTGCTTGGGTGTTCTTGGTACTCAAATGTCCTATAAACATGTTTCAACTAAATAAATTAGCATGCAATGTTGTACCTGCTAGTGGAAAGGGATGTTAATAGAAGGGTGGTACAGGCAAATATGAACACTCTTCTGTTCTTAAAGTATGACTGAGTGGTGTTTCATGTCTCTCACACAGAAATATTTTCTTTAAAAGACAGTTTATCTAAATCATTTCTCTATACCAGTTCTTGGGACTTCCTCAAACTTTCTCTTGCTTTCCCCCAGTCTTTTTCAAGTCATTTGATTTGAAAAGGTTTCTTGTTCTTCTTTCTCAGCTCTTTGTTCTCAGATTCTAAATAGTTGGTTCACCTAAAAGGGAAAAATGTACAACACACACACACACACACACACACACACACACACACACACACACACGGAATAAAAAATAAAAGGGCTGTTCCTTGAACACCAACCAGGAAACTATATCCATACCTACTTTGTAGGGAGACGAGTATCACCACTTTGTGTTGGAAGCTCTTTATGTGCTTCAGACAAAGTTCTAATGATTACTTTTTTCTATTTTTGAATGATGTTCCCCTCTTCTTATTTTGTACTTAGATACTCTGTGAAAGGGTAAGAAGCATATATATGTATATATATTTTAGTAAAACAATGAACTTTGTTTGCTACTCCTCTATCATTTGTAATGTTTATAATATAAAAATTTGTTACATAGATCTGAACAAAACTTAAGTAACACTGGGCTTTTGAGTTAGGATAGATTTGATGGAATTGTGTCAAGGAGGAAAAGAGTATTTGTGGAGCACACATATGGCTGCTGGAAGAGAAGAGAGCTGAAGCTTCCAACATGCAATGAGTATGGTTCCTATACACACTTTCCTGGACCCTAACCACAGGTGTCTCTTTTGAAGAGTCAATATTACAGGCCCTGTTTGTGAAATCTTTTACTTGGCTTCATATTCACCCTATCTGATGAACTTCAAGTTTTATGTTTTACTAATATAGTCTAGAGATTCTTTGGAATTATCATCAGAGTGATTTTATCTGCCCAGGGTCTCCATCCTAATGGCAGTGTTAAGTAAAATAAATGATGAGCAAGATCTTCAGGTCCATTGCCCTTAACCAAATGCTCCATAGATGGAAATAAGGAAATATTGGAGTCAGTCTAGTGGAGCTTCCTCCCCCTTCTTGGTCATGCCATTTTGGCATATTTAATGCTAGAATTATGTCACTCTTCATCCACTACACAGTGTACTTCAGACAGACACCACTTGATACTCTAAGAGCAGATTTTTCTCAGTGCTCCTCAGTACACAAGTAAAGCTAACATCAAATAGCAGTTTAAAATTAAGAGGCTAGTCCCAAGTTATGTCAAAGATGACATCCACTTGTAATTACAGTTTGGTCACAATTTCATTAATGTTATCCTGTGCCATGCTTCAGATCCAGGCAGTAAATCTCAGAGGACATGAAAAGGGCCTAGGGTATGTAGAAAAGGCCTTCAATCACCATGAAGCCACCATGAATGTCCTCCCCAGGTAGAACCATTTTCAGTACAATCTTGTAGAATGAAATGAATGGCCCTCTTACCAGTTATACTTTCACATTATAGTCAGCCATATCCCAAAGGCATGCATGAAGTACTAGCTTAATCTTTTCTCTTTCAGTGGCAGTAACAAGAAGTTTAATCTTGTCCTGAAATAAATCCTCTTCCAGAAAGAAGTAAATAAATGCACCTTACTTAAAAGTAGTGCCCTTGTATCATAAGAAGTACCTCATATTTGGTGATGGTCGATACCAGTAATTTTCTCCTGGACTTGAAAATAGATAGGATTTCCAATAGCCTATGTTCTCTTTATCAGACACTTCCTATTACTAGCTAGTCTATGGAAGAATAGTAGAATATATGGAAATGAGGACACATGACATATTCAAATTATACCTAATATAGTAGCTAACAGTTCACTTTGATTCATAAAATTCCCAAATCCCCAAAACAAAGAATTACTATGTTCATTTCAAGTAAGAAATTAGAGTCTTTCTGGCATGGTCAGGACTACCTTTGGCAAAATATAAAGTCAGGGATATTTCATTTAGAAATTAAATAACAATATATAGAAGCACCTTTCCCAAATACATAAAATGCTTTCTTTTGATAATAGCACAAAAGAGACACAACAGACAATTTTCTTTGTGATTAACTAGAGACTTCTTGTTGCTTTGGATAGTATGTTTTTTTGTGCCTGTAACAGAATCTCCAATCACATGTGATGTTGTCTTATCCCAAATCTCTTCGTAGGCCATGTAACATGTCTTAATACACTGTATCGAGAAAGTTAGTGTTAGAGTTAAATTTCTTAGTTTTCTATGTTTTTAGCTGTACAAAAGAAAGACTTACATGTAAATATTGTATATTTAATATAGAAAATAATTTGCATCCTTTTGTGTGGAACAGAAATATGCCTTGCTATGTTTTTGGTTAATGAAGTATCAAATTATTAATCTCTCTGAGTCCACTTTGATTTCTCAGAAAATTCACTCATAGCCAACATGACACATGACAAAATATAATATTCCTACTGACTTGCTTTATTGATTTCAGAAGAGCACAAAGTACTTCCTAGGACTCTGTTGTGTTTAACTGACTTATACCAACTTTCATGTCAAGTCCAAAATTTTATCTGAACAAGCTTACTGATTTGCTAAAAAGTTTCTTGAACCATTCTGATTTCAACATCTCATAGACACCTATAACCTCGTTCACCAATTCTTAGTGCCCACTTACAATATATTACGTCTTATTTTGCCTACACTTCTGTCCTCTGGAAGATTACTATTTAACAATAGTTCTGTGTTTAAAAGAACAGACATACATTGATCTGGATTAGACTTGTCAACCTATTGTATTATTTAGATTTATGTTTATGAGTTAGCTGGTAAACATAAAAGTATTAATAAAAATTAAACTAAATGTGATTTAATGGGTTTGACTCCAAGCCTCAAATAAACAGGGCACAGTGGTACCCATATAAGTCTAATATTACTCAGGAAGGGAAGGCAAGAGAATCAAAATATAAAGGTCATCATTAGCATCCTTATTAGTGAGATTGTGGCAAGCTGAAGTTATACCAAACTGTCTCATACAAAGAAACTGAAAAACTCCTGACTTTTGTATTGACTGTGTCAGACAAGATTTTAAGAAATTATCATTATGCTCAGTCCAGAATGAATTAGAGGACAGGAGGGAAATAGGAAGAAAGTGGAGCTAAAACTTGTAAAGAATGTAGCACTGAGACAACAGGTGTTGGGGAGATGCTGAGCATGTCTACGTCCGGATGATATCAGTGAGGTTTGCTGATGGAATGCAGGAGAAGATGAGAGAAAATTTGATTTACACAGCAAATGGATAGGAAAAGTTTTTTTTTTGTATCTGTAGTTCAGATAAGAATGGAATTATTATTTGAGGGAAATGGGCTACATGAAATTCATTCTAAAAAAAATATACTGAAGAACCTCCAGATTGATTTCCAGAGTGGTTGTGCCAGTTTGCAATTCCACCAGCAATGGAGGAGTGTTCCTCTTTCTCCTCATCATCCTCTCTCTCTCTCTCTCTCTTTTTTTTTTTGTTTTGTTTTTTTGTTTTGTTTTGTTTTGTTTTTTGTTTTTTGTTTTTTGTTTTTTTTTTGATTGGATTGATTGGTCTTCGGAGATTAACTTTTTGAATTCTTTATATATTTTGGATATTAGCCATCTATCAGATGTGGGTTAGTGAAGATTGTTTCCCAATCTGTAGGTTGCAGATTTGTCTTATCAACTATGTTCTTTGCCTTACAGAATCTTTCCAGTTTCATGAGGTCCCATTTATCAATTGTTGATCTCAAAGCATGCACCACTTGAGTTCTGTTTAGGAAATTTCCTCCTGTGACAATAAGTTCAAGGCTCTTTTCCACTTTCTTTACTACTAGAATCAGTGTACATGCTTTTATGTTGAGGTCCTTGAATGACTTGTGCTTGAGCTTTGTACAAAGTGGCAAAGATGGATCTATTCCCATTCTTCCATATGCAGGCAGCCGGTTATATCAACACCATTTATTGAAGATGCTTTCTTTTAGCCATTGTATATTTTTGGTGTCTTTTTTAAAGATCACATGATCATAAGTACATGATTTTATTTCTGAGTCTTCAGTTCTATTTCCTTGATCAACATGTATGTCTGTCTCTGTACCAATACCATGCATTTTTTATTACTATTGCTCTGAAGTAAAGCTTGAAGCCAGGGATGGTGTTCACCCAGCTGTTCTATAATTGTTAAGAATTATTTCTGCTACTCTGTTCTTTTTTATTTGTTTGTTTGGTTTTTGTTTTGTTTGTTTGTTTGTTTGTTTGTTTTGTTTTGCCTTTCCAGATGAATTTGAGAATTGCTCTTTCCATGTCTTTGAAGAATTGTGTTGGGATTTTGATGAGGATTGCCCTGAATCTATAGATTGCCTTTGGTAATATGGCCATTTTTACTATGATAATTCTGCCAATCCATGAGCATGGGAGAACTCTCCATTGTCTGAGATCTTCTATTCCTTTCTAGAAAGACTTGAAGTTATTTTCACACAGGTCTTTAACTTGTTTGGTTACAGTTTTATATTATTTATGGCTATTGTGAAGGGAATTGTTTCCCTAATCTCTTTCTCAGCTTGTTTATACTTTGTTTAAAGGAAGGCTACTGATTTGTTTGAGTTAATTTTATATATGGCCACTTTGCTGAAGTTGTTTATTAGTTGGAGACATTCTCTGATAGAATTTTGAGGGTCTTATGTATACTATCATACCATCTGCAAATAATGATACCTTTATTTCTTCTTTACCAATTTGTATCCTCTTGATTTCTTTTTGTTTTCCTGTTGTTCTAGCTAATATTTTTAGTACTATATTGAATAGATATCGGAAGAATTATCATCCTTGTCTTTTCCCTGATTTCAGTGGGATTTCTTCAAGTATGTCTCCCTTTAATTTGATATTGGCTGTTGGTTTGCAGTAAATTGCTTTCATTATGTTTAGGTATGGACCTTGAATTCCTGATCTCTCTAATACTTTTAACATGAAGGGGTGTTGTATTTTGTCAAATGCTTTTTCTGCATCTAAGGAGATGATCATGTGATTTTTTTTCCTTTGAGTTTGTTTATATAGTAGATTATGTTAATGGATTTTTGTATATTAAATCATCCTTGCATCCCTGGAGTGAAGTCTATTTGATCTTGGTGAATGATGGTTTTGATGTGTTCTTGGATATGGTTTGCAAGAATTTTATTGAGTATTTTTACATTGATATTCATAAGCGAGATTGTGCCGACATTCCTCAGAAAATTGGAAATAGAACTACTGGAAGATCCAGCTATACCACTCTTGGGAATATACACAAAAGATGACCTACTATGCCACAGGGGCATGTGTTCTATTGTGTTCATAGTGACCTTATTTGTGATAGCCAGAATCTGGACACAACCCTGATGACCCTTGACAGAAGGGTGGATACAGAAAATATGGTTCATTTATACAATGGAATACTATTCAGCTATTGAGAACAAGGGCATCCTGAGTTTTGCAAGCAAATGGATGGAACTAGAAAATATCATCCTGAGTGAGGTAACTCAGACCCAAAAGAACATGCATGGTATGTACTCACTAATTAATGGATATTAGCCAGCCAACCAACCAACCAAACACACAAACAAAAAAACAAAACAAACAAACAAACAAACAAACAAACAAAAAACCCATACAGAATACTCAAGATATAGTCCGCAGAACTCAAAAAGCTCAACAAGCTAAAGTGCCCAAGTAAGGATACCTCAGTCCCACTTGGTAGAGAGAGAAGAAAGCAATCACAAGTGGGGAGGGAGGGATGGATCTGGGAGGGAAAGTAGATGGGGTGAGTGGGGGAGTTGGGTTGGTAAGGGGAACCTGATCTGGTATTGGGTGGGGGAAAAGAACTGAAGACCTGGCCATGCAGTGGTGGCGCATGCCTTTAATCCCAGCACTTGAGAGGCAGAGGCAGGCAGATTTCTGAGTTCAAGGCCAACCTTGTCTACAGAGTTAGTTCCAGGACAGCCAGGGATACACAGAGAAACCCTGTCTTGAAAAACAAACAAACAAACTAGAAATAAACAAAACCAAAACAAACAAACAAACAAACAAAAACCTGAAGAGCTGAGGACCAGCAGAAAGAATGTAAACAGGCATCCTCAGGAAATAGGAGGGTGGAGGGAACCCCTCAGAATGCACCAGAGACCTGGGAGGTGAGAGAATCCAAGAATCAAAAGGTGGGATCTTAGATGGAATGCGCGATGGTAGGGAGAGGGAACTTATAGAGCCCACCACCAGCAGGAAGACAGGGCATCAAGTGAGGGATGGGGTCGCTACCCCACAGTCACATCTCTGATTTGTTTGTATCCCAAGTCACATCATCTTTGAATTGTTTCTGTCTGAAAGAATTACAGGGATGAAGATGGAGAGGAGCGTGAGGAAAAGAAGGTACAGTAACAGGCCCAAAATGGGATCCAGCTTGACGGGAGGTCTCAAAGTCTGACACTCTTACTGAGGCTATGGAATATTCACAAAAAGGGATTTATCATGACTGCCTTCTGAAAGACCAAAAGGTATCTATGTCAGATGCAGATATTTGCACTCAACCAATGGACAGAAACAGCTGACTCCTGTGGTTGAATTAGGGAAGGGTGAAAGAAGCTGAGGAGAAGAGTGATCCTGTAGGAGGACCAAACAGACAGCATACACCAGCTGATATGAGACCCTCAACACTCATATATTAGAAGACTTCTGGATCTGTGTTCATTCAGAGATGACATACACAACCTTAAGAGACTGGAGGCCCCAAGGAGTTTAGAGGTCAGGTGGGGTGGGTGATAGGGGCATCCACGTGGAGACAGGGTGGGATGGGAAGGAGGTGTGAGATGCAGAGCAGTCAGAGAGTGGAAGGGGTTAGTGGCAGGAGTGGAACATAGAGTGTAAAAAATGAAAATAAAATAAAATAAAATTTATATGTGTATATATATATATATATATATATATATATATATATATATGGAGAGAGAGAGAGAGAGAGAGAGAGAGAGAGAGAGAGAGAGAGAGAGAGGATCCTTAGTAGAGACATAATGAAGAATGTCACAAAGAAAAAGATTGGAAGTCAGTTGAAAGGACCGAGCACTACAGAGCTTCATGTATTAAGGCTTAGAACCACAGATTTTAAAAGTTGTGTAGGTACAACAAACAGAAAAATCTATTTTTGTACAAATGAAATTTTATCCCTCATGTAATCTGGATGGCATGGCATTGGACCTGTTTTGTTTCTGCTTTGAGTGTCAAAAAGTGTTGGGACACCCTGATGCTGAGACAGCAGAGGAGGCCCTTACCAGGAACCTGAAGGCCTGTGAGAACAGCACAGACAGACCCTTCCTTCAATGGAAGAGGGGCCACATGGGCAGGGTCTCCTTCTCCTTCTTGGTGATTTGAACAGCCCTGCTCTTTTGTCTGTGCCTGTCTGCCTGCAGGCCTCTGACTTTGAACTTATTCCCTGTGCAACTGCTCACTGAGACATTGTGGTGCAGACACCTGGGGGAGGGGAGTGATGAACAACAGTCTCAGGATTGTAGAAAAGAAACAAAACATGAGAAGAGAGACAAAGAAAGAGAGAGAGAAAGAAAGAAAGAAAGAAGGAAGGAAGGAAGGAAGGAAGGAAGGAAGGAAAGAAAGAAAGAAAGAAAGAAAGAAAGAAAGAAAGAAAGAAAGAAAGAAAGAAAGAAAGAAAGAAAGAAAGGGAAAAGAAAAAAAGAAAAATCCTTTCTTTTCAGGTAATCTCTTAACATCCTGACACCTACTTCTGTGACTCAGAGTCAATTAAGCAGTTAAATCCCAAGTTTTGCTAATAAAAACTGGCCAACAAACTTCATAGATCTTGAAAATCAAATCACATGATTTCTGGAGACCCCATAGCCAGATATACACTCACTGAGGTACTCCATGTACTCTCCCTCCCTCTCTCCCTCCCCCTCCCCCTCCCTTTCTCCCTCCCTCTCCTCCTCTCCCTCTCCCTCTCTCCCTCTCTCCCTCTCCCTCTCCCCATCTCCCTTTCCCCCTCTCCCTTTCCCTCTCCCTCTCTCCCTCCTTCTCTCCCTCTTCCCCCCCCCTCTGAGTGTGTGTGTGTGTGTATGTGTTTGTATAGTGTATATACAGAGGAATGTGAAGTCCAATATCTTAAACTTTCTCCACAATTTTTTTTGTGAAAAATTCTCTCATTGAACCCAAACTTGGAGATCATAAGTCTGGCTAGATTGACTATCCACTGAGATCCAGACATCTGTCTTACCCTGTCTCTGTCTTTCTATAATATATTACAAGCAGGAAACACTGCCTAGCTTTTTTATATGGGTACTTGGCAAAGAATTCAGCTCTTTATACTTACATTGGAAGAAGATCCCAGGTCTTTTACTTGCCTGGAGATTGACTTGTTAGCTGGGTTAGAACCCACAAGTCTCTCCAGAGCTGCTGGAAAAAATGTCTTTTATTTGGAAGTTCTCAGTCTTCCTAATGCTGCAAACTTTCCAAACAATTCTTTCATTGCTACTTCATGAGTGTAATTTTGTTACTGTTATGAATCATAATGTAAATATCAGACATGCAGTCTGAGAAACACTGCTTTAAGAGTAACAGAATTGAAGGGGGAGGAAAATGTTCAATTACACATTTTAGAGTTCAAACTTACTGTAATTAGTTTTCACAAATGTTTATTTTTTTTCTGACTGGTTTATAACACAGAAATTTCGTTGTTGCTGTTGTTTTTTTTTTTTTTTTCACAGTTCTGGATAATAACAGTCCATGAAGAGGGTGCCAGGGGGCACAGACTTCTATCACACTACAAAGAAAGAGCCTTTGCTGAGCATATAGTACACAAAGTCCTGGGTTGGTTAGATGTCCAGTATATTTTAAACATGGATGTGATAGTGCACACCTATAATCCTCTAGTCTGCAGGAGATAGAGGAAAAAGGATCAGAAGTTGAAGGTCACCCTTGGCTACAAAGTTCAATACTAACCTCTCTTGTGTGAAAAGAGATATGTTAAAAATGAAATAATCTAAATAAAGTCATGTCCATGTGTCACTCTTATATGGTAAAAAGAGAAGGGTCCTCTTTTGTAAAGGTGTGAATTTTTTTCATGGATTATCATCAAATCACATTCTAAAGTCCACTTTCTTTCTTTTCTTTATTTCCTTTCTTATTTAGTATTGTTTTGTATTTTTTCTTTGTCTTTTTTTTTAAAGACAAAGTTTCTTTGTGTAGTCCTAGCTATACTAGAACTCACTCTGTAGATTAAGTTCTCTTTAAATGTACAGACATCTGCTTGCTTTTGCCTCCTGAGTGCTGGGATTAAATAGTATACTACTAAGTTATTAAAAACAATGACTTCTTGAAATTCACAGATGAATAGATGGAACTTGAAAATATCTTCCTGAGTGAGGTAACTCAATCACATGTTCAACACGAAGAATAACTGACAACTTAAAAAAAAAAAATCTACAAAGCCAGAATAATGCTTGTTTAAACCTGTGGATAAGAGAAAACATCTTTTAGTACATATGTTATAACCAGGTAGTAGAAACCATGTTTTCTCCCCAATAAAGATTGGTCACCGACAAAGATTGCTCACCACTAAAGATAACTATTGTACAGAGATATTGACATACTATAAAATATAATTTTCAGGTGCGTTGAATCTTCCAATGAGATCCAAGAAAGGAGACTGCAAATGCCCTGGGCAAACTTAAGAATGACACAAGAGAAACTGCATTATGCTATATATTCAACTTATTACTTAGTCCTCTTTTTTTAAATTCTGAGAAATAGGCAGCCATAACTGTTATACTGTGTGAAGACAAGTAGAGTGAAGTCATTTTCATGCACTTGTGTATTCATATTCTTCAGCCCATCACTTTTTTTAGGATTTATAACGTGACCTCACAATATAAATATAGGTGAAATATTCCTACCTCAAAAATATAAAATGAAAATTGCTTCAAAACTTCATATTTTCATGATTTTAAAATATAAATTTTTGATTAAAATGGCCACACAAGTTAAGTTTCATGCAAGTGTATAATGTATATCCTCCATACCCTCTGATATAATCTTTTTTTATGTTTAATTCTCCAGGTAGTTTCTTTCTCCCTACACAGTTACATTTCTACTCTCATGTGATATGTGCACTCATGATTTTATGTAATCCAGAATTCAAAAAATGAGAGAAAATATCCAATAGTTATCTTTCTCAGTCAGATATAATTAATTTAATATGATTGTTTTTAGTTGCATCCATTTCCTTGAAAATGCCAGAGTTTCATTTCTATTTATGAATGAAGGAAGTTCTATTGCTCTATGTTTTCTTTACACTTTACTAGGTGTACAGATGCCTCTCTTGGTTTTGTAAATTGACTGTGCTACTAGAGTGGTGGCAAATACTGACATGTAAATATCTCTCCTGTATGGTAAATTGGAGACCTTGGCATACACTCCTAGGAGTGGGGTAATTGAGCCACATTGCTAGGCTTTTGAGAAGAAACATATACTCCATAATTCAAATCTTTTTGATCAGCAATACGATATAACAATGGGAAATTAGTTCTATACTTGACCTTCAGTATGCAAGTACTCCAATGTTAAGTTACAGACCTGAGATAAGCACCTGCAGTGACTACTCAACATATGCAGGTTCTCTCAGAATCCCTCAGTCCCAACCTATAAGAGAGTATGATGGCATATCCAGTGCTCTACCCTGAACTTTCTAGCCCAGGGGCTTAACTGTCCTTCCCTCAGAGATTTTTCTTTATATGAACCAGGCATTTAGGTTTCCTAACTTATCCGTCCCTCTGTCCCTTCTTTTGGCATCCTGGCTACTGTACTTGGCTCCTCTCTCCCTTTCCCCTCCCTATCTCGCCACATAGTTCAGAGTCATAACCACTCTAGACTCTTCCAAATGAGTCAGCCTCTCAATATGCGCTCCCACATATCTATAATAAACGTTTCCTCACCATACTTACGAGTACTCATGTCTTTTTCTTTCCTTTTGATTTCATTTTTTTCATTCAAACAGTATTGTTGAGCACAATAACCTCAAGGGTCTTCTTAATAGTTGTTGTGTTTATACATTCTGTAAAACATTCTTAATGTTTCATGTTAAATATGGAAATATTATGAAATAGAGAATAGTGTACTGGATAGTTTTGGTCCCTGATTTTTTTTCCATTAAAGGATGTTCCACCTACATTATTTATTCCTGTACATTACATTATCTGTGAAAACTATGCATTTATTCTCCTATATATTTACTCATTGAAAGTTACATTTTTAGATGTTAGGGATGATCAAATAAGATAAAATACTTGCATACAAAAATAAATGTGGCTTAGTTGAGGATAGGTGCCAGGCAGGCGCTATAGAGAATAGGATGAGTTATACTCATTGTATTCAAGATGGCACCTAGGTGAGGGTGTTATTTCACTTGTGTCTCCAAGATATATGGCTGACAGGAATTGAAGGCTAATATAAAAATTGCACTTGAGAAAGAGATAGATAGATAGATAGATAGATAGATAGATAGATAGATAGATAGATGCTAGAGAGAGGGGGAGGGAGAGAGAGAGGGAGGGAGAGAGAGGGAGAGTGTTGGAGGGAGAGGGAGGGAGGGAGAGAGAAAGAGAGAGAGGATACAACCTCTGAAATCAAGCATAGAGCAGGAGCAGATGTGCTGATTCTCTGTATGAACAGAAGTGAGTGCAGCTTAGAATGGAATTGCAGAGGTACTATTCAGAACTAACAGGTATCAATTCTGAGATGTGGGAATAACTGCAACTGGTACAGTTTTGGGATAGGAAAGCAAAGGTAATAGAAAACATAAAGGGGCTGATAGGTCAGTTTTTGTTCTGTGAGCTGTGTTCTTGTGGCATCTCTTGATCCATCTACTGTCTCAGAGCTTTCTTTCTTTTCCTGCAGAGGAGTAGTCCACTCTCCCTAATGTTTGGCTGTAAGCCTCAGCATCTCTTCTATCAGTTGCTGGTTGAAGTCTGACTGGTCACATTGATAACAATTCTGCTAGCCTGCAGTTCCTTAACAATGTGCAGGCAGAACAAGCTGACCTAGATCCAGGTCAGATGTTCTGTGGCTGAGATTTAGGGGTGGTGATGTCACAAGGACTTCCCTGGGAATCAGAAATAGAATAGATATTCTTTTTGGACTGGGGGATGGCAAAAAAGAAATCCATGCTTTTACAAGGAGACTTGCTTAACTATGCTTATAGCAGTTTTATTCATAATAGCCAGAATATTTCCCTCAGTTGAAGAACATGTTTTTACAAAGTGATAAATTTATAAAACGGAGTATTACTAAGCTTTTAAAAACAATGTCATCATGCAATTTTCAGGAAAATGTGTGGAACTAGGAAAAAATGTCATTTTGAATGAAGTAACACTGATCCAGAAAGAAAAACATGGTATTTACTCCCTTATGCTATAAGTTATAAATTCAGAGGCTTATTACTTAGCATCTCTGTTCCTGTAGACTATAGTATGATTGTCTTTGACTTTATATTTAATATCCACTTATAAGTGAGTACATACCATGTCTGTCTTTTTGGATATGGGTTAGTTCATTCATGATGATATTTTTCTAGTTTGATCCATTTGCCTGCAAATTTTGTGATAGCATTGTTGCTGTTGTTGAATTCAAATTATTTATTCATTTTTGTTATTGTTATCACAATTATTTAATCTCATTTTTACTGCCCCCTTCTAGACTACCCTCTGACATTTCCTCATCCCATTTCTCCTCCCTCATCTCCAAGAAGATGTCCCTAACCCCACCCCACCACCAGACCTCCCTACTCACTGGGGCCTCAAGTCTCTCTAGTGTTAGGTGCGTCTTTTCTTACTGAGGCCAGACCAGGCAATCTTATGCTGTATATATGTACAGGGAATCTAGTCTAGGAATGTGGTTGTCATCTCACAGGCAAAATTCTGACCCAGAATTATTTCTGTCTAAAAGAACTGCAGGGACAAAAATGGAGAAAAGACTGAGGGAAAGGAGGTCCAGTGACCATTAGAAAACAGGATCCAGCTCAAGGGAGGGCTCTAAGTCCTGACACTATTACTGCTGATATGGTGTACATACAGACATGAGTCTAGCATGACTGCTCTCTGAGAGTCCCAACAAATAGCTGAAAGAATCTGATGGAGATACTTACACCCATCCAATAGATAGATGCCAGGGACCTATGTGGTTGAATTTGGGAAAAGCCGGAAGAAACTGAGCAGGTGGGTGACAGCATAGGAAGACCAGCAGTCTCAACTGACCTGGACTTCTTAGATCTCTTATACACTGAGCTTCCACCCAGGCAGCATACACTAGCTGATATGAGGCCCCTGACAAATATACAGCAGATGCCATTGTTTTTAACAGCTTTGGAATATTCAAAGGCACCTCTTGTTTGTGCATTTTTCAATTGAGGGACAAATAAGTCATTTCCAGATTCTGGTTATTATGAATAAAGCTGATAGGAACATAGTTAAGCAAGTATTCTTGTTATAGGATGGAGTGCCCTTTGGTTAGTAGTATAACTGGGTCTTAAGGGAGATCAATTCCCTATTTTTTAAGAAAATTTCATATTAAATTCTATAGGGACTATATACATTTTCACTCCCATCAGTAAGTGTGAATTGTTCCCCACTATCCACATCCTTGCCAGCGTGTGCTGTCACTTGTGGTTTTAGTCTTATTCATTTTGACAGGAATAAGATATAATCTCAAAGTCAGTCTGATTTGCATTTTTTCTGATGACTAAGGATGTTGAGCATTTCTTCATTGCAATTAGAAATTCCTCTGTTGAGAATTATCTGTTTAGGTCTGTATTCCATTTTTAAATTAGATTATTTGGTTTGTTGATGCCTGTTGGACCTTGAAAGGTAGCCTGCTTCCTGGTTGAACTAAAGCTTGAAACTCTGGAAGCCCTGAATGGATGGTAGGAGCTTCCACTGTTCCTGGGCACCGGGCCCCCGTCACTAGCCACAACCCCTCATAGATTTGTAACCATCAGTCACATATGGCAATGTCCCAAGCCGCTCCATATATAGAGGATATGACATGTGGTCATGACAGCTCTCCATTTTAATGAGTTACCTAGAGGTTTGGAGGGCTTAGACAATAAGCTTCCCTTCCATGAAGTTCTTCGCTGCAAAAGGTATTTGACCATAGTCCCACCCTGAGAAGTGTGACATGGTTTTACTCATCCACTTTCCACCATGACAGTAAATGTCTTAAAACCATGGACTGCCTCCTTTCTTTGGGATCCACCGTGGCAGCCATGGAGGCCTTTGCCTATAGAGACACCATCTTATCTCCTTTAGAAGGTCTCTCTTCACTCCAGGTCATGACTGACTGCCACCAAGCCAAGTCTGAGCCCAAGCCAACCGCTGACTAGCTAAGGACTAATTCCCTTAAGAACCAGCCAAAGCTTTCCCTTTAATCCCAGCCGTATGCTAGATCCAGCCCGTGGCCTCCCACTCTATTCTCAGCTCTTCTGTGGCTCCCAGAAGCACCTGGGTGTCCAAGAACATGAGAACTAGATCGCCTTAGCCTTGTCACAAGCCCAGAGACCTCCAAGCCAGCTCTGACTGTCCTGTTCTCGGACTGTGCTTCCCTATCCCCTGAGCAGTGTCCTGTGGCTACCTTATGACCCAACACATCCTGACACAAATTGCTGTGTCTGGGCTGCCCAATCTCCATGCCCTGTGGCAGAGTAGACACAGGACCCAAGTCAGAAGATATTTCCCGCCTTCTCTTTTATGAGATTTACGATATCTGGCTTTATGTTGAGGACCTTGATCTACTTGGACTTAAGTTTTGTGCAGGGAGAGATGTCAGAATCTATTTGCATTCTTCTACATACCTATTATAGTGGTAATTTTTTAATCCACTGTGAGCTCACCAAGGATGTGCCACTCTGAACCTGCCCAAGAACACTGGATTCATGCGTGAAAGACATGCACATGCAACCTTTATATTTAATATGGCTTGCTAGCTTAATGGTTGGACCACTCTTGAACCTCCACGTAGCTGACACCCTTCCCTCCAATATTCCTGAGTTAATACTTGCTAAATCTATATTTCATCTCTGCTACCCTAGAAGCAATCAGGGGAATGGTCCCGTGGGCTACTTCTCTGACTTATTAATGGCTGGATGGTTGCTCTCCTGCAGCCCTAAGTCTGATCTCTCTGATTTCCTGTCATAGTGATCCTGCAACTTTTTCTTTCATCCTTCCCTTGTTTAGGAAATCTAAGTGTCCTGACTTCATCTCCCTGCCCAGCCATTGGCTGTTAATAACTTTATTGAACAATCAAAAACCAACTGTGGACAGGGACTCTCAGCATCTGGATATGGAGAGTCCCATGTGATTTTTGGGAGCAGAATTAAGACAAACCATTAAAACTCCCTAAAAACCTACATCCAGTTAGACAAGCATCATTCGTTGAAGTTTTGAAAGTGTTGAAGATGTTTTTGTTTTTTTTTAATCATTGTATATATGTCTGTAGGTATGTAAATTTATGTCTGGGTCTTTGTTTCAATTCCTGTGTGAATTGATGTCAATATCAAGTGTTTTTTGTCACTACAACTCTGTAGTACAGCTTGAAATCAAGATGGTGATTCCTCTGAAACTACATTTATTGTACAGGACTGTCTGGGCTTGCTGTTTTTCAATGTGAAGGTGAATATTGTTCTTTCATGTTCATAAAAAAATTGTGTTGAAATGCTGATCAGGTTTGAACTTAATCAGTAGACTGCTTTTTATAGGTTTGTAATTTTCACTATGCTAATCCTATCAATTCATGAGCATGGAAAATCTTTTCATCTCCTGATGTCTTCTTTAATTAGCTTCTTCAAAGTCTTATTGTTTTTATCACACAAGTTTTCACTTGCTTGTTTAAAGCTACCCTAATATATCTTGTATTATTTGTCACTATTGCGAAATGTTGATTCCCTGAATTTTTTCTTAGCTCATTTGGAATTTGTATTTAGGAAAGTTTCTGATTTTTTTGTGAGTTAATCTTTTATCCAACCACTTTACTAAATAAGTTTATCATGTGTTGGAATTCCCTGATAGAATTTTTGGAGTTGCTTATGTATTCTATTGTATCATCTGCAAAATGCAATGCTTTGACTTCTTCCTTTCTAGTATGTATCCCTTCCTGCACCTGGGAAGTGGATCTTGTTACTGACATCTCATGCTCCTGTGCATCTGAAATCTGTCTGAGTGGCAGTCCAGGGGTGCAGCAACAAGAAAGGACTTAGATGTATAATGTGACTTTCACAAACCAGCCAGTGATTAAATACACAGGAATCTCATATATTTTAAAGTGGAGGCCTTTAGCTCATGTTCCATCCCGACTAGTCTATATAAACTAATTCTGGCCTATATCCTGCCACATGACCAGGTCTACATCTCTGTTCATTCTATTGTCCATCCGACTTCATCTCCTTTGGGTGAATCTCTCATTCCTCATTAATTATCTCAGAGTTATTATCTCTTTAGGGATGTCCAACCTTCCCTTCATGCTTCAACTATTGGCCCTCCAGAACTTTGTTAAAGACAATCTCAGACTGCTTAAGCAGGTGAAAGAGGAACAAGTACCCACATATCCCCCCAGCACCAGGTGCTACAGCACAGCAATTAACATTACAGGGACATACATTCATAGCCAGTTGATCCAATATGTGTGAGGTATGTGTTCTCAACACTGTTCCTGTAGGATAATAGTGGCAGTATAATGGGTCTTTTAGAACTAAATTAAAGGAGTGGGGTCATTCAGATAAGTTGAGAACAGCGAAACAGCTTCAGGGTGAGCAATGAGGTTGGGGAGCAGTTTTATGTGCCTTTGGGAACTAAATCTAGGAAGTGGGGCAGTTGAGGGCAAGTGGGTCACTTACCATGTCTGACTGGTATGCCCTGCAAAAGTCCACCTAAGTTTGGGGTAAGACAGAAAGGGGGGGACAGAGGATGGGGTTGTTGGAGACCAAATCTGTGGATTGGAGAACATTCACAGGCTGGAAAGCCAGTCACCTGTTCTTCTGACTGGTGTGGCCTGCACCTGTGCAGTGGAGGTCTGCTCCAATTGAGGCCAGTGGCCTCGCAGCAGGGTGGTAAGAGGAGCATGATCAGGTCTATGTGTAGTGGGATGGGTCTTTAAAAATAGTATGTAGGATCTAGGGAGTAGGTGAGGCATGGGTTACTTTCTTGTTCTTCTGATTGGCATAGACTGCTCTTGAGCAAAAGAAGTCCACCAGAGTTGGAGCTGGATGTACAGCAATAGAAAGGGATGGTGGGGGTGATTGGTGTGTGTGGGGGGGGTGGTAACATAAAATACCGAGATATTCTAAGGGGAGGCAAACATTTATCCTGTGGGAAGATCCTTAATCTCAGGAAGAAAACATCTGAATAGTTTCAGGAAGTTTCTGAAAGTGACAGCATTCACTAGACCCACATAGCTTCAAGTTTATATATGCTCTAAGGATTACAGAGAAGCCTTCAGATAAACTGTGTGAAGGCTCCTCGAGCTAACTGTGTGCAGATTATGAGGTACTCTCTAGGACTGCAGGTTTTGTGAAGTGTCACTGAGGCTGGACAGGTTTGTTGATTTAGCTTCTTCTGAGTAATTTACCTTCCTGTAAGTATGCACCTGTGTTCTTGTAAGTAGGGTCAATACTATCATTGTTTAATTAAATCGTACTTTGGTGGTATCAGTACTTTGTTCTGTCTTTGGTTCCATATTTGGAGTGCTTAGACATTTTTTCATGTTTTCCAAGGAATAATGTCACAATCTTTATTAGCTTCTAAGCTGACCAATAACCTAAGAATATCATGTCCCACTAAGCACAAGTGGGTCTCTAATCAGAATTCTACAGGAGGACAGGAATAATAAATTCCACAAACAGATGCTTTAAAGTACTCATCAGGGACATAAGCTTAGAAACTAGTAGCTGAGAACAATATACAGGCTGGTTCAAGTGCTAATGATGGGATGTTGGCATATCTACTTTCTCCCAGTTCAAAAGCCTTATAACTTGGGAAGTTGGTATGGTAACACTCCAAACACTGAGAACCCAGGAACAACTTTTGTGGGCTGTAATCTAGTCCTCTGGATTTCCAATGGCCAGTCAATATGTAGCAGCTACACAAGAGACTGGCTCTATTTTGGTCTCTCTGAGTCAAAGCCAGTTAGGTATAGCTACATACTATTGTGCCATCCTTACATACTCAGCCAACTCAAACTCATGTGCTGATGTGAACAGCCTCATAGATAGAAACTCCTAGCATGTAGATTCACCAGTTTCCAGTGACCACCAATCAAACCCCCCACACTGGGTAGTTAAAGTAGGATTGTGAGAATATTACTTGACTGAGCTGTTATGCATAATTAAAAAGGTGAGAAATTTCAATACATTTTTGTAAGCTATAAAGCAATACTTTAATTGCTCTTGCTAGTTGTGAGAAGATAAAACTATTCATCAACACAGTAGAGACTGGAAACAGATAGCTAGTAAATATTCTTAGTTTCAAGTTTCAGTCTCTGCTTGGTCCACTCATTTCTACTTGTGTAACAAGCCATAGATGTGAGAGAAAGAAATATTTTTCTAGTAGTAGTATATGCACATGCCACACGAGAGAAATGCCTAAGTGGATCATTTACTTGCGACACAGGAGTGAGGAGGAAGCTCAGATCTCCAAACTCCACATGAACAATGAGCACCTGTGGTAGCCACCTATAATCCCAGCACTTGCAGTACAGAGAAGGGTCCTTTGGATAAGCTTCCTATTTGGACTAGGTGGAACTGGTGAGCTCTGTATTCAGAGAGAACTATGACTCAGTGAATAAAGTGGATGTCTACTGAGAAACCAACTTTAAACTTGTATACATAAAACAGATATGAAACAAAATTTATCATGCAACATAAAATACTTTTTCTTTTAAAACCTGTAATTTGACATTTCAAATAAGCTGAGTATAGTGGCCTTAAAAAAAAAATAACAGCATGTGGGATGCAGATGTATGTGGATCTCTGTTAGTTTGAAGATAGCCTGTGCTACTAAGTGAGACTCTGCCAAGAGGGGAAGATTCAGAAACACAGAGATCTAGAGAGACACACAGAGATAAAGACAAAGAGACAGAAAAAGGATGAAAGAAAGGAGAGAAAAAGAACAGAAAAGAGAAAATGCAAAATAATTTTAGCTTACAGACCTTAAAAAACAAGCAGTTGGCTGGGTTTGACTTATAAGCGGAACTTTTCTGTTTAAATAGACAACTCATTGAATTCAGTCTAACCTCTCCAAGCATAGTAAGTACAGTTAAACATTAGATGCACTCTCTTACTTTAAGAAGTAAGTGCATGAAACCCTGCTGATTAGAAAAGGAAAGAAATGATGAGAACTAGCTTCCTGAGATGTATGGGAGTCACATGAGATCAAGTCCATTCCTGAGTCAAAGGAAAGGATTTCAAGTTACTGGAGCAGCAACTAGCATGGACTAGGTTAAATAATCTGGATTCTTGCTTACCTCAGAGTTGTCAAAGAAATAAAAAGCAAAAGAAATTATGAGGAGGAAAATTCTTATAATATAAAACATACATGGTTGAATTGTGGTGAAACTAAAGACTTGATTGTCTTGTTTTAGAGACATGAATAATGTTTAACACGTTTTCACATGTCTTAGGATTTGGCAAGATTATATAATAATTATGCCATAGGAATAGTAGGATAAAAATGAGTCACTCTATAGTTAGCAACACTGTGGCGAAAGTCAGCATCATTCCTTCAGCACAGACAAATGTACTGCTTATATATCTTTGACTATGATAAAACATTCTCATCAAAAGAAGCTTAGAGAATGACATGTTTACGTTGGTTTATAGTTCCTGAAGAATAAGAGCTTCTTATGGCCAGAATGCATGGCAGCAAGCAGCAGGCATCGGCTCAAGACCAGAAAGGTGAGAGAGTTCATACCTTGAATCATAAGCACAAGGACAGAGAAACCTGGAGGGATAGAGCACTTGAATCCCAAAGCTCACCCTTAGTGATGCACTTTCTATAGCAAGACTCCACCATTTCTTTGTCTTCACAAATAGTACCTATAACTGAGGAATGAAGGCTGACAGGGATCATTTCTTATTTAAATTAGTATGACAACATTCATCTGTATAAGCATGGAGCTTTTATTCATGAAAAATTTACATGAACAACAGGTTTGAAGTAAAATAATGATTCTTCCAAAATCTTAAGACAGAAGGGCATGGATTAGGATGGCTGAATTATCAAACTGGTGTCCTGTCCTCAATTTCAAGAATGACAATTTGTATAAAGTGTAAATTTTGTGGATGATAATAGACTCTCCTATGCCAAGCTCTGTATTTTGGAAACAGAATTAAGATTATTGAATGAATAGCTAGGCAGAAAGCATGAAGAAATGTAAATATTTTAAAGACAGTGAAATGGCAGACAGCTGGTCAGACAATACTTAGCAATGGACGTAAGAAGATGAATTGCTGCAGATTTTCATAGGATCAAAAGTCAAAAGCTCTGCAGAAAAGAAAAACTGAAAGCAAAAGCAACAAAATCCTAGAGTAGTATGACAGTTCCACTTCTCCGTTTCAAAAGGTAGATATAAATTTTTGAGCTGAAACCCTTTACTTTTGCAGAACGTCATGTGCAAATGCTGGAAAACAAGGAAGGATCTAGAAAAAAAAATCGTGTACAAAGCACAGGATGTAAGGTATACATTACATACTTTCCAGCAGAATTGGACATGACCCTTGACATAAGCCCCAAAAGCCCATCCTTAGAAAAAGAAAGATAATGTTCTGAGAAAGTTATGGGTTCCTCATAAAAAGAGAGCTGCAAAGCATTCATCATAAGACCATTCAGTAACCTAAGCAGGAAAAGCGTGTTATGTATTAGAGCACCAATGTTAAATTGATTTTGCATATGCTGGATTGTCTTAGTTTATTGCATCAAAGTGAAATTCAAATAAATTCTGTTTGTTGTCCAAATGTGTATAGATGTGTAATACATGGGTGTGGTATATGCATACTGTTTATTCTGAAAAATAAAAACAGAGAAAGGTGTCAGGTGTCCTGGTCTATTACTCTCAATACTATTCTCTTGATATTTCAGGTTACAAATTGTTACACACTAGAATATCACTTTATTCCTTCTCCCACACTTTGTCTTCTTTATACAGGCATATCAATCAGTTCTATTTTCAAAGACATTCTTCTAAATAAGTTCAGACCATGCAGAAATGAGTGTAACACTGTGATGGTTTGTATATCCTTGGACCAGGGAGTGGTACCATCTGGAGGTGTGGCCTTGTTGGAATGGGTGTGTCACTGTGGGTGTGGGTATAAGATCCTCACCCTAGTTGCCTGGAAGTCAGTCTTCCACTATCAGCCTTTGGATGAAGACATAGAACTCTCAGATCCTCCTGTGCCATGCCTGCCTGGATACTGCCATGCTCCCACCTTGATGATAATGGACTGAACCTCTGAATCTGTAAGCCAGCCCCAATTAAATATTGTTTTTTTTTATAAGACTTGCCTTGGTCATGGTGTCTGTTCACAGCAGTAAAACCCTAACTAAGACAAACACTATTTGGAGAATAACTAACCTTGAGAATGCTTATCAATAACTCAGTCAGCAGAGAGCCATCATGATGTTTCTGAATGTTCCATCTTCAAATATGTCCTACGTTACAACTTAGAATTCTAAATAAGATTAACTGCTTGCCTTCTATGTACACAGATCAACCTTACTGGGCAAGTTTTAAGAATTAAATATATTTATTTCAAGACAATATGATATATCTATATCGAGTAATATTGTTACTAAATCAGATAAGTAACCACATTTGATGAATCTGAAGAAGTATCACAAACACAACTGTGATGGTTTGTATATCCTTGGACCAGGGAGTTGCACCATCTGGAGTTGTGGCCTTGTTAGAATAGGTGTGACCTGGTTGGAATGGGTTTGTCACTGTGGGTGTGGGCATAAGATCCTCACCCTAGTTGCCTGGAGGTCAGTCTTCCACTTGCAGCCTTGGATGAAGACGTAGAACTCTCAACTCTGCCTGTGCCATGACAGCCTGGATGCTGCCATGCTCCCACCTTGATGAGAATGGACTGAACCTCTGAACCTGTAAGCCAGTACCAATTAAATGTTGTTTTTTTATAAGACTTTCCTTGGTCATGGTGTCTGTTCACAGCAGTAAAACCCTAACTAAGATAGAAGTTGGCACTGGGAGTGGGGTATTGCTGTGATAGGCCTGACCATGCTTTTATTTGAAAGAATGTGGATTTGGGGACTTTGGATCTGGAAAGCAGTGGAATGCTTTAAATGGGGCTTAATTGGTCACCCTAGTAGGAATATGGAAGACTTTGTTGCTGGGAGTAATTTCAACTGTGTTGACATGGCCCAAGAGATTTCAAAAGAGAAGAATTTCAGTATGTGGCATAAAGACTGTTTTTGTGGTATTTCTGTGAATAATGTGGCTACTTTTTACCCTTGTCTGAAAAGTCTGTCTGAGGCTAAGGTGAAGAGACTTGGATTAACTGAATTAACAGCATTGACAAAGGAAGTTTCAAAACAGCCCAGCAGAGACTCTGTTCTCTGGTTAAGTCTCACAAAGAGAAGTTTGAACAAGTATAGCAAGCTTAGAAAGACAAAATATAAAACATATAGTTCGAGTATTAAAGGCATACCATGAAGTGAAATGGAGCAAAATTCTGTGTTCTAGGAAATAACAGATTAAGGGAGTGGGACCTTGGGGCAAGATCCTACCCAGCTGAATTTAGATCTAGGCATGATGGTACACACCTTTAATCCCATGAGACAGGCATGCTGATTTCTGCATTCAAGATTCAATCTACAGAGCATGATCCAGGATAACCAAGCTTAGGCAGTGAAGGATTTAGAAAACATAAAGCTAGTGATAATGTACAAGGGTATCATATTATAGTTCCTGTAAGCAGCAGAACTCTGCAGCTTCAGCCGTGTGGCTCTGACTCTAGAGTTAAGAATGGAAGGAACTACTGGGAAAATTGATGCTGGTTAGCTGGAGCTAAGGAATTAGCAGTGATTAAGAAGAGACCAGCATCACTGAGGTGAAATCTTCTGGAAATTGTTTTCTGGGAGCACAAAGCAGCTGTGTCCAGAGATACTCAAGGTTGCACCTCATGCTGTGGATGGACTTGGTAATGTGGAAGAGTCACTCAGGTTGTACTGCTTGTGAAGGAATGAAGGGATCATGGAGAGAAGCTGAGGCTTAGCACTGTGAGAGGCCAGGGAAGGCCATTGGAGAAGGTGAAGCCTCAACTGTAGTTGATGACCCTGGACTGAAGGGGTCATGCAAAGGATTTGAGGCTTGGCACCCTGAAGAGAGCCTATGAGAGGCTATTGGTGAAGCCTAGTTGGAGTGGAACACCCCAGTGTATTGGAGATATCAGTACCACAGGATGATCACCAAGAACAGCAGCCGTAGTGGAGTGGATCAACCTGAGCTTAGAGTGCTACAGAGGGCAGAGCTGGAGAAGTGATGCCAGCCCTTAGAAGGAGTCCAAAAGATCAAGTGGAATCCCAGACACTGAAACAAGAAGCTGTAACATTGAAATTGCCTTGGAGACTCAAAGATGTTAAAGATGCCAGAGCAATGGGACACATGCTGAGGAAAGCTGCTAACAGAGAGTGGAACCAGCCCAGGAGAAAGCAGTTTTTTTTTGCAGTCAACAAAGATGAAAAAGGAGTGGAGATCTGAAGACCACTTTGACATCAGCAATGGAGATGCAGAGTTTGGAATTTGCCCAGCTGGTTTCCTGCCTTGCTTTGGAAATTACAGTTAATAAATTTGAATGAATCTCAGAAGAGACCTTGAACTTTGAACTTTTAACATTGTTGTGACTACTATAGATTATGAGGACTTTGAAAGTTGGACTAAATGCATTTTGCATTATGCTATGTTTAAGTATGGCCCCCATAGACTCATGTTTTTGAGCAAGTCTATGGGGAACAGGGAGTGGAATGTGATGGTTTGTATATCCTTGGACCACGGAGTGGTACCATCTGGAGGTGTGGCCTTGTTGGAATAGGTGTGACCTGGTTGGAATGGGTTTGTCACTGTGGGTGTGGGCATAAGATCCTCACCCTAGTTGCCTGGAGGTCAGTCTTCCACTAGCAGCCTTGGATGAAGACGTAGAACTCTCAACTCTGCCTGTGCCATGACAGCCTGGATGCTGCCATGCTCCCACCTTGATGAGAATGGACTGAACCTCTGAACCTGTAAGCCAGCCCCAATTAAATGTTGTTTTTTATAAGACTTTTCTTGGTCATGGTGTCTGTTCACAGCAGTAAAACCCTAAGACAACAACTAAGTTCAGAAAAACAAAACAGCAATTCTTTGCAGAGATAACTGTTACATTGCTTAAGGCAGATGTAAATAGACAGAAGGCAGAATGACAGGCAGGGTTTGTCTTTAGGCAAGACTATGGTTATTCACAGCATGGGACATTCTGTCATTCACATGAGTGAATGAGCAAAATGCCTACAGAAGAAGATGATATGTGGCCTATTATAGAGGCAAAAATGACTACAACCACCACAACACACTTCCTTCAGTACTCCCTCTCTTCCAGAGCTACTGCATAAGGCTGCAGTGGAAGCTGAGAAGGATGTTTTATTGGCAGGAAGCTATCAATGAAAATTATGGAGTACAAAGAAGAACATATACTTAACAGTAGTAAAGACTGTTAGCTTTCTCTATATTATAAAATACTAGAAGTTGTCTTATTAATTATCTTTTCTAAAATTAATATATTTATTATTTTACTTATTCACTTTACATCCTACTCTCTCTCCTCTCCTGGTCACTCCCTCCCACAATCATTTCCACATGTCCCTCTTCACCTCTAAGAAGATGGGGTTTCCCCTGGGTATTCCTACTCACCCCTGACACTTAAAGTCTCTGTGAGGCTAGGCACTTCCTTATCACGGAGGACAGACAAGGCAGCCTATGTAAAATATATTTCACTGATAGGCTACAGCTTTTGGGATAGTCTCTGCTCCAGTTGTTTGGGATAAACATGAAGTCTTTCTTCCCACCCATTTCTGAATCCCTTAATCCTCTCCCCAGCTCCACTCCCTCCAAATTCACATCCTTCATCTGCATCTTATGACTATTTTATTCCCCTTTCTAAGTGAGATTCAAACTTCTTTACTTGAGTCTGCCTTCTTATTTAGCCTCTTTGTATCTGTGGCATGTATTATGGTACCTGTATTTTATGGCTAATATTCACTCAAAAAGGAGTATATGACATGCCTGTCCTTTTGGGACTGGGTTATCACACTCTGAAAATTATTCTCAACCTCCACGCATTTGTCTACAAAATTTATGATGCCAATGTTTTTAATAGTGGAATAGTATTCCATTATGTAGATATATATTTTGAAAAAATATATATATATTATTGATCCATTAATAAGTTGAGCAGTTATCTACATTTTTTCCAGTTTCTACTTATTCCAAATAAACCTGCTGTGAACATAGTTGTGCAAGTGTCTTTTTGAGATATTGGAATATTTTGGGGGTATATGCCCAGGAGTGCTATAGCTGGGTCTCAAGGTAGAACTATTCCCAGTTTTCTGAGGAACAACCAAATTAATTTTCATAGTGGTTGTATGAGTTTGCACTCCTACCTGCATTGAAGAAGTGTTTCCCTTGCTCACATCTTTGGAAACATATGCTATCTCTTGAGTTTTTGATCTTAGTCAATCTAATGGGTATAAGATAGAATCACAGAGTTGTTTTGATTTGCATTTCTCTGATAACTAAGGACTTTGAACATTTCTTTCAGTATTTCTCAGCCATTTGAGATTCCTCTGTTGAGAATTCTGTTTAGTTCTGTCCCCCATTTTTATTGAGTTATTTGGGTTGTTGGTGTCTTAACTTGTTAAGGTTTTTTGTTGTTTTGTTTATTTGTTTGTTTGTTTTTTGCAAATTTTGTCATATGTAGGGTTGGTGAAGATCCTTTCCCAATCTGTGGGCTACAGATTTGTTCTATTGACAGGATCCTATGCCCTACTAAAAGTTTGCCATTTCATGAGGTCCAATTTATCAACTGATAAACTAAGACCCTTAGCAATTGATGTTCTCTCCAAGAAAATTGTCCCCTGTACCAATGTGTTTAGGTGTATTTCCCATTTTCTCTTTTATGAGATTTAGTATAACAAGTTCTATGTTGAGGTCCTTGATCTACATGGACTTGAGTTTGGGAAAGTATGAGAGATATGGACCTTTTTCCATTTTTCTACATGTAGACATCCAGTTAGACCAGCACCATTTGTTGAAGATGCTTTCATTTTGCCATTGCATCTTTTTTTTTCCATTTTATGGCTTCTTTATCAATACTGAAGTCTCTATCCCTGTGTGGCTTTATGTTTGTGTCTTGGATTTAATTCCATTTGATTAACTTGTAGGTTTCAGTGCCAAAACCATGAACTTTTTATCATTCTTGCTCTAAAGTACAGCTTGAGGTCAGTAATTGTGATTGCTTCCAAAGTTATTTTATTGTTCAGGGTTGTTTTGGCTATCCTGGGTTTTTTGTTTTTCCATATGAAGTGGAGAATTATTCTTTCAAGGTCTATAAAAAATGTGTTATAGTTTAGATGGGGATTACACTGAATTTGTAAATTACTTTTGGTGGGATGGATAGTTTAACTATATTAGTCCTACCTATCAATGAGCATTGTATAGTTCTTTCCATCTTCTGATATCTTCTTTAATTTCTTTTTTCCAGGACTTGAAGTTCTTGTCAGACATTGCTTAATTAGAGTTACACCATGATATTTTCTAGGATTTGTGCCTGTTGTAAAGTCTGTTGTTTTCCTATTTTATTCTCAGTGTGCTTATCTTTTGTTTAATGAAGGGCTACTGAATTTTTTGAGTTAATTTCAGATACAGCTACTTTACTGAAGGTACTTGTCAGCTTTAAGAATTCCTTGGTAGAATTTTTGGGGTTACTTATGTATAATACCATATCATCCACAAACAGCAATATTTTAACCTCTTCTTTTCCAATTCAATAACTTGATATCATTTAGTTGTCTTATTGCGCTAGTTAGAACTTCAAGTTTATATTACATAGATAGTAAAAGAAACCCCAGCCTGATTTTAGTGGGAATGCTTTAAAATTCTCTCCATTTAGTTAGGTGGATATTGGCATTCTAGATATTGCTTTGATTATTTCAAGGCATGTGCCCTGTATCCCTGCCTGATTTCACTATTGCCTGTAACATAAAGGGGTGCTGGATTTTTTTCTTTTTTTGTCATGTGTATGTATGAATATGCATATATGTAGGAATTACAAATATAATATAGATTCCATATAAAAAGTTTAGATATGAAAAAAGTTGGGTTTTTTGTTTGTTTTATTTCATGTTTGTTTGTTTCAAGACAGGTTTTCTCTGTGTAGCCCTGACTTTCCTGGAACTCACTCTGTAGACTAGGCTGGCCTTGAATGCAGAGATCACCTGCTTCTGCCTCTCAAGTGCTGGGGTTAAAGTCGTGTGCCACCACCTCCCAGCAAAATATAAGTATTCTTAAGATAGAAAAAAACATAGAAATTATTTCCTTGTATCATATGAAAATTTTATATTATTTAGGTTTTTTTTTTAAGACTTGACAACTTATTTTGGAAAATTTTTAATTAGGTACGTTTTGCCATGTATAAAACATCAATTGCCCATATTTCTGGAATAACATGTATCATTTAATAATATATTTTAGGGTAGGAATCAATGTTTTTTTTTTTAAACTACTTGTTTATATTTGGGTAATTATTGTTATTATTATTATTATTATTATTATTATTATTATTATATTTATTTACATTGCAGTTTTTGCCCCCTTTCAGAACCCCTCCCACAGTTCCTCATCCCATAGTACCTCATCCATTCCTCCTTTCCTTGGCTCTGAGCAGGTGCTACCTACCCTCCACCAACCCCCTCACCCTCTCCATCACTGTGTCATCAAGTCTCTCAAGGATTAAGCACATCTTCCCCTACTGAGGCCAAACCAGGCATATCTCTGTTATATATATGCCAGGGGTCTCAGACCAGCCCCTGATTCTGGTTGGTGGCTCAGTATCTGGGAGCTCCCTGGGCTCCAAAATTGTTGAGACTATTGGTCTCCCTATGGATTTGCTCTCCACTTCAGGTTATGCAATCCTTCCCCTAATTAAAACACAGAGGCCCTCAACTTCAGCACAATGGACTGGATAATGCCAATCCATAAGCATGGGAGATCTTTCCATCTTCTGAGATCTTCTTTGATTTCTTTCTTCAGAGTCTTGAAGTTCTTATCATACATATCTTTCACTACCTTAGTTAGGGGCACACAAAGTTATTTTATATTATTTGTGACTATTGTGAAGGGTGTTGTTTCCCTAATTTCTTTCTCAGCCTGTTTATCCTTTGTGTAAAGAAAGGCCATTGATTTGTTTGAGTTAATTTTATATCCAGCTACTCATTGAAGCTGTTTATCAGGTTTAGGAGTTCTCTGGTGGAATTTTTAGGGTCACTTATATATATTATCATATCATCTGCAAAAAAGTGATATTTTGACTTCCTCCTTTCCAAATTGTATCCCCTTGATCTCCTTTTGTTGTCGAATTGCTCTGGCTAGGACTTCAAGTACAATGTTGAATAATGTCAGGGTTTCTATTCCTGCACAAACATCATGATGAAGAAGCAAGTTGGGGAGGAAAGGGTTTATTCAGCTTACATTTCCATACTGCTGTTCATCACCAAAGGATGCAGGACTGGAACTCAAGCAGGTCAGGAAGCAGGAGCTGATGCAGAGGCCATGGAGGGATATTCCTTACTAGCTTGCCTCCTGTGGCTTGCTCAGCCTGCTCTCTTAAAGAATCCAAGACTGCCAGCCAGAGATGGTCCCACCCACAAGGGGCCCTTTCCCCTTGATCACTAATTGAGAAAATGTCTTACAGTTGTATCTCATGGAGGCATTTCCTCAACTGAAGCTCCTTTTTCTGTGATAACTCCAGCTGTGTCAAGTTGACACAAAACTAGCCAATACAAGTAAGTATGGAGAAAGTGGGCAGCCTTATCTAGTCCCTGATTTTAGTGGGATTGCTTCCAACTTCTCACCATTTACTTTGATGTTGGCTACTGGTTTGCTGTAGATTGCTTTTATCATGGTTAGGTATGAGACTTGAATTCCTGATCTCTTCAAGACTTTTAACATGAATGGGTGTTGGATTTTGTCAAATGCTTTCCCCACTTCTAAGGAGATGATCATGTAGTTTTTGTCTTTGAGTTTGTTTATATAATAGATTATGTTTATGAATTTCCTTATATTAAATCATCCCTGCCTCCCCAGAATGAAACCTACTTGGTCAGGATGGATGATTGTTTTGATGTGTTCTTGGATGTAGTTAGCAAGAATATTATTGAGTATTTTTGCAAGGATATTCATAAAGGAAATTGGTCTGAAGTTCTCTATCTTTGTTAGGTTTTCTGTGGTTTAGGTATTAGAGTAATTGTGGCTCCATAGAATGAATTGGGTAGAGTACCTTCTACTTCTATTTTGTGGAATAATTTGTGAATAACTGGAATTAGATCTTCTTTAAAGGACTTTTAGAACTCTGCACTAACCCTATCTAGTCCTGGACTTTTTTTGGTTGGGAGACTATTAATGACTGCTTCTATTTCTTTAGCTGTTATAGGACTGTTTAGATCATTTACCTGATCCTGATTTAACTTTGTTACTTGCTATCTGTCTAGAAATTTGTCCATTTCATTTAGGTTTTCCAGTTTTGTTGAGTAGAGCCTTTTGTAGAAAGACCTGATGGTAGTTTGGATTTTTTCAGGATCTGTTATTATGTCTCCCTTTTCATTTCCGATCTTGTTAATTAGGATGCTGTCCCTTTGCCCTCTAGTGAGTCTGGCTAAGGATTTATCTATCTTGTTGAATTTCTCAAAGAACCAGCTACTCATTTGGTTGATACTTTGAATAGATTCTTTAAATAGTTCTTGTTTCCATTTGGTTGGTTTTGCCCATGAGTTTGATTATTTTCTGCCATCTACTCCTCTTGGGTGAATTTGCTTCGTTTTGTTCTAGGGTTTTAGTGTTGTCCAGCTGCTAGTTTGTGCTCTCTCTAGTTTCTTTTTGGAGGTACTCAGAGCTATGAATTTTCCTCTTAGAAACACTTTCATTGTGTCCCATAAGTTTGGTTATGTTGTGGCTTCATTTTCATTAAACACTAAAAAGTCTTTAATTTCTTCCTTTATTCCTTTCTTGACCAAGGTGTCATTGAGAAGAGTGTTGTTCAGTTTCCATGTGAATGTTGGCTTTCTATTATTTATGCTGTTATTAAAGATCAGCCTTATTCCATGGTGATCCGATAGGATGCATGGGACAATTTCAATATTTTTATATCTGTTGAGGCCTGTGTTGTGACCAAGTATATGGTTAATTTTGCAGAAGGTACAATGAGGTAATGAGAAGAAGGTATATCCTTTTGTTTTAGGATAAAATGTTATGTAGATATCTGTTAAATCCATTGGTTTCAAAACTTCTGTTAGTTTCACTGTGTCCCTGTTTAGTTTGTTTCCACGATCTGTCCATTGATGAAAGTGGTGTGTTGAAGTCTCCCACTATTATTGTGTGAGGTGCAATGTGTGCTTTGAACTTTACGAAAATTTCTTTAATGAATGTGACTGCCCTTGCATTTGGAGCATAAATATTTAGATTTGAGAGTTCCTTTTGGAAAAGTTTACCTTTGATGTGTATGAAGTGCCCCTCCTTGTCTTTTTTTTGATAACTTTGGGTTGGAAGTTGATTTTATTTGATATTAGAATCATTACTCCAGCTTGTTTCTTCATACTATTTGCTTGGACAATTGTTTTCCAGCCTTTCATTCTGAGGTAGTGTCTGTCTTTTTCCCTGAGATGGGTTTCCTGTAAGCAGCAAAATGTTGGGTCCTGTTTATGTAGCCAGTCTGTTAGTCTATGTGTTTTTATTGGGGAATTGAGTCCATTGATATTAATAGATATTAAGGAAAAGTAATTGTTGCTTCCTATTATTTTTGTTGTAAGAGTTGGCATTCTGTTCTTGTGGCTGTCTTCTTTTAGGTTTGTTGAATGATTACTTTCTTGCTTTTTCTAGAGTGTGGTTTCCGTCCTTGTATTGTTTGTTTTTTTTTTTTCCCTGTTATTTTCCTTTGAAGGGCTGGATTCATGGAAAAATAATGTGTGAATTTGGTTTTGTTGTGGAATACTTTGGTTTCTCCATCTATGGTAATTGATAGTTTGTCTGGGTATAGTAGCCTGGGCTGGCATTTGTGTTTTTTTAGTGTTTGTATAACATCTGTTCAGGATCTTCTGGCTTTCATAGTCTCTGGTGATAAATCTGGTGTAATTCTGATAGGCCTACTTTATATGTTACTTGATCATTTTCCCTTACTGCTTTTAATATTCTATCTTTATTTATTTCTGATTATTATGTGTTGGGAGGAATTTTTTTCTGGTCCAGTCTATTTGGAGTTCTGTAGGTTTTATGTATGTTCATTGCCCTCTCTTTCTTTAGGTTTGGGAAGATTTCTTCTAAAATTTTGTTGAAGATATTTGCTGTCCCTTTAATTTGAAAATCTTCATTCTCATCTACTCCTATTATTTGTAGTTTTGGTCTTCTCATTGTGTCTTGGATTTCCTGGATGGTTTGAGTTAGGATCTTTTTGCATTTTGCATTTTCTTTGATTGTTGTGCTGATGCTTTATATGGAATCTTCTGCACCTGAGATTCTCTCTTCCATTTCTCGTATTCTGTTGCTGATGCTCACATCTATGGTTCCAGATTTCTTTCCTAGGGTTTCTATATCCAGCATTGCCTCACTTTGGGATTTCTTTATTGTGTGTACTTCCCTTTTTAGGTCTAGTATGGTTTTGTTCATTTTCATTACCTGTTTGGATGTGTTTTCCTGTTTTTCTTTAAGGACTTCCACCTCTTTGGTTGTCTTTTCCTGTTTTTCTTTAAGGATTTGTAACTTTTTAGCAGTGTTCTCCTATATTTCTTTAAGTGAGTTATTAAAGTCCTTCTTTGTGTCCTCTATCATCATCTTGAGATATGCTTTTAAATCAGGGTCTAGCTTTTGGGGTGTGTTGGGGTGCCCAGGACTGGCTGAGGTGGGAGTGCTTGGTTCTGATGATTGTGAGTGGTCTTGGTTTTTGTTAGTAAGTTTCTTACCTTTGCCTTTCGCCATATGGAGTTAGTTCTTATAGTTGTCTCTGTTTAGAGCTTGTTCCTCTCATGATTCTGTTAGCCTCTATCAGCAGACCTGGGAGACTAGCTCTCTCCTGAGTTTCAGTGGTTAGAGCACTGTCTGCAGGCAAGGTCTCTTCTTTCAGGGAAGGTGCACAGATATCCAGCGTTCAGACCTGCCTCCTGACAGAAGATGAAGGCCCGAAACAGGACCTGTCACAGAAGCTGTTATCTTCTGTAGTCCATACTCTCGCCTGCACAGAATTGTCTCAGAGGCATCTGGGAACTAAGATGGCTCCCCCAGATGCTCTGGCAAAGCTCTCCTGGGCGGGGCAAACACCTCTCCTCTGGCAGGGAAGGTGCCCGGATATCCATAGCCCAAAACAGGTTCTGCCTCAGAAGCTCTGTGGCTTCTCCCTGTCCCAGAAGCTGTTAGCTTCTGTATTCCACATTCTCACCTGTTCAGACTAGTCTCGGCGGGATCCAGGAACCAGATTGACTCCCCTGGGTGCACAGATAAAGCCCTCCTGGGTGGATCAGACACCTCCCCTCTAGCAGGGAAGTTGTCCAGATGTCTGGAACCCGAAATGGGGTCTGCCTCAGAAGCTTTGTGGCTTATGCCTGTCTCAGAAGCTGTTAGGCTCTGTAGTCCATACTCTCACCTGTGCAGACTAGTCTCGGTGGGATCCGGGAACCAAGGTGGCTCTCCAGAGTGCTGTGGCAAAGCCCTTCAGGGTGGGGTGGACTCCTCTCCTCTGGCAGAGAAGGTGCCCAGATGTCTGGAGCCCAAATCAGGATCTGCCTCAGAAGCTCTGTGTCTTCCTCCTGTTCCAGAAGCAGTTAGCTTCTGTAGTCCACACTCTCACCTTTGCAGACTAATGTTGGTGGGATCCAGGAACCAAGATGGCTCTCCTCAGGTGGTCAGGACAAGGTTAACTTTTTGATATATATGTCATTTTTTAAAAAAAATTCTGATGTAGGGTTATTGAAGACATTTTAAATCTGTAGTTTGCTGGTTTTTCCTATTGACTGTGTCTTTTGCCTTACAAAAGCTTTTCAGTTTCAAGAGGTCCTATTTATCAATTTTTGATGGACTTGATCCATTGGTGTTCTTTTCAGGAAATTTTCTCCTGTGCCTATGAGTTTGAGGCTATTTCCCTATTTTCTTCTCTTAAATTCAGTATATCTGGTTTTATGTGGAATTGAGCTCCATGGAAGATGATAAATATGGATCTAAATACATTTACCTACATATGGACTGCCAGATAGATCATCACAATTTATTTTAAATAATTGCTTTTATCCACTGTATGTTTTTGGCTACTTAGTCAAATATCAAGTGTCCATAGTTGTGTGGGTTTTATTCTGTCTTCAATTTATTCTATTGATATGCCTGTCTGTCTGTGTACCAATACCACTCATTCTTTATCACTATTGCTTTGTGGTGAGCTTGAGGTCAGTAGTACACATTTCCCCAAGAGATCTTGTATTATTGAGAATTGTTTTGGCTACCCTGTGTTTTAGGTCTTTCTCTATTAAGTTGAGAATTGTTCTTTCCATATCTGTGAAGAATTATGTTGGAATTTTCTTGGGGACTGTATTGAATATGTAGGTTACTTTTGGTAAGACAGCCATTTTCACTATGTTAATCATACCAATCAATGAATATGGAAAATGATCTTTTGAGGTCTTCAATTTCTTTTTTCCAGGGATTTGAAGTTCTTGTCATTCAGATGTTTCCCTTCTATGGTTAGAGTGACAACAAAATATTTTATACTATTTGTGGCTATTGAAAGGGTGTTGTTACCCTAATTACTTTTCTCAGCCTGTTTATCATTTGTTTAAAGAAAGGGTATTTTTTTTCCTTTGAGGTAATTTTATATCCTCCCTCTTTCCTGAAGTTGTTTATAAGCTGTAGAAGTTCTCTGTTGGAATTCTGGTTGTCATTTATTTATATTATCTTATCATTTGCAAATAGTGATATTTTGAACCCTTTCTTTCCAGTTTGTATCCTCTTGTTCACCATTTGTTGACTAATTGCTCTAGGTAGTTCTACAAGTACTATGTTGAACAGAAAGAATAGTCATCCTTGTCCCATATTTTAGTAAGATTTCTTCTAGTTTTTGTCTATTTAATTTGTTGTTCACTTTTGTTTTGCTATATAGTTTTTATTCTTTGTAAATGTGTGCTATGAATTACTGATCTCTCCAACTTTTATCATAACGGGGTGTCATATTTTGTCAAAGGATTCTTCTGCATCTATTGAGATGATCATATGATTTTTTTCTTCGAGTGTGTTTATATAGAGGATTATAGTGATGGATTTTTGAATACTGAACCATCCCTGCATCTGTGGGATGATGCTTACTTTATTATGATAAATGGTTTTGATGTGTTCTTGGATTTGGTTTGCAAGAATTTTATTCAGTATTTTTGGTCTAAAGCTCTCTTTGTTGGGTATTTGTGTGGTTTAGGTGGCAGAATAATTGTGGCTTCATAGAATGAATTTGGTAGTGTTCCTTATATTTCTATTTGGTGGAATAATTTGAGGATTATTGATATTAGCTCTTTTTTGAAGGTCTGGTAGAATTCTGCAGTAAAACCATCAGGCCCTGAGCTTTTGTTTTTTGATATTTTTTGATGATTATTTGTATTTCATTGGGGGTTATCGAACACTTAAGATGGTTTACCTGATCTTAATTTAACTTTTGTATATGTTATCATTTTTGAACATTATCCATTTTATCTAGATTTTCCAGTTTTGAAGAGTATAGGCTTTTGTAGTAGCTACTGAAGGTTTTTTGAATTTCCTCAGTTTTTGTCATTATCTCTCCCTTTACATTTCTGATTTTTAAATTTTGGATATGCTCTGTGTGCCTTTTATTTGGTTTCCCTAAGGCAGGCATATCTACCTTATTAATTTTCTAAAAGGACCAGCTCTTGCTGGTTTATTTCTCTCTCTCTCTCTCTCTCTCTCTCTCTCTCTCTCTCTCTCTCTCTCTCTCTCTGTATGTGTGTGTGTGTAGTTCTATTTGGTTGATTTCAGGCCTGAGTTTGACTATTTCCTTTCTTTTTATTCTCTTGGGTGTGTTTGTGTCTTTCTGTACTTGAGATCTCAGGAATGATGCTAATTTGCTTGTATTGCATTTCTCCAGTGTCTTCATGAAGGCACCTAATGCTATGAATTTTCCTCTTAACACTTCTTTCATTATGTACCATAACTTTAGGTATGGTGTGTCCTCATTTTCATTGAATTTTATAAAGTATTTGATTTCTTACTTTATTTCTTCCCTGACCAAGTTATCATTGAATATAGAGATGTTTAGTTTCAAATGTTTCAAATCAGTATGTGGGCATTCTGTTGTTTTTGTTGTTATTGAAGTCTAGCCTTATCCATGGTGATCTGATAGAATGCATGGGATTATTTTGATCTTTTTGTATATGCTGAGGCTTTTTTTTTATGCCTGAATATATTGTCTATTTTGAAGAAGGTTACATGAGGTACTGAGAAGATATACTCTCTTGTATTGGAGTTAAATGTTCTGTAAATATCTGTTAACTCCACTTGGCTTATAACCTCTATTTATTTTCCTCTGTCTTTGGTTAGTTGATGTTTCAATGACATATCCCTTGTTGAGTGTGGTGTCTTGAAGTCTCCCATTATTTTTGTGTGAGGTTCAGTGTGTGATTTGGGCTGTAGTAATTAATGTGGATGTCCTTCATTTGGGACTTCAATGTTCAAAATTGAGTCTTCTTCTTGTTAGATCTTTACTTTGACTATTATGAAGTGTTCTTGACTATCTCTTTTGATAATGTTTGGTTAAATTTTTTTTAATTGGGTATTAGGATGGTAACTCTTGCTTTGGCTTTTGACTATTTACTTGGAAAGTTTTTTCTAGCCTCTTATTCTGATGTAGTTGCTGTATATGTCACTAAGTTTTGTTTCTTGTATGCAGCAAAATGTTGGATCCTATTTACCTATTACCTTTGCCTTTTTATTCAGGAATTGAGTCCATTGATATTGAGAAATGTTAAAGACAGATGATTGTAAGTTCCTGCTCTTTTGTTACTGAAGGTGTTATTGTGTGTGTATGATTCTCTTCTTCTTCTTTTTTTTTGTAAAATGTTTAATTTATTGTATTTTCTCAGGTGTTATGTTGGATATTTCATTTCTATTTGTGTTGGAGATTTCAGTTCAATATCTTGTGTAGGGCTGGATTAGTAAAAAGATATTGTTTGAATTTGGTGTTCTCATGGAATATAATATTTTCTCCTTCTATGATGAGTGATAATTTTTCTGAATATAGTTACCTGGACTGGCATTTGTTTTCTCTTAGGGCCTGGATGAAATCTGGCCAGCATCTCCTGGATTTTAGAGTCTGTATAGAGTCTATTGTAATTCTGATTAGTCTGTATGTATGTTTATTGTCCTTTTTAATCTTACAGATTTTAATAACTTTTTTGTTCTGTGTATTTATTGTTTTGATTATTATTTAACAAGATGATTTTCTTTTCTGGTCTAATCCATTTGGTGTTCTGTAGCTTCTTGTACATTTATGGCCATCTCTTTCTTTAGGTTTGAAATTTTTTCTTCTATGATTTTGGGCGGGAATTTTTCAGCCTCTTCTATTCCTATTATTATTATGTGTGATATTTTCATTGTATCCTGAATTTCTTGGATATTTTGGGTTGGCAATTTTTAACACTTTGATTTTCTATGGTATCTTTTATGCCTGAGAGTCTCTCTTCTGACTCTTGTATTGTTGATGTTTGCATTTCTAGCTAATGACCTCTTTCCTACATTTCCAGGATTGCCTACCTTTGTGTTTTCTTTATTGTTTCTGTTTCCATTTTTAGTTCTTGGACCATTTTGGTCAATTGATTTATGTCTTTGATTGTATTTTTCTGGATTTCTATAAGTGATTTATATGTTTCCTCTTTAATTTTTTCTATATCTTTGCCTGTGTTTTCCTGTATTTATAGGATGCTGCAGGTATCCAAGGCTTGATGTGGTAGGAAAACTGGGTTCTATTAGTACCAAGTTGCATTGGGTTCTGTCGTTTATCATCTTGTGCTTGCCTTTAGCCATCTAGTTATCTCTGGTGTTAAATGGCCTCAGTGTCTCTGACTAGAGCTGGCCTCCTTTGAAGCAGGTAGTGATGGTCTCCTTGAAGGCACACAATGCTGTCTCTGTTTAGGGTGGGTCTCTTGTGTCTCTGGTTAGAGCACACTCCTGTGTCCCTGTTTACTTCAGACTTCCTAGGAGTCAGACAAGCTCTAGCGTGAGGGCAGCTATCAAGCCATGGATCTGGCCCAATCGAGGAAGTGGAGCAGAAGAAAAGTAGAGCTAGGTGTGTGTGTAAAACATGTCAGCTGGTTTTTGTGCATGTCCCAGCAAGTATGTGTTTCCCAGCCTGGTGTTCGTATTTGGGGGAGATTCTCACCTATATCTTTGGTTACTGTGGACCTCCTGGAAAACAAGCAGGCTATAGTATGTGGGCAGGTATTGGCCTGCTGGTCTGCATGGTATGGGATTTTATCAAAGGCTTTTTCAGCATCTAATGAAATGGTCATGTGATTATTTTTCTTTCAGTTTGATTATATGGTAGATTATGTTGAAAGATTTTTATATATTGAACCACATTTGAACCATCCTTTGGATAAAACCTACTTGATCTTGATGAGTGATTTGTTTGATGTGTTCCCTGGATTCTGTTTGTGAGTATTTTATTGAGTATTTTTCTGTCAACATTCATAGGAGAAATCTGTCTGAAGTTCTCTTTCCTTGTTGAGTCTTTGCATGCTGTAGGTATCAGGGTGAGTGTAGCCTCATAGAATGAATTTGAAACTGTTCGTTTTTTTGTTATTGTTTTGAGTAGTCTGAGGAATACGCTCTTCCCTGAACGTCAAGTAGAATTCTTCTCTAAAACCTGGTCATTATTTTTAATTAGGAGAGTTTTAACGACTGCTTGTATTTATTTTGGTGTTAAAGGATTATTTAAATATTTTATCCCATCTAAATTTAGTTTTAGTAAATGGATTATATCCAGAAAATCAAAAATTTCATTTAGATTTTTAAAATGTGGTGTTATATAGGCTTTTGAAGTAAGACCTAATGATTCTTTGAATTTCTTCAGTGTCAGTTGTTATATCTCCCCTTTCCTTACTGATTTTGGTAATTTGGTTATTATCTCTGTGTCTTTTCATTAATTTAGATAAGATTTTGTCTATATTGTTTATTTTTCTCAAAGGTCTATCTCTTGGTTTTATTGATTCTTTGTATTGTTCTTTTTTATTCAAACTGATAGAATTCAGGCCTGATTTTTATTATTTCCTATCTTATACTCATCTTTGGTATGCTTGCATTTTTTTTCCTAGAGTTTTCAGGTTTATTTTTAAATTTCTTTTACAAGAACTTTCTAATTACTTTATGGAGGTACTTATCGCTCTGAACTTTCCTCTTAGCACTGCTTTCATTGTGTCTCGTAACTTTGATTCTATTTTGATTTCTTTTTGATTTAATTCTGGAAAGTCTTTAATTTCTTAATTTCTTCCCTGACACAGAGTTCATTGAGTAGAGTTGTTCAATTTTGATGAGTGTGTACACTTTCCAGTGTTTCTCGTGTTGTTGAAATCCCATCTAAATCCATGGGGGTCTGATAAGAAACAAGGCATTATTTCAAGTTTCTGGTGTCTGCTCATATACTGAGACTGGCTTTGTGACTGATTATATGGTCAGTTTTGGAGAAAGATGCATGGAGTTCTGAGTAGACATTATACTCTTTTGTGTTTAAGTGAACTATTCAAAAGGTTTCTGGTAAGTCCATTTGCTTCATAACAGATGATAATTTTATCATTTCTCTATTTAGGAAATATCTGGATGACCTATCACTTGCTAAGACTGGGGTGTTGATGTCTCCGACTATCAATGTTTGGGATTTATTATGCAACTGCAAGTTTAGCAATAATTTGCTTGCATGTTTTCATTTTTTTTTATTTTAATGTGGGTTCATTCCCTTTTTGGGGGGACATGGGAGTTCAAAATTAAGATATAATCTTTTTATATTTTCCTTTGATGAGAATAAAGTGTCCTTCCCTGTGTTTTTTGATTAATTTTTATTGAAAGTCCATTTCTTATATTATTTATTAGAATGGCTACTCTAGCTTGTTTCTTTTATCCATTTGCCTGGAAAACTTTTTTCTAGTCCTTTACCATAAGGTAATGTCTATCTTTATTGCTGAGGTATGTTTTTTGTATGCAGCAAAATGATGGATCCTGGTTTTACATTTATTATGTTAACCTGTATCTTTTTATTAGGTAATTGAGTTCAATGAGTTTGAGAGGTATTAATGACCAATGATTGTTAATTTCTGTTATTTTTGTGTTGGTTGTGTTAGTGTGTGCGTGTGTACATGTGTGTGTGTGTGTGTGTGTGTGTGTGTGTGTGTGTGTGTGTGTGCATGCATACACATGTTCGTTGTTCTTGCTCGTATGGAATTATTTATTTCCTATGCTGTCATAGATGTAGTTTTCCTTGTTTGTTTGGAGTTTTCCTTCTAATATTTTCTGGAAAATATTAGAAGACTTTAGAAAATATTTTGTGGATAGATATTGTTTGAATGTGAACATATTGAAATATTTTTTCTCTATCTATGGTGATTGAGAGTTTTGTGGGGTATGGTAGTCTAGTTTGGCAACTGTGCGATTTGAAAGGTTGCAAGATATCTGTCAAAGCCCTTCTAGCTTATAGAGTGTTCAGAAGGTGGGTATATTTTTGATAGGCTTGTATTTGTATGTTACCTGGCTTTTTTCTCTTGCTTCCTTTAACATTATTTCTTTGCTTTATAGATTTTTGTTTTGAGTATTTTGTGGCTAGAGGATTTTCTTTTTAGGTCCAGTTTTATTATTTTTTTTCTAAGCTTCTTTTATGTTTATAAGCATCTCTTTCTTTAGGTTGAGAAAATTTTCTTCTATGGTTTTATTGAGAATATTTTTTGTGCCTCAGAGCTGGAATCCTTCACCTTCTTCTATTCCTATTATTCTTAGGTTACATGTTTGTTTGTTTGTTTGTTTGTTTGTTTGTGTGTTTTTTGAGACAGGGTTTCTCTGTATCTTTGGCTGTCCTGGAACTCACTCTGTAGACCAGGCTGGCCTCAAACTCAGAAATCTACCTGCCTCTGCCTCCCAAGTGCTGGGATTAAAGGTGTGCACCACCACTGCCCGGCTAGGTTACATCTTTTCATGGTATCCCATATTTCCTGATGTCTATGTCAGGAATCTTTTAGATTTTACATTTTCTTTGACTGATATATCAATTTCATCTATTGTGTCTTCTATGTCTGAGCTGCTCTCATCCATCTCTTGCATTCTGTTGGTGATATTTGCATCTGTTTTTCCTGTTCTCGTCCCTAGGTTTTCCATCTCAAGGATTTCCTCAATTTATCTTTTCTTTATTGTTTCTATTTTGACTTTTAAGTATTTCACACATTTATTTATTTATTTTTCCTCTCTAATTTTTATTTAAATGTGTGTCTTTAAAGAATTTGTTTCTTTTTTAAAGATCTCTATCTGATTGTATTTTCTTGTTTTTCTTCAAGGACTTTATTAATTTCCTCTTTACAGACCTTTATCATCTTTATAAGATTGATTTTAGGTCATTTTCTTGTGTTTCAGCTGTTTTAGGCTATTCAGGCCTTGCGGAGATGGGACACTTATCGTCTGGTATTGTCATATTGACCTGGCTTTTGTTAACTATGTTCCTTAGAGGACCTTTAGCTATCTCATTGGTTTTGGTCCCTGGATGTTCTTGTTGTAGTGAATATTAGAAAGGAAATGAACCTAGATGTACCTGGTATAACAAGCTATTGATGGTTATTGAGCTGTCCAGCTCTGAACCTGCAGATTTGTATGGTACCAAACCATCAGGACCATGGTTCAGGAGCCTCAGGTCTGATGAGTTTGGGTAGACAAATGGCAGGAGAATGGAGTCCCCATGGGGTAGCTGCTCAAGGCATCTTGGCCTGGCCCAGATGGCTCAGAGAACAGCTAAGATAGGAGGAGAAAGGTAAGTTTACTTGAATTTTTCTGTAATCTGATGAAGGTAGAAGAAAAGAGTCAGGAGAAAAGAGCCTGGGAAAGGAGGCTGCTCATAGTGCTTTGGATTGACCCAGATGGCTCATCAATGCTTATTAATTTTCTATCTATATTCTCAGGGTTTCTTCTTAGACTCAGAATTGAGATAAATACCTCATAGATTATCTGATCCTAAGCAAGTATTTCTATACTGACCTATGTTTCTCAAACTTGCATTTCTGCGCTTTTTGAGGGTAGTTGCCATACCTCAATTTTTCTGTATACACATCTCTAAGCTTCCTATTTTAGCCCCTTTTTGAATGTTGAAATGTCAAAATGAAGTACCATGATGGCTTTATGAGAGAATGAGACAAGGCAAAACTGTATAGTGTTTATAAATAAAACATAGAACTTTAAAATAAACTGACAAAATATGTGGAAATTGATATAGAAAGTACAGTTTAGATCAAATGTGTGAACTTGTGAATAATTTATTCTTCTAGAAAATGTAACTGTTATTCCTCATTTCAGGTCATTCAATATTTATTGAATTTTTTTGTGTGTGTATCTAAAAACTTATTTTGAACTAAAATGTTATGTGAAGGGGAACTATTTAAGAAAACTTAGCTATATTTTGTTGTATTTCTCCTTTAAACTTAGACCAGTAACACAGAGACTCACAACGTGATAATGTGCAGACTGAGAAACTTTGGAATTGTCAATCCTAAATAAGAAATGTCTTTATCAAATGCCACTCTTTCAGAAACATCAATCTATGTGAAAGGGGCAACAGAAGGATTTTCAGAATCAGAGGTGGTGGATGACTCCAATGAACCATGTTATTTTTATTAACCTAATGCATATATGAAGTCACAGAGGCTGTGGCAGCACTCGTAGGTTTAAAGCACTTATAGGTTCAAAGCAGGCAACAACCCAGAAATTATAAGGCAAAGAAGACAGAAACTACCATGCCTATCAAAAACGTATCTGTAATTGACACCTTCTGGTAAGGGAAAAATAAATCTTCTAGAGTGGAGTATCCCAAGGTAACAAATATAATTCAAGGCTAGAGTATGCACAGGATAGTTGTTCAACATAAAATGGATTTATTGATGTTACTTACAGAATTTCAGGCAAATATGGGACAGCTGCATCACTAAAAAACTACCCAGCATGGGGGATAGCTTATGACTCTGGAGCTTTTGAGTTTCCTGCCTATCTTATAGGTAGTTCTTCTACTGTTGTCTCTACCTCCCTGTTTTTCAGAGCTTCTTGACTCTGTTAAGTATGCTAAGCTCTATCTGTCTTATGAGCTTCCCTATTCTCTTCTGGAAGTTATGTTTCATTTTTAAGACAATGGCTATCCAGGAAGGGTGTTCAGTAGCTTCAGAAATATGTGAATATCTGTGCTTTCATGGAAAGCTTATAAAGCTAACAGTTGGGGTTATATGCATAGGTATTAACCCAATGCAATGTAAAGACTAGTCTGGACAGAGTCTTGCTCTAAGCCTGATCTCTTTTCTGAGTTCTAACTTTAGAAGCAAAGCTTTTAATTTTCTTTCTTCCTATTTCATATAATTTTATTTGCTAAGACTTATCAAAGTGGTTCATTTTGTAGGTCTGTAACTGTCCTGCAGAAATACAGATATATTAAATGGATTAAGCTCCTTCATTTTGCTCTCAACTATTGAAACAATAGACCACAAAAATATTATTTTCACTGGAATCTCAGGTTGGAAGAAGAAAATGGAGACTTAATGTGAGATAAGGAACTTTTCCCACAGAAAATGATTTCACAGAGTTCTAAAAATTTGTCAGCTGGGGCAGCTGACAGTGATGTTGGGCAGTACCACATCTTGACCTGGACAGTTTAGTTATGCATGCTCTTTCTCCTCTATTTAAATTTAAACCTCATGTCAAATAAGAAAAAATAAATGGGGTGTTGGAAATCACCACTGAACCACTTTTTTCTACTTAATCTGAATACATTGAATAAACCTGTTTTTCTCCATTTTCTGTTTAACTGGCTTATTAAGAACACATAAATGAGTCTATATATTATAACTGATGCCAGCCTGTCCACTTGAGTTTGAATCTGATGGAAAACCTTTTCTTTTCTTTTTCTTTCTTTCTTACTTTTTTGGTTTTTTGTTCTTTGTTTTTTGCTTTATTTTTGTTTTTTTGTTTTTTTGTTTTTGTTTTTTGTTTTGTTTTGTACCAAAAGTGATATACTTACTATTTAAGCATACACAGTTCTCTTCAGTGCTTTCTGGTGAATACCAAACATTTTTCTTGGGTTCATATCAACAACATTAGCACAATCTTTCTCACCATATAGTTAGTGACTGTTTAATGCCCTTCCTTAAGCCTGTTTGGGTCATAATTTACAAAACATATCCAAAAAATTATCTTATGCATTTAAACATATTGATACTGAAAATAAGCAAAAAGATGCTTAATGTGTAAGGTCAGACTGTTACTGTGTCAAACTAGACCCCAGGTGAGTCTATACGGGTAAACAGAAAAGCTCAGTGGCACCTCTGCATGGGTCTTAGTGCTTATTCCCATCTCTCAGACTTTTTCAAGCTCTTCTTTCTACTCATGCCTCAGTTCAAGGAAGAGTACTAGTTCAGCATTGTTGAGGCCAGCTAGCATCTCACATGTCCGAGTTCGGACCCGGAAGGCATCTTGGAATCTGGAAGAAAAGAGGGAGCCTAGGCAGGTCGAGAAACAATGGAACCAAGACATGCTAGTCTGTTCAAAGTTCAAATTCTAATGTGGGGAATATGCCTTATAAAGGGGGAGGGGGCCCATTCCCACCAGTTCATCCTTGGAGCCTGGAACCAGCTGCAGGTGATAACATGCAGAATAGGGCGTGGTTTCCAGAATAGCTGGGGGGGGGGGGCTCTCAGCAGGTAGCAGTATCTTGAAGAGGAATGGTGGAATGGCAGAACAATAGGGTGATCCAGGGAGGCAGGCTCCACCCCAGGTGAGTGGCAGCAAGGTCAGGTTCTGGCTTAGCCTGTTTCAGGGTGTTGGGGGAGGTTACACAGCATGGCAGGAAGAAACTGAATACAAAGCCTAGAGGTTTACTAGCTTTTGACTTCTATTCTGTTGAATTTTGAGAAATGCCATATCCTATGACACTAGTTTGACTTACTGTATAGCCATGTTCTTTTCCTGGGAAGCATGGAATTTAAGTACACAAGAGGATTTCACATCTGAGGCCCTCATCATGGGCCTGAGAGGAAAACAAGACTGAGGAGTTTCTGGTTCTGCAAGCCAGGTCCAAGAAAGGAGGTTAAGAAGAATGGCATCATTTAGATGAAAATAAAAACACAGCCCACATAAAGTGATATTTGCAATTCTGAGAAATTTTACTCTGAAGTCAATCACTCCAGGAAGTAGGCTCCCAAGTTTTATTTTCCTTCAAAAATGAATTGATGTTTGTCTGTTTATCTATCTCTCTCTGACTCTTTATGTCTGTCTCTGATGTGTGCATTTGTGTTTGCTTGAGCACCAAGAGGAAACTTACAGGAGTCAGTTTTCTCTTTCAACTATAAATGTCCCAGAAATCAAATTCAAATCATCAGGCTTGACAGCCATCTTGCAAGCTGTAAGCTGTAACTTTCTGAAAAACTGCATAGAAATTAGGACAGAACCCAAGATAGAAGTGCTATCCCAATTATAACAGATTAGAGCTATGTACTGGTAAAATTATACTGTACTTTTGTGCAGAAAGCCTAGCACAGATTCTATTTTAGGATTGTATAGTAGGTAAGAGGTGTTATGATTTAATTGTCATTGTTCATTTTGAACAGTTTTGAGTGACAAAGAGACTTCCAGTGTATATGATACTGAACCTCACAAGAACAGAATGGCTGCTGTTCAAATGCTAGTTTCTTTTATTCTTTGTTTAAAATTTATTTATGTGTTTTTAGGTGTATGAGTTTTCAGTCTGTCTGTACATTTGCATATCAGAAGAGGGCATCAGATTCCTTTAGAGATGCTCATGAGCCATCAGTGGTTGCTGGAATTTGAGCTAAGGGCCTCTGGAAGAATAGCCAGTGCTCTTATCCACTGAGCTATCTGCAAGTTTCTTAAAAATGCACAATTCTCTATCAAAGGGTATAGATGTGTATAACCGAATCCACTGACACTTTGGGACTCAATTTCTACAGCTAAAGTGAAGGAAGTAGGTACAATATGTCCTGGGGTTCTTTTCATTCAAGCTTGAGTTTATAATTTTATTTTGAGAAAAATAAAGGCCTACCTAGAAACAGTAAACATGTATGAATGACTAAATGTAGTCTCCTAAGTGTATGTATAAAAAAAAATGGGTCTGATGTGTGCCCCTGAAATCCTGCTGGTAGAATGATAAGGACAGGGGTATCAGCACTATCACTGGCTAAGAGCAAGCATGTATTGGTGATCTGCAGACTAGTGAATCTCCAACTGAAAAAGAAATATCATGGATGATACCCTAAAATTGTTCCTTGGTCTTCATACTCTGACACTCTGTGTATGTATCTGAATGCAAAAGAGGACATTGGATCACATGGGCTAGAATATAGGCAGTTTTAAGTCAGATGATATGAGTGCTGGGCTGTGACCTATGTTACTTTCAAGGATGTTAAGTTCTTTCCAGTATTTAGCCATCCCTGCAGGTCCTTGCAGGCATTTACAAGCAGTCATTAAGGACAAATGTAATCATCTTCTAAAAACAATTGTAAAGCTTAATGAACTCCACTTGAGCAAACATCCCATGGCACCCTCACCACCTTTAGCAACATCCACTTTGGCTTCAACAGCAGAGTCATGGTACATGCAGATAACCAAAGACATCCTTTAGAAAATAAATGACCTAGCCATCCTGTTAGTCAGGTGGTTTTGTCCCCATGTTTGGTTCCTGCAGATTACCCCAGAAATATAGTGTTAAAAATTTCAACTTGATGAACTGTGTGGAAATTCCCCCCAAGACTCAGAGCTCTCATTCTGACCTGCTGTGATAGTGGTGATGAGAAACTTTGCTCTGGGACTCTTAGTAAAGACACTTATATATGTACATCCAAATTGGTTCTGTGGTAGTCTTTAGGTTCCCTTGACTTTGTCATAACAATACAACAACAACAACAACAACAACAACAACAACAACAACAGTAATTACCATTACCATGATCAAATGTTGGTGTCATTAGAAGTGAGTTAGCCTTTTCTTCTAGCTAACACAGCAGAAGTCAGAATATCCTTTGAGCTTATACTGTGTACATTTTCATTTACTCTTTATCTTTCAATATCTGAAGCCTGGTACAGAAAAAGAACCAGTATTTTTATCTTTCTGTTGAAGGAATTCAGACTCCCAAAGGTTATATAATATACCTCCAACTACTTATATGAGTCAAAATTGGAAGAAGAAAAAGTCAGGTTCCTGACTATTTGACTCAAAAGCCTTGTCCTTGACTGTAACTAACACAAGGAGAGAGTGTCATATCTCCCTCATGTATGGCAGGGATTGTCACTGTCTAGAGAAGTGGAGTGGCTAGAAAGAAAAGTAAGATAGTCATTTAATTAAACTTTTATCTGGCAGAAGAGTCTTTGGAAATGGGGCAGGATGGTTCAATGTATGAAAATTCATCAATATAATCCACAATATACACAAACTAAAAGAAAAATACACTTTATCATCTAGACACTAGATGCCAAAAAAATCATTTGACAAAAATCTAATCGCCTTCATGTTAAAGTCTTGGAGAGAGTAGAAATATAAAAGGCATACCTAAAAACAATAAAGGTACTAAACAGCAAGCCCATAGCCAACACAAAATTAAATGGAGAGAAACATAAAGCATTCCCACTAAAATTGGGGACAATACAAGGCTGTGCATTCTTTCAATGTATCTTCAGTATAGTGTTTGACTTTCTAGCTAGAACAGTAAGACAACTTAAGTAGGTCAAAGGAATACAAAGTAGAAAGGAAGAAGTCTAAGCATCATTATGTACAGATGATAGCTTACATAAGTGAGAACAAAAATTTTACCAGAGAACTACAGGTGATAGATACCTTCAGCAAAATGACTGGATAGAAAATTAACTCAAAGAAATAGTAGCTCTCCTCTATACAAATTATAAAAATCAGTTGCAAAAGTAGTTCAGGCAATAGTACACTTCACAGTAGCTACAAAAAAACACAAAATAACATGGATTAATTATAACCAAGCAAGTTACAGACATTTATGACAAGAATGTCAAGTATGTAAAGAAAGGAATTGATGATATCAGAAGGTATGCTCATAGATTAGTAAGATTATATTACTGAAAGTGACAATCTTACCAAAAGCAATCTATTTATTCAATTCAATACTCATCAAAATTCCAAGAAATTTCTGCACATATCTTGAAAGAATAATTCTCAAATTCATATGAAAAAACAAAAAAACCCAGGATATAAAACAACATCCTGAACAATGAAAGAAATTCTAGAGTTATCAGTATCCATGACATCAAGAAGTACTACAGAAAAATAGTAATTAAAGAAGTAGCATGGTATTTTTATAGAAGCAGACAGATGTATCAATGGAATCAAACTGAAGATCTATAAATAAACTTGTACATTTACAATAGAAAAGGGAGAGCATCTTCTACAAATGGTGCTGTTTTTTTCTGGATGTTTGAATAGAGAAGAATAAAAATAATTATTCCATATTTATCACCCCACACAAAACTCAATTCAAATCCAGGAAGACCTCAATATAAAATCATACACATCACTCTAATAATAAAACAGAATGTTTGGGAATAGTCATGAACTTGTTATTACAGGAGACAACTTTCTGAACAGAACACCAATGGCTCAGACACTAAGGTCAATAATAAATTGGACTTCATGATACTGAAATCCTTCTTTAAGTCAAAGAATACCTTCATTAAGACAAAGTAACAGTCCACAGACTGGGAAAAGTTGTTAGCTAACACCATTCATTAGCTTGAGTTTTACTGATGTGAAGAGATGTCATGACCAAGGCCACTCTTAAAAAGGAACATATTTAATTGAGACTGTCTTACAGGGTCTGAGGTTCAGTCCATTATAATCACGGCATAAAGCAAGGCAGCGACAAGGTAGGTATTGTGCAGGTGTAGCTGAGAGTTTGACATCTTGATCTGAAGGCCAAAAAGAGTGTCTCCAAGGCAGCTAGAAAAAGGGTCTCAAAGCCTACTCCCACAGTAATAAATTTCCTACAACTAGGCCACCCGTACCCCAACAAGACAACACCTTCTAGTATTGCCACCCTCTGGGCCAAGCACATGAATCCACCACATTACACTATTTGGCTTCAAAGGCTTGTTAAAATACATGAGTCTATAAAGGCCATATGTAACCATAACATAATGAAAAACACAGTTCAATTTTAAACATCCCCTTAGTCTATAACAGTTTCAATAATGTTAAATGTTCAAAATCTCTGTTGAGATTCATCCAATCACTAATTATAATATCATAAAAAGGGAAAATAAAAAAGCAGATCACACACCTCAAACATCACAAGATATACAGTACTATTCCAAAACATCATACTGAGGAAGCATTGGACAAATGCAGGAACTAAAAGCACTTGGCAAAACGCCAATCTCCACGTCCACATGTCTTATCTCAAAATACTCTTCAAATCTCCATGTCCTTTCATCCTTGCTGACTTCTGTTGGAATATCTCCCATTCAGCAGACCATGGTCTCTAGGACTGATTCTGCTCCCTGTTTTCAGATTTCCTTGGCAGGTACCCCATGGCTCTGATATCTCTATCATCTCTTTGTCTCCAAGGCAACTCCAATTTTATAGCTTCTTGTGTCAATGTCTAGAATCCACACATGATCTTCTGTACTCATCCAAACAACTTGGGCCACTTCTCCAGCTCTGCCCTTTGTTGTACTCTAGGCTCTAGTTGACTGAACTACACTGTTGCTGCTGTTCATGATGACAATCCCATGGTACTGGCATATTCAATTTGCTAGAGTCTTTCATTGAAACACGGTTTTGAAATAGACTTTCATAGGGTCCTTTCATGGAACCCAACTTCAACTTCTTGGCAAGACTCCTTCAGTCTTGAACCCTCAACTACAACTGAGACTCCATCTTCTCCAATGACCTTCCATGGCCTCACACAGTGCTAAGCCTCAGGTGTTATCCATGCCATCTTCATGGAGGCAAACCACTATTACCTAGGTGATTCTTACACACTACCAAGTACAGCTGTAACATAAAGGACAACCTTGGCTATCTTTGAAACACATAGTTTCTTTGTTCTCTCAGAAAACATTTCCAAGAAGATTTCACCTCAGTGATGCTGGTTATCACAGCTCATCCCTTCTATTCTTGACTCTAAAGCCAGAACCAGGTAGCAGAAGTTGTCAAGTTCCAGTGGTTGGAATTTGGTTTTCTTGTTCTATTACATCTTTTAGTGCCTAAACTTGGCTGTATTGGATTTTGCTCTCTAGACCAGGCTAACCTTAGACTCAGAGATCTGTGTTTCTGTCTTCTGAGTTCTGGGATTATAAGCATATACCTCCATGCCTATACCTAAATTTTTCTTTGCCTCAAATTTGCTCTGCACCAGGCTGGCCTTGAACTCTCAGATCTGCATGCATCTGTCTCCAGGGATTAAATTTGTGTACCACCATGCCTGGGCCTTCCCTTTTCATGAGAACTATACCTCAAGATCCAAATCAAAATCTTGCATCTTCCAGATGAAAGAGCTGAGTCACCAGTGTGGCCCCCAATTTCTGCATTGTAGTTCATTCCAGAGTAAAAGTATAAATGAAAACAATAAACTGGTAATAATGTGCTGGGAGCTATTAAGACAACACAGCTGTCCTGATCTCTGAATTGGGCCTCTCTTCCCCCCTCCCCCCCGAGAAGAAAAGGGGGTCAAAAGCGGGTCACCGACTCACCACTCTGAGAACAACCACAGATTGTTCTAGCCCTAAGTCAGCACTGGATGTCCTGACCTCAAGATGTACCCTGATACCACCAAGTTCCTGCTTCCCCATGTAGTTGCCAAAAGAAAAAATTCTGCTGCCCCATTCCTCCTGCTGGGAAGTGTTTCCTCCTTTGCTTATGCATTTCCACTGCCCCATCCCTCCTGCTGAGAAGTACTTTCCCCCTTTTGCTTGTTCATTTAAGCATTGAGCCTTGCTAATACAGTGAGACCTTGATGCTACTCATACTGCTTCCGTGTGTTGTTCATTGCACAGAGTTCTCATCTCTCTACCCCCCATTTGGTTCTTAGGAGAAGGTCCCCTTGAGACCCTCCAATAACTAGACCTGCTGGACGGGTCAATAATGTCCAACATGATATAGCTATTCCTTTTTCAACTGCACACACATAAATAATAAGCTAGCTTGGAGGGATCTTGCCCCAAGGTGATCACTCCCTTAATTACATTTAATATGGAATTTCAGTTCCTGGTTCCTATTTATTTACTTATTTATTTATTTAGGTTTTTTCAAAACAGGGTTTCTCTGTGTAGCCCTGGCTATCCTGGAACTCACTCTGTAGACCAGGCTGGCCTCAAACTCAGAAATCTGCCTGCCTCTGCCTCCCAAGTGCTGGGATTAAAGGTGTGTGCTGCCACACCTGGCTCCTGGTTCCCTTTACTATTTAAACCATAAGTTTTGTATTTCTTTCCTAACCTTGTCATAAATACTTTTCATGAAAACAAACCACAGAACAGAGTCTGACCTTGGTTGATTTGAGACTTCGTTTGTCAATGCAATTAATAAAAATCTCTTCACCTTAGCCCCGGGCAGACTTTTTAGGCAAAGGGAATAAGCAGCTACATTCTTCACCAAATATTCAGAAGAATGATTTCCAAGCAACATATTAAAATTCGTCTCCTTTAAAACCCTTTGAATTAGCAGACCTCCATAGTTCTAATCACCCCTAGCACCAATGTCTTCCATACTCCCGTTATTATGGTCCATTAAGCCCTACTTAAAACATTCCACTGCTTCCCAAATCCAAAGTCTCCAAATATTCATTCCTCCAAATAAAAGCATGGTCAGGCCTATCACAGCATTCATTATTCCAGTCCCTGGTTGTGGGGAGCCGCCCTCACATTCGCCGTTGCAAGATGGCGCTGACATCCTGTGTTCTAAGTGGTAAACAAATAATCTGCTCATGTGCCAAGGGTAGTTCTCCACTCCATGTGCTCTGCCTTCCCGTGACGACAACTCGGCCGATGGGCTGCAGCCAATCAGGGAGTGACACGTCCTAGGCGGAGGATAATTCTCCTTAAAAGGGACGGGATTTCACCATTCTCGCTCTTGCTCTTGCTTTTGCTCTTGCACTCTTGCACTCTTGCTCTCTTGCTCTCTGGCTCCTAAAGGTGTAAGCAATAAAGCTTTGCCGCAGAAGATTCCGGTTTGCTGCGTTCTTCCTGGCCGGTCGTGAACGCGTGTAAGAGTTGGTGCCGAAACCCGGGACGAGAAGACCTGGGACAAGAAAACCCGGGACAAGAAAACCCGGGACGGTTACCATCACCGGCACAAGGAAGATCCCTCATTCCGGAACCAGAACTGCAGCTCATTATGAGAGAAAAGGGTACCAGCCAGATAATATGCTAGCTAATCAGTTAAGGAAAAAGCCAAAAGCGGCTGGCTAAGGCCAGCATGCTGCTCAGCCTCTGGGCAGTCGGCTTCAAGGTCATAGTGCACTTCCACCCTATGCGGAGCCCCCGGCGTAGTGCGTCAGCCCTGTGCAGAGAGGCAATGCGCAGACTCGTTCATTCCAAAGGAGGCACAAAGGAAAATACAACAGGCATTTCCGATTTTTGAAGGAGCCGAGGGTGGGCGTGTCCACGCTCCGGTAGAATATGTGCAGATTAAAGAGCTTGCCGAGTTGGTCCGTAAATATGGAACCAATGCTAAATTTACCTTGGTGCAGTTAGACAGGCTTGCCGGCATGGCACTAACTCCTGCCGACTGGCAAATGATTACAAAAGCCGATCTCCCTAGTATGGGCAAATATATGGAATGGAGAGCTCTATGGCAAGAGGCTGCACAAGCGCAGGCCCGAGCAAACGCTGCTGCTTTGACTCCAGAGCAGAGATTGGACTTTTGACTTGTTAACGGGTCAGGGAGCTTATACTGCTGATCAAACAAACTACCACTGGGGAGCTTATGCCCAAATTTCCTCCACGGCTATTAGGGCCTGGAAGGCGCTCTCCCGAGCAGGTGAAGCCACTGGACAACTAACAAAGATCGTCCAGAGACCTCAGGAGTCCTTCTCAGATTTTGTGGCCAGAATGACAGAGGCAGCAGGGCGTACTTTTGGAGATTCAGAGCAAGCCGCACCTCTGGTAGAACAGCTCATTTATGAGCAAGCCACACAGGAGTGCCGAGCGGCCATAGCCCCAAGAAAGAACAAAGGTTTACAAGACTGGCTCAGGGTTTGTCGGGAGCTTGGGGGACCTCTCACCAATACAGACTTAGCGGCCGCCATCCTCCAATCCCAAAAATGCTCCATGGGCAGAAATGAATCAACGCATAGATCTTGTCCAGGAACAACTAGATGTATTATGGCAAATAGCTCAGCTGGGATGTGAACAAAAGTTTCCGAGATTGTGCGTTACTTCCATTCAGTATGAGAAATTTACTAGGGCAGCTAATTTGTCAAAAAGTCTTTCTCAGTATATGTTACAGAATTGGACTGCTGAATTTGAACAGACCCTTCGGGAATTGAGAATTGCCATCATTCAGGTCAACTCCACGCGCTTGGACCTGTCCCTGATCAAAGGATTACCCAATTGGATCTCCTCAGCATTTTCCTTCTTTAAAGAATGGGTGGGATTGATATTATTTGGAGATACACTTTGCTGTGGATTAGTGTTGCTTCTCTGGTTGCTCTGTAAGCTTAAGGCCCAAACTAGGAGAGACAAGGTGGTTATTGCCCAGGCACTTGCAGCTCTAGAACATGGTGCTTCCCCTGATATATCTATGCTTAAGCAATAGGTCACTGGCCATTCAGCTCTTGCACCCCACGAGGCTAGTCTCATTTCACGGGATAGAGTGAGTGTGCTTCAGCAGCCCGAGAGAGTTACACGGCTAAGCACTGCAGTAGAAGGGCTCTGCGGCACATATGAGCCTATTCTAGGGAGACATGTCATCTTTCAAGAAGGTTGAGTGTCCAAGTGTCCTTCTCCCCAGGAAAAATGACACGGGACCAGACCAGGACCCCTCTGGGTGATGAGCCTGGGAGTGGGTTATGTGTATGGCTCCTTTACCTGCACACTGGGGATTTGACCTCTATCTCCACTCTCATTAATATGGGTGGCCTATTGCTCTTATTAAAAGAAAAGGGGGATCTGTGGGGAACCGCCCTCACATTCGCCGTTGCAAGATGGCGCTGACATCCTGTGTTCTAAGTGGTAAACAAATAATCTGCGCATGTGCCAAGGGTAGTTCTCCACTCCATGTGCTCTGCCTTCCCCGTGACCACAACTCGGCCGATGGGCTGCAGCCAATCAGGGAGTGACACGTCCTAGGCGGAGGATAATTCTCCTTAAAAGGGACGGGGTTTCGCCATTCTCGCTCTTGCTCTTGCTTTTGCTCTTGCACTCTTGCACTCTTGCTCTCTTGCTCTCTGGCTCCTAAAGATGTAAGCAATAAAGCTTTGCCGCAGAAGATTCCGGTTTGCTGCGTTCTTCCTGGCCGGCCGTGAACGCGTGTAAGACCTGGTACCAACTTCTGTTGTAGCTTGGTCTATTGCTGAGAAGAGACATCATCACTAAGACAATTCTTATAAAGTTCAATATTTAATTAGTGCTACTTTACAGGTTCTGAGGTTCATTCCTTTATCATCATTGCAGAAAGTATGGCAAGGGGTTGTTGGCTAGGTGAAACATGAGACGGTGTTGACACACAGAGGGGAGATTCCTCTTTTCAAAAAGGGTAAGGGAAGGGAAAATGGGGGTTACTTGAGTGAGAGGTACTGGGAAGAGATTAAGGGCTGAAATTGGCTTGTAAACAGAAAAAAAAATCTAATTTTAAATTAATAGGGCAGGAAATTGACAGAAAGATTTGTTTGTTTGTTTTTTAATTAATTAGTTTATTTATGCTCTTTTCAAACTCTGGCTGTTGGCCTCAGGTCCTCCCAAGCCTATGATATCACATAGGCAAAAGCTCGACATATTTTGCCAAGACAACATATTTCCAGAACCTACTTGCTTCACTTCCCACCTTTATCTGTGTTATGTCATTTTCCATGCATATAAAGGGAATAACCCTCCCTCTCTCTCTTTCCCCCTTCTCTTTCTGCTGCCACCTTCCCCCCTCCCCCTACTCTCTCTCTCTCTCCCAATAAACTTCTCACACATGGAACTGTTTGGGCACAGTGTGCTGTGTTCAGAGGAGAGCTGCTATTTAATCATATCACTGCTCTCCCTCCAAGTCCCTTCAGAGTCCTTCTCTCCCCACCCCACCCCCCTTCTCTTTGCTACTGAGAGGTTTCCCTGCATTGTCATTCTACTGAGCCAGGAACAAGCTACTTGTTCTGGATATGTGCTGGGGCCCTCAGTCCAGCCTGTGCTTTCCTTTTTGTTTGTGGCTCAGTCTCTAAATGCTCCTAGGGTCCCGGTCCCCAGGCCTGAAAGGGAAAGTACACAGTTATGGACGCATTTGCCAGTTATCTAATGATCAGAATGGTATGAGGAATCAAGGTAGTCTTATGTACTTAATTTTTGCCTCTGAACCTATAAAGAATAATATTCCCATGGATACAAAATACACACTTGTCAACAGAGGACTTCCAAAGGCAGAGAAGGACGGGGATTTTATAAGTCTAGTCTTTCTAGGGTAAGACATTGTCCTGGTGTTCTTGGTTACGTGGGGAACACAGGGCAGGTAGGAAAAGTGCATGGTTGGTGGATGGTCAGACACTCCTTGATTTTGAAGCTTACAATGTCCTTCAGTTGTGGAGAGCCTTTGGGGGCCACTTGGCAAAAATCTGACATTTTCCAATGACAAGGACAAGGAAATGGGGTTCAGGCAGGAATCTGACATTATGTCATCACAAAGAAGTAGGATTTAGGCATGGATATTATTTTGGGTTAGGACAGTGAAATAGGCTCAGATATTTTGATCATCCTGATTATCCCTTGGAAAGAGTGATTATGGGAGTGGTTATGGGACTTTGCTTATTGTCTTGCTTGTTCTTTGAATATTTGTGTTTATTGTATTACTTGTTCCCCATTGTACATCCCACCCTTGATACTTACATGTAATTAAAATGGTATTAAAGCTGACTGGGAAAAAATAAACCTGCCTCAGCCTCAGAACTGTCTGGGGTCATGCTACAATGTTGTCTAATTGTCTTTTTTCTTTCTAATACTTACCCCTGTGCTGGAAAACCTGTTGACTGACTGAGCCGGCTTGGTCATTCAGTTCTATATTCACATCAGTCTTTGTATGCTATTATTTCTTCCAGAACAATTAAAACATTGTTTCCTTTGATACCTCAGCATTGAAAAACAGAAGAAGAAGAAGAAGAAGAAGAAGAAGAAGAAGAAGAAGAAGAAGAAGAAGAAGAAGAAGAAGAAGAAGAAGAAGAAGAGGAAGAAGAAGAAGAAGAAGAAGAAGAAGAAGAAGAAGAAGAAGAAGAAGAAGAAGAAGAAGAAGAAGAAGAAGAAAGACAAAACAAAACCAAAAACCAAACCAAACCAAACCAAACCAAACCAAACCAAACCAAACCAAACCTTTAATTTTCTAGTGAGGAAGCACTTTGTGCTGTCTAGAGAAAGCTAAGAGACCATGAAGATAAGTCAAATCAAGGGTTCTGGGACAGACCTTGAATCTCAAATGCTGTGATCTCAGCACTGAGTTTTGCTTATGTCTTACAGTCCTCTTTTAAAGAAAGATGTGTAGTGGAGCAGTCTGTGTGGAAGCCTGTTTTTATGAAGTTTGACTCTGATGGTGGATGAATTCTGAAGGATGCTTAAACTCATTAGAACCTGAAATGTGCATAGGCAAGGCTGAGAGTTTATGAAGTGATGAAATGCACTGCTTTTAGTCAAGAATTCAAACAAATTATCCAATAGAATTAGAATATAAGTTAAAGACATGTCCCTATAGCTAAGCTATTTTGCAAGTTTTCCCTCCAATAACCATGGGACTAAATCCTATGTTTTAATCTTTTAAGGTGGTACAGACAGGGACACCAAAGTCACAGAAGCTTATTAGCTTGGTGTTATTGAATTTGTGCACATTGGGCCTAAGTACCACCTACTTCTTTCTTCTTGTCTTTGTCATTTTTACGTTTCAACATAAAAAGTGATAAGAATTGTTGTTTCTATTATAGGACAAGATACAGTCATACTGGATTCACATCATCTCTCAATGGCATTCCCAACCATAACCAAGGGAAAATTATTGGATCAAAGGCTAGCCTATGAAAGAGACTTTGGTCTTTGATTTGCCTAATAAATCTGTGCACTTATTATTGTTTGTGAGGAAAGTGTTGTACTAGAACTATCATCAAGTTGCAATTAAGATAATAGCTTTCCAAAATTTACATAAATTCAACCTCCTTTATATAGAATTCATGGGTGCTTGGACTTGTACTATAATCTGCTTTAGCAATTAATTATTGCATTTTTTTCCTATGAAAAAATAATTTTCTCAACTAACAAATTCTCCAATTTTGTGACTAGAGGTAAAGCTTCGTTTTACATCATTTGTGTACCCTACAGTAAAGGCTGGGTTTAATTCCCAAGACTACTCAAGGCAAAGCAAGAAGAAGAAGAAGGTTGGTTGCAAGGGATGGTGTGGCGATTCAACAAAATTGTTCTTGCCACAAAAGCCCGCAGGCATAAATGTTGTTTCCAGGATCCATTTAAAAGTGGAAGGACAGCATAAGGCACGTAAAATTGTCCTTTGACTTCCACATGGATGCTTTGGCATAAACACATACATATATCATACATACAAATAATATTATAATAGTAATAATAATTATTATTTATAAACAGTTTATAAGAAATTAAGTTGAATTAAATTCTCTGTGTTCTGAAGAATATGTATGGAAATAAATGCCGTGGTTTTGTGTGTATGAATATCTGTGTGCATGTGTGTATTTGAGTGTGTATATGTGTATACATTTTATATGTGAGCCGATGTACCCATGTGTGAACTTGTGAAATCCAGCGGTCAACATTAGATGATTTTCTCTTTCTCATTCCACCTATTAATTGACATTGAGCTTGAACCTGTCATTTGGGTATACAGCCTGGCTAGAAAGTTCCAAAGCATCCTCTTGTTCCTACAGTCTTACGGTCGAGAATTCAGGCTCTGTCTCTCATGCTTGCTTTTAACATGAACAGTAGGTCCTCATGATACTTCAGTGAACAAAAAATACTGACTCATTTTCCAAGTTCATCTGCCATATCACAGTACAATTTTATCGGGAAATTAGCTTATAAAATTTATTTTATTACCATAAATACTTGCCCCTACTTTAAAAATAAATTTAAAATTAAAAATTAAAACAGTTGGTAAGACTTATAGGGGGAAAACACATATCACACAACTATATCCCTCCAGAACTTTAATTGCATAAAGAAAAGTTGCTAAGATATTCTAATAGTTTCTTCTCATGCCTTGCTCTACTTTCTTAAATAATGCATGTGGGCTATTTACTTTGGATTATTAATTTTAGGCAGATACAGGAAAATAATAATAATTATATCATTCTAAATACAAAAGTATCAATTAACTGACACAGCCAATTATGATGCTATGATTGAATGTATTCTATAGTGAAAATCTGTCTGTTAGTTTCATGTGTTTGATGCTTTCTGTATCTGCTGAAATTTTTCATTAAGCTGCCTGGAGTGTGATCCTTCCTATGGAAGCTGACATTCATCAGCTATGCTGTTTCATTTCAGCATTGCATCTGGAAGTTTTTGATCTTGCAAAAAGCAGTCAAGACTGTTGCTCTCAGGCCTGTGGCTGAGAGATTCTCCTGGTGTTTCTCTCAGTCAGTTATGTTTGTACTGTGCTTTCCACTGTATATGCTTACCATTATCTGGAGGGAGGAGTCCCTGGCTGCTGTTTCCTGAAGTCATTTTGGGAGAAAGTGTGATACAGTGTTGACAAGAAACAGTGAGAGAGTTCCAGTGGGGAGAGGAGAGAGAGTAAGAGAGAGACAGAGACAGAGACAGAAAGACAGAGAGAGAAAGAGAAACACAGAAAGAGACATAGAAACAGATAGAGAGACACACATGGATGCTCACAGAGAGACAGACAGAAAGTCACAGACAGAGATAGAGAGACAGACAAAAATTAATATAGAGGGAATTTATATCTTGCTGTTCTAAGAAATCATACATTTCACACACTTCATTTTTTTATTTTTTTAATTAATCATTGTATATATTTAAATTTCAAATGTTTTTTTTTTCTCATTCCTGGCTCCACTTCTATGAACTCCCCACCCCATCCTCATCCACTTTGCTTCTAAGAGGGTGCTCACCCACCCACCCATTCACTCCCACATCTTCCTCCTATTATCCCTCTTCTCTGGGGAATCAAGCCTCCACTGAGAGAAGTGCATCACCTCAAACTGAGGCCAGACAAGGCATTCCTCTGCTACATATGTAGCATGGGCCACAAATCAGCCCATGTATTCTCTTTGGTTGGTGGCTAAGTCTCTGGGAACTCTGAGACTTCTACTTAGTTGTTACTGTTTTTCTTCTGTTGCAATTCCCTTAAGCTCCTTCTGTCCTTCACCTAACATTTTTCTAGGGGTCTCTGAGCTCAGTCCAATGGTTGGCTGTAAGTATATCCATCTGTCTCAGTCAGATACTGGTAGACCCTCTTAGATGACAACCATGCCAGGCTCCTACTTTCAAGCATATCGTGGCATCATCAACAGTGTTCAGGTTTGGTGCCTTCACATTGGATGGATACCAAGTTGGTATGGTCTCTGGATGATCTATCTTTCAGTTTCTACTCTATTTTTGTCCCTGAATTTCCTTTAGACAGGACCAATTCTGGATCAAAAATTTTTTGACCACATCCCTCAACTAGATCCCAAGTCTATCTGTTGGAGGTGGTCTATTCAGGTTCTAGCTACCCACTGTTGGGCATTTCGGTTAAGATCATAATTGAGTTCTATAAGTATCTCCCACACTCGGTATCTGGGACTTTCTAGAGGTTCTCCCTCCATCCCCCACTCAACACTGCTACATGTTTCAATTCATTCTCCTGACATTCTGGACTTCTTTTCAGTCTCTTTCTATGCCTGATCCTGCTCCCTTTTTTCTTTCCTCCTTCCCTCTCCTACCCATTTCCAGCCCTCTTTTTGACTTATTTTATCCCCCCTTCTGAGTGGAATTGAAGCATTCATTCTTGGGGATACTCTCTTCTTGTTAAGCTTCATATGGTCCATGAGTTTTATCAAGGAAATTCTGAACTTTTGTTTAGGAGCCACTTATTAGTGAGAAGATAACATGTATGTCCTTTTGTGTCTAGGTTACCTCACCCAGGATAATATTTTCTACTTTCATCTATTTGCCTGCAAATTTCATGATGTCCTCATTTTTAATAGGTGACTAATATTTCATTGTATAAATAAATCTCATTTTCTGAATCAATATTTTGGATGAGGGACAACTTGCTTGTTTCTACCTCTGGCTATTACAAATAAGGCTCTTATGAATATAGTGGAGCGCATTTGCTTGGGAAATGGTGTAGTATCTTTTGAGTATATGCCCAGGATTGTGTAGCTGTGTCAAAAGTTAGAACTCTTTCCAATTTTCTGAGGAACTTCCAACTTGATTATCAGAAGGTTGTACCAGTTTTTAATCCGACCAGCAATGGAGGAGAGTTCTACTTTTTCCACATTTGTTGCCAGCATCTGCTATTGCAAGAGTTTTGTTTGTTTGTTTATTCATTTTTTTAAATCTTAGCCATTCTGCTTGCTGTGAGGTAGAATCTTAGGGTTTTTTTGATTTGCACTTCTCTGATGATTAAGAATGTTGAAAATTTATTTAATGGAGCTTCTCGGCCATTCGAGATATCTTAGTTGAGAATTCCCTGTTTAGCTCTGTGTACCACTTTTTAATTGTGTTATGTGGTTTTCTGTATAATAACATCTTGAGTCCTTTGTATATATTGGATATTGTTGGGCTCCAGCCTCAACACAGGATCAGATTCCTCAACTAGAAGAAGGGATATCTGGAAGGCACATAATAAGTATACACAGACTACTTTTTGGGTACAAGCTGACAGAAAAATTTTCAAGGCTCATTCACACACAGCTTGAGACTGCATACACTGCATTCTCCTGTGTACTCTGCTTTTCTCCTGTGCCCTTTTCTCTTCTTGAAAATTCACATTTATACACACCTCTGAGCCTGGCTGTTGTGACCCATGCCTTTAATCCTAGCACTTAGGAGGCAGAGGCAGGTGGATTTCTGAGTTTGAGGCCAGCCTGTGAAATTATATGGCCAATTTTGGAGAATGTACCATGATGTGCTGAGAAGAAGGTATATTCTTTTGTTTTAGGGTAAACTGTTCTGTGGATATCTGTTAAATCCATTTATTTCAAAACTTCTGTTCATTTTCCTGTGTCTCTGCTTAGTTTCTGTTTCAGTGACCTGTCGATTGATGAGAGTGGGGTGTTGAAGTCTCCCACTACTAATGTATAAGTTTCAATGTGTCATTTGAGCTTCAGTGAAGTTTCCTTTATGAAGGTGAGTGTCCTTGCATTTGGGGCATACATGTTCAGAATTGAGACATCATGTCTTTTGATAAATTTTGGTTGAAAGTATATTTTATTGGATATAAGATTGACTATACCTGCTTGTTGTTTGGTAAACTTTTTTCTAGTCTTTACACGGAGGTAGTTTCTGTTCATGCAACTGAGATCTGTTTCTTTTATGCAGCAAAATTCTGGGTCCTGTTTATATATCCATATCCTTTTTATCTTGGAATTGAGTTCATTGATGTTCAGGGGTATTTAAGACCAATGATTGTTGGTTCCTTTTGCTTCTTGTTAGAGGTGGTGTTTTAACTATGTGATTCTCTTTTTTAGGTTTGTTATTTAATGATTAATTTTTTTTTTGTTTGTTTTGTTTTCTTGGGTGTAGTTACCTGCTATACCCACTCCAGTAGTGACTCCTGTGACAGGCCCGAGGAGAAAAGTTCACGGAAATTTAGTCTCCTGGAACCATGGCATCCTGTAATAATGAATGCTCCAAATCTGTCCTTGCTTTAGTCGGTGAACAGATCTGTGTACTTTCCCTCAATATTGCTTTATTGTAAGTGCCTCTAAGGATTGATTTTGACATATAGCTAAGTTTGATTAGCCTCTACCAGTGTTCTAATGTCCTAGGCAGTCCTTGAGACAACCCTGGGCTTGGAAATCAGGAAGAATGTTACTTATTCAGTAACATTCAGAATTACCTCTAGTATTGTAAGAGAGTCATGAATGAAATCAGGCATTACAGTTCACTAGAATAGAATAGAGCTAGTAATCTCAGGGCTAGTCTTCATAATATATTTAGAACAATAGATAGCTGAGTCACTCCCACACACAGAAATTTACAATGGCCTAGGGGAAGGTGGACTGTACAATAAACTAGAATTGGATCTATGCCATGAAGCCTTTGCCCCTGACTTCTAAGATTAAGCTGACCTTAGGTGGGGCTGCTTTTGATCCCAGTTGTTGGCCTTGATTTTATCCCAGTTGGTTCCTGCTAGCTTTAATATGCATTCTTCTGTTTTGTTGTAAAAGTCATTTTGCATTAGGTAACTTCAATGTACCTTGGATGGCCTTAATGTATCACTTAACTTCTTTGTTTTCTGTAATATATAAGACTGGGGCTCACTTTGGCAAATTACATTCAGATACAATACACTCCCTTGTGTCCATATTTGTTTGTTACTTTTAGCTGGCTCCTGCCTACCTGTACTGGGACCCTGATTTCTCCTACGGATTGATGGGAGCTGACTGAGACCAGTCCCTGGCAGTTACCCTCCTTGTTATAGAGTTTTCTTTTTTGTATCCTCTTTAAGGTTGAAATTGTTGGAATGATATAGTTTAAGTTTGGTTTTGTCAAGGAGTATCTTGATTTCTCCTTTTATGTTGAATGAGAGTTTTGCTTGGTATAGTTGCCTCGGCTGGCACTTGTGTTCTCTTAGGGTTTGGATGATACTGTTCTGGATTTTCTGGCTTTTTGAGTCTTTGTTGTGAAGTCTGGTGTGATTCTGATATGTCTGCTTTAAATATTACTTGGTCTTTTTCCCTTATAGCTTTCAGTATTCTTTCTTTGTCCTATGAACTCGGTGTTTTGGTTATTATGTGACAGGAGGATTTTCTTTTTTGCTCCATTTTATTCGATATGCGTAGGCTTCTTTATGTTTATAACCATCTCTTTCTTTTGCTTGGGGAAGTTTTTTTTTATGATTTAATTGAAAATGTTTTCTGGTCCTTTTAACTGTGAATCAACACTTTCTTCTATTCCTTTTATCTTAGGTACTTTTTTATTATAGATATTTTCTTTACTTTCATTTCAAGTGTTAACTCCTTTCTTATTTCTCTCCAAAATCCCCTATCTGTTTTGATTTCCTGGATGATTTGGGTTAGAAACTTTTTATACTTTTTTTGTTTGACTGTGTGTCAATATCTTCTTTGCCTGAAATTCTCTTTTTTATCTTGTGTATTCTGTTGGTGATGCTTGCATCTGTAATTCCTGATCACTTTCCTGGATTTTGCATTTGTGATTTTTTTTTTAATTTTTCTATCACCATTTTTAGGTCTTAGACACTTTTGTTCAATTCCTTCATCAGATTTATTGTGTTTTCCTGAATTTTTTTTTAAGGTTTTGTTTATTTCTTCTTTTAGTGCTTCTGTTTGCCTGTGTTTCCCCATGTTTCTTTAAGGGAGTTATTTCTATCCCTTTTTAAAGGTTTCTATAATCTTTATAAATTGGGAGTTTAAGAAAGATTCTTGCTTTTCATGTGTGTTAGGGTGTCCAAGGCTTGCTGCTGTGTAATAATTGGGTTCTTATTGTTCCAAGTTATATTAGCTTCTGTTACTTATCCTCTTGCATTTGCCTTTCACCATCTGGTTATTTCTGGTATAAAATGTCTTGGTTGTCTATGACTCCAGCCTATCCCTACTTGGATGCAGGTTGAATTCTGTGACTTGGGTTACAGAAGGCCTCTTTAGAAGTAGACAGTGCTGTCTCTGGATATTAGGGTATCTTGTTTTCATGGTTAGAACAGGTCTCCTGTGTCCCTGGTATGGCAAATGTCCTGTGGGACAGGAATGGTATGTTCTAGTTACAGTAGACATCTTGGAAGACAGAGAGGTTCTGGTGTGTGGGAGTGGGTCAGAAGCACCATATCTGCCCAGGGTAGAGTTGCAAACCAGAAGCCATACAGTTCATTATTAATTGAATATGGTATAGGATTTTCAACTTGAAATATTTTCTCTTAGATTTTAACCCTTTAATTAATATTTTTAACATTTCATACTTGTATATAATGCATTCCTTTTGTTCTTTCATATTGCCCTCTCTTGTCTTCCTTCTAGCACTGTCAGCCTCCCTTTCTTCTTACACACCCTCTAAAACCCATGTGTTTTGTTTTGTTTTGTTTCATTTTGTGTTCTAAAAGGTGTAATGGCCATGGGTATGGAATTATCCACTGGAACCTATTGACTTCCTAAAGGGTGCACAACTGAAAACAAATTCCTGTCTTTCCTAGGATCTGAACCAACAAAAGTTTAACAGTTCCTTTTATCTATAAATACATAATTAACAGGATCTCACTATGCAGTCCCAGATATTTTAGAATTCTTTATACAAACCATGTAAGAGGTCCACTTGCTTCTGTCTCTCTAGTACTGTGATTATAGGTGCATGTCACCATTCTCAATCTCCATATTTAGACATTCATGCACAAATAAGCAAATCTCAGTAAAAGTTTTGTAGAGACATTTTTAATAATTATTCTTTCTGATTCTTTTCTCCCTACACTGTGTGTGTGTTCTCACTGTGTGTGCATGCACACATGCACACTTGTGTTTGTGCATGTTCTTTCATATGTACATGTGCGGGGATGATTGGGCATATGTAGACTGGTGAACGATGTCAAGAATCATCAATTTAATAAAGTATTTTTGAGGCAGGGTATCAGTGAAATCCAGGGATCTTGATTCAGTTTGAGTAAAGTAGTGACAAGCTGTCAGAAGGGGAACAAAACACCATTCAGGAAAAGATGAGACTGCGGGGCAAAAAGTCCCTAAACTGATTGTCTTCCATCTAAGAAATAATACATAAACTGCACATGAGAATTCACAAAAAAAATACACAAATGGTCCTTCCCATAGTTAGTTTTTGTAAGCCTGGAATTACAGGTGAGCTCAAAATTCTGAGCCATTTTCACTTTCCCCAGCTTTATTATTTTTGCATTGGTATTCAATTTAAATGAGGGGAAAGTCTGAGGATATTTAACAGCCATATCTGTCTCTTGCTTTTCCCTTGAGTACTGAAGGCATCATTCCACTGGAAATATATCTTCGAAGATAACTCTGAAGTTTTCTATCTCTTTATCACCTTTCGAAGGACTCCTTATTCAACCCTTCTCCTCCCTTTGTTTTACTGCTATTCTGAAATCCCATAATCCTATAAGAACATCATGTGATGTGAATGCCTTTCTATTTTCTTCTGGTAGCATCTGACTTTCTTAGTGTTTCTGCTTGCATGAATGCTTGCATTCCTTTTAGAAGTTCTTCCTTTTTTGATTTCCCTGTCTGTTTGTCAAGGAGACAGTTTGGAGCATCTGCATTTCTTACTGTTTCTGCCTGCATGAATGCTAACATTCCTTTCACAAATTCTTCCTTTTTGGTTTATATGTCTTTTTCTGAGGAAGGTGAGCTGAAAACCTGGATCTGCCTGTCATTCTCTATCCTTTCAAATCACTATTCCTTCTGAGTATACACCCTAATGTTGTTCCTCTGCTTTTAGACTTTGAATCAATGTTATCAACATTCTCTTTTGTGTCGTTAGCTTAATGTTTACTTAGAGTATTCTCTTCTTTCGTCATTATTTTTTTTTTCATTTATCTCTAACAAAGTTAACTATGTGACAAATATAAATCAATACACATTAAGACCTAGTAAATGTAACAGTTCTGCTCAATGATTTTAATAAACATTTTAGGAAAATTCACAACACACATAAACACACATACACAAACACACATAGGCTGCCTTTTTACAGATGCAGTTACTCAAACAAACATGTGTGAATTAATTATGAACGAGGTTTCTCACGAGTAGAAGAGAGACATGAGTCTGGTCGCAAGAAAAGTACTTAAAACTTACCTTTTCTTCCCCCAAATCTTTTTCAATGTATTTTCCTACCACATAAGATCTCTTAACATCCTTCCTCTTGGACTTTCCCTACTTACCATACTGTTATAATAATTGTATTCTTTGATAGTTAGTGTCCTTTTTACTGTGGTTGTTTTGTTACATAAATTGTGTCTTGTGCCCAAAATTTGTCCACTGAATACATATCTCTTGATGTAGCTTGATTTAGTGATAAGACTATGGTGACTTGGGGTTATATGGTGATCCACTTAACTGAGAGGATGAGAATGACTATCAGAAGATGATCAACATACAGAGATCACTCTATTTAGGACACACAGAAAAGAAGGTATAGGAGCACCTAGAAAAAAGAACAAGTTTCAAGTCTGGAAGAATTTCCCTCAAAAACAATTGCTCATAGCACCTTGTTTCAACTTTGAATTACTAGTCTGTAACTCTGAAGGAAATTAAGTTAATGTCTGTGTTATTTGTCCTGGAAGAATAATTAAATATCAAATAATCAAATCAATCGCTTAGGAGCTGATTTGCTGGTTCCTGTGAATTCTGATGAATTATGTATAAAAATATAAGTTAGGAAGAAGAGGTGGACCCTTCTCTGTTCTGGTGTGAAGCTTGCTGTGGTGTTGGTTATTTTTTTTAGATCACAGACATTTATAGTAGCTCCAAATCCCATTCAGCTCACCCACCTCTCAGAAATCAAATTGAAAGAGAAGAAACTAGTCACCATTTAATTCCATATTTAAGCTCACTCTTTATCCTTATCAAGCAAGGGTGACTGCAGACTGTTTGGAGTTACTGAAAAAAATCTGTTTTATCTATGCTTGCTTTGACACTCTTTTTCCCAAACATGAATAAGGCTGTGCATGGTGAAGAGGTGCTTTGTCTTCGGACCATGGCCCAGAGTGGTTTGCAGGTTCCTGGCTGCTGAAGTGGAGCTGTCCAAGTCTGTCTTTCTAGCAACTCCTGTGGAAGCAGAATCCTGATGAAATCAAATATTGATAATGTGGAAAAAAAAGGAAAACAAAAACAACTTAGATTTACTCAAGTAACTATTTGTCTTTTAATGTATGAGGCACAATAGACAAAACCATTTTATTTTCCAAAACAGCTACTTTTAAAAGGTCTTAGAAATTCTTTGTGATGTTGACATTATGTACCCCAATCCCACTCATCTCTCAGTTCTCCCATATCCATCCTTCACCCTTGCAATGCCCCAGTAGGAAAACAAAACAAAACAAAACAAACAAAACAAAAATTTGCTCTGGAAGGTGTTATGACTAACAGTGTGTCACACAGTATACTGCTTTGCCCAAGGAATATCACTTGCAAAAGTTTATTGCAAAGAGTCATTGTTCTAGTTCAAGGCCTCTGGCTTTTGCTACACTACTAACACTGAATACTCATCAGTGCTGTGCTCATATATTCTGTCTTTATCCAGTATCTTGGAGACACTGTAGTTTTGGTTCTATAGCATAGGCCCTTTTATGCTCTCCAGCAGTTCATAAATGGGAAAGATAGTGGGGAGGGCCAACTCAATGCCCTGGATCTGGGCCTGGGTGCTAGCTGAGATGGTCAGCCTCCTGACACTCTCAACCACAGGACACCAAGACCACATTTCCAGTGTATTGGCAAGAGGTGTGACCCAATTTCCAAGTTGCTACAGCCAGTGAGGAGTAGGACAAGTTCTGTGCAGACCTTGGACATGAATTGAGTATGAGGCTACATTCCAGCCCAGAGATGTTTGCATGCGATTTGATGGTAACATGGGCCACAGACATAGACACAGAAACCCACTGCTGCAGGGCCATTGACCTAGGACCTCACCATGGTCTGAGGTAGCAGCATAGGCTATTCACACTAGGTTGTTCCTCACTACCATTGAGTCTCCAGATTTTCCTCTTTCCATTGTGCATATATCTTCTGTTTCTTTTTCCATCCAATCTCTCTCCTACTTCCTTGATCATCTTAGTGACATTCAGGCCTCTGGGTGTCTTCCATTCAGCTATGCAGCTAAATATATTTTAAGTCAAGAGCACCTACAGCTTGTATGTCTTTTGCATGATTACTATCATTAATTATTATTTAGTTGGACATATGTTTGGGGCTCTGTGTAAAAATGTGTGTGTATGATGTGAAATTGCCAGCCTAGTATCCACTGAGTTTTTGTGAATATCTATTAAGCTTTGAATCTACTACTTGGCTGAAAACTTGAAAAAATAAAAAAGTTAAATTAAAATAATTAAGATGGCAAACAGTGTATTAGATAGCATTGTGGCATTTTCATATAAAGTAAGTCTTCTTCATACTGCTTCATTGTCTGGCCTTACCCTTTCTTGCTATCTATTTTAGTTTTAGTACTTATCAATATTGCAGACACACACATATACACCCCATATTACTGTGATATATATTTTACTAAGTAATTTAGAAAGTGAGATGTAGGATCAAGAGATGACTCAGTGGTTTCAAGCACTTGTTGGCTCACAGAAGAACTGGGTTGCATTTCAAAAATCCAGATCTTAGCTGAAAGTATCTTATCTGAAACTATAGTTCCAGAGGATCCAATGAAACTTTTCTGGCCTCCATGACCTGCTGTACCTACATGGAACATATGATTACACATAGACAAATTTCCAAACTCATAAAGAAAATGGATGTATATTACATAAAACAAATTTTGAGATGGGCCAGTAAGAGCCTCAAACTATATAGGCATTTACCATTAAGCAACACAGACTGAGCTTGATCCAAGAACCTATATCCTCGAAGGAGAGTACCAAGCCCAAAGTCTTCTATTTTTAGAGTCGTTATTGGAGTGTGAGTGATCACACACATCAACACTAAATAAATAAGCACAACCTGATATTTGTTAGAGAAACATGCAATTCCATAAGATACAATGGTTGACACAGTGTACTCTAAGAATATCAACTCTGACTGTTTTCCTTTTTTTTTTCCGTTTTCCCTTTTCTTTTTTAAATGGGATATTTTCTTTATTTCCATTTCAAATGTTTTCGACTTTCCCAGTCCCTCTCACCGGAAAACCCCTGTCCCATTCCCCACCTCCTACTTCTATAAGGGTGTTCCCGACCAAACCACTCCTGCCTTCCTGCTCTCAAATTCCCTACACTGGCACATCAAGCCTTCCCAGGATCATGGGTCTTTCCTCCCATTGATGCCCAACAAGGTTATCCAGTGCTACATATGCAGCTAGAGCCATGGGTCCCTCCGTGTGTACTCTGTGGTTGCTTGTGTAGTCCCTGGAAGTTCTGGAGGATCTGGTTGGTTAATATTGTTGTTCTTCCTATGAGATTGCAAGCCCCTTCAGCTTCAATTCTTTCTCTAACTCCTCCATTGGGGGCCCCAATCTCAGTCCAATAGTTGGCTGCAATCCACTTCTGTATCTGTTAGGCTCTGGCTGAGCATCTCTGGAGACAGATATATTAGGCTCCTGTCAGCTTGTACTTCATGGCATCCACAATACTGTCTGGGTCTGGTGACTGTATATGGAAAACAGACTAAAGCACCAACACTTTGGTCTTCTTTCTTCTTAAAAAACAATGAATTCACGAAATTCTTAGGCAAATGGATGGAACTAGAAAATATCATCCTGGGTGTGGTAAACCCATCACAAAAGAACACACATTGTATGCACTCACTGATAGGTGAATAGTAGCCCAAAGGCTCAGAATAACCGAGATAATTCACCGACCACATGAAGCTAAAGAAGGACGACCACGGGTGTTTTGTTCCCAATCCTAATAAGGGATGAAGTTACAGAGACAAAGTTTGGGAGCTGAGACGAAAGGATGGACTATCTAGAGACTGCCACACCTGGGGATCCATCCCATAATCAGCCTCCAAACACAAACACCATTGCATATGCCAGCAATATTTTGCTGAAAGACCTAGATGCAGCTGACTCTTGTGAGGCTATGCTGGTGCCTGGCAAACACAGAAATGGATGCTCACAGTCAGCTATTGGATGGAATACAAGGCCCCCAATGGAGGAGCTAGAGAAAGTACCCAAGGAGCTAAAGGGGTCTGCAACCCTATAGGTGGAACAACAATATGAACTAACCAGTACCCCCAGAGCTTGTGTCTCTAGCTGCATATGTAGCAGAAGATGGCGTAGTTGCTCATAATAGGGAAGAGAGGCGCCTTGGTCCTGTGCTTTTTCCCTTTGAAACTTTCTTGCAGCATAGCATCTTGGTGAAGGCTGAAAATATATGAAAGGTTGTTTAATGTCTTTCATGCCAATTCTTTTCAGAGTTGTGGGGAAAACTTTCAATCTCCTCTATGACCCCACTACTATGCAAAATATGCATTTCTGTACTCACCTATATAAACACGTTTTTCAGTTATGTAGACTGAATCTAGGACTTCATTCATGCTATGAAAGCAGTTAGCACTGTATATCTCAAGCCAGCCACCCCTTAATCTGGTAAAAGACTGAAAATTTGTATGGAAACGGGAATAGGTCATCATTCAAATAGATTTCATGATCCTACCAGACAGATTTAAGAATTGCTAATATTTTGTCACTTTTGATAGAGTTCTTAATTGATATGAACAACAATGTTGCAGTATTATGGTTCTCTGAAGGAACAAAACTAATGGAATGAAGACATTATAAAGAGGGTTTATCATGTTGGCTTATGCAGGTTGGACCTGATAGTCCAGCTGTGGCTACCTCACAGCAGGGAGGGCCAGTACAGTAGTTGTTCATACGATGAGGCTGGATGAATCTAAACCCATCACTGAAAGATCCCTGGACTTCTGCTACTTTTCAGTTAATGTTTGAAGCAAAAGGATGTTCATTCTAATATTAGTGAAGGAATCATCATCAGCAACAATTAGACAAACCTGCAAAGTAGAGTTAAAGGCAAGCACCAGAGAGCCCATGTTGGGGTTTTGTTTTTTTGTTTTATTTCTTTGGATTTTTTGGTTATTTTCCTTGTTTTGTTTGTTTGTATGTTTTTGTTTTGTTTGGTTTTGTTTGCAGGTTCCTCTTATCTATGCCATCACCAGAAAGTTCCACATTCACATAGACTTTCTACATCAGTTAAGACTATGAAGACAATGCTGAGAGGCACGTCTACATGTCAAACTGATGTGGACAATCCATCAATGAAATACTTTCAAGTGTGACTTTAGGTTATGTCACATCAGCAATTAAATCTCACTTCACGGTTCATATAACTGAAAACAGGAAAACTTATATACACCATTGGAGGCTGTTTCTTTATCAGTAGAGCTTGTATACACTTCTGCTACACATCCCAGTGTTTCCATATTTATCTGTACTATTCTGAGCATAACATTACCAAACAGATTCTATTAATATATGAGATCATCATTGTATGTTCATTTGTACTTATATTCATATCATATAGATGTATAACATTTATGTATGTGGGTAAATAATTTATTTTAAACCTATTTTAAATTAAAATAAATGGTATCACACTGTACTCATTTTTTAATTATTTGTTTAGTTTGATTCACCTGGGGTGTGAGAGTGGTACTGACTTTACAAAATCTAGACTCACTTAAGAAACAGTTTCTCACTGTGCCTGTGAGAGATTATCTTGATTGTGGCAATTGGCATGGGAAGAACCATCTTGACTATTGACCAGAGTAGCATGTGAATAGATCTGGCACGCTGTATGTAGAGAAAATGAGCTGGTCCTTAGCCAGTGTTCATTGTTTTGGCTCAAGCCCCTTCTGTCATAATTCCCAAGCCACAATGTACCCTGAAGTATAATTCAGAGTAAACACTTTCTCCCTTATGTTGCATTTGTCAGTACATTTTTATATCAGCAAAAGAAAAGAAAGGAATATGGTATTGTAATTATTCTTCTCTATTTGGATCCAATTTGTGATGAAGTCTGTTGTAAAATGCATCTTCTTTTAGATCCCTCATTTTATCTATATTTGTTATGATGAAAACTAAAAGCATGATTTTCACATATTCACACATCTTATATTCCAGATTCAATTCTTTATATCTTTGTCAACTTTTACATTTGTCAGACCTTTGAACATAAATAATATATGAAAGCTGAAATGAAATGTTCACGTTTTTGTTTTTTAAATTTAAAAAATGTAGTTTAGATGATTTTATATGTATGAGCAGTTGTTCTGAACTACATTGTCCTTATTCTTTAGGATACTTTAGTGAAAATACAAGAGAAAGACACCTGCTCCTATTGAGTGGTCACAATCAAACAATATATTCTTCAACAGTGCATAGCAAGCATGAAAATGTGTAAGTCTAAGAAGGCACACTGACTTAGTTCTCTGAAAAATAAATGCTCTGAAGAAAACCAGGAGAATATCTGGAAATTTACTATGCAATTCTTTAATCCTGGATCAATTGAGAAATATATTTCATTCCACAAAATTTGCTTTCACATTAGATAAAACACTTATGTTTATATGCTAACCATTTAATGGGATAACTTTAGTGTACAGAACCTTTGGTTAGATGTGAGGTTGCTTTGCAAGTACCTCTAGAGCCATATTGTTATTTGTTCCTGTGTAATAGCCCACCCCACCATAGCATCTTAAAGCACTTGCAAAAATGTATTTGCTCACTGAGGTATAGGTTGAATCAACCCAAAGAGGTAGTTCTGACAGTTTATACCTCAAAATCCTTATGAGGAAGGATAGGAACAGGTACCATTTTGGGGCTTCTTCTCTATATATCTGTCTCTTTGAGAAATTCAAACAACTGAAGATAGGAAGAACAAGGGATTGTTATATCTCTATATGGACCTAAGAGGAGTTCGAAACATATTTTAAATTTACAACAGCAAATCAAATTCACATGTCAAAATAAATCACATTTATATTTAAGCTTCTTATTGTATAAATACCCAAGAAAGAACAAATTCAGGATTTCCAACAGATAGAGTTTAATGAAGAATAACATAGTTTCTTTGAAAATTCCTTTCAAATAACATTTTTAGAAAAGAGCACTTATCTATCTTAAAATAATAGCTATGAGGAGTTCTATTTCTCTCCTCAGTCACTATCCTGCCAGTAACATAAAAGAGAAATGAAAGAGCTCACTGACTTAATACTGCATGGGAAGACATCTGGAAATGAGTGCCCTTGAAAAATCAATCAGAGCCAAAACAATTTCAGAAGATTAAAAGAACATTAAAGCTGTGTGTGTGTGTGTGTGTGTGTGTGTGTGTGTGTCTGTGTGTGTGTCTGTGTGTCTATGTGTGTGTGTGTGTATTTTATCACTGGAAAAGAGAGGAAAAGGGCTTTACCTTGGAGAAGACAAAGGGTTTTCTTTAGAAAACAAACTGGAAAGGATATAGAGGATCTGCCCATGAGTAGGATGCATGACCAAAGCTGAAAGAGGCACACTTCAGGCCAGCAGTTGCACTGAGTCTGAGCTACATATGATCTATGCAAGAATAAAGAATCTTATTCTTAAAATGTTCAACTGAACAGATTTTCTAAAGCAGAGAACATCAGGTCTATATATGAAATATCTTGCAGTATGCACCTTTACCTTCAATACATTGCTATAGAATTCAGTATTCACTTACCTAGATATCCTTAAGGAGTTACAGAGACAAAGTTTGGAGGTAAGAAGAAAGGATGGACCATCCAGAGACTGCCCCACCCGGGGATCCATCCCATAATCAGTCACCAAACGCAGACACTATTGCATACACCAGCAAGATTTTGCTGAAAGAACCCTGATATAACTGTTTCTTGTGAGGTTATGCCAGTACCTGGCAAACACAGAAGTGAATGCTCACAGTTAGCTATTGGATGGAACACAGGGCCCCTAACGGAGGAGCTAGAGAAAGTACCCAAGGAACCGAAGCAGTCTGCAACCACATAGGTGAAACAAAAATATGAACTAACCAGTACCCCCAGAGCTTGTGTCTCTAGCTGCATATGTAGCAGAAGATGGCGTAGTGGGCCATCATTGGGAAGAGAAGCCCCTTGGTCTTGCAAACATTATTTGCCCCAGTACAGGGGAACACCAGGCCCAAGAACTGGGAGTGGGTGGGTAGGGGAGCGGCGGGGGGGGGGGGGTATAGAGAACTTTCGGGATAGCATTTGAAATGCAAATGAAGTAAATACCTAATTAAAAAAATGGAACAAAAAGAGTGTGTTGTCCTGATAATGACAATAATACATTATATCTACAATTTCTACAATGGTTAATATATGCTTGTGCTGTAGCATAGCTTTACTAATGAACATTACTGTCCCATTGCCATTGCAGAGCTGAAATAACCTTGGCTTTACTGTTATGTCTATGAAATAAGAAAATATGGTGATAGCTAGGTCTTGTCATACAGGACTGTGACAATTAATACTGGAGAAAATATAAAGCATGGTCTCCAAACTCTGTCCCAATATTTCTCCACCACAATCTCCTGTCTTCTAGCTAATGTAACATGTTAACTTGTGTTGTGGGTCTTAGATGGAGGTAGGATTTCACAATGAGGCTTTTATGCTGTAACCTTAAAGAAGTGACAATCTTAGTGATAAATATATTTCTTAGCCACCTGTACTCCTGTCACTCCTCACCCATGCTTCTTTAAGTAACACTCAGAGGTACTTTTATAAATAAATTTTCACTCATCCTCTATAAGAAATCCCTCCCTCATGCTGTGCAAGAAACCTCTTACCTATGCTCTGTAAGGAAATACTAACCTGTGCTTTGGGAATTTCTCACACATACTCTCGAAAGAATTCCTTCCCACCCTTACTCTGTAAGAAACCCATTCCCAACTATGCTCTGTAAAAAAGCCACCCTCCATGGTTTGTAAGGAACTCCTTTCCATACTCTGTTATGAATCACTCCCCCACCATGTTCTGTTAGCAACTTCTCACCCACGTTATGAATAAACAAACCACCTCACCCATGCTCTATAAGGAACCACTTACCCATGCTCTGTGAAAAACCCCTCCTTCATGCTTTGTAAGGAAACCTTCAACCTTGCTCTCATTAGGAACCCCTTTTTTGTTTTCTTTAAAGTAACCATGTACCCATACCCTCTGAGTAATCTCTTTCCTATTCTCTGTAACTAACTCTCATCCATTATGTTTGGCTTTATATCATTTCCTGTGAGGAACTATCAATTTTTCTCTGCAAGTAACCCTTCAACAGTGCTCTGTAAGTGATATCTCACCCATGTTCTGAAGCAAACTCCTCATCTACACCTTATAAAGAATCCATATCTATGCTCTAAGTAACCATTTACAAATACTCCTGTGAGTAAGGCCCCTAAAATTCACTCCTTTATGAAGTTACACCTGATGTTGAATGATTTATGTTTCTGTTCTTGGTTTCTCTTCTCTTCTCTTCTCTTCTCTTCTCTTCTCTTCTCTTCTCTTCTCTTCTCTTCTCTTCTCTTCTCTTCCGCTTCCTCTTCCTCTTCCTCTTCCTCTTCCTCTTCCTCTTCCTCTTCCTCTTCCTCTTCCTCTTCCTCTTCCTCTTCCTCTTCCTCTTCTTCTTCTTCTTCTTCTTCTTCTTCTTCTTCTTCTCTCTCTCTCTCTCTCTCTCTCTCTCTCTCTCTCTCTCTCCCTCTCTCTCTCTCTCTCTCTCTCTCTCTCTCTCTCTCTCTCTCTCTCTCTTTTTCTGTCTCTCTGCATGGGCCTGCAGAGGCACCCTTTTCCCCACACTTCACCACACATCCACCAAGACATATTCCCACTCTCTTTATATTTTTATAAACACATCAATTTCATTGGAATAATTAATAGGTCTGGTTGGAGGGCATCCACTACTGTGTGAACATGCAGTAATGTACTTCTCATGCTATGTGTCAAGGTCAGAGTACAACCTCGGTTGTGAGTCCCAGCATTCCATGAGGGCTCACTGCTATTTGCCCTGTAGAAACAGCAAGCTAGTTGACCTATGAACTTCATGGAATTCTCTTACATCCATATCCCATTTTACACAGGATTGTTGTAATGTCAGCACTAACAGTAAGCATCTACTTTTGAAGTGGTCTCCCAGGATTGATTCTCTGGTACTCACACTTCAGCTTCCACGCACTGAGGCATCCATCAGCACAGGCTGAGAGCTTTCATCACAAACTACAGAAGTGCAGCCTAGTTTCTTTTGCAAGTGTTCTCTAAGTAAAAATCAACTGTTTGGGGATATATATCCTTCTTTCAAATATTCTCTTAGTCTCTGTTGTTATATTCAAAACACTGAGTGTACAAATAAAGGGGAAAGTGCCACAGTTCATGTAATACACCAAAGAAATTTCATTTCCAGGGTGAATTGAATTGGAAAAAAGTCATTTTCTTAAGAAATTATAGTGTATAATAAAGCTTATACAGAGGAATATGCCTTTGCCCCAAGGAGCTACTTGCATCTCATTCCTTGTAAGATGAAAGTGGTGAAATTGAATAAAATAAAACAAATATTTTGTTACCACCCTAACTGCATGCAAGTATAGATATCCAGTTTTGCTGTTGTCACCTCTTGATCAGCCTTTTTCTGCCAAGCCCTCAGTCACCAGCCTGTCTATACCTTGTGCCTCTCCCTGTGTATCAGATCAGATCAGATCAGCCCAGACCTCTTGCTCACTTGAGGTTACTGCAGGGAAAGTGATCCATTTCAGGGGAGAATATAATATAATGATCTTCAGAAAAGGAAGGATTCTTTTTTCTTAAATTCTAAGGAAGCTGTTCTTTGTGGCATAAGATGTCAGTTGCAGCTCGATTAAAGTGGAGAATGACATATTTTGTCTCTGACAGACCAGTTTTTTCCCATCACCAGCTAGGGACTTATCTATGAATACCATGAATATATATGACAGCTTAAAGCTTGTGTAGTTGAGTTTTCTTCCCCTTAGCTGTTATATATTCAACAGATTCATTATGCATACAGAATAATATGAGATACATGAGGACCTTTGTAGGAGCTTATATTACCATTATTAATATTAATCACTTGAGGCACCATCATCCTCTTACTTTGCAAACTCAAATGTCAATAGAGTAAATTGCATCTTTTCTTTTTTTCTTTTTTTTTTTTCCTCTCATGAGCAAAGAGGATAAACTTTAAAAGAAAATAAGGAAGATTTTTTTTTCATTTTTTTTTCAAACAATGAAAAGTATCTGGAGGCAGCTTTTCAAATGCTCCCACTACAGAAAAAAAACTAAAAAGGTGTGAAAATTAGCATTTTAGAAGTGGAAGTACTTTACATTCTTTCAGCTGGCCCTCAGGGCTTCAGTCCTTTTCCCTGACCCAATACCAGATCTGAATTCCCTCCATCCCTCACTGCTCCCCCACAATGTCTACAATCCCTCCTAAGTCCCACCCTCCCTCCCTTCCTTCCCAATTGTGATTGCTTTCTTCTCTCTCCCAAGTGGGACTGAAGCATCCTCTCTTGGTCACTTCAGCTTGTTGAGCCTTTTGAATTCTGTTGACTGTATCTTTTGTGTTCTCTATGTTTGTCTTTTTTTCCTAATATCCACTTATTAGTGAGTACATACCATGCATGTACTTTTGGGTCAGAATTAGCTCACTCAGGATCATATTTTCAGTTCCATCCATTTGCCTGCAAAACTCAAGATTCTTAATAGCTGAGTAGTATTCCATTGTATAAATTAACCACATTTTCTGTATCCATTCTTCTTTTGTGGGACATCTAGGTTGTTTCCAGCTTTTGGCTATCATAAATAAGGCTGCTATGAACACAGTGGAACAGGTGGCCCTGTGACATGGTGGGACATATTTTTGGTATATTCCCAAGAATGGTATAGCTGGGTCTTCAGGTAGATCTTTTTCCAGTTTTCTGAGGAATCTCCAGATTGATTTCCAGAGTGGTTGTATTGGTTTGCAATACCACCAGCAATGGAGGAATGTTATTCTTTTTCCACATCCTCTCCAACATGTGTTGTCATTAGGTTTTAATCTTAGTCATTCTGACTTCTGTAAGGTGGAATCTCAGGGTTGTTTTGATTTGCATTTCTTTGATCACTAAGGACTTTGAACATTTCTTTAGGTGTTTGTCAGCCATTTGAGATTCCTCAGTTGTGAATTCTAAGTTTAGTTCTATACCCCGTTTTTTGATTGGGTTGTTCAGTTTTTTTGGTGGTTAATTTCTTGAGTTCTTTATATATTTTGGATATTAGCCCTCTTTCAGATGTGAGTTTAGTGAAGAAGTTAGCTTCTTTGACTAAAAGAAGCTTTCCAGTTTTATGAGGTCCCATTTATCAATTCTTATGAGCTATTGGAGTTCTACTTAATATTCCCCTGTGTGCCAAAGAGTTCAAGGCTCTTTCCCACTTTCTCGTCTATTAGATTCAGTGTATCTGTTTTTATGTTGAGGTCCTTGATCCACTTGGACTTGAGAAAATATGAGGTTAGGGGGAGCCTGAAGAATGCACCAGAGTCCTGAGAGCCCAGAATTCATAGGGAAGAACCTTTGATGAAATGTCTGAGAGTAGGGAGAGGAACTTCTAGAGCCCATCTCCAGCAGGAAGACAGAACATCAAGTGAAGGATGGGGTTGCCATCCAACAATCACACCTCTGACAAATGATTGTTTGTGTCTGAAAGAATTACAGGGAAATACAAAAGTGGACACTCACAGTCATCTATTGGATGGAACACAAGGCCCCAATGAAGAAGCTAGAGAAAGTGCCCAAGGAGCTAAAGGGGTCAGCAACACTATAGGAGGAGCAACAATATAAACTAACCAGTACCCCACAGAGTTGTGTCTCTAGTTGCATATGTAGCAGAGGATGGCCTAGTTGGCCATAAATGGGAGGAGAGGCCCTTGGTATTGCGAAGATTATATGCCCCACTACAGGGGAATCCCAGGGCCAGGAAGTGGAAGTGGGTGGGTTGGGGAGCAGGGCAAGGGGAGGATATAGGGGGCTTTGGGATAGCATTTGAAATGTAAATGAAGAAAATATCCAATTTAAAAAAAAAGAAAATGTGTATGTGCACATGGGATAAAAAAGAATTACAGGGATTTTGGGCACAAACTTGGTGGACCATCCCAAGATCCCCAGAGGACTCTTCATACCACAGGAACCCTAGCACTCCCAGGATCTTAGAGAGATCTGAGGAGAGTCGATTCCAGAGAGGTCTTTGACTCTGGGACTAAAGTAAGAGCACCATCTTGTATCCCAGGTCTCTCAGAGACTAGTCCACTCAGGAGAGCCCATAGGCCATAGAAACAACAGAGCTCATTGGACAGTGTCCCTTCGGGCCTTCATCTTCAGCCAGGAGGTAGATCTGAGCTCCAGACCTCTGTATCCTTTTCCTGCAAAAAGAGAGCTTACCTGCAGAGAGTGCTCTGACCACTGGAACTCAAGAGAGTTGGATTCTCTTATGCAGATAGAGGCTAACAAAATCACAGGAGGAACAAGCTCCAGCCAGAGACAGCTAGAAGATATAACACCAGAGATTACCAGATGGAGAAAAGCAAATGTAACAATCTTACTAACAGAAACCAAGACCACTTGCTATCATGAGAACCCAATATGTTCCTCCACCCCCACCCCTACAGTGAGTCATGGAAACACCAACACACCTGAAAAGCAAGATTCTGATTTAAAATCATATGTTATGATGCTGGTAGAGGATTTTAAGAAAGGTATTAATAACTCATTTAAAGAAGTACAGGAGAACACTGCTACACAGGTAGAAGTCCTTAAAGAGGAAACACAAAAGTGCCCTTAAAGAATTACAGGAAAACACAATCAAACAGGTGATGGAATTGAACAAAACCATCCAAGAGCTAAAAATGGAAGTAGAAACAATAAAGAAAACACAAAGGGAGACAACTCTGAAGATAGAAATCCTAGGAAAGGAATCAGGAACAATAGATGTAAGCATCAGCAACAGAATACAAGAGATGGAAGAGAGAATCTCAGGTACAGAGGATTCCATAGAGAACATGGACACAAAAATCAAAGAAAATGCAAAATGCAAAAAGATCTTACCTCAAAACATTCAGGAAATCCAGGGGACATAATGAGAAAACCAAACCTAAGGATAATGGGACTAGATGAGAATGAAGATTTTCAACTTAAAGGACCAGTAAATATCTTCAATAAAATTGTAGAAGAAATCTTCCCTAACCTAAAGAAAGAGATGCCCATCAACTTACAAGAAGCCTACAGAACTACAAATAGACTACACCAGAAAAGAAATTCCTCCCAACACATAATAATCAGAACAACGAATGCACTAAATAAAGACAGAATATTAAAAGCATTTAGGGAAAAAAGTCAAGTAACATATAAATGCAGACCTATTAGAATTAAACCAGACTTCTCACCAGAGACTATGAAAGCCTGAAGAACCTGGACAGATGTTATACAGACCCTAAGAGAACACAAATGCTAGCCCAGGCTACTATACCTAGTAAAAATCTCAATTACCATAGATGGAGAAGCCAAAGAATTCCATGATACAACCAAATTCACAAAGTATCTTTCCACAAATCAAAACCTTCAAATCATAATAAAGGGAAAACTCCAACACAAGGAGGGAAATAATGTCCTAGAAAAAGCAAGAAAATAATACTTCAACAAACCTAAAAGAAGACAGATACAAGAAGAGAATCCCAATACTAGCAACAAACAGGAAGCACCAATTTCTTTTCCTTAATATCTCTTAATAACGATGGACTCAACTCCCCTATAAAAAGATATAGACTAACAGACTGGCTACATGAACAGGACCCAATATTTTGCTGCATACAGACACTAATTCAGAATAAAATGCTGGAAAACAATTTTCCAAGCAAATAGTCCAAAGAAACAAGTTGGAGTAGCCACTCTAATATCAAATAAAATCAATTTCCAACCAAAAGTTATCCAAAAGGCAAGGAGGGGCACTTCATACTCATCAAAGGTAAAATCTGCCAAGATAAACTCTCAACTCTGAATATCTATGCTCCAAGTGCAAGGGCAGCTACTTTTATTAAGGTAACTATGGTAAAGCTCAAAGCACACATTATAGCTCACACAATAATAGTGGGAGACTTCAACACCCCACTCTCTTCAATGGACAGATCCTGGAAACAGAATCTAAACACAGACACATGGACATTAACAGAAGTAATGAAACAAATAGATTATACAGATATCTACTAAATATTTTATCCTAAAACAAAAGGATATACCTTCTTTTCAGAACCTCATGGTACCTTCTCCAAAACTGACCATATAATTGGTCAAAAAACAGGCCTCAACAGATAAAAAAATATTGAAATTATCCCATGCATCCGATCAGATCTCCATGAACAAAGGCTGATCTTCAATAACAACATAAATAATAGAAAGCAAACATTCACATGGAATCTGAATAATACTCTAATCAATGATACCTTCGTCAAGGAAAAAATAAAGAAAGAGATTAAAGACTTTTTAAGTTAAAGGAAAATGAAGCCACAACATACCCAAACTTATCGGACACAATGAAAGCAGTCATAAGAGGAAAACTCATAGCTGTGAGGACTGCCAAAAAGAAACTAGACAGAGCATACACTAGCAGCTTGACAGCACACCTAAAAGCTCTAGAACAAAAGGAAGCAAATTCAACCAAGAGGAGTAGGGGACAGGAAATAATCAAACTCAAGGCTGAAGTTAACCAAGTGGAAAGAAAAGGAACTATTCAAAGAATCAACCAAACCAGGAGCTAGTTCTTCGAGAAAAATCAACAAGATAGAAAAACCCTTAGCCAGACTAACTAGAGGGCATAGGGACAGTATCCTAATTAACAAAACCAGAAAAGAAAAGGAAAACATAACAACAGAACATGAGGAAATTCAAAACACCATCAAATCCTACTCCACAAAGCTATACTCAACAAAACTGGAAAACCTGGGTGAAATGGAGAATTTTCTAGACATATACCAGGTACAAAAGTTAAATCAAGATCAGATTAATGATCTAAACAGTCCCATATTCCCTAAAGAAATAGAAGCAATCATAAATAGTCTCCTAACTAAAAAAAAAAAAAAAAAAAAAAAGCCCAGGATCCTATGGGTTTAGAGCAGAGTTCTATTAGACCTTTAAAGGAGACCTAATCCCAATTCTCCTCAAACTACTCCACAAAATAGAAACAGAAAGTACTCTACCCAATTTATTCTATGAAGCCACAATTATTCTGATGCCTAAACCACATAAAGACCAAACAAAGAGAACTTCAAATTTCCCTTATGAACATCAATGCAAAAATACTCAATAAATCCTTGCAAACCTAAACCAAGAACACACCAAAAAGATCATCCATCAGGATCAAGTTTGCTTCATCCCAGGGATTCAGGGATGATTTAATGTACGGAAATCTTGTAACATAATCCACTAAAGAAACAAACTCAAAGATAAAAAACATATGATCATCTCATTAGATGCTGAGAAAGCATTTGACAAAATCCAAAGGCCTTCATGACAAAAGATTAGGAATTCAAGGCCCATACCTAAACACAATAAAAGCAATATACAGCAAACCAGTAGCCAACATGAAACTAAATGAAGAGAAGCTGGAAGCATTCCCACTAAAATCAGGGACTAGACATGGCTGCCCACTTTCTCCCTACCTATTCAATATAGTACTTGAAGTCTTAGGCAGAGCAATTCGACAACAAAAGAAGATCAAGGGGATACAACTTGGAAAGGAAGAAGTCAAAATATCACTATTTGCAGATGATAGCATATGTAAGTGACCCTAAAAATTCCACCAGAGAACTCCTAAACCTGATAAACAGTTTCAGTGCAGTAGCTGGATATAAAATTAACTCAAACAAATCAGTGGCCTTTGTCTACACAAAAGATAAACAGGATGAGAAAGAAATTAGGGAAACAACACCCTTCACAATAGTCACAAAAAAATATAAAAAACCTTGGTGTACTCTAAAGAAGTAAAAGATCTGTATGATAAGAACTTCAAGTATCTGAAAAAAAGATATCAAAGAATTTCTTAGAAGATGGAAAGACCTCCCATACTCATGAATTGGCAGGATTAACATAGTAAAAACAGCTATCTTACCAAAAGCAATCCCCAGATTCAGTGAAATACCCATCAAAATTCCAACTCAATTTTTCACAGACTTAAAAAGGGCAATTTGCAAATTCATCTGGAATAACAAAATACCTAGGATAGTAAAAACTATTCTCAACAATAAAAGAACCTCTGGGGGAATCACCATGCCTGACCTCAAGCTGTTTTACAGAGAAATTGTAATAAAACCTGCAAGGAACTGGTACAGCAACAGACAGGTAGATCAATGAAATAGAGTTGAAGACCCAGATATGAACCCACACACCTATGGTCACTTGATCTTTGACAAAGGAGCTAAAACCATCTAGTGGACAAAATACAGCATTCTCAAACAATGGTGCTAACTTATCATGGTGGTTATCATGTACATGAATGTGAATTGATCCATTCTTATCTCCTTGTACAAAGCTCAATTCTAAGTGGATCAAGGAACACCACAGAAAACCAGAGACTCAGAAACTTATAGAGGAGAAAGTGGGGGAAAGCTTCGAAGATATGGGCACAGGGGGAAAATCCTGACAGAACACCAATGGCTTGTGCTGTAAGATGGAGAATCTACAAATGGGACCTCATAAAATTGCAAACCTTTTGTAAGGCAAAAGATACTGTCAATAAGACAAAAAAGCCACCAACAGATTGGGAAATCTTAAACCCGATAGGGGACTAATTTCCAATATATTCAAATAACTCAAGAATCTGGACTCCAAAAAAATCAAATATCCCCATGAAAAAATGGGGCACAGGGCTAAACAAAGATTTCTTAACTGAGGAATATGGAATGGCTGAGAAGCACCTGAAAACAATGTTCAACATCCTTAATCATCAGGGAAATGCAAATCAAAACAACCTTGAGATTCTACCTCACACCAGTCATAATGGCTAAGATCAAAAATTCACGTGTCAGCAGATTCTGGCAAGTATGTGGAGAAAGAGGAACACTGCTGGTGTGATTGCAAACTTGTACAACCACTCTAGAAATCAGTCTGACAGTTCTTCAGATAATTGGATATAGTGCTACCAGAAGATTTAGCAATACCTCTACTGGGCATATATCCAGAAGATGTTCCAACTGGTAATAGGAACACATGCTCCACTATGTCCATAATAACCTTATTTAGAATAGCCAGAAACTGGAAAGAACCCAGATGTTCCTCAACAGAGGAATGTATACATTTACACAATGGAATACTACTCAGCTACTAAAAACAATTAATTTATGAAATTCGTAGCAAATGGATGGATCTGGCGGGTATCATCCTGAGTGAGGTAACCCAATCATAAAAGAACTCACATGATATGCACTCAGTGATATGTGGATATTAGCCCAGAAACTTAGAATACCCAAGATACAATTTGTAAAACACATGAATCTCAAGAAGAAGGAAGACTAAAGTGTGGATACTTTGTCCCTCCTTAGAGTGGGAACCAAATACCCATGGAAGGAGTTACAGAGACAAAGTTTAAAGATGAGATGAAAGGATGGACCATCCTGAAATTGCCCCAAGCAGTGATCCATCCCATAATCAGTCACCAAACCCAGACCTTAATGCATATGCCAGCAAGATTTTGCTGAAAGTACCCTGATAGCTGTCTCTTGTTAGGCTATGCCAGTGCCTGGCAAACACAGAAATAGATGCTCACAGTCAGCTATTGAATGAAACACAGGACCCCCAATTGCGGAGCTAGAGAAAGTACCCAAAAAGCTAAAGGGGTCTGCAAGCCTATAGGTGGAGCAACAATATTAACTCACAGTATCCCCAAAGCTCTTGTCTATAGCTGCATATGTAGCAGAAGCTGGCCTAGTTGGCCATCATTGGGCAGAGAGGCCCCTTGGTCTTGAAAACTTTATATGCCCTAGTATAGGGGAATGACAGGGACAAGAAGTTGGTCTTGAAAACTTTATATGTCCTAGTATAGGGGAATGACAGGGACAAGAAGTCAGAGTGCAAGTAGGAGAGCAAGACTGAGGTCGGGTATAGGGGACTTGATAGGATTGAAATGTAAATGAAATATCTAATAAAATAATTGAAAAAAAATATTTGTTCATGTAGTGGATTACCTTAATTGAGTTAATATATTAAACTAATATTCTATCCCTGGGAGGAAGCCCACTTGATCTTGGTGAATGATGATTTTGATGTGTTCTTGATTCTGTTTGGGAGAATTTTATTGAGTGTTTCTGCATCAATATTCTAAAGCAAATATGGTCTAAAGTTCTCTTTCTTTGTTGTGTCTTTTTGTGGTTTAGGTATCTGAGTAACTGGCTTCATAGAAAGAATTAGCAAGTGTTCTACTTGCTCCTATAATTCTGTTGAAGATCATTTCTGGTCGTTCGAGCTCAGAATCTTTTTTTTTTAATTCCTATTATTCTTTTGTTTGGCATTCTCATTGTGTCCTGGACTTCTGGAATGCTATTGGTTAGGAGTTTTTTTAAGCTTTGTATTTTCTTTGACAAGTGTGTCAATATCCTAAGGTATCTTCTATAACCAAGATTCTCTCTTCTATCTCTTGTATTCTGTTATTGATGCTTGCCACTGTAGCTCCTGACCTTTTCCCTAGGTTTTCCTTTTTCATGGTTGCCTCCGTTGGTGATTTCTTTATTGTTTCTACCTCCATTTTTTTAGACCTTGATCTGCTTTTTTCCATTCCTTCACAAGTTTGATTGTCTTTTCCTGTATTTCTTTAAGTGCTTTATTTGTTTCCTCTTTCTGGGCTTCTACCTGTTTATCAGTTTTTTCTGTTTTGTGTTGTTTTTGTTTGTTTGTTTGTTTTTTGTATTTCTTTCAGTGGGTTATTTATCCTCCTTAAAGTATTTTATTGTACTCCTGAGATAGGATTTTAGGTCAGCATAAAGTTTTTCAGGTCTCTTCAATTATCCAGGGCTTGCTAAGTTGAGAGAACTAGGTTCTAATTATGCCAAAGCATATTGGCTTCTGTTGCTTATGGTCTTGCATTTACCTCTTGACATCTGGTAATCTCTGGTGTTAACTGGCCTGAACATCTATGTGTCCCTGATTTACTTTAGGTCTCCTGGAAGACCTGTGTCCTTGGCAGCAGCAGATCTCCTGGGAATCCTTCAGCCTGTGAGATATTCAGAGGGACAGACAAGCTGATGAGTTACTTACCTAGAATGTACATGTTTAAAAGGAGTTGGAGTTTGAGCAGAGATAAGGGCTCCTGCATCCACTGGGCTCCTTGCAGTTCACCAATGCTGAGGTTATTTGGGCAGATCCCTTGCTTCTTGCCCTGGGAGCAGCATATTTACCAGGAGACCTTTGGACTGTGAGGACTGTTGTCCTTAATGCAATATATCTCCTGGGAGACCTTCAGAATGAGGAGTTTTCAGAGGGGTGGACAGGCTGCAGATCTGTCCCTAAGGAAGCCTCGGGCCAGAAGGTCTGAGAAGATAATATAATCTTTAGAGTTTGATTAGAAAGTTCTGATGATGTCTACTAGACACATTTTTATGATGTCATTTACTTATAATATTTCTTTGTTTCTTTTTTGTCTGTATTACCTGTATAGAAGGAAAATGGAAGTACTAGGATCATCCACTAAATGATCACTTTCTTTTCTATTGTCCACAAAAACTATTATTTCTTCTATTTCTTAATTAACTTTTCCTGTTGAGACTTTCTTCTGAGCTATTTGAATTACTAAGTTTTTAATTTTGAAATTCTCTTTGTTAATTTTCATTTTCAAATCTTGAGTCGATTTTATTATTCAATCTAGTTGTTTATTTATATTTTCCTGCTCCTCATGCAGAGATCTTTTATGCCTTCCTTGAGTTCCTAGAACACACTTTTAAAAAAATTTTTATTACATATTTTCCTCAATTACATTTCCAATGCTATCCCAAAAGTTCCCCATACCCTCCCCCTCACACCCCTATCCACCCATTCCCACTTTTTGGCCCGGGTGTTCCCCTGTACTGGAGCATATAAAGTTTGCATGTCCAATGGGCCTCTCTTTCCAGTGATGGCCTACTAGGCCATCTTTTGATACATATGAAGCTAGAGTCAAGAGCTCCCGGGTACTGGTTATTTCATAATGTTGTTGCAACTACAGGGTTGCAGATCTCTTTAGCTCCTTGGATACTTTCTCTAGCTCCTCCATTGGGGGCCCTGTGATCCATCCAATATCTGACTGTGAGTATCCACTTATGTGTTTGCTAGGCCCCGGCCTAGTCTCACAAGAGACAGCTATATCAGGGTCCTTTCAGCAAACGCTTGCTAGTGTATGCAATGGTGTCATCGTTTGGAGGCTAATTATGGGATGGATCCCTGGATATGGCAGTCTCTAGATGGTCCATCCTTTTGTCTCAGCTCAAAACTTTGTCTCTGTAACTCCTTCCATGGGTGATTGTTTCCAATTCTAAGAAGGGGCAAAGTGTCCACACTTTGGTCTTCGTTCTTCTTCAGTTTCATGTGTTTTACAAATTGTCTCTTATATCTCGGGTATACTAAGTTTCTGGGCTAATATCCACTTATCATTGAGTACATATCATTTGAGTTCTTTTGTGATTGTGTTACCTCACTCAGGATGATGCACTCCAGGTCCAACCATTTGCCTAGGAATTTCATAAATGCATTATTTTTAATAGCTGAGTAGTACACCATTGTGTAAATGTACCACATTTTCTAGAAGAGCTCCCTCACCTGCATTCGTTCGGTATGTCAGGGCCCATGAACCTCACTCCTAAGTTAACATTATATTTTTTACTGGCTGTTTGTTCTTCCCATATGAAATCTTTCTGTGTTAGGATTATCAAGCTGCCTCAACTTGACTCAAGCAATAATTGCAATATTTTGCCTTATCAGCATATGTATTAGTCAATAATGAGTCTACATAATTCATCTGGTAAGAATTTACTGCTAGACTAATGTGGGTCAGGAATTTTTGGAAGAAGCTATAATGGACTGTGTCTTACACATCATTGTAAGGCTATGAAGATGTACCATGACTCTTGACAGGCTTATATATATATATTTTTTTTTTTAAATTAAGGATGGCTTATAGGTCAGTTAAGTCCATTTTCATCATGGTGAGAAGCATGACTCCATACAGGTAAACATGATACTAGAGACGTAGCTGAGAACTGTATATTTGGATAGGTAGGCAGTAGGAAGAGAAAGACACTGGGGCTGGTTTGATTATTTCAAAGCCCCAAGTGCACACCCAGTTTTATGCTTTCTCTACCAAGTCCACATCTACTCTGATAAACCCATACCTCTGAATTGTAGTTAAGTAGCATATTTAGAAAGTCCACATAATCTAAAATTAACTCAACACTGCTTAAAAGTGAGAAGTTCAAAACCTCTTCTGAAACTCAAGGGAATCTCTTAACTGTAATCTCCTACAACTGTTAAATTAAAGAAAGAAAGAAAGAAAGAAAGAAAGAAAGAAAGAAAGAAAGAAAGAAAGAAAGGAAGGAAGGAAGGAACGAAGGAAGAAAGAAAGAAAGAAAGAAAGAAAGAAAGAAAGAAAGAAAGAAAGAAAGAAAGCAGATCATGTGCTTCTTACATACAATAGCACATCCCATTACCATTCTAAAACTGATGAAAGGGAACATACAGGGAAAAAACAAAACAAAACAAAAACAACACCAACAACAATAACAACAACAACAAAAACAGATCCAAAGCAAGACTAGAAAACATCTGGGCAAATTCCAACATCTGTATCGTCCCAACTGATGTCAACGTACTCTTCAGATCTCCAGCTCATTCTACCTTTATTGACTGCAACACACTTCTCTCCCATGGACTCATTCACTTCCTGCTAGCAGGTCTCCTTGTTAGATATACCACAACTCAGTCATGTTTAATATTATGGGTACTCCAAGGCAATCTAGGCTTTATCTTATCACATATTTACCTTAACACATTGGGTTCATTGGGCCTCCAAGGGACACACTTGAAACACACCTGGTCACAATAGCTTTCCTTAGCATCAAAAGGAAATTCTATCATCCCTTTCTTGTGTCCTTGACTATAAAGTCACAATCACATGTTTGAAGCTGCCAAATACTTCTAGCACTGAATCATGGCCCTCTCATTCAAATACACTTTCAATCACTTTTGGTTTTGGTGGTTTCCTTCACTGCCTAATCTTGGCTCCCATTGAATTTGTTCTAAGACCAAGATTGCCTCAAACTTAGAAATCCACCTGACACTGCCTCTGCCTCAAACTATCAAGTGATAAAAAAAGGGCACAATTTTACTTCATTCTGTTTCAGAGCATTGCTGCCTGAGATATTGCCTTGATGTTACCAATACTTTTAACCCTTTAGGATCAGCCTTTTATTTAAACTTTTTTTTCTTATGCTCTTTTCTCTTTAAAGTGTACACTTTGTGCTTTCTTGAGTTCAGCTTGGTTCTTTTTTATTGTGGCTATGCATAAGACTGACCACTATTAGTCTCACATCATAGATAATACTAGGCTTATTTGAAAACTATAATAAGGGTGAGTGGAACTCAACATGTGTTACAAAACATCCAGCAGGGGCCTGTGCCAGCAGGAAAGGGGACACAGGAAACCCACTCAACCAATGGCTGGGTTCTTTCCATTAGGCACTAGCCCCGGGCCACCTTGGGCACAAACTCCTGGGACAGTTCCCAAAGGACTCTCCATACCTCAGGCACCCCAGCACACCCAGGATCGTAAGATCACTGTGGAGAGTCAGCCTCCAGAGAGGTCTCTGATTCTGGGACTAGGGTGAGAGAGACATTTTGTATCCTGGGTTTCTCAAAGAACAGACCCCACAGGAGAGCACATGGGCTTCAGAATCAACATAGCTTCTTGGACAGGGTCCCTCTGAACCTTCATCTTCAGGCAGGAGGTGTATCTAAGCACCAGACCTCTATGCATCTTTCCTGAAAGAGTAGAGCTGGCCCTCAGAGAGTGCTCTGACCACTGGGACTCAGGAGAAAGTTGAACTACCAGGAGTGCTGAGAGAGGCTAACAGAATCACGGGATAAACAAGCTCCAGATACAGACAACTAGAATATCTAACACCAGAGATTACCACATGGGGAAAGGCAAACATACGAATCTTACTAACAGAAACCAAGACTACTCAGCAGCATCAGAATCGAGTACTCCAACCACAGCAAGTCATGGATACCCAAACACACCCAAAAAGTAAGATTCTGATTTAAATTCATGTCTTATTATACTGGTAGAGGATTTTAAGAAAGGCATTAATAACTCACTTAAAGAAGTACAGGAGAACACTCCTAAAAAGGTAGAAATCCTTAAAGAGGAAACACAAAAATCCATTAAAGAATTACAGGAAAACACAAACAAAGTGGTGATGAAATTGAACAAAATCATCCAAGAACTAATAATGGAAGCACAAACAATAAAGAGAATGCAAAGGGAGACAACACTGGAGATAGAAATCCTAGGAAAGAAATCAGGAACCATGGATGTGAGCATCAGCAACAGAATACAAGAGATGGAAGAGAGAATCTCAGGTGCAGAATATTCCTTAGAAAAAAAATGGACATAACAATCAATGAGAATGCAAAATGCAAAAAGATCCTAACTCAAAATATCCAGGAAATCCAGGACACAACGAGAAGACCAAACCTAAGGATAATAGATATAGATGAGAATGAAGATTTTCTACTGAAAGGACCAGTAAATATCTTCAACAAATTTATAGAATAAAACTTCCCTCACCTAAAGGAAGAGATGCCCATGAACATAGAAGAAGCCTACAGAACTACAAATAGACTGCATCAGAAAAGAAATTTCTCTGGACACATAATAATCAGAACAACAAACACAATAAATAAAGATGGAAAATGAAAAGCAGAAAGTGAGTAAGGTCAAGTAACACATGAATGCAGATCTATTAGAATTAAACCAGATTTCTCACCAGAGACTATGAAAGCCAGAAGATCCTGGGCAGATGTTATACAGACCCTAAGAGAACACAAATGCCACCCTAGGATGGATAAACCGAAGTATTCCATGAAAAAAACAAATTCAAACAATATTTTTCTATAAATCCAGCCCTTCAACGAATAATAAAGGGAAAACTCCAACACAAGGAGGGAAATTATGCCCTAGAAAAAGGAAGAAAACAATCCTTCAACAAACCTAAAAGAAGATAGCTACAAGAACAGAATCCCAACTCTAACAACACAAATAACAGGAAGCAACAATTATTTTTCCTTAATATCTCTAAATATTAATGGACTCAATTCCCCAATAAAAAGACATAGACTAACAGTCTGGCTACAATATCAGGACCCAACATTTTGTTGCATACAGGAAACCCACCTCAGGGACAAAGACAGACACTACCTCAGAATGAAAGGCTAAAAAACAATTTTCCAAGCAAACAGTCCAAAGAAACAAGTTGGAGTAGCCATTCTAATATCAAATTAAATCGACTTCCAAACCAAAAGTTATCAAAAAACACAAGGAGGGGCACTTCATAATCATCAAAGTTAAAAATTTCCAAGATGAGCTCTCAATTCTGAATATCTATGCGCTAAATGCAAGAGAATCCACATTCATTAAGGAAACTATAGTAAGCTCAAAGCACACATTGCACCTCACACAATAATAGTGAGAGACTTCAGCACCCCACTCTCATCAATGGACAAATCCTGGAAAAAAGAAACTAAACAGAAATATATGGAAACTAACAGAAGTTATGAAACAAATGGATTTAACATATATCTACATAACATTTTATCCTAAATCAAGAGGATATACCTTCTTCTCATGGTACCTTGTCAAAAATTGATCATATAGTTGGTCACAAAACAGGCCTCAACAGATACAAAAATATTGAAACTATTCCATTCATCCTATCAGATCATCACAGACTAAGGTTGATCTTCAATAACAACATAAATTATAGAAAGCCAACATTCACGTGGAATGAAACACATTCTACTCAATGATAACTTGGTCAAGAAATACAGAAAGAAATTAAGGACTTCTTAGAGTTTGATGAAAATGAAGCCACAACATACCCAAACTTATGGGAAACAATGAAAGCAGACCTAAGATGAAAACTCATAGTTCTGAGTGACAAAAAAACAGAAACTAGAGAGAAATTATACACTAGTACCTTGAGAGCACACCTGAAAGCTCTAGAACAAAAGGAAGCAAATTCACCCAAGAGGAGAGGAAGGCAGGAAATAATCAAACTCAGGACTGAAATCAACCAAGGGGAAACAAATAGTTCTATAAAAAGAATCAACCAAACCTGGAGTTATTTATTTATTTATTTATTTATTGAGAAAATCAACAAGATAGATAAACCCTTAGTCAGACAAACTAGAGGACACAGGGACAGCATCCTAATTAACAAAATCAGAAATGAAAAGGGAGACTTAACAACAGAACCTGAGGAAAACCATCATCATTAGATTCTACTACAAAAGGCTATACTCAACAAAACTGAAAAACCTGGATGAAATGAACAATTTTCTAAACAGATATCTGGTACCAAAGTTAAATCAGGATTAGATTAATGATCTAAACTGTCCCATATCCTCTAAAGAAATAGAAGCAGTCATTAATAGGTTTCCAACCAAAAAAGCCCCTGACCAGATAGGTTTAGTGCAGAGTTCTATCAGACCTTTAAAGTAGACACAATTCCAATTCTCCTCAAAATATTCCACAAAATAGAAACAGAATTTATTCTACCCAATTCATTCTAAGAAGCCAAAATTACTCTGATACCTAAACCATATAAAGACTCAACAAAGAAAGAGAACTTCAGAACAATGTCCCTTATGAATACTGATGCCAAAGTACTCAATAAAATTCTCACAAACCGAATACAAGAACACCTCAAAAGGATCGACCATCATGATCAAGTAGGCATCATCTCAGGGATGCAGGGACGGCTACTATAAGGAAATCCATCAATGTAATCCACTATATAAATAAACTCAATACAAAAAAAAAAAAAACACATGTTCATCTCAGTAGATGTTGAGAAACCATTTGACAATATCCAACACCCATTCACAATAAAAGTCTTTGAAAGATCAGGAATTCAAGGTCCATATCTAAACATAATACAAGCAATATACAGCAAACCAGGAGCCAACATCAAACTAAATGGAACGAAACTTGAAGCAATCCCTCTAAAATCAGGGACTAGACAAGGCTTCCTCCTTTCTCCGTACCTATTTAATATAGTACTTGAAGGCCTACAGAGAGCAATTATACAACAAAAGAAGATCAAAGGGATACAAATTGGAAAGCAAGAAATCAAAATATCACAATTTGCAGATGATATGATAGTATATATACATTACCCTAAAAATTGCACCAGAGAATCCCTAAACATGATAAACAGCTTAGTGCAGTAGCTGGATATAAAATTAACTCAAACAAATTAGTGGCCTTTCTCTACACAAAGGATAAACAGGATGAGAAAGAAATTAGGGAAACAACATCCTTCACAATAGTCACAAATAACATAAAATACCTTAGTTAGACTCTAACTAAGCAATTGAAAGATTGTATGATAAGAACTTCAGATCTCTGAAGAAAGAAATCAAAGACAATCTCAGAAGATGGAACGATCTCCCGTGCTCATGGATTGGCAGGATTAATATAGTAAAAATGGCTATCTTACCAAAAAGCAGTCTACAGATTCAATGCAACCCCCATCAAAGTTCCAACTCAATTTTTTACTGAGATAGAAAGGGCAATTTGCAAATTTATCTGGAATAACAAAAAAACCTAGGATAGTAAAAACTATTCTCGAAAATAAATGAACCACGGGTGGAAACACCATGCCAGATATCAAGCTTTACTACAGAGTAATGATGCTAAAAACTGCATGGTACTGGTACAATGACATACAGGTAGATCAATGGAATAGAATTGAAGACTGAGAAATGATCCCACACAGCTATGGTCACTTGTTCTTTGACAAAGGAGCTAAAACCATCCAGTGGAAAAAAGACGGCATTTTTAACAAATGGTGTTGGCTCAACTGGTGGTTATCATGTAGAAGAACGCAAATTGATACATTCTTAACTCCTTCTAAAAAGCTCAAGTCTATGTTGATCACAAGTAACTCCACATAAAACCAGAGACACTGAAACTTATAGAAGAGAAAGTGGCGGGAACCCTCGAAGATACGGGCACAGGGGAAAAATTCTTGAAGAGAACAACAATGGCTTGTGATATAAAATGGAGAATCAAAAATTGGGACCTCATAAAATTGCAAAGCTTTTGTAAGGCAAAAAGCACTGTCAATAAGATAAAAAGGCCACCAACAGATTGTGGAAGATCTTTACCAATCCTAAACCTGAAAGGGGACTAATATCCATTTTATACAAAGAACTCAAAAAGCTGTATGCAGAAACTCAAATAACCCCATTAAAAAAAAGTGATACAGAGCTAAACAAAGAATTTTCAACTGAGGAATACCAAATGGAGTTGAAGAACTTGAAAATATTTTTCAATATCCTTAGTCATCAGGTAAATGCAAATCAAAACAACCCTGAGATTCCACCTCACACCAGTCAGAATGGCTAAGATCAAAAATTCAGGTGACTGTGGATTCTGGAGAGGATGTGGAGAAAAAGGAACACTGATCCATTGCTGGTAGGATTGCAAGCTTGTGCAACAATTCTGGAAATCAGTCTGAAGGTTCCTCAGAAAAGTGGACATAGTACTACCAGAGGATCCAGCAATTCCTCTCCTGATCATATACCTAGAAGATGTCCCAACTTGTAATAAGGACACATGCTACAGTATGTTTATAGCAGCCTTATTTATAGTAGCCAGAAGCTGGAAAGAACCCAGATGTCCTTCAACAGAGGAATGGATACACAAATTGTGGTACATTTACACAATGGAGTACCACTCAGCTATTAAAACAATGAATGTATGAAATTCTTAGGCAAATAGATGGATCTGTAGGATATCATCCTGAGTGAAGTAACCCAATCACAAAAGTACACACATGATATGCTCTCACTGATAAGTGGATATTAGCCCAGAAACTTAGAATACCCAAGATACAATTTGCAAAACACATGAAACTCAAGAAGAAAGAAGACCAAATTGTAGATACTTTGTTCTTTATTAGAATGGGAACAATCTACTCATTGAAGGAGTTAGAGAGACAAAGTTAGGAACTGAGACAGAAGGAAGGACCATCCAGTGACTGACCCACCTGGGGATCCATCCCATAAACAACCACTAAACCCAGACCTTATTGCATATGCCAGGAAGGTTTTGCTGATATAGCTATCTCTTGTGAGGCTATGACAGTGCCTGGCAAATAGAGAAGTAGATGCACACAGTCATCTATTGGATGGAACACAGGGCTCCCAATGAAAAAGCTAGATAAAGTACCCAAGGAACTAAAGGGGTCTGCATCCCTATGGGAGGAACAACCATATGAACTAACCAGTCCCTCCCCACCCCCCACCCCCCGAAGAGCTTGTGTCTCTAGTTGCATATGTAGCAGAGGATGGCATATTAGGCCATCAATCAGAGGAGAGGCCCTTGGTCTTGCAAAGATTATATGCCCCAGTACAGGGGAATACCAAGGCCTGGATGCTGGAGTAGGTGGGTTGTGGAGCAGGGCATGGGGAAGGTATAGGGTACTTCTAGGTTAGCATTTGAAATGTAAATGAAGACAATATCTAATAAAAAGATGCATTATTAACTTAAAAAAAAAGAAAGAAAAGAAAGAAAACTCTGACACATCTTGTAATCCAAAACTATTCCATTTAACCTCCACCATATTTTCAATAGGTACAGAGTCACATTTTTCACTAAAATACCACAGGAATGATCTCTAGTCCAGTTACTCAAAATCTTTTCCTCTGTATCCTCTTAAGTCAGGAAAACATTGATCAAAGAATCACCCTCTTCCATGTTTTTACTAGTCTGGCCACTTAATCCCCAACTAAATTGTTTAATTGGTTTTTTTTTTTTATTTTTTTAAAGATTTATTTCTTTATTATGTGTATAGTATTGTGTCTACATGTATGCCTATGTGCCATAAGACTGCATCACAATCTAGTATAGATGGTTGTGAACCAACAAGTGGTGTGCTGTGGCTTAAATTAGGGTTAGTGAATATTAACCTCTGACCTATCTCTCCAGCCCCTCAATTGCCTTCTTAATGTAAAATCTCAATGTCTGCATTCTTACAAGACACATGATAAGTGCTGTCATATCACTACCCAACTTCCAGTGTCAACTATGCTTAGTTTAGATTCTACTGAAACTCTTCTAAAAGGAAACCATTTAATTGATGCTGGCTTATAGTTCAGAGGTTTAGTCCATTATCATCATGGTAGGAAGCATGGCAGAATAAAGACAGACATACTTATGAAAATGTAGCTAAGAATCCTACATCTAGATTAGGAGACAAATAAAAACAAAGACTCTGTGCTTAGTTTTAGCATTTGAAACCCCAAAGTTCCCCCCTACAGCACACTGATACACTTGTTCCAACAAGACTACATCTACTCTAAGGTCATATCCCTTAATCCCTGTCTAGGACTGCTGCTTTTTAATGACCAAACATTCAAATATATGAACCATGCATCTTTCTTATTTCAACTACCATAGTAGGAATAGACAGAATTCACATGCTTCAAAGCTGACATGGAAATGTTAGTATCATATTGTATAAAGTCCAACCACTAAAATTTGAATTGCAAATCCAGCCATGCTGGCATTGTAGATCTTTTCCCAAGCATATGATATTTTATTTATCCTAGTTCTGTTTTAATGAAACAATATAATACCAACACAAAGATACAGAAGAATGACAAATGTATTTCATTTAATAAAAGCTAAATGTTGAAGGGAAGGTGTTAGGTGTCTACATGAGTAGAACCAAGAGGTTCTGTATGTAGCAGAAGAGACCTAGCAAAACAAACAGAGCTATTAAATAACAATTCAAATAATTCTGTGTTAAATACTTTTTAGGAATGTGTGCTGCAAAAATTTACTTTCTATGGGAAGATCATTTCCTGGTGAGGAAACAGACTCTGTGTGTGTCTGTGTGTGTGTGTTTGTTTGTGTGTGTGTATATCTATCTATCTATCTATCTATCTATCTATCTATCTATCTATCTATCTATCTATCTATCTATCTAGCTAGCTAGCTAGCTATAGATGATATAGATAGATAGATATAGATATAGATATAGATATAGATATAGATATAGATATAGATATAGATATAGATATAGATATAGATATAGATATAGATATAGATATAGATATAGATATAGATATAGATATAGATATAGATATAGATATAGATATAGATATAGATATAGATATAGATATAGATATAGATATAGATATAGATATAGATATAGATATAGATATAGATATAGATATAGATATAGATATAGATATAGATATAGATATAGATATAGATAGATATAGATATATGTGTGTGAAAAATATATGTACATGTATGAATATATGTATACTTGAATAAATGTGATTAATAAAATGTAGTATTGTATAATATAATTATTAAAAGTAGATAAGAACAACTCATAGTTAAACATGAATGTTGAATTTCAACCATTTTGAGTCATAGCAGAAGCTATGTCTAAAAGAACAATCATCAATAGAGACCTAGACTTGAATGTATAGCACTGTATATAATAAGCCTGACGGACCCTGGAGGAAAACAAAACAGATAGAAAATTCATACGTTAATAGCAGTGTATACGGTCAGGCTGTGGTGCAATATGGGACCCAAGTGAAACAATATTCTAGAACATCAGATCTCACCCTTTGGGTTAGAATGCCTTTGGGAGCCAAACAACTCTTTTACAAGAGTTACCTATTACATATTCTATAAATCAGATGCATACATTACAATTACTACCAGTAGCAAAATTACAGTTATTAAGGTACAATAAAAGTAATTTTATGGTTGGATTCACCACAACATGAGGATTTTATTAAAGGGTCACAGCAACAGGTATGTTGAGAAACACTGTCTGATAAGAAGATAATCACCCATGTGAGAGCTGTGAGGTGGGTGGAGGAGGAAGCAGGATGCAATACTCAGATTCCTGGTATACAATAATATTGGGAGGAATGAAAGCATGGTTCAAGGATGAAGAAGAAATATAGCACAAACAAAATGATGTTTGAGTATCATTTCGAAGGTGGAATGGAATGGTAGTAGAAGGCAGATAGAGCAAGGGAACTGGGTAGGAGTGAGGATACAGAAAAGAGTGAGACAGTCAAGTGTGGGTGGGGCAGGATGGATAGATGGATGACCATGGGAATAAATGGAATTCTTCATCTGACAAGGGAGGGAGAAGGCGTCATCTCCAAGAAGAAAGGAAGACCTGGGAAAGGAGAGGCACCCCCCAAACAATGGGGCATCCTTGGAAGTGACTCACAGGATTGGGTATTTGGAGCTTGGAGAGGTTGCATTCTGTGGTCATGAAGTAACCGAGGTGGAGTGATAGGAACAGCATCCACCCACAAAACTTTCGATCAAAAACTTAACCTGTTGACAAGAAATACGAATGGAGCAGACACTGAGGGAATAGACAACCAATAAGCAGCCGCACTTGAGACCCATCCAATGGGCAAGCGCCAATCCTTGACACTTCTAATGATATTCTGTTATGCTTGCAGAGAGAAGTCTAGCATAGCTTCTAAGAGACTCTACCCACCAGCTAACTAAGGCTAGAGTGAGGAGATGCCTAGATAGCCTCATCCTGCTCAGAGAAAGAGGGGGAGGCTGACCAAGATGGGGGGCAATGAGAGGAATGTAAAGCAGATAAGTAAAAATAAAATTAAAAAAAAAGGTAATTTCTAATATAGACTACTTCAGACTGTCAGGATATGTAGCCATGTGTTGTGTGACAGTATTCATGAGGAATCAGAAATAAATGTCTACATACCCAAGACATTTAATTAACAATGAAATCATGTAACGATTGTATCAAAGTTCAAATCAGGAACTTCTTTGTGAGTTCACTGGGGTTGCTTCTAGAAGTGAGGAGGGTTACTTACAGGAGCAGGAAAGATTCAAAGGCATCTAAAAACTCACAGTAGCTGGGTTGATGACTCATGAAGCTATAAATCCCTAGGCTCTTTGCATGCCTTGCAGGCAGCACTACAGCTTGGGGAGTGTATTCAGTTAGTCTCTTTGATCTCCCAGGCAGTATTGGTAGACTCTCAGGCAGCTGGGTCAATTTCTGTCTCTTCAGAAGTCCTTACTCCTTATGCTGCCACAGCAGGTACTGGCCTTGTGTATATCTGGTCAGAATTAGGAACTTCTAATGACTCCAAAGTTTCCTACTTCCTGAGAGTTAAGAAGCTGCCTCCAGAACACTCTATTCATGACCATTAATTTACAAATGACTTTTATAGCTTAATATTAAAGTATATGATTGGCTGATTTTCTTCACTTAATAATGAAATGTTTTCATTGACTTACCCAGCTTAGAATTTTCAAAGACTTAACCATATTCATAAAAAGGAAATACTAAGGAACCAAAAATTAAGAATTAAATATTTGAAAACTAGATCCTGGTATGGGTGGCAGACATATTCTTGTAGCATAAAGGTACTTAGATCACACTCTACACTGTGTTCTTCAGAATCTCAAAACTATGATAATTAGTATGTACATAAAAATTTATACAGTCCTCATCTCCTGATAATTTTGGTTGTCTTTAATAGTCTATTATTTCTCTGTTCTTTGGAAAATAAATCAGTCCCTTGAGAGCTGACTTTGTTATCATTGTTCCTGAGAACAATTTTGTGTTTGTCCTGAAAAATATATTTTTGAAAAGCAAATCCACCATGTGCCTGAGAAGAAATGTTACTCAGCTCTGTAACCTTTGCAAATGTAGGTGTAAATCTACAAAAAGGACATAAATCAAATGAAAGATAGATGAAATAACCTCTCTTTATAATCATTGATCTCTATCTGTGACTGCAAATTCACAGAAAAATAAATTTTCTTAATTTTCAAGGTTATTAAACCATGGATGAAAGGCAAGCTAAGCCTATTCTTCCTATCATGGTGTGAAGAGAGTTTTGAATTTTCATGTGGCCTTTGGCTTCACTAAAGGTCATATATATTATTTTGCAACTCTCTTCTTTCTAGAAAATGTGAACAAAGCATCCTATTCTTTCTGTAAAGAAAAAGTGAAGAAAGAAAACCTGGGTGGTTGTCTTGCATACCTTTAATCTTAGCTTTCTGGAGGCAGAGACATGTAGATCTCATTGAGTTCTTGGAAAGCCTGTTCTGCAGAGTGAGTTCTAGGATAGCCAGGCCTACACAGAGAAACCCTGTCTTGAAAAGCAAACAAACATGCGAACAAAACAAAACTATAGGCAAAGAAATTGGAAATTGGCAACCAACTTGTAGCAGTCACTTCCCTCTTTTGCTGTGTCCATACTTTTTACTTAAGATGGTTCAATGTGATTGGTAGCAAGTATGTTAACCCATTAGCAATTTATTTTAAAGAGAAGAAAAATACATACTTTCAATGATTTCTGTCAAACACTCCATATGAAGATTTTTTTTTTTTTTGGCAAAGGAAGAGGGATGATATTCTGTACACAAGAGAAAAGACAATATTGGCAATCAATGTTGAGAAGTGGAGGTGGTATGGTAGAGAGGTGAAATCAAATTTATCTTTTTTTATGTGCCTGATTTTGTTTAATGATTAAACAAAATCCTATGTTTTGAAAGGTATTTTCAAACAATGGATTCATGCTTTGAAATTACTTTGTTTTAGAAATATTATGTCAACATGTATGCCAATAAACACATAAATTCTCATAATTGAGATAAAGAGGAAGCAAAGGAGGAAGGAAGGAAGGAAGGAAGGAAGGAAGGAAGGAAGGAAGGAAGGAAGGAAGGAAGGGAGGGAGGGAGGGAGGGAGGAAGGGGAATTCGAAGTGGAAGGGAAGTGGAAATGGAAGGGAAGGGGAAGGAGAAGGGAAAAGAAGGGAAGGGAAGGGAAGGGAAGGGAAGGGAAGGGAAGGGAAGGGAAGGGAAGGGAAGGGAAGGGGAAGAGGAAGGGAACAGAAGGGAAGGGAAGGGATCGGAAGGGAAGGGAATAGAACTGAAGGGAAGGGGAAGGGGAAGGGGGAGGGGGAGGGGGAAGGGGAAGAAGGGGAAGGGGAAGGGGAAGGGGAAGAAGGGGAAGGGGAAGAAGGGGAAGGGGAGGAAGGGGAAGGGGAGGAAGGGGAAGGGGAAGGGGAAGGAATGGCAGGGCAGGAAGTGGCAAAGAAGAAGAAAAGTAGGTCTCAAGGGAAAAAAGGGCATATGAGGGATTATATCTACAAATATACCCCAGGAAAACAAAGTGCTAACTGAATAAAGTGTTGTTGGTGACGAGTAGGTGGAGGAAGGAAGGAAGGAAGGAGGAAGGAAGGAGGAAGGAGGAAGGAAGGAAGGAAGGAAAGAAGGAAGAAAGAAAAAATTATTTTTGTCTCAAGTAAGCTATTTGATTTCTTTGTTGTTATTGTTGTTGTTGCTGCTGTTGTTGTTGTTGTTGTTGTTGTTGTTCTTTTTTTTAATTTTTCCAATTTTTATTAGGTACTTTCTTCACTTACATTTCAAATGGTATCTCAAAAGTCCCCTATACCCTTCCCCCATCCTGCTCCCCTACACACCCACTCCCAATTCTTGGCCCTGGTGTTCCCCTGTACTGGGACATACAAAGTTTGCAAGACCAAGGGGCCTCTCTTCCCAGTGATGGCCAACTAGGCCATCTTCTACTACATATGCAGCTAGAGACAGGAGCATGGGGGTGGGGGGGTACTAGTTAGTTCACGTTGTTGTTCCACCTATAGGGTTGCAGACCCCTTTAGCTCCTTGGGTACTTTCTCTAGCTCCTCCATTGGGGGCCCTGTGTTCCATCCAATAGCTGACAGTGAGCATCCACTTCTGTGTTTGCCAGGCACTGGCATAGCCTCACAAGAGACAGCTATATAAGTGTCCTTTCAGCAAAATCTTGCTGGCATACACAATAGTGTCTGCATTTGGTGGCTGATTATAGGATTGTTCCCTGGGTGGAGCAGTCTCTGGATAGTCCATCCGTTCATCTCAGCTCCAAACTTTGTCTCTATAACTCTTTCCATGGGTATTTTGCTCCCAATTCTAAGAAAAGGTGAAGTATCCACATTTTGGTCTTCCTTCTTCTTGAGTTTCATGTGTTTTGCAAATTGTATCTTAAGTCAAAACAACCCTGAGATTCCATCATTAGTAAGAATGGCTAAGATAAAAAATTCAGGTGATAGTAGATGCTGGCGAGGATGTGGAGAAAGAGGAACACTCCTACATTGTTGATGGGATTGCAAGCTTATACAATCACTGTGGAAATCAGTCTCGTGGTTCCTCAGAAAATTGGACATAGGTGGAGGATCCAACAATACCTCTCCTGGGCATATATGCAGAAGATGTGTGCAACTTGTAATTAGAACATATCCTCCCTATGTTCATAGAAGCCTTATTTACAATAGCCAGAAGCTGGAAAGAACCCAGCTGTCCCTCAACAAAGGAATGGATACAGAAAATGTGGTATATTTACACAATGGAGTACCACTCAGCTATTAAAAACAATGAATTTATGAAATTCCTAGGCAAATGGATGGATCTGGAGGGTATCATCCTGTGGGATGTAACCCAATCACAAAAGAACTCACATGATATGCACTCACTGATAAGTGGATATTAGCTCAGAAACTTAGAATACCAAGGAACAATTTGCAAATTTATCTTAATACTTGAGACCTGAATATTTGTGAAAGGCTAGTTCTGCTGATTATGAACTTAATAGGCATATTTCTGGTATTTTAAGATGATCTGTATTATCCAAGTGCCTAGCGTGGTTAGGTGACTAATTCTTGAGAAATTGCTATACATTTCCACAAGTTGATTCTTAGGGAGAAATCGTTAGGTCATTGTGAGTGTGCCTTCTTAGGAAAGTATATGTTGTCAGTTTGTCTGTCTTTGTTCTCTTCAGTCATGATATTAACTTTTTTTTTTTAAGTCAGAAGTTTTTTCTGTAGTTTCCTGGTTTGGAACTAACTATGTAACCTAGAGTTGTCTCACACTCACAGAGATTTGCCTGACTGTCTTCCAAGTGCTTAGACTAAAGATAGACTAAAGTTGTGATCATTATCTCTTATATAGGGGAATTATTTACTGTTCTCAAAGAATTTCTCCAGGGTTCATATTTTCTGGGGCCAGTGAATGCATTCTGAGTTTTCTCTCTGTTCTCTCTGTCATCCATTTTAGTCTCAAGATATTGGAAGAGGCATCCCTTTGTCAGCAGAGAACATGTCTTGGCCTGGGCTCAAAGAGTGGAAGAGTCTTGAGGAAATATTTCTCTATTCTTATTTGAGTCTGTAGGGAAATGAAAGTTTAAGTAACAGTTATTTCTAGATTTTTAAAAATGTAGAAATGTCCAGTACAGGATGCTGCAGCAAGTGAATTCATCATTTATCATTCCTCATCATTTAACTTGCCATCTTTTAACTTCAGTATGGTGCTAAATAACAAGTGATATTCCCTCACACCTGTAGTAATGTTTAGTAAACAAAAGAATACGTGCTTTGTTTACCTCACACACACATACACACTTAAGGATATATTTTTCATGAGATATTTTTGTTAATATTTTTTCACTGGCTAATTTTCCTATATATTTTTCAATCACTAACTGGCCAAAGATAACTAAATTACCATGGTAAGGCTAGATTTTGTAAATGTTTGTTGTCTGTATCTCAGAGAGAGAATCATACTGACAATCATTAATCTATTAGTTGCAAAAAGGCAAGAGTATGGTAGGTCCTCTATATAGTTAATAGAATTATGTATAATGACTATAATTTTATTTTGTAATGCATTCATAGGTTTAAGTATATATCAAACCAAATAACAGATGGATGGTGGATCTATATATATATATATATATATATATATATATGTCATCACATAAGATGTTCAAATCATGTAGTAGAAATCTATTGGAGAATCCCTATGGTGGCAACATGCTATAGTTTCTGATAGAGGGCTCTGGGCAGAGAAGAGTGTCAACTTGTGTGAGGGTTTGAAGTTAGAAGAATAAACAACAGACAGAAATAACATCATCAAATCAGATGTTCAATATCTAGAAGAAACTGGCTAAGGAAATTGAGAGAGTGAGCAGGAGTTTCCAATTGATCATTTTTTCCAGGAAAGATGTTCTTATTCACTTTTCTACTGCTGACAAAAGACAACAGTCAGGTTCATTTTTGAATGGGGAGAGTCCTGTGGGGACTCTCTTTGTTCTCCTTCTGGTTGCTATGTTAAAATACCCTAGCAAAACAAACTTAAGGGGGATATTAATATCTCATTCTTCATCACATTTCAAAGAACTCATGGTTAAGAAATCAGTCAAGAAGCTATTTGAAGCAGTTAGTACCAATGAATTGCTTGTCATGAAGGAGACAACAATGAATGAACTTCTGTGCCCAACTTGCTTTTTCAATGAATTTAACTAAAAATTGACTTTTCAAGGAATGGTGTTGCTTACAGGTATATTGGCCTGAGCACAGTAATTAATGTAATTAATTTAAGACCTCAGAGACACTATCACAGTCTAGTCTTTTTCTACAAAGTCCTCTTACCTCTGTTCCTTGAAGTTTATCTCATGGATGATTCTAGGTTCTGTGAAATTGAAAATTAGCAGTTATGATCACCCTTTTAATATAGTTGAATATATAGGATTTTCCTTTTTTGTTATGTAAAATGTCTCATTATTCATATATCAATAAAAACCCCACTAATGTAGCTACTAATTGTAAGTTAACTTTACTTCAAAAGTTCAATAAATATTAGTTTATAAAAGGGAAAACTGGATGGCTAGGACAGAATACTTATTTTCTCTTCTGATTTTTGTCACTCATTCTGGTGTCTGAAATTAGACCAGAAAGCAATCTCTGGCCTCTTATGATAGTTCACTGCTTTTGGCAGACTTATGTATGAATAAATACAGTGTTTGTAATCACTGATTATGAAAAAAGAAAGGACAATGCCACATTCTATTTAATTATATTTCCAGAACATACCTAAAAGAAAAACTCATTGCATCAACTTTCCAAAAACATTGACTTGATTATCTATTTGTCTCTATTTCTTTTTTTTTTTATTCCCTCTCCTTCCTTTCTTGATAGAAGCCATCTAGGAGAGGTCAAAACTAATGTTACTTTTCAGGTGACAGTCCAGCATTTTGCATGTTCTCTGATGGGTGACCTTTGAAAAGCAAGGCCACAAGAGATTTCATCTCAGGATGGCTTTCTGTTATTGTTATGTTTTTCCTGTCATAATGATTTCTGGGCATTAGTTCACCAAATTGGGCAGATTATATGGAGACCAGTGAAGATATACTTTCTTGTAGTAATGCTATGAATGAATACAAATTGATGATTTCATAATTGCTAATCATGATTTTATAGAATTCCTGAATTTATACAAGAAATTTTGAATCCACTATAGTATGAAAACTGCAATTAGAGTTCTGTAAAATTTCAATTGTCATGGGCTTATTGTAGTAGCATAAGAAAGCAGGCTTCAAACAAATGTACAATCAGGGAAACCATTTCATCAAGGTGAACTATGAAACTATTATCTGATAACTAAAGGTAATAAATTGGTAATGAACCATTTATTGTAGGTACAAGGACAGAAAATAAACTATTGACTTGTTTATCCATACAGAAATTGAAAAAAAATTAATGAAACACAAGGCAGATGATTAGCTTTTTGACAAAACTGTGCTGAGTTGTAACATAAAATAATATTGGTTTAAACGTATAATGAACATGTGTATCTAGAATATAGATAATGAATCTTTGTATAGGTACTACTCTTAATGGAAAGACATTTAAAATTTTCTTCTGTAACTTCCTATTCACGTTTGAATTGAATTGGTGTCTTAAACTTGTTATGACCTTACAGAATGTATAGATATTGGAAATCCATGTTATCATTGATCCTGAGAAAGTATAATAAGTAAAACAATAGAAAAAGGTCCCCCGTTTTTCTTTTTCTGAGCAATAAATATTTAAGCCTCTTTTCTTTCTCAAAGCAAGTCCTTTCCTTCAAGTCTGACTTTTTCTGGCTCACATGGACAAAGACCCACTGTAATCAGTGACTTATTCCTCTGCTGCTAAAGACCAGGTATAACTGCCAGAGGCCTGTGCTTTCTAGCTACATAATAGCAAAGAGTTTAGGAAAAGTAAATATTATAGAAAGTATACAATTTTAGCTTTCACAAACTTAGTTTTGCCTCTGAAACCTGCAGACACATACATTATTGTCTTCCTCGGAAAACTAGCAAAGTGGCATGTCCCAAGAACTTTCCCCCTTTCCTCTATTAATTTTTACCACAAAGGAATGAACATCAGAATTCACATACTTTCACTATATTCAGCAGAAGTGCCAAGGTCTCTAGACTTTGAATTATTCCCTGAGCTTTCTAAATTACCTGCTACTATAAAAGTTGTGCTTACAAGATTATTTATTGGAGCCACAATATTTTATTAATTGTTCAAATTTGAACTTGAAATTTGTTTCATGATATCACATTATGGTGTAGTTCTGCATCTTATAAGTGACTGTTGTCTATACTGATCTTGAGAAATGAAATGTTCATTTCTTAACAATTCTCTTCTGAAAGATAATTACCAGTATTTTTTCCATGACTTATATGAAGTCCTCATTGAACCTTCACATTTGTTGAAATTTTCTTTCTGTCTTTCATTTTGTGTTCTTCTTGTGACAATATTATATTTATATTACATATTCAGTTTCTACCTTAATATTTACAGGAAGATACATTCTGAGGTCCACAATCCCTACATATATAGTAAGGCCAGTCTAAAAACCACCTTACTTTCAGCAATGAGTAATTTTGAGTTTCTAAAAAATTAGGATGAGGAATAACTTAAGAGTAGTGTGGGTGCTACTGATACAGTTGCATTGTTACAATGTTCCAACAAATTGTTGATACTGATATGATGGAAGCCCTCTCATGAATTCTGGCTTCTAATTTACCTCCCACTCAGTATATGGTATTGTCCTAGACTCCCTAGATGGAAATGCATGTATAGTCCCCACAAGTGAAAACCCATCTTGCAAATCTGTAACTCTGGTCATTATAATAGGATTGAGCATGGCTTACACAGGAACCAAGGTAACTCAAAACAAACATGATTGCCTAAGAGAAGACATAGATAATGATAGAAAGAGATTAGAAAAAGGTATCTCTTACTTCCGAGGTTCAGTGGACTCCCTAGCAGAGGTAGTGCTCCAAAATAGGAGGAGGCTAGATCTCCTAATTATGCAACAAAGAAGGCTATGTTCAGCACTCAAGAAAAATGCTGTTTTTATGTTGACCATCCCGGAGTGGTCAAAGAGTCAATGTTCAAAATTAGAAAAGGCCTAGCCAAAAGAATAAGCGAGAAAAAGAACAGGCTCAAGCTTTGTTTGAATTCTGGTTCAATCACTCCCCATGGCTGAGCACCCTGATATCTATCCTACTGGGATCTATCCTACTCTGTTCATTTTACTTCTGCTCCTGACCTTTGGCCCCTGCATTCTAAAGAAATTCGTCCAGTTAATGAAAGAAAAACTTCAGACTATCCAACTTATGATGTCCTTACCAGTTCCTCTATAATCATGGCTATGAGATTCAAGACGTCTAAAGATTGGGCTTTCTAGATAGCAGGGAAAGGGGAGAATGAGAAGCCAAACCTACTACATCTTGAGACGTGCCTCCATCTTAAAAGAAATAGAGCCTGAGAACTCACCCGGCAACTGGACCCAAGCTGCACCCAAGTTCCATGGCTTGTTCTTGGTCCATACCCCATAGTTATTCCCTAGCTACTTCCTAACAATAGCCAATAAAATTTGCTTCAAATGTAGTTTCATATTGTTTGTGATTTTTCATGGATTTGTTTCAGAGCACCCAAATGTCTGCTTATAGTAGTCATTTAATTAGATGCTTTCTGTGATATTTTGTATATTCTTGAACCAAGGAGTGACAACATTTGGAGGTGTGGCCTTGTTGGAATAGGTGTGACCTGGTTGGAGTAGGTGTGTTACTCTGGGGGTGGGCATAATATCCTCACCCTAGTTGCCTGGAAGTCAGTCTTTCACTAGCAGCCTTTGGATGAAGATGTAGAACTCTCAGCTCTGCCTGTGCCATGCCTGCCTGGATACTGCCATGCTCCCACCTTGATGATAATGGACTAAACCTTTGAACCTGTAAGCCAGACTCAATTAAATGGTGTTTTTATATGACTTGTCTTGGTCATGTTATCTGTTCACAGCAGTAAAACCCTAAGACACTTGTCAAGCTGGAAAGCCCATTACTTGCTCTCCATTCTCTAGTTCAGTTGAGGAGTAAGGCTTCACCTGCCCATCATCCTGTGTCATCAACAGCAGGGAGTGAGCCCGAATTTCAGCTTAAATAAGAGAGACCCTTATATGTTTGGATCAAAGTCAGCTCATTGGTCTTCTTTTGACTCTTGTGAGCAAGGCACACCAATACATGTTATAGTTTCTCTGGAGACTATTTATATCTGGTCATGGAAGTAATAGTTGTACTCCAAGAAATCAACGCCTAATCCCCTATGGCATATGACAGCTGCATTGCTGTAGATCCAAAATGACTGTACTTTTCTGTCTCCCTTCTTACCTTACCATGGCTACAGAGCAACATCCAAGTTGGCATCCCGTTATGACTACCGGGAAGCTATTTCTATGAATATTGAAAACTCATTCTCATGATTAAATTTCTGCAATATATTCAGTTCAAAAATATTTAAATTATATTATGTATTTGAGCGTGAACACTGCCAGTAATATTGCTTAGAAAAATATGCTTTTTCACTGTTAATTATTAGCATAAGTAAAGAAAAGTATTTTCTTAAGAATTTATTAATTATAAACTTCTAAAATAACTTGTACTTCCTTTTTCTCTCTCTAATCTAGACAGTACCATGTCAACAAACAAACAAAAATGCACACAAACAAAGAAACCCTCCATTCTTAAAATATTCAATATATTTTAGCAGGATTTAAATTGAACTGTTGCATCATTGAGATACATAAATTTTTGCCATCTGTTAATTAATTTTTGGTGACTATATGGAAGCATGAATCAGAGAATTTAGTTATTATTTTAAAAAGACTAAGTGATTTTTCTTTCACACCTGCACCTCGCTCATATCTAATTTATCGTCATGCCTCCAAGGTAATATATAACTTAATTCCAAACCAATATGCAGAAGGTACTTTAAGAAATAGTAATTACATTGTAAATGTTTTCATGTTAGATAATTAGATTATCACAAGGAAGTTAGGTAACACAATGTTGAAGGCAAATGTCTGTGTTAATAAAGTAAAGACATCTCACAGTTCTCTCGGGTCAGAGCCAATAGTGTGAGACATATAGTGGGTCAAGAATAACATGAAAGATATGTGTGAAACAATGTACATGCATTTAGATGCTGCACTGTATTTTCTGTGGACTAACTATTCTATTGAATGTCTAGGAGCTAGATAGGCCCCAGATAAATAGACAGAAAGGTGAAGGCCCCTCAAATAGGAAATGTGAAAAATATTGAGATGCGCCCTTTCATGAAATGTCAATTGTCCTGAGAAAAAGACATGGTGTGTTTTCATTCCCTCTAGTTGCATCTCTTTTCTAGCTGACCTCCAGGTTTCTCTCCTGACTTCCTTGGATAATGAACTGTGATTTCAAATTAAAGTCACAAAGCCTGGTTGAATAACAAGACAATATAGTGGCATTAGGAATCCAGCAGTAAGTACTACACCCGGTTTATATAAGGTGTTTTAATGTTCCCTTCCACTATGTGAACACCACTGATTCTGTGAGGACCTGACAAAGAAACTTCTGTACATTATTTGATTGACAAGAAAATGACAAAGTTGTGTGAATATTTCTTTTTTTTAATTTTTTTAAATTATGTATTTTCTTCATTTACATTCCTGGTGCTATCCCAAAAGACCCCCATATCCTCCCCACCCTAACCCCTACCCACCCACTCCCACTTCTTGGCCCTGGCATTCTCCTGTACTGAGGCATATAAAGTTTGAACGACCAATGGGCCTCTCTTTCTACTGATGGCTGACTAGGCCATCTTCTGATATATATGCAGCTAGAGACATGAGCTTCGGGGCACTGGTTAGTTCATATTGTTCCACCTATAGAGTTGCAGACACCTTTAGCTCCTTGTGTACTTTCTCTAGCTCCTACATTGCGGGCCCTGTGTTCCAGGGGCTACTGGTTAGTTCATATTGTTGTTCCACAGATAGAGTTGCAGATCACTTTAGCTCCTTGGGTACTTTCTCTAGCTCCTCCATTGGGGGCCCTGTGATCCATCCAATAGCTGACTGTGATCATCCACTTCTGTGTTTGCTAGGCCCCGACATAGTCTCAAAGAGACAGCTATATCAGGGTCCTTTCAGCAAATCTTGCTAGTGTATGCAATGGTGTCAGCGTTTGGAGGCTGATTATGGGATGGATCCCTGGATATGGCAGTCTCTAGATGCCCCTTCTTAGAATTGGGAACAAAACACTCATGGAAGGAGTTACAGAGACAAAGTTTGGAGCTGAGATGAAAGGTGTGAATATTTCTTAAAGGTTAGAGATTTAAAATCATATAGGAGTATATGTCAGATTCTTTCATGTTTATCTCTGCAGATATATTTTTCTTTCTTTCTTCCTTTCTTTCTTTCTTTCTTTCTTTCTTTCTTTCTTTCTTTCTTTCTTCCTTTCTTTCTTTCTTTCTTCATTCCTTCCTTTCTTCTTACTTGCTTGCGTGCTTGCTTAGGATCTGAGATTAATTTGATTGTGTAAATTCAAAATTAAAAGAATGGACCTCACCTTCTTTCTCAGTCAGCCGAAGTTCTGTCAACACCCTCAAAAACTGCCTCCTAAAATGCAACACTTGAGTAGAGTTGTATTCACATATGAATGCAAAAGCATGAAATGAATGGAACTGAACCATATAATATTAAGGGTGTCAACTCAGCATCAGAAAGGTAAATACTACATATTCTCACTCAGTTACACAAATGTGAACCCTATCCTATAACTGTTAAACGTGTATCTGGGTAAAAACACATTGGTAAAGATCAGGGAACTGGTAAGAGTTCACTATGATAAGAGAGGGAGGGAGGGAGATAGAGAGAGACAGAGAACAAGACAGAGCAAGACAGAGGAGAGTGGGTCAAAGATAGAGAGACAGAGAGAGAGGCAGAAAGATAGAGAAACAAGAACAAAGGAACCTGAAAAAGACAGAGACAGAGAAAGATACCCTATAAGGAATAGACTATAGAACAGAGTAGAATACCAAGCACTAGGCCCAAAGTATAAGGGAAAAAGAATATGAAGATAAGGGTAGATATTCATACATGTGGCATGTCCATGGAAATTTTATAGGAGAGGGAACCTGTGATTTTGTATATTAACTTTAGAAATATAAATAGGAGTTCTCTGGTGGAAGTTTTAGGGTCACTTATATATACTATCATATCATCTGCAAAAAGTGATATTTTGACTTCTTCCTTTCCAATTTGCATCCCCTTGATCTCCTTTTGTTGTCGAATTGCTCTGGCTAGGACTTCAAGGACAATGTTGAATAGGTAGGGAGAGAGTGGACAGCCTTGTCTAGTCCCTGATTTTAGTAGGATTGCTTCCAGCTTCTCACCATTTACTTTGATGTTGGCTACTGGTTTGCTGTAGATTGCTTTTATCATGTTTAGGTATGGGCCTTGAATTCCTGATCTTTCCAAGACTTTTATCATGAATGAGTGTTGGATTTTGTCGAATGTTTTCTCTGGATCTAACGAGATGATCATCTGTTTTTTGTCTTTGAGTTTGTTTATTTAATGGATTATGTTGATGTATTTCCGTATATTGAACCATCCCTGCATCCCTGGGATGAAACCTACTTGGTCAGGATGGATGATTGTTTTGATGTGTTCTTGGATTCGGTTAGTGAGAACTTTATTGAGGATTTTTGCATTGATATTCATAAGGGAAATTGGTCTGGAGTTCTCTATCTTAGCTGGATATAAAATTAACTCAAACAAGTCAATGGCCTTTCTGTACACAAAGGATAAACAGGCTGAGAAAGAAATTAGGGAAACAACACCCTTCTCAATAGTCACAAATAATATAAAATACCTTGACGTGACTCTAACTAAGGAAGTGAAAGATCTGTATGATAAGAATTTCAAGTCTCTGAAAAAAGAAATTAAAGATCTTAGAAGATGGAAAAATCTCCCATGTTCATGGATTGGCAGGATCAATATAGTAAAAATGGCTATCTTGCCAAAAGCAATCTACAGATTCAGTGCAATCCACATCAAAATTCCACCTCAATTCTTCAACCAATTAGAAAGGGCAATGTGGGAAGTCATTACAGACTCCCTGGCTAGCTGGATGGAAATCTGTGCCAGGCAGTAAACAAGCCCATATTTGGTGGATGGCTCGCCCTTAATCCCTGATTGGCTGAGCAAGCCTGCCTGGTGAGGTGATGTGACCTGTAGTGATTGGTTGAGGCGTAGTTTTGGCTTGAGTGGATAAAAATGCTTGTACCCCGAGGCTCAGGGGAGTTGAAGAGAGAAGCTGCCTGAGTAAACTGCATTAAGAAGAAGCAGTGGTTGCGTTTTCCTTGCTGGTTGAGTTGGAAGCAGCAAGTGGTGCTGAAATCCGGGACCAGACTCCCCCACCGAAGAGGTTCAGAACTTTCTGCAGTCAGGGTCTGTCAACAGGATGAGTACGGTAAGTAACTCACCATCCCAGGGTTGGGATTAGGCTCTCGGTAAAGAGACAATTAGGCTCTCAGTAAGAGACAATAAGGCTCTCAGTAAAGAGACAATAGGCTCTCAGTAAGGGACAATAAGGTTCTTGGTAAAAGACAATAAGGCTCTCAGGCTCTGGAGAAAGTGAAAGTAAGAAAGACTAGGTAGGTTAATAGGGACAGTCTATCCTTTTTTTGTTTTATTAATAGCTAATAGGTCCATAATTGCAAGGAAGGACTGGCCAAAAGGATGGCCAATTCAGGAGTCATAACAAATATTACAAGGCCTGGGCTATGCAAAGAGCCCAGACATAAGTGCCAGGATGCTCCCTTGGAAAGATAAGGAAGGGCATGATGGGATGTTTCAACCATATGTGCTAAAGCTGCCCATTGCCTTATGGGGTAGGGATTTGTTGAAGAATCTACAATTAAGACTTATTAATGAATATTCTGATGTCCCCCAGAAGATGATGAAAGACATGGGATGGCACCCATCCTTCGGGTTGGGAAAAGGGTTGCAAGGAAGGAAGTCCCTGATTCTCTCAATTAAAAGAAAGCCTCAGGAAGGAATGGGTATTTCCTTGGGGCCACTGGAGGATGCATTCCCATAACCTGGAAAACTGAGGAGCTGGTGTAAGTGCCTCAGTGGCCATTATCCTCAGAAAAATTGCAAGCTACTAAGGAATTAATTGAAGAACAATATCTTTTGGGTCATATTCAACATTCTGTATCTCCATGGAATAACCCAATTTTTGTTATCAGAAAGAAATCCTGCAAATGGAGGTTATTACATGATCTGCGAGCTATTAATGCACAGATGCAGGTGATGGACTCCATTCAGAGGGGTCTGCTTCTCTTATCTGCCCTGCCAGAAAAGTGGCCTCTAATAGTAATTGATATTAAAGATTGTTTCTTTTCCATTCCCTTGGATTTGAAAGATAGTGTTAGATTTGCTTTTACTTTGCCCTCCTGTAATCATGAAGAGCCTGATCAAAGGTTTGAATGGGTGGTGCTGCCTCAAGGAATACCTAATAGTCCTACCATGTGCCAGCTTTATGTAGGAAAAGCATTGGAGCCAATTAGGAAAGAATATCCCAAACTTCGCTGTGTTCATTACATGGATGACATCCTGCTTGCAGCAAAGGATGAAAAGTATTTGCAGGAAGCTTATGGAAAGATGGTGGAGAATTTGAGGCAATGGGGTTTGCATATTGCCCCAGAGAAAGTGCAACAAGATAAAATAGTGTCCTATTTAGGAGCAAGGATTGCCCCTACGGCTGTTTGGCCTCAAAAGATACAGTTGAGGGTTGATTCCTTGCATACTTTAAATGATTTTCAGAAATTGTTAGGCGATATCAATTGGATTCGGCCCTATTTGAAGATCCCAAATGTTAAATTAAAATCTCTGTTTCAAATTTTAGAAGGAGACTCAGAGTTAAGTTCCAAAAGGGAATGAAAACCTGAGGCTAGAAAGGCCCTTACCCTAGTTGAAGAAGAATTGATTAAAGCCCAGCTTCAGCGTTGTAGAGAAGGGTTACCCATCATTTTGATATTACCTACTGAGATGCAACCCACAGGATTATTGTGGCAAGAAGACCCATTGTTATGGATCCATTCCAAAATATCTGCTGGGAGGACATTAGATCATTATCATACAACAGTGGCTTCTTTAGCCTTGTTGGGAATTCAGCATTGTTTACAATTTTTTGGTATAAAACCCAGCTCTATTGTAATTCCTTATGATGGGTATCAGCAAAAGGTCCTAACAGCAAATATTGATGAGTGGGCTATTTTAGCCTGTATTAATGAGGGCCCAGTTGATAATCATTATCCCAAACATGTGTTAATGACCTTTTTTTAAGGAACATCCAGTCATTTTTCCCCAAGTGGTGAGGAAAACACCCATTAAGGATGCAGTTAACGTGTTTACTGATGGATCAAAAATCGGATATGGATTATATATGGTAGAGGCGAAAGATCCTGAGGTCAGGCAGTATTATCCCTGTACTCCACAGATGGTGTGGAATTACAAATAGTTATTGAGGTCATTAAGTATTGTGATTTTCCTTTTAATCTAGTTTCAGATTCACAATATGTAGTTAATTTAGTTTTATCCCTAGAAGTGGCTGGCCAAATAAAAGCTCATAGTACCATCCAAGCCTTGGCCTTATAATTACAGAAGTTGCTGTGGGAAAGACGCCAACCATTATATATTGGACATGTCCGTGCCCATAGTGGGCTTCCAGGACCCTAAAGTAGGGGAAATGATATTGTGGATAATTGTATTCATATGGAGTTCATATTATTAGCATCCCCTATGGAGTTAGCCTCACAATTTCATTCTAAATTTCATGTTAATGCTAAAACTCTGCAGAGAAAATTTGGAATCTCTAGAGCACAAGCTCAGGATGTAGTCCCTACCTATGGACATTGCCTTGAGTTTCAACACCCGCCTTCTTATGGAGTGAATCCTAGAGGATTGCTCCCTCTACAGGTGTGGCAGATGGATTTGACACATTTTTCAGAATTTGGCAAAATGAAATACATTCATATATCCATTGATACGTGTTCAGGAATAGTTTATGCATCTCCCATGGCAGGGGAAAAGGCCTCCCATGTTATACAGCATTGTTTGGAGGCCTGGGCCACTTGGGGTAAACCCCAACAACTTAAAACAGACAATGGCCCTGCATATACTGCCAAAACCCTGGTGTCTTTTTGTCAACAGATGGAAGTACAAGTTAAACACGGCCTGACATATAATTCTCAAGGCCAAGGAATCATTGAACGAGCACATAGAACCTTAAAAGAATTATTAATAAAACAAAAAGGGGGAATAGGCTATGGCTATACCCCAAAGATAAGACTCTCCTTAGCTCTTTTTACCTTAATTTTTTTACAATTGAATAAGGAAGGTCGCTCTGCTGCTGAACGACATGCTAACACCAGCCCCAGTAAATTGGGGTATGCTAAATGGAAGGATGTGCTTACAGGATCATGGAATGGTCCAGATACCGTGTTGGCCTGGGTGAGAGGATCTGTTTGCATGTTTCCACAGAATCACGCAGAGCCAGTGTGGGTACTGGAGCAGCTACTGTGAAGCTGTCAAAATGAAGAAGGTGATCTTGCTGGTGATCAGCATGTGTCTGCCCCTGATGGGTGTGGAACCCAGATGGGGGATACTGTCGGTGTTTCCCAGGATGATGCCTCTTCGTCATGATGCTTCCTGTTAAGAAATTGGACTCCAGGAGAGCCAGAGAGCTTCTGAGGCGGTGCCATCTTCGGCTCCAGACAACCGGCCACCCTCCTGGCGAGAGCCACAGAGCTTCTGAGGCGGCGCCACCTTTGGTTCCAGACAACCGGCCACCTTCGGGCCAAAGCAACACAGCTCCTGGGAAAGATCCTGTTTTGGGCCTTCATCTTCAGCCAGGAGGAGGTCCAAACACCAGATAACTGTGCACCTTCCCTGAAAGAGGAGAGCTTGCCTGCAGAGACTGCTCTGACCACTGAAACTCGGAGGAGAGATCTAGCCTCCCATGTCTGCTGATAGAGGGTAACAAAAGCAACAGAAGAACAATCTCTAAACAAAGACAACTATAACAACTAACTCTAGAGATTGCCAGATGGCAAAAGGTAAATGTAAGAATCCTACTAACAGGAACCAAGACCACTCACCATCATCAGAACCCAGCACTCCCACTTTGCCCAGTCCAGGACATCCTAACACACCTGAAAAGGTAGACCTGGATTTAAAAGCATTTCTCATGATGATGGTAGAGGACATAAAGAAGGAATTTAATAAATCACTTAAGGAAATACAGGAGAATACTGCTAAAGAGTTACAAGTCCTTAAAGAAAAACAGGAAAACACACCAAACAGGTAGAAGTCCTTATAGAAAAACAGGAAAACACATCGAAACAGGGATAGAAATGAACAAACCATACTAGACCTAAAAAGGGAATTAGACACAATAAAGAAAACCCAAAGTGAGGCAACGTTGGAGATAGAAACCCTAGGAAGGAAATCTGGAACATAGATGCCAGCATCAGCAACAGAATACAAGAGGTAGAAGAGAGAATCTCAGGTGCAGAAGATTCCATAGAGAACATCTGCACAACAATCAAAGAAAATGCAAAATGCAAAAAGATCCTAACTCAAAACATCCAGGAAATCCAGGACACAATGAGAAGACCAAAACTACCCATAATAGTGGGAGTGGATGAGAATGAAGATTTCAACTCAAAGGACCAGCAACATCTTCAACAAAATATGAAGAAAACTTCCCAAATCTAAAGAAAGAGATGCCCATGAACATACAGAAGCTACAGAACTCCAAATAGACGGGACAAAAAAGAAATCCTCCCAACACATAATTAATCAGAACATCAAATGCACTAAATAAAGATAGAATACTAAAAGCAGTAAGGGAAACAGGTCAAGTAACATATAAAGGCAAGCCTATCAGAATTACACCAGATTTTTCACCAGAGACTATGAAAGCCAGAAGAGCCTGGACAGATGTTATACAGACACTAAGAGAACACAAATTCCAGCCCAGGCTACTATACCCAGCCAAACTCTCAATTACCATAGATGGAGAAACCAAAGTATTCCACGACAAAACTAAATTCACCCATTATCTCTCCACGAATCCAGCCCTTCAAAGGGTAATAACAGAAAAAAAACCAATACAAGGACAGGAACCACGCCCTAGAAAAAACTAGAAGATAATACCTCAACAAAACTAAAAGAAGACAGCCACAAGAATAGAATGCCAACTCTAACAACAAAAATAACAGGAAGCAACAATTACTTTTCCTTAATATCTCTTAATATCAATGGTCTCAACTCCCCAATAAAAAGACATAGACTAACAGACTGGCTAAACAAACAGGACCCAACATTCTGCTGCTTACAGGAAACCCATCTCAGGGAAAAAGACAGACACTACCTCAGAGTGAAAGGCTGGAAAACAATTTTCCAAGCAAATGATCTGAAGAAACAAGCTGGAGTAGCCATTTTAATATCGGATAAAATCGACTTCCCACACAAAGTTATCAAAAGAGACAAGGAGGGACACTTCATACTCATCAAAGGTAAAATCCTCCAAGAGGAACTCACAATTCTGAATATCTATGCTCCAAATGCAAGGGCAGCCACATTCATTAAAGACACCTTAGTAAAGCTCAAAGCACACGTTGCACCTCACACAATAATAGTGGGAGACTTCAACACACCACTTTCATCAATGGACAGATCGTGGAAACAGAAACTAAACAGGGACACAATGAAACTAACAGAAGTTATGAAACAAATGGAGCTGACAGATATCTACAGAACATTTTATCCTAAAACAAAAGGATATACCTTCTTCTCAGCACCTCACGGGACCTTCTCCAAAATTGATCATATAATTGGTCACAAAACAGGCCTCAACAGATACAAAAATATTGAAATTGTCCCATGTATCCTATCAGACAACCATGGCCTAAGACTGATCTTCAATAACAACAAAAATAACGGAAAGCTAACATTCACGTGGAAACTGAACAACACTCTTCTCAATGATACCTTGGTCAAGGAAGGAATAAAGAAAGAAATTAAAGACTTTTTAGAGTTTAATGAAAATGAAGCCACAACGTACCCAAACCTATGGGACACAATGAAAGCATTTCTAAGAGGGAAACTCATAGCTCTGAGTGCCTCCAAGAAGAAACGGGAGAGAGCACATACTAGCAGCTTGACAACACATCTAAAAGCTCTAGAAAAAAAAGGAAGCAAATTCACCCAAGAGGAGTAGACGGCAGGAAATAATCAAACTCAGGGGTGAAATCAACCAAGTGGAAACAAGAAGAACTATTCAAAGAATTAACCAAACGAGGAGTTGGTTCTTTGAGAAAATCAACAAGATAGATAAACCCTTAGCTAGACTCACTAAAGGGCACAGGGACAAAATCCTAATTAACAAAATCAGAAATGAAAAGGGAGACATAACAACAGATCCTGAAGAAATCCAAAACACCATCAGATCCTTCTGCAAAGGGCTATACTCAACAAAACTGGAAAACCTGGACGAAATGGACAAATTTCTGGACAGATACCAGGTACCAAAGTTGATTCAGGATCAAGTTGACCATCTAAACAGTCCCATATCACCTAAAGTAATAGAAGTAGTTATTAATAGTCTCCCAGCCAAAAAAAGCTCAGGACCAGACGGGTTTAGTGCAGAGTTCTATCAGACCTTCAAAGAAGATCTAATTCCAGTTCTGCACAAACTATTTCACAAAATAGAAGTAGAAGGTTCTCTACCCAACTCATTTTATGAAGCCACTATTACTCTGATACCTAAACCACAGAAAGACCCAACAAAGATAGAGAACTTCAGACCAATTTCTCTTATGAATATCGATGCAAAAATCCTCAATAAAATTCTCGCTAACCGAATCCAAGAACATATTAAAGCCATCATCCATCCTGACCAAGTAGGTCTTATTCCAGGGATGCAGGGATGGTTTATGATACGAAAATCCATCAATGTAATCCATTATATAAACAAACTCAAAGACAAAAACCACATGATCATCTCATGAGATGCAGAAAAAGCATTTGACAAGATCCAACACCCATTCATGATAAAAGTTTTGGAAAGATCAGGAATTCAAGGCCCATACCTAAACATGATAAAAGCAATCTACAGCAAACCAGTAGCCAACATCAAAGTAAATGGAGAGAAGCTGGAAGCAATCCCACTAAAATCAGGGACTAGACAAGGCTGCCCACTTTTTCCCTACCTTTTCAACATAGTACTTGAAGTATTAGCCAGAGCAATTCGGCAACAAAAGGAGATCAAGGGGATACAAATTGGAAAAGATGAAGTCAAAATATCACTTTTTGCAGATGATATGATAGTATATATAAGTGACCCTAAAAATTCTACCAGAGAACTCCTAAACCTGATAAACAGCTTCGGTGAAATAGCTGGATATAAAATAAACTCAAACAAGTCAATGGCCTTTCTCTATATAAAGAATAAACAGGCTGAGAAAGAAATTAGGGAAACAACACCCTTCTCAATAGTCACAAATAATATAAAATATCTTGGCGTGACTCTAACTAATGAAGTGAAAGATCTGTATGATAAAAACTTCAAATCTCTGAAGAAAGAAATTAAAGAAGATCTCAGAAGATGGAAAGATCTCCCATGCTCATGGATTGGCAGAATCAACATTGTAAAAATGGCTATCTTGCCAAAAGCAATCTACAGATTCAATGCAATCCCCATCAAAATTCCAACTCAATTTTTCAACGAATTAGAAGGAGCAATTTGCAAATTCATCTGGAATAACAAAAAACCTAGGATAGCAAAAAGTCTTCTCAAGTATAAAAGAACCTCTGGTGGAATCACCATGCCTGACCTAAAGCTGTACTAAAGAGCAATTGTGATAAAAACTGCATGGTACTGGTATAGTGACAGACAAGTAGACCAATGGAATAGAATTGAAGACCCAGAAATGAACCCACACACCTATGTTCACTTGATATTCGACAAGGGAGCTAAAACCATCCAGTGGAAGAAAGACAGCATTTTCAACAATTGGTGCTGGCACAACTGGTTGTTATCGTGTAGAAGAATGCGAATCGATCAATACTTATCTCCTTGTACTAAGGTCAAATTTAAGTGGATCAAGGAACTTCACATAAAACCAGAGACACTGAAACTTATAGAGGAGAAAGTGGGGAAAAGCCTTGAACATATGGGCACAGGGGAAAAATTCTTGAACAGAACAGCAATGGCTTGTACTGTAAGATCAAGAATTGACAAATGGGACCTAATGAAACTCCAAAGTTTCTGCAAGGCAAAAGACACCGTCAGTAAGACAAAAAGACCACCAACAGATTTGGAAAGGATCATTACCTATCCTAAATCAGATAGGGGACTAATATCCAACATGTATAAAGAACTCAAGAAGGTGGACTTCAGAAAATCAAATAACCCCATTAAAAAATGGGGCTCAGAACTGAACAAAGAATTCTCACCTGAGGAATACCGAATGGCAGAGAAACACCTGAAAAAATGTTCAACATCCTTAATCATCAGGGAAATGCAAATCAAAACAACCCTGAGATTCCACCTCACACCATTCAGAATGGCTAACATCAAAAATTCAGGTGACAGCAGATGCTGGCGTGGATGTGGAGAAATAGGAACACTCCTCCATTGTTGGTGGGATTGCAGGCTTGTACAACCACTCTGGAAATCAGTCTGGTGTTTCCTCAGAAAATTCGACACAGTACTACCAGAGGATCCCGCAATATCTCTCCTGGGCATATATCCAGAAGATGTTCCAACTGGTAAGAAGGACACAACTGGTAAGAAGGACACTGCTAATTTGGAAATTAGCAGTTTTTATTTATGAATATAAAATTCAGCCAAAGATTCCACTATGTCAGACAGAAATTTACTTACCATATTTAGGGTTTTCTAATGATTTTAAGTTTAGTGAACCTATTTGAAACAGCCTTTGAATATCTGAATGAGTATCCCATTAACCAAGAATTATTGCTTGCATATTTATCCAAGAATAATAATTTACACTAGTATGTATTTTAGGTTAAACAAAGTGAGTACAATTTTTACTGTTAATAACTAAATTTTAATTTCAATAAATAAAATGTTATGATATCTTACATTTGAACAGAAGCTGAAATGTCTCTAAGTTACTTACTCATGGGAAGCCTCAGTTAGAAAGGGATAAGCCTGCAAATCTACCTTCTCTGTGGAGAACATCACCATGTTTTATTGTTCCGCATTTACATTATTTTTTATAAGTAGTGGCTACATGTCAGCCAGATGAAATTATAACAATTTGGAGAGTTGGAGCTGAGAAAATAGCTTAATAGAGAAAGTACTACTCAAGATAATACATGAACCATAGTTTAGATTTTTAGAATCCATATAAAGCATGATGCTCTTGTCTCTGTCTAGAATTCTAACACCCTTCCAGTGAAATGAAAGATGGAAACAGAAAGATCTTCGGATGTTGATAGTCCAGAAATCTTCATGAAAGCAAAGGGGAACATGGTGCTGTCTCAAAGCAAAGGGGAACATGGTGCTGTCTCAAAGCAAAGGGGAACATGGCACTGTCTCAAACAAGGTAAATGGGGAAGACCTATTCAGAGCTTCACTGACTTTCACATCTGCATAGTGGCATGCAAATGCTTGCACTAACAACATATGCATGCATACACATAAGCACATGAGCACGCATGCACACACACACACAAACACACAAACACACACACAATAACAAACATATGTCATCCACAGAATGAGAGAATTTACCAAAAATGGATTCAGAGTCTTGAGTAGTATTTTTTTATGACTATCAGTGTAAAATTCAAACTAACTTTGTGTAATCTTTTGTGAGTATGTCCATGTGCATGTGCTGTTTATATTAGTTCATATACCTGTGTAAATGGACATGTCCATGTACTTGCAATATGTATACATTCTCATGGATGCCAGAGATAAATATAAGATATATTCCTCAATGATTTTCCATTTTGTGTTTTGAAACAGTCTCACTGAACCTGGAGTTCACCCATTTATCCATGTTGTTTGGCCAAGGGGCTTCAGAAATCCACTGATTTCCATCATGCTGTCACAGAGGTTCCAAGTCTGAGACACTGTACCTGGTTTTACTAGATTTCTGAGGATCCAACATAAATTTTTCATGCTTGTGTGACAAATACTTCAATACCTAAGTAGTTTTCAGGGCTTCTGAAACTTGGGTTTTCTTTTTTATTTGTTTTGTTTTAGCATTTATTTATCTTATGTTCATGTGTGTAGGCACTAATGTGATATGCAGGTATGTTGAGGACTGAGAGAAACTTAGATTTGGTTCTCTCCTTCTACCATGTATTTCCTGAGCACTGAACTCGGGTGTTTAGGCTTGGTAGCAAACACCTTTACCAGTGAAGCCAGCTCCATGTCCTCAATCTCTTGTGGTTTCTTTTACTCAGTATTGTTTCAATTGAACAGCAGAAATATTTTTAAGGACATCCTGAGTCAATAATTTCCAAGAAATAAGAAATTCCTCTGTTGAGGGACATCTGGGTTCTTTATAGGAGGAACAGAAATATGAACTAACCAGAACCTCCTGAGCTCGTGTCTCTAGCTGTGTATGTAGCAGAAGATGGCCTAGTCGGCCATCATTGCGAAGAGAGGCCCTTGGTCTTGCAAAGATCATATGCCCCAATACAGGGCAATGCCAGGCCCAGGAAGCAGGAGTGGGTTGGGGGGTATAAGGGACTTTTGGGAAAGCATTTGAATTGTAAATGAAGAAAATATTTAATAAACAATTGTTTTGTAAAAAAAAGAAATAACTTTTAAATGATGGTCTCTGCAGCTTCACAAATGAGTGATACAGTTCCCTGTTGAAACGTAACCTCATTCCCTTTTAATCTGACATGTGGGTAAACTTTCTATAAACACTCTAGTCCTTTCAGCTGAATCTAGGAACACCGAGAACTTGTTTTGTGCATATGCCAGTATCAGGTCCTGATCTGGCATAGCTGTGTTGAGGTCTGAAGCTACAGAGTGTAGATATGTCCTACTCTTACTTATTCATTTTTTTTTTCTATACATAGAACACAGCCTCTGGTAATCTTGGACTGCTCAGTAAATATCTGTTAAGTCCCTCACCACCAAAAGCAAAATGCCAAATATGAAAAATAAAATACTGCAGAAGTACCATGCTGATGCCTCCCTGCCTTGTGATTCTCAGGTCCGAAAGACTTTGTATCAGCAGACTCCACTTGTCTGTGAATCTCAACATTTGTCTACTTTCTTACGCAGCTTTCAGAGATAGAAGCTTTCCAGCATGAAAACTGTTAAAATAAACTTTAGATATTAGCAGGAAAAGCATGATTCTTAGAAAACCAGTAGCTGCTTGAAAGCCACACCAAAGTGAGATATTAGGAAATTATCCAACCTGAAACATGAATGGAAAATAAAATCTTATCATCACTTTGAAATTGAGGGAATCAACTCAATTACTTTAGCTTTCTTCAAGAGAGCATGCTCTAACTTAACAATTTAGTGCCAATAAAGGGTCCTAACTTGACAAGACAGATGCCATCTTATAAACAGCCCTCCATTTTGCATACAAGTCTTGCTCCTCAGGTTAAACTAACTACTGAAAAATATCCACAAACTGCCCCAGGAAGGAACCACCCTAGGCACAGGCCACCAGCATGAAAATACCTAACATCATGAGGTTATAAATAGATATACATTGCTTAAGCCAACTAAAATCATTGCCACTCAGTCATTTAATTACCTAGCAGATAAGGGCATTTTCCTTCTGTAACTGCTATAAAAAGGCTGAATCTTAGTAGGTAATGGCCTTCTGAACTGGGACCAGAGAATAGAAGATTGAGCTTTCATAAAGACCCTTATGAGTTCAGAAGACAGTATTATATGATCTTCCATACAAATTGACTATTCACGTGTGAAGGTTTGTATACGCTTGGTTGAGGGAGTGGCACTATTAAAATGGGTGGCTTTGTTGAAGTGGGTTTGTCATTGTGGGGGTACACTTAAGACCCTCAGCCTTGCTTCCTGGAAGTCTGTGTTCCATAAGTAGCCGTCAAAGGAAGATGTAGAACCCTCAGCTCTGCTTGCATCATGACTGCAAGATGCTACCCTGATGATAGACTGAACCTCTGAACCGGTAAGCCAGCCCAATTAAATGGTGTACTTTATAAGACATTTGTTTTGTTCTGATCACAGCAGTAAAACTCTAAGATAACACTCTTTCCTGATTTTTATTTTCAGGAACAAATTAAGATATAACTTCCAAAATTGAAAAGTTACTACCATGTCTTTGTAGCCTTTGTTCTCCCTCCCTTCTTACCTGCCTCCTCGTGTGTGTGTGTGTGTGTGTGTGTGTGTGTGTGTCTGTCTGTCTGTCTGTCTGTCTGTCTGTCTGTAGACGAGATGTTAATCTCAACAGGAACCTATCTTGATTTTTTTGACAGTTTCACTTACTATCCTGATTCAGTATAAGTATGTCCCTCCAGTTGGGCAAAACTAGTACCACAAGGGAACACTGTTATAGAAAGGTCTTTTGTATCCTACTTCTGGAGTTAGAATTCAGATACTCCTAATAGCATAATAATCAGTTTTCCAGTTGAGCTACTTCCTCCAGCTTATGCCACATTTGTGTAATGAATGGGCCATGCTAGCATTAGACATCACATATTGAAGTGTTGAAAGTTTGTTGGGCAGCAGGGCAGGGGAGGGTATGGGGGCTTTGGGGATAGCATTTGAAATGTAAATGAAGAAAATATCTAATAAAAAAGAATTCAATAAACATTTCTGCAAATGGTATGATTATGGTGTTAAATAAAGGTATTGTAAAACAGGAAAATATTACTAAATACAGATATTTACATTATCCTCATGGTGATAGACACATTAATTTTCTAAATGAGATTTTTCATATGATTTTATAATTGTATGTTTTTATTCTTTCAATTAATTGTACAAGCCATATATTTCATTTGTTAGATTGTTTGCTTGCTTGCTTGTTTTACAAACATAATCTTGATCATTGATATAAAAATGCAAGTCCAAATGGAAATCAATGGCCAGTGTATAAGGAGACATATAAACTATTGATATTATTCAATGTAAAACACTCTTTATACTCCCTAAAGAGCAATACACAGCATATTAAACTTGAACTATATATTGATTTTTCTTCATTGAGTACTTATGGTTTGCCATATTTGAACTATAAGGGTTGTTGAATATATAGAAACAAATGAAAGGGTGTATTACATTAATTATGCTAAACAAGAAAAAATATTTTCAACACTTGGATACAGGCTCCGTGCAGGCAATAAAAATCCAGTGCAATAAAAATAAATGAAGAAAAAATGAGCAAAGAATTTGCAGATTATTTGAGAAGACCAGTGAGGCCTGGCAATCAAGTCTGCAGTTGTCATGATAAAGCACTGACACTAAGAGAGCCTGGCAAGGGATAAAAATGTGATAATCATAAGATTAGCAAATCTTTGAAATGAAAGAAATATTAGGGCCCAATTTTAATACAAAGTGAGGATTAAGCAGCAAAAAGACTGATAAATAGTAATTTTAGATAGTCAATAGGGCATGCAGAAATATTCCCCACTCTGAAAACTATTGAAATAAAGCGTTCTGAATTTTGCCAATTAAAAATTACTATGAGATTAAAGATTCACTAAATATCAAATTAAATTCAAGTTACTTCTAAGTCCTGAGAAAAAGTAGGAGACGTATTGTTTTAAAGGATGAATGAACTATAGGGGACTACTTAGCAGGCCTAACAGTTGCCATTAAAGCATGATCAACTGAACCTGAGTTGAGAACCAGAGAGACCATTTAAAACCAGATAGGGAGCAAGCATTTGCAACCCTATCAATCCTATAGTGATATGAAAGATAGTGACTGAATAATTCCCAAAGATTAGTGGGTTGCTAAACATGACACATTCGGAAGTGAACAACAAACCTTGTACCAAATAAGGAGGAAGATGAGGACTAACACATCAAGGTATTCACTGACCTCTCGAGGAATAATGTGACAAGCACAACATGCACCACTTAGTACATACACACACACGCGCACACACACACACACGCGCGCGCGCACACACACACACACACACACACACACACACAGTTACTTTTGAAAAAAAATAAAGGAAGTCTTCTTATTTTATAGGAAAGGGTATAATGTGGATTTGGTTTAATGATTGCATTATGAGTTCCCAAATTGCATGAGAATCCTGCAGGTGAGATGTTGAAGGTCCCTGCCCCTAGGCAGTGATAACTGGTAAATAAAGTTGCCAGCAGCCAACTGGCAGGGCAGTACAGAAGCAGTACTTTAATTTTTATGGGCAAGGAGAGACAGAAGCAGTACTTTAATTTTTATGGGCAAAGGAATCCAGGTAAGAAGAAAAAATGGTACCAACATGATGGGGAAGCCAAAGGACTCGGCTTGAGTCCTGCAGAATAGAGAGAGTATATAATCAATGTAAGTTCTGGGAAAGAATGGCTCCGGGACCCTCCCCCTCATTGACCTGGAATAGCAGAGATGGAATATAGATTTTAGTAAGTAACAATTCAGGAGTATCAGAGGGGAAGCATTAGCAACATGAAAGTCTGGGAGTGGCCCAAACATTGTGCTTTTTAAGGCATGTTAAAATAGAGGGCCATGTGCGTGTGCGTCTGTGTGTGTGTATGTGTGTGTGTGTATCATTTGAGAATGTTCAGCATTGGGGTGGTAGTAAGAACTTGCCCACTTCCACCAGGGAGATCAGATCAAGTTTTATACTGCAGCTACAGTAGAAAATCTATTAATTCTAGTTACTTAATTCTCTAGCATTTCTCCCATTAAGTTTTAAATGACATGACTACTGCCCTAATGTATTATGGATGATAAGCATATAAGCTTTATGAAATGCTTAACACAATTTCATATAAAGGGACTTGGAAACATTACTGAAAAGAAAATCAGTCATTTTATTTCAATCTTAAAAACTCTCAACTTAACAATTTTAAACCATTATTAATTTTATTCATATATGTGATCGCATGCATGTTGTTTGTGTACCCAGTGAATGCCTAGAGCTTCCAGAGTCAAGAACAAATTCAGAAATCCTAGAACTTCATTTACAAATACTTGTGAGCCATCATGTAGGTATTGAAGCCCTCTCCTCTGAAAAATCAGTAAGTACTCTTTACTGATGAACTGTATCTGTAGCATTAAAATTAAACTTTTAAATGAAGGTAATAGCTGAGCATATTTTGAAAAATCTGATCATTTGAGAAAGGTTAAAAAATACCACCTGCACTTTCATTATTTTTATCGTTATGATTCTTAATATCACATGTTTTGCAACTATTCTGACTAATGAAATAAAACTTCACAGCAATGCATAATGTCATTCTTCAGAGGGATTTAATGATTCTGTCCTATAAAACAAGAAAATATGGATTAATGTTGTATTCATTGTCACATAATAAAGGCAAGAGCTTTTTTTGAATGTATTGAAAATTGAAATTATATCCCTACCAACTGCATCCTCATAAGCAGGTTAGATACCAACAGGAGAGAAAATACTCACTCAAACTATAAAGTCAAATGCAGAAAGAAAAAAACAAAACATCACTGAAAAGTACATGGCCTAGCAAAAGTCGTGTTTAATAACTCATTGATATATAAAACCCTGAAGATTATGGAAAATGGGAATTGTTTTTAAATGAATCTCACCAGCATTGGGAATATAAAGAACACAAAGTACAATCCATGGTACTAAGAACAGAGATGAAAGCTAGACAAGAAGTTGTGTTTGGGTTCTCTCTTCTTTCTTCTCAGTTGTGAATGAGAGGTTTATTCTAGGAGGGAGAAGGACATTTTGTGCTCTTAGCCTTACAGGTATGAGAATGAAGCATAAAAGGATTAAACAAGTTATTAGTTTTTTTTCCAAAAGCTATGTTCCATCCAGAGAAAAAACATGAACTAAATTGTATCAGTGGCCAAGTGCGCAATCAAAATAATAAACATGGTAAGTAACCACAAATTCTGACAAACTGTGCAGCTGTGAACTCAGAGAAATCATATAAATTATTGGGAATGTATTGGCAGGCCACATTCAGTTGAAGGTCACATGATTTAGGCTGTTATATGATGGATGATTTCTTACTCCTTCGAGGACTTTTCAAGCTGGCTAGAGGGATGACATTTCCAAGTCTCTGACTACTTGTTGGGTCATATTCTGTGTTTGAAATATGTAATCTGTTTATGACATTCTTGTGATGCTCTTATCATCAAGTTCCTGGGGATAACCAATAACAGTATCAATCAACAGTAATTTTTTGGGGGTCTATGAGGACTCTTTGACCAACAACTCCAAGAAAGGTAGTCCATTTCATATTCACACTTGTATATACATATTAAATATTAGCTAATAGTGACATGGGTGTACAAAGAAAGTAAGATAGACAACACAATCTTGAAAAAAGAGTCAGACTTGGAGAAGTCAATTCCAAGATAATCATCAATAATTACACCACAATGCCATTAGTAATTTTGCAGATTGCAAGTACCCTATGGGTACTAAGATAGTGCCTAGCCATGAGGAGTTTCATTATTTCACTGTAGCCAATGAAATCTCATTTATGGTATGTGTTGAATGTAACCATAAATGTTCTTGTACAGACCAAATAAAATAGAAAAGCTCATTTCTTATACCATGAAATTTGGTAAAACGGTTTTCAGGTATTCTCGGCATGTTCTAAAGATTGTCATGGAATGAATAGAGTCTTATTTGAGGATTTAGTAATAATGAACAGAGGAACCATGGCTGAAAGTTTCACATATCAGCAAAGGCTTCAAAGTATATCAATGCTTAAAAAAAAGAGGGTATGCTTTGTAAAATCTAGTTTATTTGCAAGTGCTCAGCTTTCACATAATATAGAGTAGAAGAGATATAAATAGTTGTAGATAGCAAATAAAATGAATTTTCACATCTTATTGCAAAGCTGATGCAAATCAAAAAATGCATACTAGTATAATCATAGTGAAAGTTGAGTGATGATGAGTATAGGCAAGGACATGGAGAAATGTAATCCCATATAAAATGCTGGTAAGAATGTGACATGGTCCTTGGTTATTCAAAACTTTTTTAGCTAGTCAAAAGGTTAGACATCAAGTTACTCTGTGACCCCAGGGTTACAATCCTATGTATGTACACAACAGAAATGCCCTCTGAAGTACATACTGATGTTATTAGTATCAATATTTACAATAATTACAAAGTAGGTAAAACTGTACTCGGTAACCACTAAAAATTAAGTGGGAAAAACCTGTACTGTCCATTCTACATGCTAATAAGCAGTAAATTAGACATGCTAGAGCTTTGAGGATCCTTGAACATATGCCAAGTTAACCATCGCAAAGAGCTTCACATTATGGGATTCCAAATATATAGTATTTAAAATAAGAGGTTTTTCATCAACAGAAATATTGTTGTTTCTTAAGTACATGGGAGTACATGACTGGAGGGTGAAAAGCCACTTTAAAGGGGCAGGATGATCAAAAAAATTAAAGAGGCAAAATCATTTGAATCCTTGTGAAGCCTTTTAACTAAGAACTTGCTGTGTAAATTGCAGCTTCACTATAAAATGTCCATAAAATATGTATAAAAATAAAGATAGGGCATCTTGTAATCAGGACCAAGTTTTGGTGGATAGTTTTGACTGTGGAATGATGTCTCCCTCCTTCTTCTGTAAATCCTGCATGGCTACAGGACGTGCCTACTTAAGTCTTCATATGCCCATCGAGCACAACTGCAGCTAGTTTCATTCCCCATAGACTCTCCAAAGCCTCCCCTATCCAGTCTCCCTATAGTTCCAAAGATGCCCCTCATTAATTTGTATTCTCACTACTAGCACGTTCATGCCCAATTTTGTCCAATAAATACTAAATACTAAAAAATTTTTGCCACCTACTTTTAATAAGGGTTCAACTTCTCCTCTAGCCTACCACCCACCAGAGTTAGTGGAAAAAAACAGTTATTAGGATATGCGGGAAGTGGACCTGCTAAGCAATAGTTCTTTGTGAACAAACTCGATTTTCTTTGATAGAACTTCAGTCCCATAGCAAACACCAAATACAACTCAGTAGCTGCAGACCAGTTCTCTAGTCAATCAGAATCCAGGCATGAAGTGGCAGACACAGTCCAGTCATTTTGGTAGGCACCAGGAACAGACCAGCAGCTATAGTTCAATCCTGAAGAATCTGCTAGGCTCACCATGCAGCCTGAGGTGAGGCAGCAGAATTGGCAAGCTGCCACAAAATATTCATGAGCAGTTCATGGGTAATTTTCTCTCAATGTCTGGTTTATAATAAGTTGACTTCATAAAAACTATGTAAGATGAGCCAATACATGGTTGTTGTCGGCAAATAATAACGAAATGGAGCAAACCAAACCAATGATCAAGGCTTGTCTTCCCAGTGTCTCTTGGGTCATATTTATACTCCTTCATCCAGATCCTTTCATGTGTCTGCTATGTCAAAACATCCTTTAGCCTATGTCAGCTTCAAGAAAACATGCTTTCCTCTGTCTGCTTTAACAAGACATCTTTTTACCTATGTGCCCCAGGGGAGGAAAAAAAAAACATCATTTGACATAACTGATTTCCAAAGAAAGTAGAAAATTCAACTTTACCTGATAGCCATTCCTTTTCCTTCCTTACTGCCCCCACCTGCCTTCACTCCACCCACCTCTGATATCTATTTTGTTTCCCATTCTGAGCAAGAATCATACATCCTCCTTTGGGCCCTCCTTACTACCCAGTTTCTTTAGGTATGGGGATTATAGCGTGGCTATCCTGCACTTTATGGCTAATGTCAGATTATAAATGAGTACATACCATACACATTGTGTTGCAGATGTGTTACCTCACTCAAAAATATATTTTCAAGCCACATCCACTTGCCAGCAAATTTCTTGATATCTTTGTTTTTAATAGCCAAATAGTATTCCATTGTGTAGGTGTACCATGGAGAATTCAATACCCCACTCTTACCAAGTGATTGGTCATTCAGACAAAAACTAAACAAATGAATAACAAAAATAACAGACATTACAAGTGAAATAGAAATAAGAAACATCTATAGAGTATTTCACCCAAACACAAAAGAATACATATTATTTTCTGGACCTCAGGGACCTATTCTAAAAATTGACCATGTAGTTGTTCACAAAGCAAGACTCAAGTGATACAACAAAATTGAAAAAATGCCTTGTATCATATCAGACAATCATTGATTAAAGCTAGATGTCAACCACAGCAGAAACACTAGAACACATACATAATCATAGAAAGTGAACAATTCTACTTTCAATAATCTCTGAGTCAGGGAAGAAATATAGAAAGAATTTAAAGACCTTTTAGAATTCAATGAAAATGAAGGCATAACACACCTAAATTTATGGAACACAATGAAAACAGTTTTATGAGGAAATTTATAGCACTGTGTGCCTCCATAAAGAAATTAGAAAGTACTACCAGGAATTTAAAGGTACACCCAAATTCTCTAGAAAAATGAAGCAAACACACCTATGAGGAATAGAAGGCAGAATATAATCAAAAGCAGGACTAAAATTCATCAGTTAGAGACAATGAAAACAATACAAAGAATCAATGGAACTAAGTGCTGGTTCTTTGAAAAAATCAACTGTATTTTCAAACCCTTTACTAAACTAACCAAAAGACAGAGAGACAGTATCCAAATCAACAAAACAAGAAATGAAAAGGTAGATAGAACGATAGACACTTAAGAAACTTAAAGAATCATTATGTCTTACTTTAAAAGCCTGTACTCCACAAAATTGAAAAATCTTAATGGAATGAATGAATTTGTAGACAGATACCACTTACAAAAGTTAAATAAAGATCAAATAAACTATTTAAAATATATATAGCCCCTATAGAAATAGAAGCAGTCATCAATATTCTCCAAAAAGGTACCCAGGGACAAATGATTTTAGCACAGAATTATACAAGACCATCAAAGAAGAGCTAATACTAATAATTCTAAAACTATTCCTCCAATTTTTTTTGTATGAAACCACAGTTCTGCTAATACCTGAAGCACACAATGAGCCAACAAAGGAAGAGAACTTCACACCGATTCCTCTATGAACATCGATGCAAAAGTATTGAACATAATACTCACAAACTGAATCCAGAAACACATAGAAGTCATTATCCATTTTGTCAAACAAGCTTCATCCCAGGGATGCATGAATGTTTTAGTATATGAATATCCATCAACATAATCTACCATATAAACAAACTGATTGAAAAAATCACATGATCATCGTATTAGATGCTGAAAAAGCCTTTCACAATATTTAACACCCAATACTTGTGATTCTTCAGAATTTTCAATTCATCTGTCTCAGCCCTTCTATATCTTAGAATCTCTTGCCAACATTTGACAAATACCTAAACACAATTAAAGCAATATTCAGCAAGTTGATGGCCACCAACAGGACTTACACTTACCCATTTCCCTTCTTTAGGAACAGAACATTCCCTAACTAAAAATCTGGGACTTCGCTGGATGTGGTGGCGCACGCCTTTAATCCCAGCACTTGGGAGGCAGAGGCAGGTGGTTTTCTTTTACTTTTTTAAAATTTATTTATTTTTATTTTTTTATCTAATTTTTGTAATTAGGTATTTTCTTCATTTACATTTCAAATGCTATCCCAAAGTCCCCCATACCCTCCTCCCCCACTCCTCTACCCAACTACTCCCACTTTTGGGCCCCAGCGTTACCCTGTTCTGAGGCATAAGTTTGAGTCCAGCCTGGTCTACAAAGTGTGTTCCAGGACAGCCAGGGCTTCACAGAGAAACCCTGTCTCAAAAAACAAAACAAACAAACAAACAGACAAAAACAAAAAAATCTGGGACTTCACACTGCCCTCTTTTCTGATTGTGAGGAGTACCTGTAAGTTTTCAATTAAAAAAAAAATATTAGATATTTTCCTCATTTACATTTCCAATGCTATCCCATAAGTCCCCCATACTCACCCCCCCAGTCTCTACCCACCCACTCCCCCTTTTTGGCCCTGGCGTTCCCCTGTAATGGGGCATATAAAGTTTGCAAGTCCAATGGGCCTCTCTTTCCAGTGATGGCCGACTAGGCCATTTTTTGACACATATGCAGTTAGAGACAGGAGCTCCAGGGTACTGGTTAGTTCATATTGTTGTTCCACCTATAGGGTTGCAGTTCCTTTTAGCTCCTTGGGTACTTTTTCTAGCTCCTCCATTGGGGGCCCTGTGATCCATCCAATAGCTGACTGTGAGCATCCACTTCTGTGTTTGCTAGGCCCCGGCATAGTCTCACAAGAGACAGCTATATCTGGGTCCTTTCAGCAAAATCTTGCTAGTGTATGCAATGGTGTCAGCGTTTGGAAGCTGATTATGGGATGAATCCATGGATATGGTAATCACTAGATGGTCCATCCTTTTGTCACAGCTACAAATTTTGTCTCTGTAACTTCTTCCATGGGTGTTTTGTTCCCATTTCTAAGAAGGGGCAAAGTGTCCACACTTCGGTCTTCCTTCTTCTTGAGTTTCATGCGTTTAGCAAATTGTATCTTATATCTTGGGTATCCTAAGTTTCTGTGCTAATATCCACTTATTAGTGAGTACATATTGTGTGAGTTCCTTTGGGATTGGGTTACCTCACTCAGGATGATGCCCTCCAGGGCCATCCATTTGCCTAGGAATTTCATAAATTCATTCTTATTAATAGCTGAGTAGCACTCTATTGTGTAAATATACCACATTTTCTGTATCCATTCCTCTGTTGAGGGGCATCTATTTTCTTTCCAGATTCTGGCTACTATCAATAAGGCTGCTATAATCATAGTGGAGCATGTGTCCTTCTTACCGGTTGGGACATCTTCTGGATATATGCCCAGGAGAGGTATTGCAGGATCCTCCAGTAGTACTATGTCCAATTTTCTGAGGAACCGCCAGACTGATTTCCAGAGTGGTTGAACAAGCTTACAATCCCACAAAAAATGGAGGAGTGTCCCGCTTTCTTCACATCCTCGCCAGCATCTGCTGTCACCTGAATTTTTGATCTTAGCCATTCTGACTGGTGTGAGGTGGAATCTCAGGGTTGTTTTGATTTCCATTTCCCTGATGATTAAGGATGTTGAACAATTTTTTCAGGTGCTTCTCTGCCATTCGGTATTCCTCAAGTGAGAATTCTTTGTTCAGTTCTGAGCCCCATTTTTAATGGGGTTATTTGATTTTCTGGAATCCACCTTTTTGAGTTCTTTATATATATTGGATATTAGTCCCCCATCCGATTTGGGATAGGTAAAGATCCTTTCCCAATCTGTTGGTGGCCTTTTTGTCTTATTGATGGTGTCTTTTGCCTTGCAGAAGCTTTGCAACTTTATGAGGTCCCATTTATCGATTCTCGATCTTACAGCACAAGCCATTGCTGTTCTATTCAGGAATTTTTTCCCCTGTACCCATATCTTCGAGGCTTTTCCCTACTTTCTCCTCTATAAGTTTCAGTGTCTCTGGTTTTATGTGGAGTTCCTTAATCCACTTAGATTTGACCTTACAAGGAGATATAAATGGATCAATTCGTATTCTTCTACATGATAACCTCCAGTTGTGCTTGCAGATACGGGGGAACAAGCCCAATATCTCCTGTTTCTATATGATTCTAATGAAAATTTTAAGTGTACATTATACTGAAATTGACCATAGCAATATATTTCCTACACCTATCCTGCCATCTAGAAAGTCAGGCATATGCATGTAAGTCAGTAATTCCTCAATTTCTCTCTTGTTAGACAGAAGTAAGTGAACTTTGGAACACACTTACCAGACAAGGTGCCCAAATAGGTCAATTTCTGGCACAATGGGAGACCTTATCTTAATGTACGAGCTAGAGAGTTAGAGTGATTTTACAAAATACCATACAGTATCCAGGATACACACACAGGAAGAAACTCCCACACATACATAAAATGGAGGCACAGAGAGAAGCCTCAAACATGTACACACAAGTGTATATACACACACAAAAACTTATAAAATTCAGCAAACTTAATATCATATCTGGTATAAATAAAAATGAGTATGTTTCATGGCTTAAAGGAGGCCCTAGTTCTTTCTTTACAAAAATTAGTGATTCATAGAGACATTCTTGAAATATAACTGGACTGTATGAAGTTGATGATATTCTTCTGGTGTGAGATAGAAAAACTTTTTTCCCCTTGAACGAATAAAATATTTTTATCACAAGAAAGTATAAGTGAGTGTTTATGGCAGTTTTAGTCATTTCGCCTAAATTAGAAACAGCCCATAAATTTCTTTTCTAGAAAGCATAAACATTCTGGGTTGCGTCCATTTTTAAAATACAAATTCTATTAAAATGAACAAGATATTGATTAACATAACAACTTGTTTGGTTCCTAAAAGTCATTTGTAAAGAGATAGATACCACCAAAGGCTATGTATAGGAAAAATCCATTTATATCATAAGCTTTTAATGGCAATATGCTAGGAAATGAATAGGTCTATACTTTCAGAAGATGAAGAAGGAAGAAGCTATTCACAAATACAGTTTGGAGGAATGTTTGACTGTTAGAAGTGTTTGTGAACTCACATGGATTTATTATTCTAACCTCCACAAGCTGTTTCTAAGGTTGGAACTGTCAGCAACTATGACCACTAGCCAGAGGTCTTCCCAAGACTGAGCCCAGGTATAGAAATACTTCCCAGGTATAGAAAGTGGAGAGAGGCTTAGGAGGTCCTATGTCTTCCCAGAGATTCATATGCAATTTAGCTGCTAGAGGAATGGGGGCACCTTTCACCAGGACTTCTATAAGCAGAAATAGCTAAACTTGGCACTTTAACCATCTTTCTATTACACATACTACAGTTAATAATCACTCACCATATTCCTGAAAGTAACACTAATAAACTAATTGTTACCAAGCTACATGAGTGGAGTAATTACCTTGCTCTGTCCTGGCTAATTAGTCTTCTCCAACCTGGGAAAGATGGTTTTAATTTTCTTTTATTGTCCTGATATTTGGAAGAGCCAATTACTTATTTTCCCTCCCCCTTTTATTGAATATTTTCTTTCCCTGTTCCCCCCACTGAAACTCCCTATCCCATCCCCCATCCCCCTGCTTCTATGAGGGTGTTCTCCCACTTACCTCCCCACCCTTGCATTCCCCTACACTGGGGCATAGGAGCCAATTACTTCTTACTGAGTGCTAATTTTGTTTTATCTTGCATAGAAAAGTAAAGTAGAAATTCTGTATCCTTAAGAGGCATGAAAGTTCTTACTGTTCGTCTACAAGGTCTGATTTTGATAGCCAGCACACAGGTCATGTGGCTCACAACTGCCTATAACTCCACTTCAAGAACATGCAAAATACAGTCTGATATAGAACATCAAATATTTCACTATAGAAATATTTCACTATAGAAATAGGCATTTTGGAAACCTGAGAGATGACTTGATAAACTGTTTTGTTATGAAAACATATAAACCTGTGTGGGGCAGTGAACTGTGTCAGGAAACTTTGGAAGGTAAAGTGGGTTCAGAAACCATGGTAGCCTCAGGCCTGCGACCAGTAGATATTTTACCTACTCCAAACCATGTCCCTGTCACATGACTATAGCACCCCATGGAGAGGACTCTCACAATCAGTCACATAAGGGCAGCACTAAATAGCGACAGATGAGGCATTCCTAACATCTCAGACAAAGCCAATAGAAAGCATCTGCCTTCAGACCCCAACCTACCCCAAACCATATATAAGACCCTGTCCCCAAGGAATAAAGCAGGTTGGAATTACTTCATCAAAGATCTTCTAAGAGTATCTGTCATATAAATGCTGTAACACTCTTCAGAAGAGAATTCTCTTTCAAAGTTTTCACTGCTGGAAGCTGCTCAAGTCTGCCAAGTCACTTCCAGTTCAGTAGCACTGGCACTGAATCCTAGCTGTCAAGCCTCGCTGGCTAGTTGAGGCCCTTCTGCCTGCTCTCTGTAGCTTCTCACTGTTCAGAGAGTACAATTCTCTTCTTTGGCTCCTCCATCTGGGCCAGTGCCCCACAGGTACCTGCAGATAGCATCCTGTACACAGACTGGCAGGCCCAAATTCTGATCCTCAGTCCACATGTAGTAAAGCCAAGTATGTAGTACTTCTCTATATTACTAGAGCCAGAGTTAAGGAGAGGTACAGACAATGTAGTATCTGAGACGTTTTAGTCAGTGAGTGGGGCAAATTAATTGAGCTGTAGAATCCCTCTGAGAGACTACAAAACAAAAAGTAAGGTAGAAAGATGGCAAGATTACTTAACTGAAAGGTCAGCTGACAGAAGGTCAAATGATAGAATAAAAGAATCATGGTCCTCTGACATGTACAATACTTAGCACTTCCATTTACAGACATATATACACCCAGACATAATAAGCTAATATGTTAAAATTAATAACCACTAAAAAGTAAGCAGAACAAATCTTTGAAGAAGACATCAACTTTTGGCCTCTGGACTGCCACACATCAAAGATTGCATAGTGGAGAGTACATGCCTATATGTAGTGTTCACACACACACATATCACAACCCACCCTCGAGTGTAAAAGTCTCACAATGGATCTTCCATCCCATTGTTACTCCTCACTCTGCTTAGTGTTCTATATCAGAGTTCTCCATGATTAATCCTACTTACCTTCTTCCCATTCACTTCCTTCACCATAGGTCTCAATTTCATGGTGTCTCCTCTCCCTCTTTTTGTTTTAGTTCTGTAGTTTACAGAAATGTATACAGTGTTTTCTGTTATTAATTTAATGGAATGGTCATGATTCACTCTCATAAAGATGTAGTGTCCCCTCTATCCCCTTATTTTATTTTTTTCCCTTAAAGTCAAGTACTCTTCCAGAATGAAAGAAATAACAATATATGTTAGCACATAGCATATACAACTCTATCTATCTCTAGTTTTGTACACATATTGCTTTTGGTGTGGGGTTATAGGGACTTTTCAAATGACTGATTTTAGCTTTTTGCTACTAGCTAAATGATATTCTTTTAGAATTTGTCAATGTTACCTTGTGACATTTATATTTGAATTATATATTATTATTTATTTACTCATGTGTTACTTCTTTGCTGAAAGCATTTAAACTAGGATGAAATAAAATTATAAATAATAAAGTTAATGTCAGTAGAATGGATTATTTTAAAAATCAGATATAGGAAATGACAAATAAAGAATGTCTGTGACTCCACAGGTTTTTAAAATTGCTCTACGGCAGCCATATAGTAGAGGTTCATCTTGTTAAATTTAAGTACTTCCTCGGAGAAAAAAAAGCTAGCAATCAAACAAAAATGACTGTAGAATATTCTGGAATTATATTGAATATCAGTTTGTCATATTAAAACTCTGATATGGCATACTACAGATGATAGCAGCACAATGATAATCTACTTTTGAGTACACATGAAAATGGTTTCTAATTCTTGAATTTTTAGTGATTAAACTTCTTTGAGAAAGTAAGCAACAATATGCAAGTTATGTCACTGAAGGTATTTCTTTTAATAGCAAGATAAAATTTTTCTTATCATATAGATATAACCTAAATTGTGTTCTTAAAGAATGTTCACTAATATACGGTTGCTCACTGTTACGGTTGAAACCAACATCTGTGCAGTATCATTCCCCAAACAAAAGTGTTGAGGGGACCAGTTTATTAGAAGAATTAATTATATATCCCAATGCCAATTATTTACCATTATTCATACTACACACACACACACACAGACACACACACACACATACACACACACACACAAACAAACTATACTTACCTATGTAGAACTTCATGCTTTCTTTATTAATCCACTCAATATAGTCAGCATTGTTTATATGTGCATGGTCATGGGGTTCAGACATTATGCAGAGAGTGAGAGACCTTGAAAAAAATCAGCATGTGATCTCTCCATCAAGTCCTTCCCCTCAGAGCTCAAGAATACCTGCAGAAGAAAAGATAGAAAATATGTAAGAGCCAGAGTTCAATGGAAGGCACCAAGAAAGCAAGAGACTCTAAAGCAATATGAGAAAGACTCATATAAAATCATAAACATTGAAACGACATGCACAGGGCCTGCATGGGTCTGCACCAGGTCCTCTGTATGTGAATGTTGAATTTAACTTTAGTATTTTTTATAGATCTACTGAGCATGTGAATGAATGTTTCTCTGTTTTATGCCTTCTTTTGTGCTACATTATTCTGTTGATTTATTTTGTCCAACTTGATGCAATAGTGTATGTTTTATCCTATTATATCTTACGTTTTGAAATGGGGACTGTTACTGAGTCTAGAGCTCAATAATTTGATTCTGTTGAATAGGCAATGAACTAGAGATCTGCCTCTCTCTGATTCGACTATCTCTGAGGATACCCAAGCTTGCTGGCATACCTAGCTTTTTATCTCATGCAAAAATTGGAACTTAGTTCCTGTGTTTATGCAACAGGCATTTTCCAAATGATGCATGTCACTGATTTCTGGATTTCTTTACTTGCTTTCTTGTTCTACATCCCCTATGTCTTTTACATTCTTTTTAACTCTTCTTCTGCTGAGTATCCCCAGTTCTGAGGGGATTGGTTTGATAGAGATACCCAATAAAGTAGCAACAAACAGCTTAAAAACACCCACTTATGCATACACAGTACTACTTTATTTCTTAAAGAATCATATATCATTATTATGAACTAAATTGAAAGACTTAATAGTAATAGCATTATAAAAATTAACACAGTGAAAACTGTTTTACAAATATATTTCCTAGTGAGTAGGCCCTTGGTGTTGCATTGTTGTTACTATTGTTCCGAGAGTCAATAGGAGGTGCTGGATGGATAAAGTTTTTCTCCATATTCTTAGATTTGTAATTATCACTCTTTTACTATATAAATCACCATTAATACATGCATTGTTTGAATATATCAAATGTGTCTACTGATTGATTGAAATTTTTAAGTAGTGTCGTGAAGTTGATTTAGGAGTAAAGAAATATAATCTGCTGCTCTCCCAGAGTACCTAAGTGTTTTCAGTTCCAAGCACTTGCATAGAATAACTCACTACTACCTAAAACTGTAGTTCTAGTGTATCTGACAACCTCCTTTGTCCTCTTTGAATACCTGCATACATGGGGCACACATATACTCACACATACAGACAAACACACATTTAAAAATATAAAAGTAAAACAACCATTTATAAATATTTTTAAAGAAATAATTTTATTTTATAGACAACACCCCCAGATATGTTTTGATGATTCCCTTCAATAAAATGTTTGTGCCCCAAGGCACCAAAACAACAAATATAAACAAATTGACAATGCAATCATTTAAACAGTTTACAAAACAAACAAACAAACAAACAAACAAAACAGCAGTGCATGGGAAATAAGGAGAATCACTTGATACAACATACCTTGATGATTATCACATGATGCTAAATGTCAAGGGTACAGTACTGAAGATACTACAGCTAAGTAAAGGAGGCATACAAATACAGAAATTACCTCCAGAACATGGTCAGAAGGAACAAAAAAGAATCCGTCACTATGATGTACTAGATAATCCCATGTCATTTGATCATGGTGCCCCAGGCCCTCTGGGTCCCTTTGTCTGCGTGGAAAGTGTCTCTAGTCGCAGGTGGGCAAAGAGTTGGTGGGGATGATAGACAGATGCACACAGGAGATTGTTTAGCATCTGAATGTATTTTGTTAGGTCGAACATCAAACTTTTTATACAGCAGAATAGCAAGAAACCAGAAGAGATACAATCCATCAAGTAACAGTGACACAATACAAAAGGAATGTATACATCAAAAGAAGGTGGGGACCAGGCGGCTGCCACTAAGAAGGGAGCCAGGTATAAAACTAGTCTATTGTTAAGCCCACCACCAGGGCTTCTACTTTAGCAGACCTTCTCATGAATACTGCAATACCACAACCCCACCCCCCCTATTTCCTGGGCCCTGATAATTTTTAGTATGAGTAACTTTTAAGTATCTTTGGAGAATCTCCTTTTGTCAGAAGAATTCACTAACTTGCTTCTAATATGCAATGTAGCCTGTACTGAAGATTTCTATCTCAGTGGGCTTCCCTGGCTCTTTCATGGTATTCCCTTGTTTGTGTGAGATTGGCTACTGTCCTTAGTAAATACTCTGCAGACCAGCCCTATGTTGCTGGCTCCATCTTTTGTAATGCTTAATTAGTTACTGAATAGGTAACTTCCTTACTGCATTCCTACTGGATTCCAAGCTCTTCTGGTTCTAGCACTTTGGAACACTGGTGGGAGGCTTAACTATATCAGAATTCAATCTTAAAAGGCACTTATAATAAAATAATACTAACAGAGAGCATGTGGACCCATACACCAGACTAATATTTGAATAGGGTATGAGTATATGAGTTAATGAGAATGCCTAAGCTCCAGGAGTTGAGTTTCCGTGAAACTCTTTGCCTCATGAATGCTTCCAGGCCTCTCAGCCTGCCAAGTAAACTTCATTGGAGTGTGCATAGCTCATGGGAGTAAAGAATAATTGGGCCATCAGAAAACAGAACAAAAATAAAATTGTGGCCTCATGAAATCTGAAAATTATATTACCTACAGACAAAAAAGTCCTGATATATACTTGTGAAACCATGGTATCCTGAGAATGAGGGATCTAGGAAATGAGGGATCTTCAGGCCACCTAAGAGAGTGTATTACAGAATATCTTTAGACAAAAAAAAATATCAGTTGTCAGCTGCACACCCTTGCCTTAGAATTTGAAAGGCTCACAATGGAAAGATCACTTTAGAAACTATTAGGCAGTCTCTACATGGTCCATCCTTTCATCTCAGCTCCAAACTTTGTCTCTGTAACTCCTTCCAAGAGACTGCCATATCCAGGGATCCACCCCATAATCAGCATCCAAACGCTGACACCATTGCATACACTAGCAAGATTTTATCGAAAGGACCCAGATGTAGCTGTCTCTTGTGAGACTATGCCGGGGCCTAGCAAACACAGAAGTGGATGCTCACAGTCAGCTAATGGATGGATCACAGGGCTCCCAATGGAGGAGCTAGAGAAAGTACCCAAGGAGCTAAAGGGATCTGCAATCCTATAGGTGGAACAACATTATGAACTAACCAGTACCCCGGAGCTCTTGACTCTAGCTGCATATGTATCAAAAGATGGCCTAGTTGGCCATCACTGGAAAGAGAGGCCCATTGGACATGCAAACTTTATATGCCCCAGTACAGGGGAACGCCAGGGCCAAAAAGGGGGAGTGGGTGGGTAGGGGAGTAGGGGTGGGTGGCTATGGGGGACTTTTGGTATAGCATTGGAAATGTAAATGAGCTAAATACCTAATAAAAAATGGAAAAGAAAAAAAAAAGAAACTATTAGGCTTTGAGAAGACATTGAAACCTACAGCTCAGATGCTGGTTGGTTGTGGAGAAGCTACACATTAAACTAGACAGTGATTTGCTGAGGGGAGATGAATGGGTAACAACAACGTGAATCAAATCACTTTCTCTCTCTCTCTCTCTCTCTCTCTCTCTCTCTCTCTCTCTCTCTCTCTCTCTCTGTTCTTTCAGACATCTCTGACACCAATAGCCTCCCACAATTGGGAATGAGATGGAAATCAATTATTGAATTTCACTAACTCTATTAGTAAGGGTAGGTTCTGTGGACAGCACTGAGAATTTGACAGAAGCTGAAGGCAAGATAGTATACAAGCCAAACAATCAGTTCTAAAGTCAGACATTTAAGTTGAGCTCTCTCCATACTGTCATTGCACGGTGCTAATTCAAGTCCAGGCAGCTCTTAAGAATTTAGAAAACCGGGCTGGTGAGATGGCTCAGTGGGTAAGAGCACCCGACTGCTCTTCCGAAGGTCCAGAGTTCAAATCCCAGCAACCACATGGTGGCTCACAACCATCTGTAACAAGATCTGACTCCCTCTTCTGGTGTGTCTGAAGACAGCTACAGTGTACTTACATATAATAATAAATAAAAAATCTTAAAAAAAAAAAAGAATTTAGAAAACCTTTATCACCAGACATTGCCACATCTATTGTGTTTTACTTCAGTGCACAAATAAATTATTCAGTATGTGATGCAGCAAGCTCTGTTTTCAGAAAGGTTAGTTCTCCAAAAGGTGCAGCATGTTCACTAGACACCTTCAGAGTTTTTTATTTTGACACATTAAACTAGACAGTGATTTGCTGAGGGGAGATGAATGGGTAACAACAACGTGAATCAAATCATTTTCTCTCGCTCTCTCTCTCTCTGCTCTTTCAGACATCTCTGACACCAATAGCCTCCCACAATTGGGAATGAGATGGAAATCAATTATTGATATTTCACTAACTCTATTAGTAAAGGTAGGTTCTGAGAGAGAACAGGATAAACTCTTTTTAATATGTTGTTTTACAGAGGCCAATATCAAAAGTATTAACAAAGATCCAAGGATCAAGTATGGAGAAAGTCTGTAAAAGACCACTCTGTTGACAGTGGCTGCTTGCCTTTTCTATCTCTTCAGGAACACATGCACTGTGACCTGTGCACTCCTGAGGGAAAGTAGTGAGGATTGTAACCAAGTCTGGCTTTCTTGGATGTTTTACCATAGAAAATGGCTTCACATCAATCAACGTTTTATGCTATTAACATATTCCTTTATGTTTTTTTGTTGTGCAACACAGGGGTATTAACAAAATAATAACACTATGAAGGGGCAGGAAAATGATTCCATATGGAAAAAAACACACTGTGCCTGCATATGGATCTGACTTTGCATTCTCAACAACAGTGTCAAAAACCTGGCATGGGTGAAGACCTCTGACAGTGTGAGGACACAGAGAGGGTGGTCATTGGTCTGGTTTGATGGCAGGTTAGTTCCAAGTTCAATGAGAGGTCTTATCTCGATAGAATAAGATAGCAAGTGACACAGCTGGACACCTGATGTCAACTATTATGAAACCACAGAATATATTTCTCTATATATGCAGATTCTGAAGAAGGCAAAATATTAAAATTTGTTATTTCTATAAAATTCTTTTCAGCAATCTCAGGGAAATTAATTTCATCATGAAAAAAAAAGAACAAATTTTATTCACTAATGAGTCACACAGATATGTATGCCTCTGCCTCCCAAGTGCTCGACTTATACTATACGTAGGACAACCTTATACATATGATTTAATACCCATAATCCTTCCATTTCATTTTATTTTTTTAAGAATGTAAAACAGCCAACCCTTTCACCCCTGTTGACACCTTATCTCTTGCATAGAAGGGACATCAAGAGGGTGGCAAGAGATGCTCTTTCAAAACAGGCTTAGTGTAAGACAGCCTGCAGTCCAATCTCCCCAGTGCATTGCAAAATACAGCTAACTTCAATTGGACAATCATGGTTTTATATTTTCTCCTTGGTCTTTCAAGTTTTAACAGTATCATCACTTAGTTCTCTCTTACCCATATCCAAAACCCTCCTCCCTACAAGTACTTTTTTCAAATTAATATCTTTTATTTTGTGACCCATTCGATTTATTTAGGAATATCTGCATGATCATGATTATAAATATTCATAGGATTTTGGTGGGTATATAGCTGAAGATTATAGTTGCCCATTTCCTTAAATGTTTCTGTAGATAGTAGTTTAGCAGAAAGGAACAAAGTCATCCATTAGTGTTTGACTATTATTCAGATCCCCAGATATTATATGATCACCCGATATTACTGGGGATCATAGTGGGTCTAATATAGTGATATTAAGATCTGAGATTTGTCCCCAGAAAAGCATTTTGCAACCTGTCTTCTGGATCTTTTCTTTCTTGTCTTTCCCTGCAATATTCTCTGAGTCCTAAAGTATTAATGTCTTGCTTAAGACTTAGCAGTCTGCCACAGGTTAGTCTCAGAATATTGGGTATCACTGAGCCATTTCATAGTTGATATTCTCTGGAGACATAAGCTTTTCTGATTAAAATTGAATGTACCATTTGTCTATGAATACCAACAAGGGTATTTAATTCTCCATTCCTTGAGAACTTCATGCAGAATGAAATTGATAGGTTTGGAAAAAATTAACTCCCTTCTTGCATGGCTGGGATTCTCATGTAAAATAATTATGAGGTGCATCAAAACTCCATATGCCAATCACAGAAGTTGTTCTTTTTATCCACCATTTTTCACCAACACTGAGAAAATTAGTCTGACAAGTCTAGATCTGGAAGACACCTAGGTCACAAGTGAAATTTACACAACACAGATATCATTGATTCTAATGAATTTTTTCTTTCTTGTGAAAAGGTAATTATAAGCAAATTACCCACAGACCAACTTAACCTAAATTATTCCTCACTGAAACTCACTTCTAGCTGATTCTACCTGTGACAATCCCGTTATTGAAACTAATCATCATTGACACTGTGTACAAGCCTCTCAAGAAACTTGACATCCAGATTTTTCCCCCTTGTCCAAGTACACAAAGCAGAGCTCTGGATAGCAAATAGAATGGATCTGAGCTTTCAGTGGAATGTGCCTGGCTAAAATTGAAGTGGCAAACTCATAATTAGATTCAGTGGCAATGATTTTTTGGAAAAATAATGATACAAATAAAATAATCTAGAAAAAAAATATACTAACAGGAAAATCTTTATTTTCCCTGATACACTTTTTTTTTAAAAAATTTCTCCCAGAGCTGCACAGGGTTAATATAACGCAGTAAAACAGAGAGGTCTTAAATATATAGGCAGGTTTCTTAGATATGGGGTAGACTAATCAGAAGTAAAACATAACTTGGAGTAGATAGGATATTGGTTAAGCTTGAACTCTGGACATGGTGTTATCAAAATTACAGTGATAAAGAGCAGTTCAATTCAGAGGAAATAAAGCACAAAGGAGAAAAAGAGACAAAAGTGGTAAAGAAGCCCTATTCAGTCTTCTTTGCTATTGGACATTTACTGTTCCTTTATAGACAATTGCAATCACACAGAGAGGGGGAGATAAGTGACTAATTGAAACATGAAAAATGAACAATGACGTTAGGGCCACACAAGGAGCAGAGAAAACAATGACATTCACACTCTACTTGAATTTAGTTGTCCTCTGACTTTAATAAAGAATGAGAAATAACTTGAACATCTAACCACAAGAAAATTCAATTCTCATATTTAGTTTTTAATTTGCTTTAATTAAAAAGCCCTAAGATTAATATGGCAATGGAAGTGACATGATACTTTAATGAAAGCACAAAGATTATCCACAAGAACAATGTTGTCAATATTTCATCTGTGTGCATGTGCATGGTAGGGAAGCTTATGTTTATGTGTTTTTATATGTATAAGGGTTTGCATGTGTATAAAAAGGCACATGTAAATATGTGCCTGTGTATGAGAGACCCAAGAGGAAAGCCCAGTTTTGCATTCTATATTTTTAAATGGATCAGGGCTTGGTTTTGGTTAGTCAGGCTAGCCAGGTTGCTCTGGGATTTCCTGCTTCTGCTTCCTAAGTGCTAGGATTACAGGGGGTTAAAGATTATCACACCCACTAGGCTTTTATATGAGGATGTTACCTCTGCTCCATCATGACCTCTGAAGCTGAGATGTCCAGAACTCCAACTTTGAGTTGGGAGCTGAGCATTTATTCCCTGAAATTATTTCTCTTGGCTCTGGCTGCCTTGCCTAGTTTGGGCTTGCTGTTGTGTGGCTCTTTCCTCAAAATTGAAGCATTCTGTTTTAGAGGAAGACATAAAGATTCACTATTGAAGTTTGTTAAAATGTTTTCTAGCTGCATATGTAGCAGAAGATGGCCTAGTTGGCCATCACTAGGAAGAGAGGCCCTTGGTCTTGCAAACTTTATATACCTCAGTACAGGAGAAAGTCAGGGTCAAGAAGTGGGAGTGGGTGGATAGGGGAGCAGGGCGGGGGTAGGGTATAGGGATCTTTCGGGATAGCATTTGAAATGTATATAAAGAAAATATCTAATAAAAAATAAATAATAAAATGTTTTTCTATCCTGTAGATTTTGACTTTGCTTTCTAGAAGCTTCTACATTATTAAATAAGGTTCCATTTATTAATTGATGATCTTTGAGCTTACATTTTGGGTTTTCTGTTTAGAATGTTGTCTCCTGTGCCAATAAATTCAAGGTTATTTGTTAATTTCTCTTCTATCAAGTTGAGTATGTCTGGTTTTATGTTAAAGTCTTTGATCCACGTGGACTTGAGTTGTGAGCACAGTGACAGATATGGTGTTCTTTGCATTCTTCTATATGCAGATAGCCAATTTGAGCAGATCCATTTGTTGAAAATGTCTTCGTGACAGTACGCATTTCTGGCTTTAGTATCAAAAGTTGGGTGTTCATTGGTATGAATTTATGTCTACCACTTTTATTTGGTTTCACTGATCACTGTGTTTGTTTTTATGCCAATACCATGTAGGTTTTTATTGCTATAGCTTTGTAGTGTAACTTACAAATCAGTGACAATTATACCTCCAATAGTTTCCATTGTTTCTTCATTTATTTTGATATTTTTTTTTATGCAGGACAGTTTTAACTTGGCTTTCTTTTTAAACTTTTTCTTTCCATATGATGTTGAGAATTGTCATTTAAAGGACTATGAAGAATTTTTCAATTTTGCATTAGAATCTGTAGATTGCTTTTAGTAAGATAGTCATTTATTAGCCGGGCGTGGTGGCACACACATTTAATCCCAGCACTGGGGAGGCAGAGGCAGGCAGATAGTCATTTATCACTCTGTTTATCCTACAGTTCCATGAGCATGGGAAGTATTTTTATCTTCTGATATATTCTTTAATATATTTACCCAAAGAATTGCTTAAAATTAATCCAAGACATTTTCTGCCTCAGTCTGTTTGTAATTTGAGTATAGAAGGATTAATGATATATTTGAATTATTCTTATATTCAGCTACTTTGCTGAAAGTGTTTTTCAGTTGTAAGAGAACCATAATAGAATTTTAGGGTCATTTATGTATGTAATCATATTATCTTCTAATAATGATACTTTGACTTCTTCCTTTCCAATTTCTATCCACTTGATCTCATTCACTTGTCTTATTGCTCTAAATAAAACTTTAAGTGGTAAATTAAATAGATACACAAAGAATGGGTAAACTTATCTTGTTCTGTATTTTTAGTGGACCCAACAAACATTTGTCAAAAAATCTTTCTCTGTTTCACTAATTCTTTGTATTAATTGTTATCTTGGTTTATACTTTATTCATTTCCCCACACAATTTGATTATTTTGCCATTTACTCCTCTTGGATACACTTAACTTGTTTTTGTTGTACAACTTTCAATGAGCTATTATGTTTCTAGTGTGATATTTCTTTAATTTTGTATGCATTCCCTTAATAATATGAACTTCCCTCTTTATAGTCTTTCATTGTATCCCATAAATTGAGGCATTTTTTTTAATATTTATTTCTATTTGATTCTAGAAAGTTTTAACTCCTTTCTTTATTTCTCTCTTGACTGAGTAGTCATTCATTAGACAATTGTTCACCTTCTGTGAGTTTTTAAGGTTTCTGTTGATTTCGTTGTTGATGATGTCCAGATTTAATTTATAGTGGTTTAATAGGATGCAGGATTTTATCTTTATTTTCTTGTACCTATTGAGATTTGTTTTGTTTCTAAGTATGTAATCAATTTAGGAAAAATCTCTGCAAGGTACCGAGTCAAAATTCTTTTGTGTTTGTGTAGAATTTTCTACAAATATTTGTTAGTTTCATTTAGATTATAATGTCAGTTACCTCCATTATTTCTGTTTTATATTTCTCTTAATGACCTATTCATTGATGAGACTAGAGAATTAAAATCTTAAAATAAGTATGCTAGTGATTTTAACATGGGGTTAGTAGTCAAGAGATGACTTTGTGAAAATTCACAGAGGAATTCAGCATTTGCTGTTTGGTTTTGTGTTCTTTTTAGAGATACCTGTACTGGGAAGGGGGAAGCGTGCAGACATGCTTATCAGGCACTGGAGACAGCAAGAACCTCAGGTAAGGAAATGACCTTGAAGACATCACTGATGAGAACTGAGTCAATGCTTTGTATAAAAGACCTCTAGGAGGCCCAAAGCACAGTCAGTGTTGTGAATATTAGCTGCTTTTCAGAAAAAAACAAAACAAAACAAAAAAAAACTTTCGTTCTCATAACAGGAAATCAAATACTACACAATATTCCCAGACTCTCTAACACCAAAGGTAAGTTCGATGTCCAAGTTTTAAATGTCACTCTAATTCAGTCACTCACTATCAGCACCTTCCATGGGAACACATGCTCTCTAGACCTGATATGAAATATGCAACCTCTCACTTCCCCTCCTTGTTTCACAGTGCTATTTTTTTTCTCTTATGGAACCTGAAGGTGCTATTTAAGTCTTGTGTTGACCTAAGGTTTGTTTTCTGGCAGTAGAAATTGGCAGCTAAAATTGGTGGTGGTACACGCCTTTAAAGCCAGTACTCAGGAGACTGAAACAGGTAGATGTCTGTGAGTTTGAGATCAGTCTGGTCAACACATCTATCTCTGGAACAGCCAAGGTTATACAGAAAGCATTGTCTTGAAAAAAAAAAAAAAAAACACCAAAGGAACACACAACTAAACAAACAAACCAAAAAAAAAACAAAACAAAACAAAACAAAACAAACAAACAAAAAAAAAACAAAACAAAACAACTTAAGCCCAGAGAAATGCATAAATCTGTGTGTTTTTATCATTCAATTTAATGGAGAGTTATGGAGATATTTATTTAGTAGCAAGGGTTAGTAGGTCTGATTGTCATTAATAAGGGAAATTTATCATTGCTATTTTGGTGGTTATTGTTAACTCTAAACTTGATATAATCTTGACTCATCTAAGAAACAAGCCTCCAGGAACCACTGTTATATATTACCTAGATTAATTTTATCATCAAAATGTCTGTAGAGTCTATTTTTATTGCAAGAGTTAGTGAGGGGAGATCCACTTCAATTTTGGGAAGGACTATTTACTGGGAATGAGCTCATGGATTTTATAAATAAACACTAGTAAATATGCATTCATACTTACTCATATTACTCATATAGTATACCCTGTAATTAGTGGTTATTAAATTAGAAATTTTTATCCTTAAAGAAATTATGGATACAATTCAAAAAAAAATTAAAAAAAAGACTCAAGATGCCGCCTATTTGAACGATATTTTCCTAACATTGTCATTTCCAACATGTTTGCAGCAATGGACCTGACAGTTTTATCAAGCTAATATTTAAAAAACCAAGAAACAGCAAATAAAGAGACATGTTGAAAAGCTAGATTTGATGTGATCTTAGTGATATGATCTTCAATGTTGAACCATGCCATTTAGAAATCTGAGCAGGTCCATGATGTACAGTTTAGCAAGGAACTCAGTTTAATACCCACAAACAAGACAAGAGGCAGGTTTACTATATATAGCTAAGGAAGCAGAGTCTTTGGCATTTAGTAGGCAAAGTTTCCCTAGATGAACAATATTTTGGAAAAAGCTTCTATTTAGAAGGATTCTAGAGTGGACAATATTAACCACACACTATGAGTATCAACATTTGCACCACAGGAGGATTTGTTATCTAAAATTCACAATCCCAGCACCCTGCAGTTGGTCCACTTGGGACTTTCCCATAGACATGAACCTATGTTCCCTGCAATGGCACTGAAATTATCCAATAACACACACACACACACACACACACACACACACACACACACACACACACACAAACACACACACACACACAAACACACACACACACACACAAACACAAACACACACACAGAAACACACACACCAGTGTTGTTGTTCCCTGTAATCTTCAGTTTCTATTAAGAAACATGATGATATTTAACAAACAAATGTTTACTTAGCTGAGATTGGTGTGTGTGCAATCATATGAAACTTCAGGTGGAACTAATTCATTCTTGTAATATATAAGATGTTTTTAAAGCTTTAAATCACAGGTTAGCTATATATAATAATGGGTTTCACTATGATGTTTTGTATATATCTATTATAGTTTCATTACAATCATTCTCTATTACACTTTCACCTCCCTCTCAGACTGAGAGTCATAATCCCTACTAGTCATCACCTTTACAGTTCTGTGATGTTTTCATGGTTTTGTTTTTGTCTTGAGGACCCAGTGAGTCTAATATAGGTTTTCTTATCACACCATGGTTTTTTTTTTTCCTTTTACTACCAAGTCATAAAACATACCTATAGCTACATTGCTGGATAAAATGTCTACCACTTTCCAGAAGGTATTACCTGTGACAAAGTATTAGTAGACAAATCTTAAGTGGTCATATACTTGCAATATATTCTGCTATGAATATAAAAGTAAAAAGTGATGTCCTACTTGGAAATCAATATTTTAACTAGTTGTTTTCAAGGTGAGATAGAAAATATGTTTATGCTCACCATTAATTCCATGAAAAAAAAGGGATGGTAAGACACATTTATTAAAAACACAATATTTCAGCCTACTTCAAGTTGGACCTCAGATTTGTCTGCTGGTATATCCTCTAGTTAAACACTGCTTAAAGAGAAAAAAATATTGTGGAAGTAATTGAAAGCAAAATAATAGTGGATTCCATTTTCTCATTAAAATCAGGAGACTTGATTAATGCAGTTCACTTTATAATGTTTTGTGTAGAAGAACAAAGCACAGCAATACATCACCTCCCAATCAAAGGGTAGCAATGAAAGAATCCAAATTTAAAAAAAAAAACACTCATTATATAGATCAATATTTTGCCCTAGATAACATAAAAAGTATAACTTGTAGTTACGACTAGAAACTCTCCAATCATAAGCAGATGTCTTCTGTTTATAGTAAATTTTATTTTCCAAAGAGGAAAAATGTTTTTCCAAATTTCCCTTCTCTCCTCTCACTTTCCCTCTTCCTTTCACTCTCTGTCTCTGTTTGTCTTCCTTTGTCTCTATATCTCTCTGTCTCTTCTATCCCTCTTTATCAATTTATGCCATCTAGTGTTCACCTAGTACATTATTGAATATTCATCATTATCTCACTTTATCAACAGAGGTTAAAGACTTAGTCTAGTGGGTAATCATATTATCTTTCCTGATGAAAGCAAGCATATCTTTGGCGAGTACTTTGTAAAACTCAAGAAATTTATCACCCGCGAGTGAAGAATCTAATTAATCCTTAGCTTTCTTCTCAGTCATGTGGATCATCAACTTGCTCACTTGAGTGTTTTACCAGGAGACATTTTTAGAGTTTATAGAAAATTGATTTAGATAAAAACTTAAATGATTTAAATTGGAAAGTGTTTGCCTGCAAATATGCTTTCAGGGAAGAAGTACACTATGCACAGAAATAGCAAGTTACTAGGCATTTTAATAAAACAGACTGGGGCCAGGCTCAACTCCAAAAATATTCCTTAGAAATCTAAGGTGGGAGAGAATTATGTTTTTGAGTAAGTCTGAATGTAATGCTTTCAAGATATTATCTCTATCCAATCCTGTCATAAAACCATCCAGAGGCATGTATGCTCACATGTATGCGTGCGCACCAGGGGTGGGGGGATGGGAATGTGAGATACAGATCAGTTATATTTGAACATATCTTGAAAATGATCTGGATTTATTAGTCAAAATCCTAGTGCTACTATGAAGTTATCTACCTAGGATATTAGTAAAATATTTAACAAGCATACCAGGACAGGATGAAATTTATTAAATAGATGCTTTTGTTGTTAGTAATTTATTCAGATGGTAAGTGTTTTAATTTTTAGTTCCCCCAAGAAATTAAAATTAACCATAGGTGATGAAAGCATCTTTTTTACCATGCTGCTTTCTATTTTGTTATATAGACTAGGTGAAAAATATATTATAAATAAGAGACTTAGACCTGTTAAAAATGGGGGGAAAGACTGCCCTTGTGTTCTTTTTAGTTTTTATATTACACATTGATTAGATACAACAATAGGATTTATTATGACATTTTCATACATGTAAATAATTGTGTGATAACATTCATTTTCCCTCCCTCACTATGCCTCCTGTCACTCCGTCACGCCATTAAACTTTTATTTCCCCTCTACTTTTCTATAATTTTTATGAGATAAATATTTTAATTAGTGAGGAGTTAATTATAGGAGCATGAGCAACTTACCTGAAGCTATACCCACTGAAGAAATTCTCTCTCACTCTCCCTGCAACCATAATTGCCTATAGATCCTCCATGGGAGAGACATGCTTCTAGAATTCTGATCCTCTACCAAACATTAATTTCCTTTTCATTTAAAGGGAGTGAGAAAACATCATTATTACATAAATTCATCAGGCCTGAAGTGGGTGAAATGTTGATTTGAGCAATCCACTAATGAGACCTCAAACACAAAAGGAAATTTCATCTTTCCATAGTTAATTGGACACAGCATACTTGGAGGCTCTCTGGCTGCCACTTAAGTGACATCTGGAGATCAGGCCAATGTTTTCTGGTTCTCTCTAAGAGGTAGAATCCTAGTCCCTTACCTAGTGTTGCGATTTTTAACTCTTGACTTTTATGTTCTTAGACATTCCTTAGTTGTAAGGCTAGAAAGAAGATGAAATATCATTACACAGGCTTTTTTCTTTCTCTCATAAGGGCAATGGAAGATATTTAGAAGGAAAGAAAAAGGGTCTCATAACATCAGGTCTATTTCCTGGCGTTCATAAGAAGATAAAAGTTGCTAGAGTAGAGAGTCTCATGATGCCCATCATTCCCTTATGGGTTATGGGTTTTGAGACTCCCATGATCTCCCAAAGTTCAGATTCTCTAACAGTTTAAAGAGACAAAATCTGTAGATGTCACTTCTTTCATAGAAATGCTTGCAGCAAACAAGAGTCACAGGTTGTGAATCCTTAACGAGTGAACTAATATGGATCAGGGAATGGGCTACGAAAATGCTAAGCTGAAAGTCTCAGAGGAGGCCAAATAAAGTGTGTTTGAGTAGAAGGCCTCACACAAATTCTTAGTGAAGATTTGTACTTTAACTATAAAAGTCAGAAAGAAATAAGAAAACCTGAGAATTAGGCTGGTGTGAGTACCTACCACTATTACATCCTGGAAACCTGCTGTTATGCCCCTAGAATTGGCTCCAAGCACTTGAAAGTTACAGCTGGCAGGCTGTAGGCCACAGACATAGGATTCCTCACCTTGGGGAAGTTTGCATTCCTCTACACCTAGGAGAGTCTTTACATAGTTATAGCACCTGAATCTTATAAGCATACTGTTCAATTAACCAGAAAATATAATAACATTTTAATCAAAGTCTATGATATAGATCTACATCAATGAGTTAAGACATACTCATTAATCATAATTTGAAAATATGATGAAAATTCTTTATAGTTTTTCAAAAATCACGTATTTGAAACTTACAGGAACCTAATATGCCTAATGGAGTTTAGCCAATATTATCTGCACTTCATTTTTTTTTTAAATTTTTATTAGGTATTTTCCTCATTTACATTTTCAATGCTATCCCAAAAGTCCCCCATACCTACCCCCTACTCCCCTACCCACCCACTCCCCCTTTTTGTCCCTGGAGTTCCCCTGTACTGGGGCATATAAAGTGTGCAAGTCCAATGGGCCTCTCTTCCAGTGATGGCCGACTAGGTCATCTTTTGATACATATGCAGCTAGAGTCAAGAGTTCCAGGGTACTGGTTAGTTCATAATGTTGTTGCACCTATAGGGTTGCAGTTCCCGTTAGCTCCATGAGTACTTTCTCTAGCTCCTCCATTGGGGGCCCTGTGATCCATCCAATAGCTGACTGTGAACATCCACTTCTGTGTTTGCCAGGCCCCGGAATAGTCTCACAAGAGACAGCTATATCTGGGTCTTTTCAGCAAAATCTTGCTAGTATATGCAATGGTGTCAGCGTTTGGAAGCTGATTATGGGATGGATCCCTGGAAGAACTTCATTAAAAATATTTTAATGTTTTTCTGTTTATAAGGACATTTGGAAAAAGGTTTTTAAGTTTATCTTTAATTTTTTACTTATGCTTGTTAGCTCAGGCACTCACAGAGCCAGAAGAACGGTTGGATCTGTGGTGAACTGGGAGGTCTTCAGCTAGGGGTCACCATAGCTGATGATTGGAATCTGGACTTTTAGTATCCAGTGCTCTTTACTGCTGAACCTTATCATCAGCTCTGAGAAAATGGTTTAAAAGAGAATTAAGGTCAGGAGAAGAGATTGTAAAAGACAATTATTAGACATTATAGAAAGTGTCAAATGAGATCATGGGCAATACTTTTACAAGGGAAAAGAAAATGGTATTGCATTTAGGAATTGCTTAGAAAAACAAAACACAGGATGTAAGTTTGTAGGAAAAACAAGCAAAAGTCCAGGAAACAGGAGCAGGCTAGCCTCTGCTTGTGCAAGGGCTCAGCGAGAGTTCCAGAAGTTGACAGGATTTGGAGAGACATTCTGTTCTATCTCCTTAACAATTTGCTTGGATATGGCAGGTGAGAGTGTGTTGGACACTTGGAATGTAGCTCACTCCCGTGTGGTTGCTTAACAATTAACAGCAACTCCTTAATTGAACTTCACACTTTGATTTTAAAAACTAAAGAATCAAAGACAAAGCCTCCCTCATAAAGACCTAAGCGTATGTTTAAAATTTGAGAAAAACACTTGCCTGTTTGCTTTTTGTTTTTATTGTGATCACTAAAAGCCTGTACTTGGGGACTGAAGAGATGACTCAGCCAGAATACTCACTGGAGCATATATGAAGACAAAGTGTACAGCAGAGACTGAAGGAAAGGCCATCCAGAGATTGTCCAACCTGGAGATCCATCCAATACAGCCACCAAACCCAGACACTATTATAGATGCCAAGAAGTGCATGCTGACAGGAGCTTGATATACCTGTCTCCTGAGAGGCTTTGCCAGAGCTTGACATATAGAGAGGTGGATGCTTGCAGTCAACAATTGAAATGATCATGGGGTCCTCAATGGAGGAGTTAGAGAAAGGACTGATGAGCTGAAGGGGATTGCAAACCCATAGGAAAACAAGAATATCAAACAAGCAGAGCTCCCAGAGTATAAATCACCTACCAAGGAGTGCACATGGAGGGACCCATGGCTCCAGCCATTATAGATATTTCCTGAAGTTTGCCTCCTGCTTGATTTTTAGCCCCTGTTAACTTGACAATCAAAATAATCATCATGTTGTGTAACTAGATACTAAAAGAATAAAACAAGAATTTGTAAATCTATTATGAGACTATGTCCTAGACAGAATTATTTGTTGAATTAAATGCTTATTTCTAAAACCAAGGAAGGACTGAAGATGCAAAGCTTCTATGGTTTCTAACCTTTCTAAAATATATAAGATTAAATAATCCTATGATTGTATATACCTATTTATGGCAATATAATGATATTATCCATATGCTATTAGATCAACCCTATTTTTCTCTTTCTCTCTGTGTGTACATTTGTAATCCTTGACGATTATTCACTGTTATTCGGAGATTTTCAGTGTATATGTGTTTACGTCTGTGTAGGGTTTTTTTTTTTTTTTTTTTTTTTTTGGGGTATAGGTACCTATAGAAAACTAAGGTTGCTATGAAACGTCTTCATTTATTTTTCTACCATATTTTTATTTATCTACTTATATTACTTCTTTTTTGTTTGTTTGGTTTTTTGGTTGTTTTTGTTTGTTTGTTTGTTTTGATTTTTTTTGTTTGTTTTTTTTTTTGTTTTTTTGTTTTTTGTTTTTTTTTTGTTTTTCAAGATAGGGTTTCTCTGTGAAGCTCTGGCTGTCCTGGAACTCACTTTGTAGACCAGGCTGGCCTCCAACTCAGAAATCTGCCTGCCTCTGCCTCCCGATTGCTGGGATTAAAGGCGTGTGCCACCACACCTGGCCACTTCTTTAACTTAAAACATTAAAATTTTACAGTCAATATATTTTGATATTATTTCTTCTCCTTCAAGTCTATCCAGATACTCCACAACTACATATGTATCCATTTTCTATTTTTTTTCTTGTTTTTCCCATTTTTTATTAGGTATTTAGCTCATTTACATTTCCAATGCTATACCAAAAGTCCCCCATACCCACCCACCGCCACTCCCCTACCAACCCACTCCCCATTTTTGGCCCTGGCGTTCCCCTGTACTGGGGCATACAAAGTTTGCGTGTCCAATGGGCCTCTCTTTCCAGTGATGGCCGACTAGGCCATCTTTTGATACATATGCAGCTAGAGTAAAGAGCTCCGAGGTACTGGTTAGGTCATAATGTTGTTCCACCTATAGGGTTGCAGATCCCTTTAGTTCCTTGGGTTCTTTCTCTAGCTCCTCCATTGGGAGCCCTAGATCCATCAATTAGCTGATTTTGAGCATCCACTTCTGTGTTTGCTAGGCCCCGGCATAGTCTCACAAGAGACAGCTACATCTTGGTCCTTTCAACAAAATCTTGCTAGTGTATGCGATGGTGTCAGCGTTTGGATGCTGATTATGGGGTGGATCCCTGGATATGGCAGTCTCTACATGGTCCATCCTTTCATCTCAGCTCCAAACTTTGTCTCTGTAACTCCTTCCATGGGTGTTTTGTTCCCAATTCTAAGGAGGGGCATAGTGTCCACATTTCAGTCTTCATTTTTCATGAGTTTCATGTGTTTAGCAAATTGTACCTTATATCTTGGGAATCCTAGGTTTGGGGCTAATATCCACTTATCAGCGAGTACATATTGTGTGAGTTCCTTTATGAATGTGTTACCTCACTCAGGATGATGCCCTCCAGGTCCATCCATTTGGCTAGGAATTTCATAAATTCATTCTTTTTAATAGCTGAGTAGTACTCCATTGTGTAGATGTACCACATTTTCTGTATCCATTCCTCTGTTGAGGGGCATGTGGGTTCTTTCCAGCTTCTGGCTATTATACATAAGGCTGCTATGAACATAGTGGAGCATGTGTCCTTCTTACCAGTTGGGGCATCTTCTGGATATATGCCCTGGAGAGGTATTGCTGGATCCTCCGGTAGTACTATGTCCAATTTTCTGAGGAACTGCCAGACTGATTTCCAGAGTAGTTGTACAAGCCTGCAATCCCACCAACAATGGAGGAGTGTTCCTCTTTCTCCACATCCTCGCCACCATCTGTTGTCACCTGAATTTTTGATCTTAGCCATTCTGACTGGTGTGAGGTGGAATCTCAGGGTTGTTTTGATTTGCATTTCCCTGATGATTAAGGATGTTGAACATTTTTTCAGGTGCTTCTCTGCCATTCGGTATTCCTCAGGTGAGAATTCTTTGTTCAGTTCTGAGCTCCATTTTTTAATGGGGTTGTTCGATTTTCTGAAGTCCACCTTCTTGAGTTCTTTATATATGTTGGATATTAGTCCCCTATCTGATTTAGGATAGGTAAACATCCTTTTCCAATCTGTTGGTGGTCTTTTTGTCTTATTGACAGTGTCTTTTGCCTTGCAGAAACTTTGGAGTTTCATTAGGTCCCATTTGTCAATTCTCGATCTTAAAGCATTGCTGTTCTGTTCAGGAATTTTTCCCCTGTGCCCATATCTTCAAGGCTTTTCCCCACTTTCTCCTCTATAAGTTTCAGTGTCTCTGGTTTTATGTGAAGTTCCTTGATCCACTTAGATTTGACCTTAGTACAAGGAGATAAGAATGGATCGATTCGCATTCTTCTACATGATAACAACCAGTTGTGCCAGCACCAATTGTTGAAAATGCTGTCTTTCTTCCACTGGATGGTTTTAGCTCCCTTGTCGAAGATCAAGTGACCATAGGTGTGTGGGTTCATTTCTGGGTCTTCAATTCTATTCCATTGGTCTACTTGTCTGTCAGTATACCATTACCATGCAGTTTTTATCACAATTGCTCTGTAGTAAATCTTTAGGTCAGGCATGGTGATTCCACCAGAGGTTCTTTTATCCTTGAGAAGAGTTTTTGCTATCCTATGTTTTTTGTTATTCCAGATGAATTTGCAAATTGCTCCTTCTAATTTGTTGAAGAATTGAATTGGAATTTTGATGGGGATTGCATTGAATCTGTAGATTGCTTTTGGCAAGATAGCCATTTTTACAATGTTGATCCTGCCAATCCATGAGCATGGGAGAGCTTTCCATCTTCTGAGATCTTCTTTAATTTCTTTCTTCAGAGATTTGAAGTTTTTATCATACAGATCTTTTACCTCCTTAGAGTTACGCCAAGATATTTTATACTATTTGTGACTATTGAGAAGGGTGTTGTTTCCCTAATTTCTTTTTCAGCCTGTTTATTCTTTGTATAGAGAAAGGCCATTGACTTGTTTGAGTTTGTTTTATATCCAGCTATTTCACCGAAGCTGTTTATCAGGTTTAGGAGTTCTCTGGTAGAATTTTTAGGGTCACTTATATATACTATCACATCATCTGCAAAAAGTGATATTTTGACTTCCTCTTTTCCAATTTGTATCCCTTTGATCCCCTTTTGTTGTCGAATTGCTCTGGCTAATACTTCAAGTACTATGTTGAAAAGGTAGGGAGAAAGTGGGCAGCCTTGTCTAGTCCCTGATTTTAGTGGGATTGCTTCCAGCTTTCCTCCATTTACTTTGATGTTGGCTACTGGTTTGCTGTAGATTGCTTTTATCATGTTTAGGTATGGGCCTTGAATTCCTGATCTTTCCAAAACTTTTATAATGAATGGGTGTTGAATCTTGTCAAATGCTTTTTCTGCATACAACGAGATGATCATGTGGTTTTTGTCTTTGAGTTTGTTTATATAATGGATTACATTGATGGATTTTCATATATTAAACCATCCCTGCATTCCTGGAATAAATCCTACTTGGTCAGGATGGATGATTGCTTTAATATGTTCTTGGATTCGGTTAGCAAGAATTTTATTGAGTATTTTTGCATCGATATTCATAAGAGAAATTGGTCTGAAGTTCTCTATCTTTGTTGGGTCTTTCTGTGGTTTAGGTATCAGAGTAATAGTGGCTTCATAAAATGAGTTGGGTAGAGAACCTTCTACTTCTATTTTGTGAAATAGTTTGTGCAGAACTGGAATTTGATCTTCTTTGAAGGTCTGATAGAACTCTGCACTAAACCCGTCTGGTCCTGGGCTTTTTTTGGCTGGGAGACTATTAATAACTGCTTCTATTTCTTTAGGTGATATGGGACTGTTTAGATGGTCAACTTGATCCTGACTCAACTTTGGTACCTGGTATCTGTCCAGAAATTTGTCCATTTCGTCCAGGTTTTCCAGTTTTGTTGAGTATAACGTTTTGTAGAAGGATCTGATGGTGTTTTGGATTTCTTCAGGATCTGTTGTTATGTCTCCCTTTTCAGTTCTGATTTTGTTAATTAGGATTTTGTCCCTGTGCCCTTTAGTGAGTCTAGCTAAGGGTTTATCTATCTTGTTGATTTTCTCATTGAACCAACTCCTCGTTTGGTTAATTCTTTGAATAGTTCTTCTTGTTTCCACTTGGTTGATTTCACCCCTGAGTTGATTATTTCCTGCCGTCTACTCCTCTTGGGTGAATTTGCTTCCTTTTTTTCTAAAGCTTTTAGATGTGTTGTCAAGCTGCTAGTATGTGCTCTCTCCCGTTTCTTCTTGGAGGCACTCAGAGCTATGAGTTTCCCTCTTAGAAATGCTTTCATTGTGTCCCATAGGTTTGGGTACGTTGTGGCTTCATTTTCATTAAACTCTAAAAAGTCTTTAATTTCTTTCTTTATTCCTTCCTTGACCAAGGTATCATTGAGAAGAGTGTTGTTCAGTTTCCACGTGAATGTTGGCTTTCCATTATTTATGTTGTTATTGAAGATCAGTCTTAGGCCATGGTGGTCTGATAGGATACATGGGAAAATTTCAATATTTTTGTATCTGTTGAGGCCTGTTTTGTGACCAATTATATGGTCAATTTTGGAGAAGTTCCCCTGAGGTGTTGAGAAGAAGGTATATCCTTTTGTTTTAGGATAAAATGTTCTGTAGATATCTGTTAGGTCCATTTGTTTCATAACTTCTGTTAGTTTCACTGTGTTGGGAGCCGCGCCCACATTCGCCGTTACAAGATGGCGCTGACAGCTGTGTTCTAAGTGGTAAACAAATAATCTGCGCATGTGCCAAGGGTATCTTATGACTACTTGTGCTCTGCCTTCCCCGTGACGTCAACTCGGCCGATGGGCTGCAGCCAATCAGGGAGTGACACGTCCGAGGCGAAGGAGAATGCTCCTTAAGAGGGACGGGGTTTTCGTTTTTCTCTCTCTCTTGCTTTTTCGCTCTCTTGCTTTTCTCTCTCTCTTGCTTCTTGCTCTCTTGCTTCTTGCACTCTGTTCCTGAAGATGTAAGAATAAAGCTTTGCCGCAGAAGATTCTGGTCTGTGGTGTTCTTCCTGGCCGGTCGTGAGAACGCGTCTAATAACAATTGGTGCCGAATTCCGGGACGAGAAAAAAACTCGGGACTGGCGCAAGGAGGATCCCTCATTCCGGAACCAGAACTGCGGATCACGTTTATAAAGGTTCCCGTAACACAGACTGTTGAGAAGGATTCAACTGCCGAATTCAGAACTCATCAGCTGGGGAACGACGGTGATAAAGGTTCCCGTAAAGCAGACTGTTAAGAAGGATTCAACTGTATGAATTCAGAACTTTTCAGCTGGGGAACGGCGGTAACCCGTAAGTATAGCTTTACAAGATAAGTCTGACCTTGAACTTTCTAACGAAATTCAAGACAGTCTATCAGAAGTAAAGTGGAATATGTTTGGCCTTGAATTTTTTCTGGTGTTAGGAGCCCTTTTGTTCCTTTTCACATGTTATCAAGTGATTAAGATAGGGCTGAAAATTCTAGAGGAAATTCAGGACAAGCTATCAGAAGTAAAGCGGGGAGAGAGAATAGGAACAAAGAGAAAATATGGTACACAAAATAAGTATACAGGCCTTTCCAAGGGTCTTGAACCCGAGGAAAAGTTTAGGTCAGGTAAGAATACCTGGAGAGAGATTAGAAGAAAAAGAGGAAAAAGGGAAAAGAAGAAAGATCAATTAGCGGAGGTCTCTAGGAAAAGGAGCCTGTGCTCATCGCTGGATGGGCTCGGGGAGCCAGCTCTTAGTAGCTCTGAAGCAGGTGAAGAATTCTCCTCTGAGGAAACAGACTGGGAGGAAGAAGCAGCCCATTACCAGCCAGCTAATTGGTCAAGAAAAAAGCCAAAAGCGGCTGGCGAAGGCCAGTTTGCTAATTGGCCTCAGGGCAATCGGCTACCAGGTGCACTCCCGCCCTATGCGGAGTCCCCGCCCTGCGTAGTGCGTCAGCCCGTAGTGCGTCAGCAATGCGCAGAGAGGCAGTGCGCAGAGAGGCAGTGCGCAGACTCATTCATTCCCCGAGAGGAACAAAGGAAAATAGAACAGGCATTTCCAGTCTTTGAAGGAGCCGAGGGTGGGCGTGTCCACGCTCCGGTAGAATATGTGCAGATTAAAGAAATTGCTGAGTCGGTTCGTAAATACGGAACCAATGCTAATTTTACCTTGGTGCAGTTAGACAGGCTTGCCGGCATGGCACTAACTCCTGCCGACTGGCAAATGATTGCAAAAGCCGCTCTCCCTAATATGGGCAAATATTTGGAATGGAGATCTCTGTGGCGAGAGGCTGCACAGGCGCAGGACCGAGCAAACGCTGCTGCTTTAACTCCAGAGCAGAGAGATTGGACTTTTGACTTGTTAACGGGTCAGAGAGCTTATTCTGCTAAACCTGATAAGAGGTATCAATGGAAGGTCTTACCACAGGGGATGTCCAATAGTCCTACAATGTGCCAGCTTTATATGCAAGAAGCTCTTTTGCCAGTGAGGGAACAATTCCCCTCTTTAATTTTGCTCCTTTACATGGATGACATCCTCCTGTGCCATAAAGACCTTACCATGCTACAAAAGGCATATCCTTTTCTACTTAAAACTTTAAGTCAGTGGGGTTTACAGATAGCCACAGAAAAGGTCCAAATTTCTGATACAGGACAATTCTTGGGCTCTGTGGTGTCCCCAGATAAGATTGTGCCCCGAAAGGTAGAGATAAGAAGAGATCACCTCCATACCTTAAATGATTTTCAAAAGCTGTTGGGAGATATTAATTGGCTCAGACCCTTTTTAAAGATTCCTTCTGCTGAGTTAAGACCTTTGTTTAGTATTTTAGAAGGAGATCCTCATATCTCCTCCCCTAGGACTCTTACTCTAGCTGCTAACCAGGCCTTACATAAGGTGGAAAAAGCCTTACAGAATGCACAATTACAACGTATTGAGGATTCGCAACCTTTCAGTTTGTGTGTCTTTAAGACAGCACAATTGCCAACTGCAGTTTTGTGGCAGAATGGGCCATTGTTGTGGATCCATCCAAACGTATCCCCAGCTAAAATAATAGATTGGTATCCTGATGCAATTGCACGGCTTGCCCTTAAAGGTCTAAAAGCAGCAATCACCCACTTTGGGCAAAGTCCATATCTTTTAATTGTACCTTATACCGCTGCACAGGTTCAAACCTTGGCAGCCGCATCTAATGATTGGGCAGTTTTAGTTACCTCCTTTTCAGGAAAAATAGATAACCATTATCCAAAGCATCCAATCTTACAGTTTGCCCAAAATCAATCTGTTGTGTTTCCACAAATAACAGTAAGAAACCCACTTAAAAATGGGATTGTGGTATATACTGATGGATCAAAAACTGGCATAGGTGCCTATGTGGCTAATGGTAAAGTGGTATCCAAACAGTATAATGAAAATTCACCTCAAGTGGTAGAATGTTTAGTGGTCTTAGAAGTTTTAAAAACCTTTTTAAAACCCCTTAATATTGTGTCAGATTCCTATTATGTGGTTAATGCAGTAAATCTTTTAGAAGTGGCTGGAGTGATTAAGCCTTCCAGTAGAGTTGCCAATATTTTTCAGCAGATACAATTAGTTTTGTTATCTAGAAGATCTCCTGTTTATATTACTCATGTTAGAGCCCACTCAGGCCTACCTGGCCCCATGGCTCTGGGAAATGATTTGGCAGATAAGGCCACTAAAGTGGTGGCTGCTGCCCTATCATCCCCGGTAGAGGCTGCAAGAAATTTTCATAACAATTTTCATGTGACGGCTGAAACATTACGCAGTCGTTTCTCCTTGACAAGAAAAGAAGCCCGTGACATTGTTACTCAATGTCAAAGCTGCTGTGAGTTCTTGCCAGTTCCTCATGTGGGAATTAACCCACGCGGTATTCGACCTCTACAGGTCTGGCAAATGGATGTTACACATGTTTCTTCCTTTGGAAAACTTCAATATCTCCATGTGTCCATTGACACATGTTCTGGCATCATGTTTGCTTCTCCGTTAACCGGAGAAAAAGCCTCACATGTGATTCAACATTGTCTTGAGGCATGGAGTGCTTGGGGGAAACCCAGACTCCTTAAGACTGATAATGGACCAGCTTATACATCTCAAAAATTCCAGCAGTTCTGCCGTCAGATGGACGTGACCCACCTGACTGGACTTCCATACAACCCTCAAGGACAGGGTATTGTTGAGCGTGCGCATCGCACCCTCAAAGCCTATCTAATAAAACAGAAGAGGGGAGTCGAGACTCTACCCCGAGTACCAAGAGTGTCTGTGTCTATGGCACTCTTTACACTCAATTTTTTAAATATTGATGCTCATGGCCATGCTGCGGCTGAACGTCATTGTTCAGAGCCAGATAGGCCCAATGAGATGGTTAAATGGAAAAATGTCCTTGATAATAAATGGTATGGCCCGGATCCTATTTTGATAAGATCCAGGGGAGCTATTTGTGTTTTTCCACAGAATGAAGACAACCCATTTTGGATACCAGAAAGACTCACCCGAAAAATCCAGACTGACCAAGGGAATACTGATGTCCCTCGTCTTGGTGATGTCCAGGGCGTCAATAATAAAGAGAGAGCAGCGTTGGGGGATAATGTCGACATTTCCACTCCCAATGCCGGTGATGTATAATGCTCAAGTATTCCCCTGCTTTTTTACCACTAACTAGGAACTGGGTTTGGCCTTGATTCAGACAGCCTTGGCTCTGTCTAGACAGGTCCAGATGACTGACACCATTAACACTTTGTCAGCCTCAGTGACTACAGTCATAGATAAACAGGCCTCAGCTAATGTCAAGATACAGGGTGGTCTCATGCTGGTTAGTCAACTCATAGATCTTGTCCAGAAACAACTAGATGTATTATGGCAAATAGCTCAGCTGGGATGTGAACAAAAGTTTCCGGGATTGTGTGTTACTTCCATTCAGTATGAGAAATTTACTAGGGCAGCTAATTTGTCAAAAAGTCTTTTTCAGTATATGTTACAGAATTGGACGGCTGAATTTGAACAGATCCTTCGGGAATTGAGACTTCAGGTCAACTCCACGCGCTTGGACCTGTCCCTGACCAAAGGATTACCCAATTGGATCTCCTCAGCATTTTCCTTCTTTAAAGAATGGGTGGGATTGATATTATTTGGAGATACACTTTGCTGTGGATTAGTGTTGCTTCTTTGATTGGTCTGTAAGCTTAAGGCCTAAACTAGGAGAGACAAGGTGGTTATTGCCCAGGCGCTTGCAGGACTAGAACATGGAGCTCCCCCTGATATATGGTTATCTATGCTTAGGCAATAGGTCGCTGGCCACTCAGCTCTTATATCCCACGAGGCTAGTCTCATTGCACGGGATAGAGTGAGTGTGCTTCAGCAGCCCGAGAGAGTTGCAAGGCTAAGCACTGCAATGGAAAGGCTCTGCGGCATATATGAGCCTATTCTAGGGAGACATGTCATCTTTCATGAAGGTTCAGTGTCCTAGTTCCCTTCCCCCAGGCAAAACGACACGGGAGCAGGTCAGGGTTGCTCTGGGTAAAAGCCTGTGAGCCTGGGAGCTAATCCTGTACATGGCTCCTTTACCTACACACTGGGGATTTGACCTCTATCTCCACTCTCATTAATATGGGTGGCCTATTTGCTCTTATTAAAAGGAAAGGGGGGAGATGTTGGGAGCCGCGCCCACATTCGCCGTTACAAGATGGCGCTGACAGCTGTGTTCTAAGTGGTAAACAAATAATCTGCGCATGTGCCAAGGGTATCTTATGACTACTTGTGCTCTGCCTTCCCCGTGACGTCAACTCGGCCGATGGGCTGCAGCCAATCAGGGAGTGACACGTCCGAGGCGAAGGAGAATGCTCCTTAAGAGGGACGGGGTTTTCGTTTTTCTCTCTCTCTTGCTTTTTCGCTCTCTTGCTTTTCTCTCTCTCTTGCTTCTTGCTCTCTTGCTTCTTGCACTCTGTTCCTGAAGATGTAAGAATAAAGCTTTGCCGCAGAAGATTCTGGTCTGTGGTGTTCTTCCTGGCCGGTCGTGAGAACGCGTCTAATAACATCACTGTGTCCCTGTTTAGTTTCTGTTTCCACGATCTGTCCCTTGATGAAAGTGGTGTGTTGAAGTCTCCCACTATTATTGTGTGAGGTGCAATGTGTGCTTTGAGCTTTACTAAAATGTCTTTAATGAATGTGGCTGCCCTTGCATTTGGAGCGTAGATATTCAGAATTGAGAGTTCCTCTTGGAGGATTTTACCTTTGATGAGTATGAAGTGTCCCTCCTTGTCTTTTTTGATAACTTTGGGTTGGAAGTCGATTTTATCCGATATTAGAATGGCTACTCCAGCTTGTTTCTTCAGACCATTTGCTTGGAAAATTGTTTTCCAGCCTTTCACTCTGAGGTACTATCTGTCTTTTTCCCTGAGATGGGTTTCCTGTAAGCAGCAGAATGTTGGGTCCTGTTTGTGTAGCCAGTCTGTTAGTCTATGTCTTTTTATTGGGGAATTGAGTCCATTAATATTAAGAGATATTAAGGAAAAGTAATTGTTGCTTCCTTTTATTTTTGTTGTTAGAGTTGGCATTCTGTTCTTGTGGCTGTCTTCTTTTTGGTTTGTTGAGGGATTACTTTCTTGTTTGTTCTAGGGCGTGATTTCCGTCCTTGTATTGCTTCTTTTCTGTTATTATCCTTTGAAGGGCTGGATTCGTGGAAAGATATTGTGTGAATTTGGTTTTGTCGTGGAATACTTTGATTTCTCCATCTATGGAAATTGAGAGTTTGGCCGGGTATAGTAGCCTGGGCTGGCATTTGTGTTCTCTTAGTGTCTGTATAACATCTGTCCAGGCTCTTCTGGCTTTCATAGTCTCTGGTGAAAAATCTGGTGTAATTCTGATAGGCTTGCCTTTATATATTACTTGACCTTGTTCCCTTACTGCTTTTAATATTCTATCTTTATTTAGTGCATTTGTTGTTCTGATTATTTTGTGTCAGGAGGAATTTCTTTTCTGGTCCAGTCTATTTGGAGTTCTGTAGGCTTCTTGTATTATCATGGGCATCTCTTTATGTTTGGGAAGTTTTCTTCAATTATTTTGTTGAAGATATTAGCTGGCCCTTTAAGTTGAAAATCTTCATTCTCATCAATTCCTATTATCCGTAGGTTTGGTCTTCTCATTGTGTCCTGGATTTCCTGGATGTTTTGAGTTAGGATCCTTTTGCATTTTATATTGTCTTTGACTGTTGCGTCGATGTTCTCTATGGAATCTTCTGCACCTGAGATTCTCTCTTCCATTTCTTGTATTCTGTTGCTGATGCTCGCATCTATGGTTCCAGATCTCTTTCCTAGGGTTTCTATCTCCAGTGTTGCCTCTCTTTGGGTTTTCTTTACTGTGTCTACTTCCCTTTTTAGTTCTAGTATGGTTTTGGTCATTTCCATTACCTGTTTGGCTGTGTTTTCCTGCTTTTCTTTAAGGGACTGTAACTCTTTAGCAGTGCTCTCCTGTAATTCTTTAAGTGACTTATGAAAGTCCTTCTTGATGTCCTCTATCATCATCATGAAAAATGATTTTAAATCTGGGTCTAGATTTTCGGTTGTGTTGGGGTGCCCAGGACTAGGTGAGTTGGGAGTGCTGTGTTCTGAAGATGGTGAGTGGTCTTGATTTCTGTTAGTAGGATTCTTACGTTTGCCTTTCGCCATCTGGTAATCTCTGAAGCTAGCTGTTTTAGTTGTCTCTGTTAAGAGCTTGTACTTCAGGTGACTCTGTTAGCCTCTATAAGCAGACCTGGGAGGGTAGCACTCTCCTTGGTTTCAGTGGGTAGAGTATTCTCTGCAGGAAAGCTCTCTTCTTGCAGGGAAGGTACCCAGATATCTGGTGTTCGAACCGGACTCCTGGCAGAAGTTGTGTTCCACTCACTAGAGGTCTTAGGATCCCGTGGGGAATCCTGTGTGGGCCCTTGCGGGTGTCAGGCGACTCTGCTGGCAAGGAAGCCCGGGGCTCGAGTGGAGCGGAAGGGCATGTATCCATTTTCATCATCTCTGTAACACTCTCTTTCCTTCTCTAGGATATAACCTCCTACCTCAAAAGATAATCTAAAAAGTGAACAAAAAAGTAACAAGACAAAACAGTACCCAATGAAATAACATAATAAAAAGTGTATACAAACAGAGGTGTACAAAATACTGTGGAGTCCATTTTGTGGTTGGCTAACTCTTCCAGATCACAGTACCTGCTCTAGAGTACAGTTGATATACCCAGTGATACCTCTTTGAAGAAAATTGATTTTCCATTCCGCAGCAACTATAAACCACAAAAAGCTATTTGGCTAGGGATGAAACTTTGTCCATATGTCATCATTCTCAACACTAAATTTTTATCTAGTTTGAGATTATGCAGAACTTCTTCATGCTGTTATAGTTTCTGTGAGTTCATGTATGTACTAGAATGATTGTGGTTTCATGATACTGTTTCTTTGGAGTCAACAACTATCTATGGCTTGGCTCTTAAAATTTTTTTTCCCTCCTTTTCAAAATAGATCCCTGAGTTTTGAGGTAATGGGGTTTGATAAAATACAAAAACAAAAACAAAATCAAACAAAAACAAAACAAACAAACAAAAAAACCCAAACAATAAACATCTCATTTAGGAAAGGGCTCAAAAGTGTCACACTATCTAAACTCTATATTGGTTCTACCCATCACTAGATGAACCATCTGTTATGGAGTCTGAGCATGTCCCTGATTTATGGGTATAGTACTACATCATTAGGAACCATTTTATTGACATATTCACTTAGTTGAATAAAAGTAATAGACTTTTCTCTAAGTTCATGACTTATATCTCTCTAGTCTCAGATTTGTGACTACATTGTTAGGGTCAGATATGGATTCTATCTCACAGAGCGAGCCTTCAATTCAATTTAAAAAGGAAAGTGATTGATTACTCATATAACATTTATGCCACTATTATACCAGTAAATATGTGCAACCAATTCATTGTTGTAGATAATGGGTTTTTTATTATGATGTAGAAGATTATGTTTCCCCTTCCAACATCATGAAGAGGAATCAATAGGGATGAAGCTTCTAATTGGGCACTAGCTCTACTTCTCTGTGTTTAACAGTATGTTATCTTCAGCACTATGGATTTACTGTCAGATTGTAGAGAGTAAATAGTACCCTTAACAATAACCTGAGATGGGGTGGGGAAAAGTTTCCTTGGTCCCTTTGGGCAACGATTAAACAATATACAACCCATTACTGGCAGGGAAATTTTTATGTAGTAATATAAAAAAATTAGTTGGAAATTTGTTTTATCATGATATAATAGTGATATTTAATATGTTTTCACATATGCATGTAAGTTATGAAGCTTCTGTACTGGTAGGTTCACATAAGGTTTTCAAGGCTCATTTAGTGTTTCTTGACTACCTTCCTGAATTTGTTCCTATGTTGGCCTGACATTCATTACCATTTCAATGTAATCTTCCTGTTAAAAGCTCCCCTTAATCTCTTTTAAACACTTGAAACTACTTTTTGAGATAAGGCTTCATAACAAAAACTTGATCTTGCAGATTCAGTTAAACTGCCTAGTCACAAAAGTCAAGAGGTAATTCTGTTTTACTTATTCATTTCCACACTCAAGGGATTACAAAAATTTATTAGTTGGTCCATACTTTTACAGCAGGCTGTTTATTTGTTTTCTCAACTTGATACAAGCTAGGGATATCTCAGAAATAGAAGCTTCATTTGAAAAAAAAATGCCTCCAGAACACTGGTTCCATTTTCTTAGTTAATGATTGATGTGGGAGATCCAAGACAACTGCATGTGAGGCTACTCTTGGGCAGTTTTTCTTGGGTTATAGATAATAACAGGCTGAGAATTCCATGGTTAGCAAGCCAAGAAGCAATCTTCCTTCCTAGGCTCCGATTTCTTCCTATTTTTCAGTTTCTGTCTTCACTTTCCCTGATGATTTATTAATATTTAAGCCAAACAATCCTTTTTTTCACCAAGTTGCTATTGGTTGTGATGGATTCTACAGTAATAGAAATCAAATCAAGACATATTGTTTCTGGTGCTCAAACTCAGACCTTGATACAGTGTGACAAGCCCTTTTTTGACTAAGTCACCTCCTCCTCCTTACCCCTTAATATTTCTGAAAACTAGTAGTTTCAGTGTAAATTAAGTACAATTTCTCATACTGTAATTGCATAAATTTGAAATTTTATTCAAATGAACCTGGAGAAAACAAAACAATACTTAGTTTAGCAAAAAATTCTTTATGTCAAATGTCATCACATTGAGTGTGGATCTGTGAAATTGCAAGACAAAATGTTTGCAGAAAGTGGTGTCTTAATGACAAACATGAGAAACAAATGAGTGAGTCAAGGAATGGGCTACTTGATGGATTTGCTATCAAAATTAATTTACCTGGGTTTTTGTCTCCATTCCACATATTGCTTTTACCTATGAAAGCAAAAAAATAAAAAAATTAAAAAAAACAACAAAAAAACCAAAAAACAAAAATTAAAATAAGTGTAAACAAAAGAAAAACAAAAACGACAACAACATAAAACACAGCCATAATAACTTTATGAACAACAGCACATATATGTGTGTGTGTGTGTGTGTGTGTGTATGTATAAACATCTTTAGTCTCAACTCTTTTTCCATATGTCTTGTACATTAGACAAATTTTTTTCTTAATTTTCTACCAAAGAAGAAAGCATAAGCCTGTTGTGATTGCACATACCTGTATTTCCTGTATTCAGGAAGTAGAGGCATAATGAACAGAAATTCAACCTAGCTGTTTCTACTACATTGTGCCACCGCTGCTCATTTCCTTTTGCTATATGAACACTGCTGAACTTGACTGGTGCTATACTCACCAAGTGTTTGAGAGTGGATCGAGCTGCTGGTACTGATTTCTCTGAACAGAACTGCTGATTTCCTGACAATACATATTGATTTGCTTCAAAGAATAATTTATAAACAGGTACACTTACCCTGTATTCTAATATCCTTTCATTTTTAGTACCTCTGGTGGATGGTGGGTTAGAAGGGAGGTTATTATATTTTAAAACCATTATTAAAATTAGAGTTCAGAAAAATTTATTTACAAAGAAAGAAGTTAAGAAGTCAGGAAAAGCCATCCATAATTTCATAGAGTATGTATTCTGCTAGATTTTATAAAAGTAACTGTTTTCAGTAGTGGTATTCTTTTCAAAGAGTTAGTTTTTGAATACTTATTTAGCAGGCTTGCATTGAAACAAGGGTGTCAAAAATTGAGTTAGGTCCACACAGCCCATACCACAGGTGTAATTCAACTCTCCAGGTATTCAGACACAACCAGAATCACAGGTGAGACCCTAAACCCTGCCCCACTACCCAGTGAACCTGGGCCCCTGGACCCACTGGACTCAGATTCCCTGACCTGCCAAAGATCTGAGCCCCTTCGTGTTTCCAACTGTGCAGGGAGCACAGCGTCGGCTCTGGATCCAAATCCACACAGACCACACCCCACTTGCAGCTTGATTCCTTAGGTATTCTGACACATACAGGCTCCCAGGCTCCCAGGCTCCCAGGCTCCCAGGCTCACAGGCTCCCAGGCTCACAGGCTCACAGGCTCACAGGCTCACAGGCTCACAGGCTCACAGGCTCACAGGCTCACAGGCTCACAGGCTCACAGGCTCACAGGCTCAGAGGCTTACAGGAAGGGCAGGTTTTAGTCACAGACAAGGAGGCCAGATAACACCAGACGGTGAGGGGCAAGCATAACAACATAAGCAATAGAAACCAGTTTGAGTTGGCAACATCAGAACTCGGTTCTACTACCACTACAAGTCCTGGATACCCTAACCCACCTATAAAGCCAGATACAGATCTAAATTCTCATTTCATTAAGATGATAGAGGACTTTAAATAGGACATAAATAACTCCTTTAAGAAGTTACAGGAGCACACAAGTAAACAAATAGAAGCCCTTAAAGAAGAAATGCATAAATCCCTTAAAGAAATACAGGAGAACACAAACAAACAGGTGAAAGAATTGAACAAAATCACCAGGAACTAAAAATGAAAAGAGAAACATTAAAGAAAACACAAAGGGAGACAACTATGGAGACCAAAAACCTAGGAAAGAGAACAGGAGTCACAGATGCAAACATCACCAACAAACTATAAGAGACAGAAGAGAGAATCTCAGTGGCAGAAGATACCATAGAAGACACCAACACAACAGTCAAGGAAAATATAAAAAGCAGAAGCTCCCAACTCAAAACATTCAAGAAATCCAGGACACAATGGAAAGTCTTAACCTGAGAATAATAGGTATAGAAGAGAGAGAAGATTCTCAACTTAAAGCACAAGCAAACATCTTCAAATATTTATGGAGGAAAACTCCCCTAAGCAAAAGTAAGAAATGCCCATAAACATATAAAAAGCCTACAGAACATCAAACAGTTAGGACCAAAATAATAATAATAATAATAATAATAATAATAATAATAATAAATAATTCATCCCTCCACATAATAACTAAAACACTAAATGCACAGAACACAGAAAGAATATTGAAATCAGTAAGGAAATAAGGTCAAGTAAAATATAAAGGCAGACCTATCAGAATCACACAAGACTTCTCAACAGAGACTCTAAAAGACAGAAGATTCTAGGCAGATGTCATACAGACCCTAAGAGAAAAATATGCCAGCCCAGGCTACTATACCCAGCAAAACACGCTATTAATATAGATGGAATAACCAAAATACTACAAGACAAATCAAATTTAAACAATATCTTTTCACTAATTCAGCCTTACAGAGGATAAGAGAAGGAAAAGTCCAAAACAAGGAAGGAAAATACACCCAAGAAAACCCAAGAAATTAATATTTCTACAACAAACACAGAAGAAAGAAACACACAAACATAATTCCACATTTAACAACAAAAATAACAGGAAACAACAATAATTGGTCCCCAATGTTTCTAAACATCAATAGACTCAATACCCCCAATAAAAAGACTTAAGTTAACAGTCTGGATACAGAAACCAGCATTCTGCTGCATAAAGGAAACATGCTTTAGTGACAAAGACAGACATTACCTCAAAGTAAAAGGCTGAAAATTTTTTTTTCAAGCAAATTGTGCTAAAAAACCTGATGGAGTAGCCATTCTAATATCCAACAAAATAGACTTTCAACCAAAAGTTATCAAAAAAAGATGGGGAAAGGACACTGCAAACTCATCAAAGGAAAAAAAATCTACCAAGATGAATTCTCAATTCTGAACATATATGCTCCAAATGCAAGGGCACCCACATTCATAAAGGAAATTTTACTAAGGCTCAAAGCACACATTGTACTTCATACAATAATAGTAGTGGGAGATTTCAACACTCAAGTATCACCAAAGGACAGATCATGGAAACAGAAAGTAAACAGAGACACAATGAAACTAACAGGAGTTATGAAACAGATGGATTTAACAGATATCTATAGAACATTTCACCCTAAAACAAAAGAATATACCTTCTTCTCAGCACCTCATGGTTACTTCTCAAAAACTGACAATATACTCAGACATAAAATAAACTTCAACAGACACAAGAACATTGAATTAATCCCATGCATTCTATTGGATCACCATGGACTAAGGCTTGTCTTCAATAACAACAAAAAACAACAGAAAACCCATGTACACATGGAAGCTGAACAACTACCTACTCAATGATAACTTGGTCAGGGAAGAAATAAAGAATGAAATAAAAGACATTTTAGAATTCAATGAAAATGAAGGCACAATGTATCCAAACTTAAGGGACACAGTGAAAGCAGTGCTAGAAAGAAGACTTGTAACCCTCAGTGCCTCCATAAGAAAATTGGAGAGATAATACAGTAGCAGCTTAACAATTCATCTGAAGGCTCCAGAACAAAAGGAAGCAAATACACCCAAGAGGAGTAGAGGGCAGGAAATAACCAAACTTAGGGTTGAAATCAACCAAATAGAAACAAATAATCAACAAATCTAGGAGCTAGTTCTTTGAGAAAAACAACAAGATAGATGAACCTTTAGCCAAACTAACCACAGGGCACAGAGACAATATCCAAATTAACAAAATCAGGAATGAAAAGGTAGATATAACAACAGAAACAGAAACTTAAAAAAAAAAAAAGATCAGATCCTATTACAAAAACCTAAAATCAACAAAACTGGAAAACCTAGATAAAATGGATAATTTTCTAGATGGATAACAGGTACCAAAGTTATATCAGGATCAGATAAACCATCTAAACAGCCCCACAACCCCCAAGGAAATAGAAGTAGTCATTTGAAGTCTTCTAACCAAAAAAATCCCAGGTCCAGATGCTTTTAGTGAAGAGTTTTATCAGACCTTCAATGAAGCTCTAATAACAATACTTCTCAAACTATTCCATAAAGTAGAAACTGAGGGAACACTACCCAATCCTTTCTATGAAGCTAAAGTTACACAGATATCTAAACCACAAAAGACTCAGCAAAACAGAAATACACATCAATTTCCCTCGTGTATAGTTAAACAAAAAATGCTCATTAGAATTCTCACAAACTGATTCCAAGAACACATCAAAATAATTCACCATAATCTAGTAGGCTTCACCCCAGGAATGCCTGGATGGTTTAATGTACAGAAATCCATCTTGAAACTCAACAAGACAGAATATTTTAATATGCACAATTGATTCTACCTTCTGAGGATAGGGTCTAAAATCCTAAAATTACATAATTTAGAATCGTTCTAGAAAACACTGATATATCCATTTTGAAAATCAAATTAAACAAGTAGCATTTAACCTTTTATGACTTTGTCAATGATACTCCAACAGTAAAACTTATTTGCATAATATATATATTTATATTTGGAACTTTATCTTCCTAAGGTATCTGTTTGCAGCTTAAATATGAATATAAGGCTTGTCCTAATAACTCATCTAGGCATACTTTAGCATAAACAAATGAATGTTGTCTTTTTTATGGTGTTTCTATGAATATGTTGAAACTTTTGCTTGATTTAATAACAATGGCAAAGATATCAAGAAAGATAAAATGTCTTGGAAATTGGCATTCTTGCATTGGGATTTACAAGACACATTCTGAAACACCTCTGCAGTGTGCTTGGATTAAAAATCTATAAAAATTAATGTGTGGGTAGAATTAAGTATCCAGTAAGGTTCACATTGTAGGTGATTTTTATTTTTTGGATAAACAAAGACAGTAAGCAAGTACTGGCAAACATGGGAATATTAGAGACTAAATAGAAAGTTAATTTGAATGACTGATAAAAGAGGGTTCAAGGGATAAATTAGATCTTGCTGATGACCTAGTAAATTTCAGCTGTGGGACTACTTATGGAATACTGTTTTGCTGTGCATGAGACTTTCTACCATAGACAAGAGCTTGAGCCTGAATCTGGCTTTTTATTCTGTAAATGGGAATGGAATTGTGAAGTTGAAGCTGTGGTTTGATTCTTTCAATGTAGTACTTGGCAAGAATGCTTCGTTCAAAATCTGTTATAGTCCACAATCAGCGTTACTGCTCATTTTATAACCATAACCAGAGGAATATCCTTGATTTAACTAGCAACAGACAGTATTCTCAACATTTGGAAAACTTGGTCATGCTGAGAAAGAGGAGACCACATTCCATTTATGAAAGAATCTGTCATGATATGCCCAGAGCTTTAACTGATATTATCCTAACCACCTCTACACCAGTAGGATTCTGGACAGAGACTACATTCCTATGGTGAACTTGCCCCTGTAAAAATCCTTTAATTCTGCCAGAGACAAAGCTCATCTTAAAGAAAATTACAATGTTTGGATGTTCATGCAGGTAGCTACTTAGTAATAAATACATAAGTATTTATTCTTAAACCTTGGTATATATCTTTACAGGTTTATGAATATTTATTAATAACCTTGAGGTTTACCACAAACATATCTGCTCTCATTTTTTTCCATCAGTGTCTCAAAGATATTTGAAAAGAAGACCCATTTTAGAGTAAAATGAAGTACCTTTATTAGCAGGAGTTTGACTAAGGTGGGGGTCATGGAAGCAGGAAAATTTCTAATTGGTCTTTCTATGAATTGAGATTGTCTGAATGGCTTCAAAAAGGTGATCATTCAATGGGTGGTTGTTTCTTCAGAAGAAAGACTGTTAAATGTAAGATGCAGAGTGGTTTGTAAAAGTCTTAGTTCTCTTCTTTTTCTGGCACCAACAACTTAAGGGAAAAGGGTTTTCTTTAGATTTGTAGTACAAAGCAAGTGTCTATTTTTGGTAAGGAAATCAAAGTAGCAGGAGTTAGAATGAGCTGATCACATGTCATTCACAACTATAAAACATAGAACAATGAATGATGCATATTCTCAACTCTTTTCCTCTAACTTGTATAAATCAGCATCCTTTGCCCAAGGAATAATCTTTTCTATAGTCAAGATGAGTCTCCCCACATCAACAATACAGAAAAATCCCCTCTGGCTTTCCAAGAGAAAGTATAATCAACTAAACACTTGTTAGTTAACTCTAGCGATCCCTTTGCCCATAAATGGAAGAACTGTGATAATGGTCCTCATGGGAAGAGTAGGTTAGCTGAAAATTTCTTCCCCCAGTATGTGCTGTTGGAAAGGATTAAGATTTTTGTCTGAAACTTTTTCCTTCCAATATCCCAGTCTTTCGTGACTCTATTTTCAACCATGAAGTGCCTTGCATAAATGCATTGTCTAGCTAACTTTTTAAATTGGTTTCCAACCCACAGTGTGCAAAGAGGATGTCAGAGTAATTACATTACATTAGTAGTACCTTATATTAGTAGTGTCAGTATGTTTGCCAATTTGCTTATATAATTGTTTGTTTCAGTTTCATTCCCTCAGAGCCATAAATGTTTAGGAACACTGATTCATGCTTTCATTTATTGCTGTTTTTCCTATCATTTTACATAAAATTCCAAGTGAATATTGCTTCTGGGAAGTACTATGTCAGTTTGTGACCAAATATCCAGTTAGACACCTCAGAAGGATAGGAACAAAAAAATGTTTGTGAGAGGAGTAGCTAGAACTGAATTGACCAACTCACTCCTTATGTGTCAGTCTCATAGAGCACTATTAGTCTCTGAGCATAGATCATCAATGGTAGCCCTTTCCTGGAATCTACTCCCGGCACACTGAAGCTCTGCTAGTGTCTGTTCTCTTAAATTTTATCTACCACCTTTTAATAAAAAGCCCTTTCTAAAACTCTCTCTTATGGAATATAAAATACATTAAGTCCATGTGACAAAGTTTGCAGAAGCCACTGGCCTGAGGTGGGTTGATGATCATTGATTGCCATCTGAACTGATGCTCTACCAATGCTATCTCTCTTAGAGGCGGATCCCCTCATCACAAAGTTGAGACAAAGCTGTGGGATGAATGAGAACATCTTTTACAATCTTTGTGGATGGAGGGCAGACCTACAGGAAGTCCATCTACTGTCTTCTCAGTCTGCCAGCTCTCTGAATGGTTTAATGATACAATGCCTGTGTTTCATTTTTATGTCAAGTAGCATTAATCAAGTTATAGCATAGTGAGACATTCACTGGTGTTCTCAAGGAGAGGAAAAAAAAAAAAACATAAAACACATTGAGACAACTTGCAAAGCCAGATCTTGGCCACAATGTTTTGAAAGTTTGCATCAATTCTGTATTGATCACTTTCCTGTTGCTATGACCAAATATATAATATGAACAATCTAATGAGTTGAGTTGATTTTGGCTCATATATCCAGTTCATCATGCATGTGTATGGTGTCAGATAAAATCCTGGTGATGGGAACATGCAGCACATTAATCACATGTTATCAGTAGTCAGGAAGCCGAGGGCTATCACCATTGTTGCTCACCTTATATTCTCCTTTAAGATCAGTTCAGAACTTCAGCTCAGGAAATGGTGTCACCCCTAATTAAAGTAGGTCTTCTTACCTCAACAAACTCTATCTAGAATATCTCTCGTACAGATACTCCAAGACCTATCTTCTAGGTGATTCTGGATCCTACCATACTTTCAGTTGAGATTAATAGTCACAGCAGCTATAACTGGTTTTAAGAAGCTATGACTCTGCTTTCTCGGTTTAGTGATTACAATTTATTTGTTCACCATAATTGGATTCAGAAATGCATTTGCTGCCTTCTCAGAGCCAAACACTCCACACAGAAAACATACTTTAGTGATAAAGAAACCCCCTCCACATTTTTATCAACTAGGTACATAGGTACACATATATAAATCTAGTATTTTGAATTTGAAACAGAAGAAGCAAGAGTTAAAAATAAATAGTGAGAGGCTATCTCAAAGCAAAGAAACAAAAAAATGGCTTTGTTAAAAATATGTTAGTTTCATCAACAAAAATAATTAGACTTATTCAAACAAAAGGAACATAAACACAAAAATTCAATCCAGAGAAAATTATACGTTTCACATAATTTTTATAAAAATTATCTGGAAGGTCATTAGCACTTTATCATGAAATTTAAGTCTTGTTTTGTAGGAGGAATGATGTATTTTTTGTAGATGCAGACATCATGCCATCTTGGATGAAGAGTTGCTGGACCTGAATATTAGGATACCTAACTTTCCCCCACACAAGTTCTTAAATATAATTTAATGAGCGTGTGGCAAGTTCTCAGAGATGCTAAGTTCAGAATTCATATAGTAGTTGATGAATCAGCTTTTCAGCTTTTCTCCCATTGACACTTTGCATTCCATCATATGATGTGATACTCATTTCATGATTGTTTTATAACAGTTCTTGGGGAATGTTATTGGGTCTCCCTGTATGGAAACTGGAAAATTATGTAAGAAACGAGAATGTTGGATCTCTTAATCAAATGCAGCTGAGATTAAGGAACCATGTCAGTACTGGAGACACATGGCTCCAGGGTAGAATTTTGGTCCAGAATCTGCCAAAATCTAGGTTCAATTCTGAACATCAGAAATGAAAACAAAGTCATCTTATAATAGTGATACAGTAGACTCATTATTGTTTTAAAATCAGCATCATCAATTGCCCTATAGAGAAAACAATTGAGGTGAAATTGTAGAACAATGGACATGAGTATTAATAATTTCCATTTTATAACATGTGAGAGGTTATTTTCAATTTTATAGTTGCTATACTTTTAGTGAAATGGCCCTTATGTCATTAAAATGTGCACATGAACATACACAGATTCTGTTCTGAATACCTGTTTCAATTACAGGAGTTCATTATATTGTATACACTATGGATCTGGCTATTATTACTATAGAATGCTTTTATTGTTTGTAAGTCTTTAAAATAAAATTTATAAAATTATAAATTAAATAAAAATTATATATATACATTCCATGGAATTATTATCATATCTACCACTTCTATATTGTTCTCATCCATTTTCCTACACTCAATTTGTCCCAATCATTCCAACTCTGACATTCAAACTGTTTTTTTCTTTTTGAATACTCTTCAAAGTCCATTTAGTGATAGATAAGTGGGCATAGCTCTAAGGCTATTCCCTAGTGCATGGGCAACATACTAGTATCTAAATCTCCAAAATAGGACAACTGTCTATATCCCAGGAGCACCTACAGTTCAAGCTTTAAAATACATATATAAAATATATCAAGAATGTTCTCGCTTATACTCACATATCTCCCTTTTCTGCTCTCCTTTGTTTTTCCTTTTTTTTTTTTTGTCCTAAAAAAATAGTTTCAATTCCACGCATACACATGCATCATATGTCTTAGTTATAGTTTTACTGCTGTGAGTAGATACCATGATCAAGACAAGTCTTATAAAGGACAGCATTTAATTAGGGCTGGCTTACAGTTTGGGAGGATAAGTCCATTATCATCAAGATGGAAGTATGGCGGCACCTAGGCAGGCTTGGTGTAGGCAGAGCTGAAAGTTCTGTATCTTCATCTAAAGGCTGTTAGCAGAATATTGGTTTCCAGCCATCTATGAGGAGGGTCTTAAAGCCCACAGTGGCATACCTACTCCAACAAAGTCATACCTATTTCATCAGGGTTATATTTTCTAATAGTGTCATCCCTTCGCTGAGCATATATACAAGCCATCACACCATATGAATTATTCAATGTTGCTATATATAACCTAGAACCACAAATGAGAGAAAACAATATGTATATTTATAAGCTATATAAATGATTTATGCATCTTTATAATATATTATATGTAATCTTTGTAATTCTAAGACTGTCTAAATTCAACTAATTTGAATACCTTCATCTACATCCATTTTCTTAAAAATGAAACAAGTTCATAAATATGGTTGAAAATATTCTGCTGTATATATACAACCGATTTTTTTTCTGTTGTTGGACGTCAAGGTTGGTTCTATACATTAAGTATTTATTGAATTCTGCAATAAATATCTGCTATGTTTTTGAGGAGCCCCCAAGATGACACATTATGAATCTTTATACAATATCTAATTCAATGGTCAGGATGAAGTTTCTCATTTATAAGATTGCTTTTACTGAGGTAATTCTCTTACTGTGTTTGATAGTCATATCATGTACTGAATTGGGTTTTCTTTCACACTTATGTCTTTGATAAAGATTTACTGAACTTAATTAATTATACTTAGAAACTCATGAAAGATGCTCAATCTCTCTCTCTCTCTCTCACACACACATATATGTATATATATATATATATATATATATATATATATATATATATATATATATATATATTAGGTAATAAATTCCTAAAAAATTACTAAAAACACAAAAATGTAGCTTTATAGAAAATTATAATATGGGACAGTTGGTAGACCAGAAGCTGCCCCTTTATAAATCAGCAAAGCAGAATAGTTCAGATCTGAACAAATTTATTCCTATGAAAGAAAAATCTGAAGAAAAAGAGAATAGTCCAAAGTGGTATTTAAATATATTTTTGGATTGGAGCCACAAAAGGAGACCACCAACCAGTTCCGTTTATACCGTAGTACTTGCTCCATGGCAGGGTAAGAAATAGCTAAATAAATATGCTTGTCGTACCTGGATCTGAACATGAGAAGTGTTAGACAATCCAAGGAAAATGAGGAATACATTGTGGTCAATGAAATAGTTAGCAAACCTGTAGTACTACAAATAATCCAACCAAAAAAACATGGTATGTAACAAAACAATAGGAATTCTCATACTCATGAATAAACTAAGAGTAGATGAAATATTTTCCAACATAGTGAGAAACATAAACAGCATCATGTAAAAAGAGAGAAATCAAATAGTTTAAATGAGACAGGAGTTTCACTTTCTCCATTGTTATTCAAATAGTGGTCCAAGTCTTAATGCAATATTACAAGAGAAGAGAAAAATGTAACAGAAATAGCAATGATCAAACATGAATATGGAAAAAATGCTGAATATACTTGAGAAAATATAGCAAAATATAGGCATAAATAGGCACTTTCAGAATAGTAATTAAGTAGCACAGGAAATAATCTCATCAGACATGCAAGAGATTGAGAATATTTTAAAATGAATAAGTTCATATTCCGAAATTCACCTACATATCAAAAATATTTTCTAATTGTGCTTTTGATGTTATTTAAAATCACTATTGATGTGGGGTAATGTAACTATGGGAGCAAAGATGAAAAGCAAATTAACAAACAAACATAAAACAAAACAAACAAAAACAGAAAAACAAACAAAGCAAACAAAAACCAGTCAGTCAAGGGCAGAGAACAATAACCTTTATGGGGTTATACGAAACATTTAGGAGCCACAGATACTGGAAGAGTTTGAAAAATGTCAATGCTGGTTTGCTTTACTAACTATATTTTGAGTGGATCAGAAGATAGCTCATCTCTCTGAGTTTAATCACCAACATTCAATGTATAACTACATTGCTTCTGTAGTTCTAGAGCAAGAGAAGAAGAGACAAGCAAATCCCAGTAGTTCACAGCTAGCTCTGTCAAAGACACAAAAAACAAGGTGGAATGCACCTGAGGCATAAAATTCAACATTGTGCTCTGGTCTCACTATTCACACTCAGATATACAACCACATAAATATGTGTTCACATAAGAAGTAACAAGCATCTTTCAGATAAGAAAATGCTAAGAGCCATGGAATGAATATAAATGTAGACAATCACATCTGCTTTGTTCTTCTTACATTTTATGCGTCTTTAAGAGAAATAAATCAAACTATTTTTGTATGTGTGTATGCATATGTGTACTTTTTAATTATGCAGGTTCAGAAGTAGGGGAGAACATGCATGTGTGAACACTGGCTTCATGTGAAGTTGCTGTTCTCAACCTGTGAATCACAACCCTTTCAGTTAAGACCATTTAAAAAACACAGAGATTTACATTATGATTTATAATACAGTAAAAAATTACAGTTATGAAGTAAAAACCTAAGATAATAATTAGGAAATAAAACAAATGATTGGGGGCCATACAACATGAAGAACTATATTAAAGGGTCACAGCATGAGGTAATTTGAGAACCACTATTCTAAAGATTCTGTGTCTCCATCTTCTAAGGCAGGAATTATAGAAGGGCCATCCATGCCCATTTGAATATTATGTGACTCCAGTTGTCTGAACTCACAATCTTACACTTGTCATTTTCTCAGCTTCTCAAACTGCTTTGAAACAGCATTACATACTATTATTTAAAACAAAACAAAACAAACAAACAAACAAACAAAAAAAGAAATAAAAAAACTGAAGGAGCAAGGACAATGGGGCCAGAGACATGAATATGTACATACAGAGTGGGGCTGAGAGAAAGAATGACAAAAAGTCATTGAAAAATCAAAGGTTTACCCTGCTTTATGCATGTGCACGCATATTAGAGACTATTCTCTATCTCTAATTCCTTTAGTACTGGGAAGATGGATGTGTTGAGGAAGCAAGAGAATGTGAGCATGCCTATAGAAAACAAACCAAGCACCTACATTCTTTGTCACTAATTAGGAGTTTACTGGATTCTATAGAGGACAATATAAAATCATGTATTGTGATTTGCATTGTGTAAATCCAGAAGCAATACTAAAACATCATAATATTTAGGTATTCTCACCTAAATGGGAGAAGCCAGGGAGACAATTGATCAATGCTAAGTAAAATTAGCATCTGGAACCAATAAAAACAAAACAAACAAACAAGCAAACAAATAAAAACCACCAATGAATATATCTGATTCCATAAAGATGTATGCATCAACACATATATTTCTTAAAATATTTTTTCTTTTTTTTGTTCCTTTGTTTATTTTTATTTTTTTGTTATTTTCTAATTTTGGTGAGTAATTCTGCTTTAGGGACATTTATGTTTCATTTTCATAAAGGATTACATCCTGAAATATCATCAGATGCTGAAAAATATGAAAAGTACTTTCAATCCCTATCCCTTCTACAAATCCTTCTGCCCCACATTTCCCCCTACTTCCTTTACCTTTAACCCATTCAATTTATCTGTTTTTGTTGTTGTTGGGTTTTTTTTGTTTGTTTTGTTTTGTTTTGCTTTTTTTGTTTTTTTTTTTTTTGGTTTTATCTTTTGTTTTTGTTTTGTTTTGTTTTGTTTTGTTTTGTTTTTTGCTTCTCTTTCTGTTTTGTTTGATTGGTTTGATTGATCAATTGTCCTCCTGGCTTCCATTTCTCTGCTAATATATTTATATACATTTAGGAATCTTGCCTGGATATGATTTATTTATTGTTAATTTATTACCACCTCAAATCATTTAGCAGTTAGACTGCTTGTTGTTCTCCAACCCTTTTCTTGCTTTTCTGTTATAGCTTTGATTGTGAAGTATCAAAAATGGCCACGAATTCTTTCATACCTTTCCATGAACCTGACCTGCTTTCTGTACCTTTTCAGTCTCTGGCTTTGACCAATAAAGTGGGATGGAAGAAATCTCTATAAATTTCTGAGTACAGATGGTAATAAAATTCTAAAATTATTCATTACAATGCTTGTAAGAATGGCTGTTGTCAACATAGACAACTTCTGATTATCTGAGACAGGAAGGCTCAAGAGAACCATGCAAATTGGTTATGTTGTCTGAGAAATTGGTACTCATTGGCACTCAGTAAAGACATTTATTCCTGGTATGTTGTAGTTTCCTTGAGGATTGAAACATTCCTTCTCTGAGATAAACTCATTAAAAGACAGGATATTTGCAGGGATGTAGAACAGCAGGGTGTTCTAAAAGGAGGTAAATCATTTAATCATCAAAGGAAGCTCATTAAAATCAGAAAGTAAACTATAGAGTGGCCTCAATTTTTTTCTAAAACTATCCGGCTCCTGGCTACACTAGTACACTCTGTCATTCATATATATTTATGACTGAGAGGTAGAGAAGAGAGAGACAGTCAAAATGTAAGAGCTGAGGAAGAGCAGTTCAGGGAGCTTACCCTCAACTGGGTCTAGGACAACAAAAATGGAATATAGATTTTAGTAGGTAATAACTCAGGAATATTGCAAGGGAGGTGTCAGCCACTTAGAGGTTTGGGAGTGATCCAGCCATTGAGCTTTTTAAGTAACTTCAAAATGTAAGACTCTGAACTGCTGAGAGTCACTCCTAGAATAGCAGAGCTGCCTGGAAGAGGTTGATAAATGACACTCTTCAATCTGGCTAGCGGCCTGAAGGCTATAACATACCCTACAGCTTTTGAGAGATATCACCCATATTGGGTTGGGCTTTGGTGATACAGTTGTCACTGAATCATCCCTGCCTTTGACCAAGCCCAATAAAGCCTCAGTCAACAAATTAGGCTTTGTTGGTGTCCTTAATTTGATCTGCCCTCTATGTCCTATTGAGTAAGTAGATGGTTGCTCAAGTCTGCATGGAATAGTGTCATAAATGCAGGGGTTATGGTGGGGGACTTTGTGTGGGAGTGTGTCAAGGTGTACCTACTCCTATGAAATTATACAACATAGCATATTTTGTTCAAGAGGTTTACTGAGGGAAGGGGGAGTGAAAGTCCGTCTTGGTGTATAGACAGGATGGAGAGATAGAAGCACACAGGCAGGCATACAGAACAAAAAGAGACAGAAAAGAAAGGCAGACAGATAAAGAATGAGAAATGTAAAAGATCAGACAGAGCAAGAGATATCTGTGTTGCCTGGAAGATCTTTTATGTGTAGCAATTGGCACAGCTGGTCTACCTGCTAGTGGATGGTGATATGGTGAGTTGCTGAGACATCTATGAGGGCAGGTAAGTGGGAATGTCTGTTAGCTAATAATGACTGCCTTGAGAAACAATCTAGCATTCTGTTAGTTGCAGTGTGGTCCTAGCCATTGTTTCTCCTATTGTTAAGGTAATCTTAACAAGTTGTAAATCTCTTTGGGAAAAATTTTACCTTGGCCATCATAGGTTTTAGGCTTTTTCTCCTCCCAGCATGAGATTCTGGGAGAAATTTCACTTTCTCAGAGTCCATGGTTTCAAGAGTCTGATGGCCAATAGGAGGGGCAAAAATGCCTCTGTAGAGGTGCAGGTCCAATGCAGTCAAATTGAAAAAGATCCCAAATCAGTTCCCTGTGATTGATCAGTGAAGACTTTGAGATTCCATTCTACCCAACCACCATCTGGCCATAAACTGTGAATGTCTTCAGGCAAATACTGTTCAGGCAAGGTTATGAACAGCAAAGGTAATACTTGCAATGGAATGTGTCAGAAGAGAGATGGGGTAAAGATTTTTGTTTTGCTTTGGAGAAGCTTGCTCTTTGGATTTATAACTTGAATTTTTTTTTCTCAGTTTGTTCTGGCTAATTTTGCTGTCAACAAATCATACTTGAAGTTAACTTACTTATCAGTCAGATTCTATAATCAGATAATAACTTGATGAATAAGAGTCTTTGATAATGGATGCACTCCTTAAAAGGAAGATTGCAGAACCTTTACTCTGTTTTGGACCTCTGCATCTACAGCTTCCCTGGATAAGTGTACTAGGAAATGTGGTATTAAAAAGAAAGAACTGAATGCTCCACTATGTCCATAGCAGCCTTACTTTTAATAGCCAGAAGCTGGAAAGAACCCACATATCCCTCAACAGAGGAAAGGATACAGAAAATGTGGTACATTTACACAATGGAGTACTACTCAGCTATTTAAAACAATGAATTTATGAAATTTTTAGGCAAATGGATGTATCTGGAAGATATCATCCTGAGTGATGTAACCCAATCACAAAAGAACTCACTGTATATGTACTCACTGAGAAGTGGATATTAGCCCAGAAACTTAGAATACCCAAGATACAATTTGCAAAACACAAGAAAATCAAGAAAAAGGAAGACCAATGCTTGGATACCTCATTCCTCCTGAGAATAAGGAACAAAATACCCATGGAAGGAGTTACAGAGACAAAGTTTGGAGCTGAGATGAAAGGATGGACCATCCAGAGATTGACCCATCTGGGGATCCATCCCATAATCAGCCACCAAACGTTGACACTATTGCATACGCCAGCAAGATTTTGTTGAAAGGACCCTGATATAGCTGTCTCTTGTGAGGCTATGCCAGTGCCTGGCAAACACAGAAGTGGATGCTCATTGTCATGTATTGGATGGAACACAGGACCCCCAATATAGGAGCTAGAGAAAGTACCCAAGGAGCTGAAGGGGTCTGCAACCCTATAGGTGGAACAATAATATGAACTAACCAATACCCCCAGAGCTCATGTCTTTAGCTGCATATGTAGCAGAAGATGGCCTAATCGGCCATCACTGGGGAGAGAGGCCCCTTGGCCTTGTAAACTTTATATGCCTCAGTACAGGGGAACACCAGGGCCAAGATGTGGGAGTGGGTAGGTAAGGGAGCAGGACAGGGGGAGGGTATAGGGGACTTTCAGAATAGCATTTGAAATGTAAGTAGAGAGATGAAAGGATGGACCATGTAGAGACTGCCATATCCAGGGATCCACCCCATAATCAGCATCCAAACGCTGACACCATTGCATACACTAGCAAGATTTTATCGAAAGGACCCAGATGTAGCTGTCTCTTGTGAGACTATGCCGGGGCCTAGCAAACACAGAAGTGGATGCTCACAGTCAGCTAATGGATGGATCACAGGGCTCCCAATGGAGGAGCTAGAGAAAGTACCCAAGGAGCTAAAGGGATCTGCAATCCTATAGGTGGAACAACATTATGAACTAACCAGTACCCCGGAGCTCTTGACTCTAGCTGCATATGTATCAAAAGATGGCCTAGTCGGCCATCACTGGAAAGAGAGGCCCATTGGACACGCAAACTTTATATGCCCCAGTACAGGGGAACGCCAGGGCCAAAAAGGGGGAGTGGGTGGGTAGGGGAGTGGGGGTGGGTGGGTATGGGGGACTTTTGGTATAGCACTGGAAATGTAAATGAGCTAAATACCTAATTAAAAATTAAAAAAAAAAAAAACCTTATAGTCTGAAAAAAAAAGAAAATATCTAATAAAAAATTAAAAGAAAAAAAAAAAAAGAAAGTACAGGTTCTAACAGGTTTTTTTCATGATGTGTTTGTGTATATGTGTGTGTGCGTGCATATGTATGTGTGAACACGTATATGTATTTTCTGTATGCATGTGTGTTTAGTGTGTGTGTGTGTGTGTGTGTGTGTGTGTGTTTAGTTGTATGTGTGTATATGTGCATGAATGAGCCCAGATACCTCGGTTGTGTCTCATCCTTTGTCTCTCTGCACCTTACATATTGATTTTTTGTTATTGTTTCTGTTTTAATTAATTAATTAGTTAATTAGCCAATTAATTAATTAAATTTCTGAGACATGGCTTCTCTGTATAGCCATGGTTGTCCAGGAACTCACTTTGTAGACCAGGCTTGCCTCAAATTCAGAAATCTGCCTGCCTCTGCCTCCCGAGTGCTGGGATTAAAGGCATGCACCACCATGCCCAGCTAATTTATTTATATATATATATATTTTATTTTAGCTTATGACTTGTTTTAGTGTCTATCTGTCCTGAACGAATATTTATATTTTCTGTTAACAGCTGGTGTCCCTGGACACCAACCGAAATCATTAGATAGATATAGTCATTCCTGTAAGATAACATGGAAGTATTGGAAACTGAACTAAGAACCTCTGTAAAAGAAGCAAGTACTCTTAATAACTAAGCTACTGTACAACTCCCACATTAACTCTTGAGTCTGAATCTCTCACTAAACTTGGAGATTATCTATTCTGGAATTTCTATCTGGGCCAGCGAGCCCTTGGGCTCCTCCTCTATATATATCCCCTGTGATCGGGCATATAAATACAGATCACAAGATTAAATGCTTTCACCTGTGGGTAGAGATTTAAATGCAGGCTGCCATCCATCTATATAAGGACTTTCCTACATATTTCTTTAAGCACTTCTCAGCCAGGTTTACTGCCACTCTTTACCCATTTCAAACCTTATAATTATTAACAATTTATTGTTTTGTGCCCCTGATTTCTGTAACACCATGAGTTTCATTTTTGAAGCCCTCTGTTCCTCTTCAGTGTTCTGCTCTGCAAAGGTTTGTTCATATGACCTACCATTTAAAACATGTTCCTTGCTGTTTTTTTTTATTTTAATTGGTTTTTATAAAATAATGCATATCAATAATTGTGACTAATTTTCATGATACTAAATATTCTCTATTCATACTAACTCTTAGCACTGCTTACATTCTTTTAGAAATTAGCTTTTGATGTTAGATTAAAGCAAAATATAATAGTTTTTTTTTCAAAAAAATAGTTGAGAATATATGGGCAAAAATACATGTGTGAAATTCAGGATTCTGGATAATATTTAAATAGATGAATATGTTGCATAAAGAAAATACCCAGCAAGTTGTTTTTTGTGCTTTACAAGATTAAAAAACATAAAATGAAATTAATAATAAACAAGATAAAGCTCATGACTGAGCAACTATTTCTCAGAATGTTTTTTTGCATAAACTATAAAAAAGAATTAAGCTGAACAACGCACTCATCGCTGTTCCCTGATTATGGATGCAATATTACCAGCTGCCTAAATGTAGTGTAAATATAGTGTATCCATCTTACTTCACTAGAACAATATTATTAAGATTATCATTGACAAAAGCTATAAAGTATTATCAAGGTGCATTTGTAGATAAAGGTGCTAAATAAAACAAGGCTGTGACCCAAGTGTTATCCCCAAGATTCATACAGTAAGAGGAGTGAGTCTAATCCTTCGGGCTATGTTTGCCTTCCATGTGTCCAATATGGTACGTATGTTTGTGGACATATATGAAAATAATTGTACACACAAATAAACAAATACATACATGAAACTCAAAATATACAGTGAGAAATTTTCATTTGTTAAGTGACAAAGTACATGAAAAACATAATGCAAAAAGAATTAATTCAGAGAGCATTCTATCTGTTGGAGAATATGGATCCTAGCATTTTATGGGACAGTAATAACTAAAGGAATTATAGCTTAAGGAGTTAATAATAGCTTTTTAAACTAAATAAAAATATAATTTGAATTAACATTTACTGTTTTAATGTTACTTCAACTTTTGTTACCTGTTGTTAATAATGAAATTATATTTGATTGTAATATGCAGTTCTATTGTTTAGTCTAATGGAGTATGCAATACTTTATTTTTCATGTTCACTAAGTGTTTAGAAAATCTAACATTCTGAAAATAACTAAAAATATAATTCACTTAAAGCATTGCTTAGTACTGTGTTGTCACTGTTTTGTGTTTGTTTAAAATTAAACTAGGATTCTGGACAGATGGGTCAATAGCTCTTGCAAAGTTGCAAATTTCATTTTCCAGAAAAGTTTCAGGAGATTCAGTTTTTGCCCTCTGTTGGTCAATGATGGCACCTGCATACAAATAAATACATACATACATACATACATACATACATACATACATAAGTAGATAAATAAATAAATAAATAAATGTTTAAAAATAACTTGCACTTATGGTGAGCAAGTTCAGATGTAGTTTGAAAAATTGGGCAAAAAGGAAACCTTTCTTCTGCTATAAGCTTCCATGTGATATTGAGAAAACATATTGATTCTACCCTATGTAGGTTCAAAGTTATGGGACTTAATCCAAATTACTGACTTTATGAGATTCAGAAGCACCAGGTAAATAAACCTCTGGGGATGCTTGTGACGTCCTTTCAAAACTATATTAACTAATGCAGAAATACCCATTCTAAACACTGACACAGAATGGGTTTTTGCATAAACTATAAAAAAGAATTAAGCTGAACAACAGCATTCATCTCTGTTCCCTGATTATGGATACAATGTTACCAGCTGCCTAAAGTTCCTGCTGCCATGCCTTCCACACCATAATAGACTGTCCCCTCAAAAACAACAGCAAATCAAACCAAAACAAACAAAACCAAACAACCACTGTGAGTCAAAATAAACTTTCCTTCCTTAAGTCATTTTTGTCAATTATTTTGTCATAACAATGAGAAAAGTCACTGATAGCAATCACATAAAGTATTTTAAACTTTTTCTATCCGCACACCGAAAGACTTCAGAAAAATTATGTTGTCTTGTTATGGAATAGTAACTTTGACTCATCACTTTGACTTTGTTTTCTGAAGCACTGCAGAGGATCTTAATTGTCACATACTTGTTATGTTGCATACAAGTCAGGGTAGACTTGACAAACCTTTATAAAGGTCAGAATCACCAAATATTAAGTTATTCCTGTCTCTGACTCAGGCCTCAGTAAGATGAAAGTCACAAAATAAGCTTGTCTCCCTTACAGAAGTCCGTTTCCTGTAAACAAGGCTCTTCTCTTCTTTGAGAATACAAGGAGACCTTGTTGTCCTAAAAGACCCTTCACTTTTGTGAACTGAAGGAGGGAAGAAGGAGAATTGAGAGGGGGAGTGGTAGAAGAAGAAATAGGTATAGGAGAAGGAGGGAGAGTTGGAAATAAAAAGTAGAAGAGAATATAGAGGAGGAATAGGGAGTAAAACAAGGGTGGGTATATGAATCCTCTTTATATCTACTCTCTACATAATTGGATTCTTCTTCCATTCCTGCTTCCAAAACCTATGCCTCTTCAAACTGAGAACACACATTACTCCGAAACCTCTGTCTATACATTTGAATACACTTATTCCTACCAAATCATTCCCTTACAGTCCAATGGACTCTCCTCATATATGCACCAATTAGTCCTCTATTGATACTTGAAAAAGACTATTCACTTTTCAATGTTATTGTTCCTGGCCTGTTTATCTTCACTGATACATCAATCTGAAGTCCAGTCAGATGTATCTCCTGAGTTCTGGGCACTGTTTCCTTAGCCTATTGTCTTCTCACCTTAATGTACTCTGGGGCACAATTCCCTGAAATGCTACAGAAATTCTGTAAAGATCCTTATGTAGGACAGCAAATGAAACGAAGGTTTGATTTCTGTGAATATGTCAGAACTACATGCCTTTGTACCTTGTTCTGAAAATATATTTTTAAAATTTCTTTCCCCTAAAAAGTGATGTGTTAGTCCATCTCAGCAAGAAATATAGTACTCCACAGATGTTATTCTGAAATATATAGATGTATATGTGGTTGTCCACAAATTTTTATCTTTAATTTAGTTATTACTGTTTTTATAGGAGGAGATATATGACACTAAAGGATCTGAAAATCATGGAGCTGTCTGATAAGACAAGATCTGTGTGTTTTCAAATCTTCTTAAGAATCAAACAGGAGATATGATAATAGAATAACTCTGATATGAATATTTGGCATACATATTACACATTGCAATGACATAAGAAGAACATTCTTAGTTAAAGTAAAGCATTGGAGGGCTGGAAGAGTCTAACTGGGAAAAATTTCCTGAGACTTCACAGTTCTTCATGAAAAATGACAGCAGAGAGAATGTGACAGAGGATGATTTTAAACAAGGATGATGGTAGAAAAGTTTAGTGTAAAGAACCGATGGTGGTGAGAGAAGATGATCCTGAGAACAGAACCTGGTAAGAGCAGACAGTAGAGAGAAGAAGATGATGAGAGAGGGTGAATGACATAGGATTGATAGTGATATAGGGGAGTATGATAAGTAATAAATGGTGGAGAAGAGAGACATTATTCATGACAGAAAGTAATGCTGAGGATGAAGAAAAGATGTGGTATGTATCTAATGGTACCGCTGTTTTTCTGCATCCTCCATTTTCTTCCTTAAAGTGTCCAAATACTGCTGTGCACACTAAGCTGGAAGGATGAAGTGGAGTCTGTAACAGTTCAGGTCTGCAGTATTCCATTTTGTCCAGTTTGGAGTTTGGGATGTAGGGAGGCACTTCTCTAAAGATCTCAATGTTACAGCTGTTTGAAATGCAGTTCTTCTCTGATTATCATCATTGAAATAGTACTCTTAGATAATCTTACCTTGTGCACATAGACTTTATTTAGGGTCAACCAGGGATTTATATGGACCTTGGAAAATGTGAAGGCATATTTTCAGGATAGCTGAAAATCATTGGCTAGAGTTTAAAGTACCTCGTGAATCCCTCATTCACAGGACAAGCATTCTTGGGATCCCAGTCACTTGTTCGATGTGTTCTTATCAGGATTAGAAGAAGATAAATGTCTAAGTCTGTCCTGTCAATGACTACTCAACTTTCCCCAGGTAGGGTGTGTGGGTGTGTTGGCTCCCCAGATAAAGCCAGAGAAGGGGAAGCTCTGAGCTCTGCTGGTACTGATGATACTGCTGATAAAAGGAGCCCCTCTGTTTTTCACCAAGTTCACAGAAACTATCTAGCTATTGTAGACATCAATCATCAATATCATGGTTTCTATACAAAGAGAGGATGATTGTCAGAGATTATGATGGAGAGAGAAAGTGACATAACATAATATTGAGAGAGCATGATGCTGAAGGAGAGTGATGAGAACAAGATGTTGATTCAGTATGTTGGGTACAGAGTGATATATGAGAGGATTATGAATAGAGAAAGGCTGATTGTGACAATAAATAGCAAAGACAGAGGATGAATGTGATGGTGAGATAGGGTGATGGTCAGAAAGAGTTGGGATGAGGGAAAAGTTGAAGGTAAGAGGGGATCATGCTGGAGTCTGTGTGGTGGTGTCTGTTTTTACTACTTTAAATTAGACTATAGCCATTCATAGTATAACATAAACAAACATAGGTTTTCAAATTTTATTTTAAACTTGGAATTTTTCCTTTGAATTTCAGCTTAATAACTTTTCATGTTTGCACAATTGGCTTTTAAAGAAGTGCATCTATACCAAACAGCAAATTCTAGGTGCAGTTTTTCCCATTGCCACACAAAATCTTACGGAACTGATCAGAGGTGAGGCAGTTATGACTAAGTATCACAAAAGACAATTACAACACAATTGTGAAGTGATGCATGATCTTGATAAGTCACTTAATGTCTTAGTCAATGTTCTATCGCTGTGAAGAGACACCATGACCACAGCAACTCTTAATTGGGGCTTGCTTATAGTTTCAGATAATTAGTCATCACCATCTTAGCAAGAAGCATGGTGCAATGAAAGTAGATATGACGCTGGAGGATTAGTTTAAGAGTTCTACATCCTGATCCACAGGCAGACGACAGGGAAAGAGACTGGCACCCAAAGTCCAACCCAAGAAACACATTTCATCCAAAAAAAAAAAAAAAAAAAAAAAAACCACACCTACTTCAAAAAAAAAAAAATGTGCTACTTCCCAAGCAATAAAACCTATGAGCCCATGGGCACTATTCTTATTCTAACCAACACATTAGTGAATTCAAGATCTAAAATAATCAAAAGCAGCAAAATTAAGATAGGCCAAGAAGCAGCAAGTACCTGAATGGTACCTGTTAAAGAGTATGTGGTGATATAAGGAAACCTCCTCAAAAATTTTTGTGAAGGTAACGAAAAATACAGGTGAGACCTGCCAAATTTTCTCTCCTGTAAAGATAGATTAAAGGAGTATAAGCCAGGATTCAGCTGCATGTGCAGTTGATGGGCAACAGTGTTACCTAGGACGATGCAATGACCCTGCATTGGAGCAGGAACAAGCAAACGTTTGTGTAGATAAAGCAGTGATGTGGAGAGCAGATTGTAGGACCATCAGAAGCTGCTTCATTACCTCTTCCTGAGTAGTAGCTTAAAGTATTTGCAATAAAGATAAAATTTCTCACTCCCCTGTGTGTCTTATAATAAGGATAATAAAGCCTTAATGGTCATGGTGCTGTGCTTATTTACTGTGCAGTGTTTATGAGTTTAACACCTATATTTCCTCTTCATTGTCTTTCATGCTGAAATTGACCTCTTTCTACTCCTCAGAGGTTACTCCATAATAATAAATGTTGTATCCAATTTTTTTTTCTGATTTGTCTGATCTGTCTGTCAGCAAATGCATAACTGTAAAACAAAATAACATTTGTATTAGGAATTTACTGGTTTATAATTTTATGTATGTGTGTTTGAGTGTGTGGTTGTGTACATGTGAAGGTCATAGCTTTACACAAGGTATTTTGCAAAATAAAGCTACAAATTACTTTTTAATGTATGACCTTTTACTGAGCCTGGGCCTCACTTGTTCAGAGACTGGATAAATAAAAAATCTCAGGGATACTCCTGTCATTACTTCTTCCTACACTGTGATGGAAACTGTACTCTGAAATGTCTGGATTTTTTACATGAGTGCTAGTGATTTTTCCTTAAATTCCTTTAAGTTCACAACAAGTACTTCACAGTTAGCCACAGTCCAAATTATGAGTTTACATTTAAACATAAAAGACAATGATCAGAAGATATCATCTTCTCTTTCTGGGTTTCACCAATAAAAGAATCTAAGAAATGTTAATAAATTTAGACTATTCTGTCTTCTAATACATGACAATCCACAGTGATTGTTATTCCAGCTACACACAAATAATACAACCCAGAGGCTGTTTCCTTACAATCTAGAACCATAAACAATTTAAAAAAACATCTTCATTCAAGTGTCTTTATAGACTTCCCAGCCACAACTGATATTTATTTTCAGAAATGAAGTTGTTGAGTTTACATATTATGAGTATAATTAAACAAATGTTTCAGAGAATGGCCCACTCCATTTACACAAATCCCCCACCCCCACCCCCCAGTGAACTTCTGGTCACACTCCCTGATTCTTTCTCATTCTCACTCACCTGATTATAATAATGTGCCATCATTTTGAATTAGTGTACATTTATCACTAGTGGAGAGAGAGAGAGAGAGAGAGAGAGAGAGAGAGAGAGAGAGAGAGAGAGAGGGAGAGAGAGAGAGAGAGAGAAGCAGAGAGACAGGCAGAGAAAAAGAAGAATGGGGAGAATGGCAGCTCAAAACCATTTGTAACTCTAGATCCAGGGACTCTATTGCCATGACCTGTCCTCCAAAGTAACTGCACACTTGTGCTTCATAGGTACTCATGCATGTAAAATGCTCATATACATAATGTTTTCTAAAAATCGTTTTAAAAATATATTTTTAAAAAGAAATAAATACAAAAAGAAAAGGAGAGAAGAAAGAAATATGAGAACTATTTACATATGAGTTGATTATTTGCATTTCTAGTTTTTAGAACTTCTACTTGGGTGTTTTCTTATCAATGAGGTTTTTGTTTGATTGGTTGGTTTTTTAGATATATATAGGCTCATTGCACATTTTTTTCTGAACCTTATAATTCTTGAGTGTCATTCAATACTGATGTGGGTATATTTCTTCCTTGACAGTTGTTTGTTAGATTGCTTTCTTGAAATGCAAACACATGCACTCAAATACTTCTTGCCTGGAATGCCCTCCAAAAAAGGCCCATGTTACCTTGGTGATTTCTTTCCTCTATTTTATTGTATTTTAAGTGACAGGTAATAAAAAGACACAACCTCAGTGGAATGCATGTGTATATGTTGCTTTTTTTGTGTTCCAAGAGCTTGGATTTTTAGTTAGTTAGAAATGTAGTCAAGTTGACAACCTAGAATAGCAATCATAGTAGGTTTCTGTTGGAGGTGACATCACGTACTATATTAAAAATGATTTTGTAGCAAGCTAGAGAAATACCTTTTCCAGAAGGACAGAATTCAGGTCCCAGAAGGCAGCTCACTATAGCAAGTAACTTCAGCTCCAGGGAATCTGGCACCCTATTTGGTTTCTTTAGATATTTTCACACATGTGCATGTACACAAAAACACACACAAACACTTACAAATAATAACTAGTTTTTTTTATTAAGAATGGAAACATATTTTGCTGTTTATCTAAGTTGTCCTCCTGAGAAGAAAATAATTCAAATTAAAATCCACATGGATCTGTGATTTTTTGTTGTGACACCTATTATAATATTCAGAGAACTTTCATTTTGTCAGTCCTTAACCAGCTCTTTTTATCTTGATAGCCTTTCTATTTTGTCTTGGGACACCAATTTTCTCTAACCTTTCACCATCTGCAGATGACACCTCATAATGACAAATTGGCACACTATGACTTACATTCTGTATTCTATCAGTCTAAAGTGAATAAGTAACTCCCCCTATTTTACTTTTACATCTCTTATATCTGAGCTCAATCATATATTTAAGGCACTATATTCATGGTGGTTACATATTAAGTCAGTATTTTATTTGATACCTTATATATAGGTGATATAAGGAAAGTGCTATTAATGTTTAAAGGAAAAGAATAGATATGAGACAATGCTGGAGAATCTGAGAAACTATTTAGAGGAGATTACAGAAACAATTCAAGTACCCATGAATATGTAATGATGATATGCAACTTCTTCCTTGATTGAAAATTCATTCTGAACCAAATGTAAGGATATATATATATAGAGAGAGAGAGTGTTTCTCTGAATAGCCCTGGATGTCCTGGAACTCACTTTGTAGACCAGGCTGGCCTCGAACTCAGAAATCTGCCTGCTTCTGCCTCCCAGGTGCTGGGATTAAAGGAATGTGCCAACATGCCCGGCTTGTAAGGATATTTTTAAAAGATGAAATGGAAGCTTTATAATTGAGAGCCTTAGAATTCATGTTCCAGGAATGTTGCATGTGTGTGCATTTAGCAGTCTTCCCATTACTTTGTAATCTCCCACAGCAGAGACTGCTTATAATCACCTTCGTCCTTGCTGTGTTTACAACGAAGCATTCACTTAGTTGTTTATTTTTACATTTTCCCTATCATCTTGATGTTCAGTTATACTTCTTGAATTACAAAAGTGTGATAGGAGCTGAGTTAGAAGGTTATGAAAGCTCTGAGTGTAAAATGCTTGCTATGTAAGCATGAGAATTTGTTTTCAGAGTACTACAATCCACATAATAAAAACCAGAAATTGTTAGGCAGAAAAAGTCATATCCCATGAGCTCACTGGCCAGCTAAGATTAGCTGAATATGGGATCGTTACATTTAGTTACAACTCTGTGACAAAATAAATGAATAAATAAATAAATAAATAAATAAATAAATAAATAAGGTAAAATATACACTGTAGAAGATATGTCGTACTGACTTCTATTATTCATATTCTTGTATACAGTTCAGCTTACTTCCACACAAATGTGCATTCATGTACACAGCACACACAAAAAATAAAGAAGATATGAATGAAAGGAAGGAAGGAGGGATAGAAGAACTGAAAGAAGAAGGAAGGGAGAAAAAGGGAAAAGAAATGAAATAAAGAGTCTGAAGTACATGTTTATATCTTAGCCTAGTTACAAGTTCTGGAGCAAGCTAAATTCTGAGGTGACCTGTCAGGCAACATTTGTTTGACTCTCAAACTCTCTCCTGAAGAGATTTTATTTTAGGAATTTAAGTCATTTATACTGGAATTTCACTGACAAAAAAGAGTATCTCCATTACTAATGTATTCCTTTAAAAATAATATTAATATTGGGTTATTATTAGCATCATTATAATTTTTATCCTAAGAGGATGGTGGGCACCCTGTGCTGATATCCAAGCTTCTCATATTGTACTCATATTGTATGTGATATAGGCTGAGTTCCTTGCTTCTCTCCTATCATCCACACGCAAGGACAGCAGCCATCTGCCCTATCTTCTTCTCAGACAAATAAAGTATTTGGCTATGTCCTTTGTGATGGATTTTCTTCATCCTTTAACAGTAGAATAAAAGCAATATACATTGAAAAAGTGAATGAATGCTTTGCAGGGGTTCTTCTCCCATGTAGTTTTGTGTTAATATGCATTATGTAAAGCAAGCATACCCAATCTTACTTCATTCCTGTCCATCTTTAACTTGTTACAGAATTAGTAGGATTTACCAACATGAAGAACCAGTCAAAAGTCATCCTAGAATTCACTACTATTACTAAAATCAATTTGTTTAAAGGTTACTAATATGGACTCTCTTTGCAAATAATTCACCATTCAAGCATAAAGACTTGTCTCAGATCCCCAGAACCACCACAAAAAGCAAAGCATTGTGACACACATCTATATTCCCAACACTGGGGAAGCTGAGCTATCAGGATCCTTGCAGTTCCTCTGCTAGCCTTGCAAAATTAGTTAGTTCCAAGTTCAGGGTGAGATCATTTATCAGAAATTAAAGAAGAGAGTGATTGATTAAAACTGAGATGCCAATCTTTGCTTTAACCGTACACACACACACACACACACACATACACACTAATAAAAAATTACTTCATATTCATTCTTTTGTTTTCAGCAGTTTGATATATCAAAAGCTAAATGCTTTACCTTTTTAGGATCAGCATATATTAAAGTAATATCAGCACCTTAGTATTATCTGCCTAGATGTATTACAGAATGATAAAAGAAAGCTGGGGTTTACTGTTTAATTTTCCTTAATTTTGTACAGGATAACTTCCTGTAGAGGAATAAATCGTGTTACTAGTTACAGTTTCATTTACAAGGGAAAAGAAGCCAATCAAATTCAGATGTGTTTTAATAATCGAGGTAGGTGTGGGTCTAAGTACTTAGTATTCCTTGTCATTTTCATGCTGATATGGAAGTAAGCACAAATGTGATTGTAGACTGTTAAATATTATTAAGCCTTGCAAGCATAAAATTAGCTCTACAGTACATGCCTTTTTTCTTAGTTACTGTGAGTGATCTTAAAGGCAGAAGATACAAGGGTTTTGTGAAAACCCATCCATCTTGAGATGTCAACTGTCAAATATGGCTACTTCATAGCAATGCTTAACAAAAGGAGGACAGTAGCTGCATGCCCACATATAAGGAAGTGGAACACTCACTCCTTGCATTAAACACATACTGATCTAGCTTTACTTAAGGTTTGAGGGGAGCCTTAGGAAGCTTAGCAAAGTTTGTAGAACAAGGTCAATGTGTTTTAAATACTTCAAAATATATATGAATTTGTAGGATGACTCATTGTAGGTACTGACTGTCTTTCAATATTAAAAATCATAAAACAACCCTCTGTAACATTATTAAATATCTTTCTTTTTAACTAATTTCAGAAGATGAAAAAGAAAGTGATTTCTACCAATCTAGTCATTTTAGAGGTAGAGAAACTGAATATGACTGAATCTGAGGTCAAGTTGAAAATGTTCATAAAAAGTTTCAAGATTTCTTTTAAAGCGTTGAAAATACACAATAGGCTGAGAAAATAACTAATGTATTTTCTCACAAACCTACTATGTTTTCCCTGGAATGGAGGCTGCTTGGGAAATCTTACAGTAACTGTTCAATATGGCTCACAAGTTAAGATGGCAGATTGAGTTCCATAGAAGTGAACTTGGGAACATTTTTTATGGGATTTAGATGGTGCCCTTTGTTTGCACCTGTTCCAGTGACAGTCGACATTTTAAGTGTGTGATCTCTTCACATGCTAACCCAGATATTTACCAGGGTCTGAGCTCTCATGCTAATGAGTCAAATACTTTACTAACTGAGCATCCTTTCAAGCCCTGTAAAAGTGGATTTTCCTACTTGCTCCATATAGTTAAGATGCCTTTCCATAGGTGCTGCTTTGTTCAACCTTATGGAAAGGCACATTGGTCTCGCCATTTCTTTGGTTTTCCTTTTGTTTTATACATTTTATATCACCTTAACACATATTTTGTGTCTGGTTGTCTGTTTCAAATGAATTAAGCTACTAGACACAGCTGAAAGTTATGATAGTCTAGAAGAAAATTTCTACTCCTGCATGGTAAGGAGTATGAAAATAAGTGTGATCTATCTGGTTGGGAAGAAAATTGCTCAGTGGTAATTGGAGATGCAGAGCTGTGATGCAGGGATATGGCTAACCATACGACACAAAGTTGTTTCTTCTTTACAGGGTCAAATTCAACACTTATCTCTCAATGATCATTTATATGGCATGCCAATTGTAAGCATGCCTGCAGAAGGGCACAAGTCATGAATGAATGCCTTTTTTCTTCTCTTTACAAAAGGCAGTTTAATTCTACTTTAAATAAAAACAAAACTGTGGATGGGTATGTAGCTCAATTTTGAGAATGTTTGCTTAGCATACATGAAGCCCTGGGCTTTATGTACAGCATCCAATAAAAATCAGCATAATAGTTTGCTTGTGTAATGCCAGCAATCTGAAGTAGATTCTGCATTGAGTTTAAGATTATTGCATTCTCCTTAATATACAATGAGATTCAGCGCATATTGGCTACATGAGGCCATGATCATTAACTATTTTATACATAATTTTATGTGTTTTATGTATATGTGAATATATGTTCAAGTACAAATATATGTAGATGCATAAGGTTAGATTAGTTCAACAAGGAGCATCAGTTTTGATGCTTTTATCCAGCACTGCTATACCCAGCCCCCCCCTTTTTAACACACAATCTAGGGATAGATATCAAATCTTCATACTTGAAAGGCTAGCCCTTTTTTCCCGTGACCTTTTGCTCCAGAGTAACTAGTATTTTAAAGCCTACAGATATCTAGAAAAGTGGCCCTCAATCTTCCTAATCCTGTGATATTTTAATAGTGTACCATGTTGTACTGACCCCCAAACCATAAAATTATTTTTGATGCAATTTTATAACTATAATTTTTCTATTATTGTGAATTATAATAAAATTACTGTGTTTTCTGATGGTCTTTGGTGACCTCTTGAACGGGTCATTTGACCCTCAAAGGGGTTGTGACTCATTGTTTGAAAACCACTCATCTGAGTAGACACCCTTGATAGGCTTTCTGTTTGCAGTATAGTAACAGGCTGCTCTTGTCTATATAAAGACCATCTACTATCTTTTTCTTCTTTAGACAGTGACTGGAGCTTCATTCATGCTTCAAAATATGAGGCACTTCCATGGCTGTCAGGGGAACACATTTTCCAATGTGATTTTTGAGAAACATTATGCCTTTCTCTATCGTACCTTATTAGGGTACAGAGAAGGGGGCTATCTATGATCAATAATAGGGAAAACACATGAATACATACAGAATTTATTCTGCTGAGCACACAGAATCACAAATAGAAAGCAAATATTAATAAAAGATAGTCAAGCATGTTAAATGTGCAGAGATAATGGTAAGAAACTTGTTTTGTTCTACACAAGCCCAAGGAGAACATCAGCACAGGACAAGTTGTGGATCATCTATTATTCTTATGATAAATAAATAAATAAATAAGATATGAAATACATTATGCTTCTACATCTCAAAACAAACAAACCAAACAAAACCAAACCAAACCAAACAAAACAAAACAAAACAAAACAAAAAAACCCTGAAAACCCTGCCGATGCCTATGTTTATGTTCAACAAGTTTTGAACAGGTTCACACTTATGGTAATATAGTTTAAAGTTTAAACACAATAATTTCTTTATGTCAGGGTATTTATACATTAGATATTGTTAAACATTAACAAGGGTAGAGAAAGTAAAACAATGAATTCCTTCAGACACAGCAATGATTCATGAGTGCTTCATTACTTTTGGCAATACAAAGCTATTAAACCCATTGTGTGTGTATATATATATTAGAGAATATTGTAAGAGTCAAATTTAAGGACAGAGATATGAAATGGAAACTTAAGGGTTCTTTGGAAATTCAGTGGATGGTGTTTTGCTGGGGAAAACTTGTGAAGGAAAATTCCATTAAAGTAGAAACAGGTATGAAAGACTAAGGCTGACATGGGAAGGAACATTTCACTGAAGCAGACACAGGAAATAGGATGTTCTGATAAAGTGAGCATGTGAAAGGACACCTGATGAAAGATTATTTGCTAATGGCATGCATGTATTTTTCTGCCTTACAATGCATAGTTGAGCTGCATTTGTCAGGATGCCACACAGAGAAATGCCAAAAAGCTTCTGTTGGTGTATTGCAGTTTGTTGATGATTCCAAGGACTTGAGCTAATTGGAAGTATGCTGAAGCAAGACCTGTGCTGAGGCAAGATACATGCTGAGTCAAGACCTGTGCTGAGGCAAGGCACAAGAAGGATGTGTGATGTTTGGAGGAAATAAGTAGTAATCCACAGAATGACAGAGAGGGCTTGGCTTGCTGTTACAGCTAGCCGTGCAATACTCTTGGGTCTTGAATCTTTGCCTATCTTCACTTCCCTGAGAAAGGTAGAGCTGAGAACTTCTCCTACTGTCCCTCCAGCTGACTCAATCTGAGGTTGAGTCCTGGCTGACTCCTCTAGGTTGTGTTATGGTTGTTGCTAACCCAACTCTACTGAACTGTTGGTGTTTCTGTGAAATGTTTGACAGTAGATCAAGCTGCCTGCTATCCTGTGAACTGAACCACTGATTTCCAGACAACACATATAGGAGTTGTTCCAAAGAACTTTTCTACACAGGTCTACTTCTGCCATATCAGGTTTATTTTTCACACTACCTCTCATGGGCAGTGCATTACAAGAAAGAGTAAAAACATTTAAGAATCATCACTAAATATAACATCTGAAAAAATTAAAGTTACAGAGATATCATGAGGGTAGAAAAGCAAACATTGTTATACAAATAAACATAGTAGCACATAATAATTTATTAAAAAGATGAATACCAAAATGGATTACTTTTCAAGAGTTAAAAGCATAATTAGATCATAAGGTTGGTTTGATCTGTAACAAGAACATAAAACATGCAGAAACCTAAGTTAAAGGACAAAGAAGATATAAAAGTCATATTAGTGTTGTGGGGATTAGAAAACAATAAGATGCTGGGTGTTGTGTTCATTTCTCATCGTTCCCTTCTTATCACTGACAAAACATGATTGTCAGCAATAGTCTCAGTATTCTAGCATAAGCTGATGTTCTCATTACATATGAGAATGATATTGTTGTATATTTTATGCCATGTGCTCTTTCTCGTACCAGTAAAGGTTTTTGTCAGTTTATTCAAGTGTTCCACATCATATTTTATTATTATATTAATGTATTGTATGTGTGTGTACATATATGGTATTTGCATGTCAGAATACACACATGTCATGGCACATATGTGGATGTCAGACGACAACTTCAGATGTCACCCTTACTTTTCACCTTGTTTTGAGACATGTCTCTCTTGTTCCCTGCTATGAATATTAGGTTTATTGACCCAGCCAGTGGCTCCCATCTTACCAAGAGCACTGTGATTACAGACAACTACCACAACATTTACTAGAATATGGGAACCTATTTCATGTCCTCATGCCTATATAGTAAGTGTACTATACAATAAGTTGTCTTTATAGTCCATGTGTTTCATATAATCCAAAGATTAGGATGTTGACACTATTTCCATAGCACAGAAGATGACATTGTACAACTTATACCAGGTCCATGAGATTCTGATCCCTGAGAGCAATCTTCAGTAGACACTTTCTCTATCCTACTCTCATGAAAGATATTATTTACTTTGACTGATTTCATTTTAACTACAAAGTAACTGACCACTCAGATGTCAAGTGATATACACAATATAGCATCCCAATCTCTGAGTCAATATTAAAGTAAGGTCAATGAATTGAAAGCCTCTGGCCCTGCTTATGAAGTTTGTGATCAGTTTTTGCCTGAGTTTAACTTAGTGATAAAAAGAGAATGAGATAAGAATGTAAAACTATTGGAACTTAGAGTTTGTGTCTGCATGCCTATAAATGTGTGCATCTGGAAGAGAGAGAGAGAGAGAGAGAGAGAGACAGAGAGAGACAGAGAGAGAGAGGTAGGTCAGAGGAGGTAATTGTATGTGGAGGTATGAAACCACACATATTAACAATGAATGTAGAATCCAAAGGTCAATGCATCATGTGTTTTTTAATCACTCTCATTTTTGGAGGCAGAGGCTCTCAATTGTTTGGAGTTCAGCAGGAATGATGGATTTGATGGCCAAAGAGCCCAAAGGACTTTTCTATCTTTACATTCTTAGTGTTGGAATTTATTTCAAAACTGTATCACCATACCCAACTTTAAATGTTCTTATTAATTACTCTGGATTTTTAAATTTTGTGGTTGTGATTGTTGGTATAGGTATGTACCTATGAATGCAGTTTCCCAACCAGGCCAGAATCATCAAACAAGGCTGGAGATGGAATTACCAGTAGTTTTGATATATATCTGGCTTAGTCTTTGGGAACTGAATATGGCAAACCCAGTTTTTTGAAGTGATGATTCTATTCAGATCATGTACAAGGCAAGAACTTTAATAACTGAGCAACCTCCCAGCCATAAGAAATCATACTTTCCCATAAGGATGAGAAAATTTTGCTAAACTTCTGTCTCAAAGTGCCCCATCTCATAAATTATATACATTCCCATTATTATATAAAAAGTACATTATATTATGTAAAATTATATATTCATTGTACATAATACATGAAGTTATACTCAGATTACATACACTATAAATTCAAAATATCATAAAGTAAAATGTTATTAATATATTTGATCCACCAGGCATCATAGCTGAACACAAACAATGTAAAGTGTTGGAGCCTATTAGCATTGCTAGACAAGTAATTGTGACTGTTGTTACTCCTGCCAGGAAGATGAAATATAATTGCACCCACAGAATGTCAGGTACAAGAAGAATCAAACTCAATACCTGGGGAGATGAATCAGTGGATAAACTATTTACCTTGCTAGTGTGAGAAATAAAATTTGGTTCTGTAGAATAATGGGCTGGGCCCTCTCATATCAATTATCAAGCAATAAAATTCCTAACAGACATATGTCCAGGCAAATCTGATGAAGACAGTCCTCTAATTAAGGTTCCCCTTTTCCCAAGTGATGTTTAAGTTGTGCCAAGTTGGCAGAAAAATCCCAAACATCCCAGGTTTTTACTATATATATATACTGGTCTGAGACCATCAGACAGTTGAAAACTCGCAAAGAGATTCACTGCTAAGTTATGAAGGCTCTATGGATTTACCTGGGTAGATGAGTACATATTTATGTATTGTGTAGGAGTTTTCTTGGAGATTAAAGCAGACCTATCAGAATTATACCAGACGTCACAACAGAGGCCATAAAACCGGAAGATCCTGGGCAGATGTCATACAGACCTTAAGCGAACAAAAATAGTAGGCTACTATACCCAGCAAAACTCTCAATTACCATAGATGGAGAAACCTATGTATTCCATGACAAAACCAAATTTACAAAATATCTTTCCTCAAATCCAGCCCTAAAAATGACAGTAGATGGAAAGGTCTAACACAAGAAGAGAAACTACACCTCAGAAAAATTAAGAAAGTAATCTTCTTTCAACAACCCCAAAAGAAGATAGCCACACAAACACAAAATAACATCATAGATAACAGGAACCAGCAATCACTTTTACTTAATATCTTTTAACCTCAATGGACTCAATCCCCCAATAAAAAGACATAGAATAACAGACTGTATATGTAAACAGGACCTAGCCTTTTGCTGCATTCAGGAAACACACCTCAATGACAAAGACAAACACTACATCAGAGTAAAAGGCTGGAAAACAATTTTCTAAGCAAATGGTACCAAGAAACAAGCCACAGTAGCCATTCTAATATTGAATAAAATCAATTTTCAACCAAAAATTATCAAAAAAACTTCATATACATCAAAGTAAAAATCTACCAAGATGAACTCTCAAAGAAAAAAATATGAATGCATCCCTGTGTTTTGCATGTTGGAAACCAGCTGTGGTTCCAAGTCCTCTATTTTATCCCTCAAGGTGTTCAGTTGCAGTATACCAGGCTGAAAAATTCAGAATAGTGCAGAATAGGTGGTATATGCCCAATCCTGTACCACCAGGGAGTGAAGAAGGGGGCTATGCTGCAGATTTGGGTGTTACAGCTCTTTTAGATGAAAGCCTTCTCTGATGATCTGCAGTGAACCAAATGGTGCATATTTTCCTGTTGACCTTGCACTCTTTTTATTATACTTACCAGAATGATATATAAACTATAGCTATAATGTACAGGAATAAAACTTTGAGGAATAAAAAAAAATAAATTTTTTAATCTAGATTAAATATAGAAATTTTGAACATAAGTAGAGGTGTTGTCTCTCATATAAATTGATTTAACATGAAAGGAAAAACTTATAAATTTAATTTATCCAAAACAAAATGAGATATCTGATGATATGAGATCTCCCTGCAAGGATGTGTGGTCTTAAGTCAGATAGGCATGCATACTCTCAGCAGGGATGAAGAACAGTAGTCTCCAGAGATTTATAGATGCCAGAAGATCCAAACAGCCAGAGCCACTGTAAGGAGAATGGGTAATGCTAGGATTACTGAAATGCTTGCTGGATTGAGATTATAACAAAAGCAAAACAAAGCAAAAACAGTATGGAACAATCACAGAAACTGATGGAAAAGTAAGGCAGAGTACAGCATGCTTATAGCAATGATTGTGGATTTTCAATAAAGGTACCAAATATAAGGAGAAGATGCCATTTTCCACAAAGGTGCTGGGAAAATTGGATATCCAAATATATAAGAATGAAATTAAATCTATTGTTCTTTCCCTGTACAAAAATCTGTATTAAATGGGTCAAATAAATTTTTGCAAAACCCATGGCATTGAAATTCCTGGAGGAAAGTTTTAAAAACAACTCAAAATATCAAGTATCTGGAATTTCTGAAAAGAACTGCAAAAGTTCAAGAAATAATAGCAAGAATACACAAATGGAACAGTACAGAAACCATTCAGCAGTGTAAAGAGAAAACATAAGAACTGGAAAGAGTTTTACCAAATATATACTATACTGAGGTATACTGTTTAGGATATAAAAAAATGAAACATGAACTCTGAAAATAACAGGTCAATTAATGTACAAGGGAGAAAACAAAAATAAATAGAAATGTCATGTAAATAAACTTAAAATTATACAGCATATTTAGCCCCTAGCTGACCTAGTGATGACCTGGAAATATAGTCTTTACTGCTCACTCGCTCAGGTATTAAATGTATCTTTAGGATACTGCTAGTGATGGAATAATAACTCCTATCCTCAGTCAATGCATGTTTATACCACTACTTCCAGACTTACTACTGAAATGCCTCCTAATCTTAATGGCTTCCAAATTCACACAGTAAATTTGGCCCTAATGCCTAGTAGATAATCACATTAAATGGCCACTTAAACTTTTACAACTCTCTCCAGCGACCTGGAGAAATGGAAGTTTTCTAATGTTCAGGCTTTTCTCTACTTTCACTGCAAACAACTGCATTCCTTGGTACAGCTAGTTTGCTTCATTCTCCCCAATCTTTCAACTATAAAAACTCTCTCCAGATTTTGTTACTGACTTAACTGCCAGCTGCCAGCCATTCACTCCAGTGCGCTGTCTTAAACTTGTTCTTCCTCAGAAATAAATATATTGAACCATGTAAGTAACAATGACTACACACTAGGACAATACATCCTTTCCTACTTGGAAGATTGTCAGCTAATTGCACATAATTATTTTTCACTCCATCTTAAAATGTGGCAAACAATTTAATATATTTAATTTACTTTTTGATGTAATAGAGAGAAATTCATTATTTTTACTTTTTTTATTTTATTTAATACTATCATTGTCATAATTATTGTCATTTTTATTATCATTACCATCATAATATCATCATCATCACTCATAGTAGTAAATAGTAGTAGTAGTTTGAGATATATTCTTATTACACAGCCATGGTTGGGCTGGACGTTAATCTAATCTTCCTACCTTTGCCTCAAGTCCAGGGATTAAAACATTATACATTTCCAGCTTAGAAAGATAATATAAATTTGAATTCGAGAAACTCACATATGATCTCTGAGTCAAAATAATGGCATTATAACTCTACACATAAACCCTTTTCTCCTAGTATAAAAATATCCTTTTGATGCTCTTTAATTATTAATAGACATTAAATGAAGAAAATGGTAAAAGAAAAAAATGCTTTTGAAATAATGGGCTTAGCTGTAGAGCTAACCTTGGGATGGAAGTGTGATTCCGTGAAGAAAACACTGGTGGTGCAAGCGTGAAGACCTGAGTACCATTCTGATCTGCCCCAGCTCTAAGCCATCTGACGTGGAAGAACAGATCCCTGCAGGTACAAGTAACTGAGACTTGCTGTGTATAGGCCTCAGACTCAGACCACACAAATAGGACCTGCAGGGCAGCAGAGGCTACATGTGGTGACAGGGAGAGACCTCCTCACATGCACGTGCCCAGTCTGTAGTCAAAACTTGAGTTCACATTTCCAGAGTCCACATAATTATGGGTGTGATTGATTATTCTATTTGTAATTCTTGCAGGGCTATGAGAGAATCCCAAGGAGCTCATGTGTTAGTTCTTCTGGGAAATAAGGAGAGCTTGTCTAATATGGAGGTATGGGAATGCACAACATATTGTCATTTGACCTTCACATGTGTGTTTACTGGACACACCTGCCCATACACCAGCACCACACACACACACACACACAAACACACACACACACACACACACACACACACACACACACACACCCCTTATTCTAATTATTATTTTAATATCATCCTAAAAGAAATAACATAATATTCCTGGGATGTAGCTATAGCATTCAGAGTTTGGGGGTAGGAAAGAAAACACCATTTTTTAAAAAAGATTTATTTACTTATTTAGCTGTACTCAGATACTCCAGAAGAGGGCATCAGATTTCGTTATGGATGGTTTGTGAGCCACCTTGTGGTTGCTGGGATTTGAACTCGGGACCTTCGGGAGAGCAGTTGGCACTCTTAACCACTGAGCCTTCTCGCCAGCCCAGAAAACACCATTTGAAAGACAGCTTTTGAAGACAGTTCATTATTTTCTTTCAGAAAACTCTTCTCATTATTCCTTCCAAGTCTGCTCTCCTAGCCCCACTCTTGGTGTGACTGATGTCAGTACACCTCACTCAGTTTTCTCTTATGTTCTTCTGTTTTCTCATCATATTTCATTTACACGGAGGATTAAATGGTGTAGCCTTGAGATGCTTGCTCTTTAGACATTGCTGAATTTGCTAACATTTCTTCTGTACAGCATCTCCTGCCTTTTTTTTAAAAAAAAAAATTTCTTCCAGTACTTTCTTTCTTCTTCATTGTTTCCTTTCTCTTCTTCCTTTTTGTCTTCTTCCTTCCCTCCCTCTCTCTCTTACTTCATTTTTTTTTCAACTTTGTGAGTACTTAACAATTTTTGGTTTACATGCCTTCACTTTTTCTTTTCATGTCTTATATTGCAACCTGATGAACAAACAGAGCTATTGTGAGCTTCACAACTGAATCCTCAGCCATAGAAAAATTGCTTATTACTTACTGGATGAATGGTAAATGTTAAATTAATGCTTTTAGAAAAAAATTAAACTGATTAGCAGATGATTCATATCAAAGAGTTTGAAAATTAGAAAGAAAGAATTATGCCCTATATGTGGAGCCACAAGTCTTAGTATCATCGCTGAGAAGATAAGCAGACCTGTGAGTTCAAGATTAAGCAATATGGCAAGATGCTGTCTCAATAGACAGGAAATGTTGGGAGAAGACTAAATTTGTAAAAGTGCTATAAGATCGAGAATCGACAAATGGGACCTCATAAAATTGCGAAGCTTCTGTAAGGCAAAAGACACTGTCAATAAGATAAAAAAGCCACCAACATATCGTGAAAGGATCTTTACCAATCCTAAATCTGATAGGGGACTAATATCCAATATATATTAAGAACTCATTAAGATAGACTCCAGAAACCCAAATAACCCCATTAAAAAATGGGGCACAGTGCTAAACAAAGAATTCTCAACTGAGGAATATCGAATGGCTGAGAAGCACCTGAAAAAATGTTCAACATCCTTAATCATCAGGGAAAGCAAATCAAAACAACTCTAAGATTCGACCTCACACCAGTCAGAATGGCTAAGATCAAAAATTCATGTGACAGTAGATGTTGGAGAGGATGTGGAGAAAGAGGAACACTCTTCCATTGCTGATGGGATTGCAAGCTGGTACAACCACTCTGGAAATCAGTCTGGCAGTTCTTCAGAAAATTGGACATAATACTACCAGAGGATCCAGCAATACCTCTCCTGGGCATATATCCAGAAGATGTTCCAACTGGTAATAGGAACAGATGCTCCACTATGTTCATAGCAGCCTATTTATAATAGCCAGAAGCTGAAAAGAACCCAGATGCCCCTCAGCAGAGGAATGGATACAGAAATGTGGTACATTTATACAATGGAGTACTACTCAACTATTAAAAACAATGAATTTATGAAATTCCTAGGCAAATGGATGGATCTGGAAGCTATCATCCTGAGTGAGGTAACCCAATCACTAAAGAGCTAACATGATATGCACTCACTGATAGGTGGATTTTATCCTGGAAACTTAGAATACCCAAGATACAACTTGCAAAACACATGCAACTCAAGAAGAAGGAAGAGCAAAGTGTGGACAATTCATCCCTTTTTAGAAATGGGAACAAAACACCAATTGAAAGAGTTACAGTAACAAAGTTTGGAGCTGAGACGAAAGGATGGACCATCTAGACACTGCCCCACCTAGGGGCCCAACCCATAATCATAAGTAGCTTTAGGGTATACTTAGGCAAAATAGAATAACTTACAATGACAATATTTGACTTAGCCAGCAGTGTGAACAGAAGTAAAATCAATTAATGAAAACCCGTGATAATAGCTGATGAATACATATCTTGAAGAGTTATAGAGAAAATGTGATGTTGTTTGAAAATGATCATATAATGCTATTTGTGCTTGTATATGTTCTATAGTTATGATTTAGAAGAACACAGTATGTGATATAAAACAGACATAAGTGATGAATGAGACAAAGACCAATCAAAAGAATTAGTTTCTTGGATATGATATACTAGAGATAGTGAGATATAGATATATATATATATCATGAATGGGGACTCATGACATAATATTCAAGTAAAGGTCAGTGGCTGACATCCATGTGCGTATTGGGGGCTGGAGTGTAAATTCAGGTCCTCAGACTTGGCAGCAGTCTTCTTTATGGAGCCACTTTATTGATCATGGTCCATCTTTAACAATAAATACCTGTGTATGAAAGTAATTAGGTCTCTCTGTAAGGAACTTCATAATCCCTGTTGATTGTGCTCAGTGGACAGACACTTTAAACACACTCTAGATAAGAGAATCCTTTCCTTCCCATATCTCCATGATGTCTATGTCTTTCTTTTCTATTTACTGTTTTCAATACTGAAATGCATACCATTTGAGATAATCTAAAGGAGAGGCAGAACCAAGCACCACTGTTGAACTGCCTTATTCCAGGTCAAATCATCCCACGTCGCCAGGCCAGTGCTTCTCTCCTGCAGCCTCCTCAAGATGAGTAAACTTTGGGAAAGAACATTGCCCTCCATGTTCCATCTTCAGTTCTTCCAGGAACCTGAGCCCCGTGTTGGCTACCTTCACTTTTCATCACATCTGTTCTTGAAGATCTTGGTGTCCACAAACAAAGGTGTTTTTCTAACCCTGGAGCTGTAGCTGCTGTTTGTCTTATAAATCACAGAGAGAATTTAAAAGGCTTCAAGTAAAAGGAGAAAAATTGCATCTTAAAGTATATGAATGGTTTCTGAGCCAGAGCTAATAGACTATGTCCTCCTTCACCTTTGACTCACACAATTATTGTTCATTACATACCATTAAAAAAAAAACTCAAATGTTTTTTAGGCAATGGGATGAATGAACGTTTCTTTAAAAAGTAATCAATATCAATGAAATCAGCAAATAATCCCACTGGAGGAACATTCTCTACAAGTGAGATGTTATCTGACTTCCACATCTGCTTTGTAACTTAGGCTGTGTAGAACTTTGGTAAAATAGTGTATAAACAAAATCAATATACTGAAGTTTTGACCATCCAAAATTTTCAAATACAGTGAGACTTGCAAGTTTTCACTTCAGTCCACATGATGCAGGTACATTGTGTCCATGTGTCCCTAAGTTACAGTAGCACTTTCACTATAACTACTAGATAATGTATTCATCTCTGTGGTATCAATATAATCAATATTCCAAGAAGAAAGAACCCTATTCTGGCATGTCTATACTCACACCTAAACAGCATCACAATACTTTGGTGTTTCTACCTAGGTGTAAGAATATTTATTGGGTCCCTGGCCTAAACTGTCTCATCTAATTTAATCTTCTGCTCTTATTACTTTCTAGTAGACTAAGTCACAGTACACATATGCCCTGTTCCTTTATCTGGGTCATATAGCACCAGTCACATAATAACAGAGCATATTTTCCCAGGAAGCAAGGCTTCTCCTTCTCTCATAGGAAAGTTTCAAGATGGAGACACAAAGTAAAGTTTCATCCTTCTAAGCTACCTGTGGGCATTTGCCTTCTGTTAATTGGATAAACATTATGACCCAAAGTAGAATGAAGGCTTATTTAATTTGATATACTCATAAGAGGCTACCATGAAAGGAAGCCAAAGCAAAAACTTAAATCAAGAACTGAGGGCAAAAATTGAAAAAAATAAAATAAAAATAAAAGCCTTAGAGGAATTTGGCTCTCTGATTATTCAGCTACATTTCTTATACCACCTAATCCATCTACACCTAAGAAGCCTGCCTCACAGTGGGCTGATCTGTCCTGCATCAATTACAAATGAAGAAAATGCCCCAACAGGAATGACCACAGGTAAATCAAACTTAGACTGCTTATAATAACCATTTATTTTATTTTTAAATTATAATTATATGATTCCTTCCTTTCTCCTTTGCTCTCCAAACCCTCACATAGACCACTAGTTCTTCCTTTCAAATATATGGCCTTTTTCTTCATTGATTGTGGTTATATGTACATACATATGTACGTATAACTGTGTGTGTGTGTGTGTGTGTGTGTGTGTGTGTGTGTGTGTGTGTGAGTGTGTATGCTTATTGTTAAAGTATCTAAAGACAACCTGATTAGACAGTATAATGTTATTACATGACTGGTTAAATACAAGCTGGCCAAGAATAACACCAATACATATGCTAAGATATGTGTCTCAGTTTCATCCCTATTGCTGTAATACTTTGACACAATGTAACTTAGGGGAGAAAGTTTATTTGGCTTATTGTCCATTTTTACAGTCTATCACAGGGGAAAGTCAATACAATAACTCAAACCTATTGAAAACATCACATCTACCGTCAAAGACAAAATGAAATAAATGTACGTATGCTTAGTACTCAGCTAGCTTCCTACACTCTTTCAAAGTGCAAAGCTCCAAACCAAGAAATGATGCCAAAAATTTTCAGGCTGTGTAATCTTCCATTTTATTGACACAATCAATATAATCTCCCACAGATATATCTAGAGGTCAGCCTGTCCTAGGTAATGCCTCACCAAGATTCTTCTCTCAGGTTATTCGAATTTGAATCAAAATGATAATTAAAACTAACCATGACAGTAAGGGTGTGCCAATTTGTCTTCCATTTGTTGCAGGACATCAAATGACTATTTTAGAGAAAATAAATATGGTATTTAATATGTACATGTCATTTTTAAACTTTATTTATGTGCAGTATATGGAACAGTGGGATGCTGTGGTGTTTGAGGTCAGTGTGAAAGTCTTACAGAATTTTTGTTGCCTTGCTCAAATAATAGTTATTGAATTATAATAAATAATTAGCATTTGATGAAACTTATAAACACATAGTAATGATGCTCAATGAACCTCAGGATTATTAAAAAGAAAAGGAAAACATAAAGGAAAACATTATCATCAAATTCTCAAAAACATGAATGTTGTTTTCCTGATAATTATTAGATATAGCTGACAAAAAATTGTAACACTATAAAAAAAAGACTTTCACATTGACCTCAAACACCAGGACCTAATAGGTAATATAATACTCAACATAGTCAAGTTAAATAATATTTCAGATCAAGCTTGAAAAAATGGAAAAATAGTACAGTGGATGAAGCCTGTGCAATGGCAGCATGAAGATTGCCGTTTGAAGCAAAGGAATGAACATGAACAGTGAGTGGGAGTACAGGACCTACTTCAGTACCAATGTTTGAAAAACAAGAGATCTACTGGAAAAGATGGCTTCACATCCTGGACTGTAATGGCAGGAATTAGGTTCAATTTAGAGGCCCTGTCTCAAGGAAATTTCTTTATCTTTCTGCTCTTTATACTTTTCTTCCTTGTACTATCTTCCCTTGGGACAGAACCATGACTCAGGAAGTTAATGTTTTCTATCACCAAATCTCAGGACCAGAGTTTGATCTGTAGGGCACACACAATGAAAAAAGAAAACCAAATTATGCAGGTAATCTTCTGACTTATACATAAAAATGATGACAGAAAAAATAAATCCCATAGGTAGGTAGACAAACAGACAGAAAGACAAAAGACATAGCTGATAGATAGCTGATAGATAGATAGATAGATAGATAGATACATACATACATACATACATACATACATACATACACACATGCATGCATACATACATAAACCATATACATGATAAATAGACATTCAGACAGATGAGTGATAGACATACAGAGAGTTAGATGATAGGTAATGTGAAAATAAGTATTGCTGAGGTCCTCCACTTCATATGTAACTGTGCTTGTGTAACTTTTATTAGGCAAAACTCTCAAATTGACTTCATAGGGATTTCTGAAATCTTTCTTTGACTCCTTGCTTTTCAGAATTTTTTGTAGTGAACACTGCATGTCATTTCTGGAAATCAGGACTGCAAGAGACATTCACTATTACTCTCATTATCACTTCATCTATGTATCATCCAAAACCTGGGATTTAACTGCTCCATATCATACAACACCTTCACTATCAGGAAGATCTCTTCTCAGAAGGAAACCTACAAATTTTACCAAAGCTTCTGCATAATTAACTAAAATTGGTATAGGGGAAACAAATAGGCTTATATGTTTAGGAAGGATACAAATACTTGAACTGATGACAAAGAATGAATACCCAGTGTGGCAGCTTTAGAAGATGGAGATAAGAAAATTCCATCTGACCTAATGACAGAGTATGGTGCAGACAACAGGAAGTCATTGCTTTAAGCTTAAGATATATTATTTTTACAATGACATTTATTTTTATCTGTTTGTGTTTAACTCCTTTGGTATTTTCCTGATATAAAACTTCTTATATCTTAATTTTTGTTTCCTGCTATGATATTCTTTACTGGAAGTAAGAGGAGATTTTATACCATTATGGGTTTTTTTCTTACTCAATATTCTTCTTTAAGTCTTCTATATTTGGGACATCCAATTAAATAGAAGAGGAAGAGGGTCAGGAACTATCTTTATGAGAGGGAAAGAAAGATTATTTTGTTACCCATGATGCATGATGAGTATTTAGTTGTTTGCACAATTAGAATTTCCATAGAAGCAATAGAACATTCTGGAAAAGACAACATACAAAGTAAAACTCTAGACAATTTAACAAACTACAAATCAGTAGCATAGCCTTAAAGAACACATGAACACATAAAATGTATTAGAACAAAAAACAATATTGAACAAATGGGGGTGGTAATAAACAGAAGCAAATTTGGTCTGAAGCTCATGCTAAAGTGATTGTGGTGTCTTTGTGCACAGAAAAGTAATTTTGAGAACTGAAAAAAGAGGTCTGTGAGCCACTCTGTACTAGCACATCTGCAGGAGTGTAACAAAATATACAAAAATAAAAATAAAAATCAGAATAAATTTATAAAGAAAGAAAGGTAATTCCAGCTCACAACTTTATATGCTACAAGGTCAAACATCATGGATCCAGTTCTGAAAATGAGGCCCCTGGATGTATTACATCTAAATAAATTTCATTGGTAGGAGGAATAGATTCCATCTCAAGGAAATGCAGAGAGACTTGGTGAGTGCAGAGTCTGGCTATTTTTGACCTTTGCATGGGACTCTTGAATTTTATTTGACAGGAGTACAACCAGAAATTCCATAATTGCTTCTGCATGTATACTCCCAAATAAGTTAAGAGTCTCTGTGGGCTTCCATTCCTTAAAGGCTTTGTAATATTTCTCAGTTCTTCTAGTCTAGGGAGACACAGCTAGGTACTAGGTTCATAGCACCAGAACTTCTATGAACAATCCACATCCAACCTATGACACAATCTGTGATGTGAATCAAAGCTTCAGCAGTGGAGAAACTGGAAAGTCATTAAAGAGGATATATTTATTAGGCAGGAAAAATATGGTGGTAGTTTTTCATCTCTAGAATGTTCCAATGCATCCTTATCCACTGAGGCTAGGATGTTCAGTGGAGAACTAAGGATTGAGTGAAAGCATACTATTACCATTTGTAAAAATTAGATTTCATAGCATTTAAAGTGCTATATTGTAGGGGGAGGAGCTGATAACTAAAATATAGTTCCATAATTATTTGATTGGCTAAATAAAGATGGCAGAAGCTAGGCACTGGGTCATGATAGGGAGGTGGGTTTTCCAGGAACCAGAGAAGACAAGGAGGACATGATATGGAGAAAGCTTTTTTGCCAGACAGTGGAGAGAGCAGCACAGCACAATGTAGGCAGGTGGGTTGGGGAGTGGCTGTTAGACCTGGTGGCTGCCTTTGCCAATGGAAGAATTCCAACATAGAATATCTGATTAGTTTAGTACAATACATTACAAGCTCAACCCTTATAAAATCTGGCTGGTGTTAAATATTGTCTGGTGTTTTCCATTAAGGTAGTCAAGAGAGATCTAGCATAGTTGTGGGGCAGTAGCTGGAGGTCAGCAGAACCAGCCACAGTAGTATGGGGGTGTGGGAGAGTGGGGAAAGAATGGTTGGTGTGAATCTGTTGTAGCTCCCAGTGTTTATGGGAAAAGTGTAAGCTAGCCGTGGAAGCTGGGTGAGATGGCCATTACACTGGGCAAGGAACAAATTGGGACCAGAATGGCTTGGACAGCTGTTGCTGGGATCTAGTCAGAGCAAGCATGGATTTATTAAAATTACACACAACACTCTATCTGATAGACACATGAGATGATGGCTTAGTGAATAGAGATACCGCTCAACAAGCCTAGTGACTTATGTTTAATCCCATGGATCTGCATAATGGAAGGAGAAAAATCAATTCCCTAAGTATTCCTTTGATCTCTACATGCACACTCTTGCATATATGCATCTACTTACATCCCCCCACACACAAACACACACACATTCACTCACACTAAATAGTAAATAATAAGCAGATAGATAAATATAAAATGTATATTCACTTATTTGTGTATATATTTATTTTGTATACTAAAAATTGGCTGGAGTTACTGCATAATCTCATGGAATGTTTAGTTAGCATGAGCCCTAATATAGCAAATACTAGATATTTTTGAATGGGAGTGGGCTTCATAGCTTTATGAATTACAATGCAGAGTCTCTGGGAGTGGCACTTCTTGACAGGGATTAGTTGATGTGGCCTTGTTGGACCAAGTGTGTCATTAGGGTGGATCTGGCATTTTAAAAGCTCAAGCTATGTGCCTCAGTACAGGGGAACGCCAGGGTCAAGAAGTCGGAGTGGGTGGGTAGGGGAGTGGGGAGGGGTATGGGGGACTTTTGGGATAGCATTTGAAATGTAAATGCAGAAATTACCTAATTAAAAAAAAAAAAAGCTCAAGCAAGCCTCTAAGTCTCTCTCTCTACTTGCTGTTTGTGAATTCAGATGTGGAAATTTCAGATACCATGACTGCCCATATCCCACCATGTTCCCTGCCATGAAGTTAATGGACTAAACCTCTGAAAGTGCAAGAAAGTCTCAATTCAGTGCACTCTTTTATAAGAGTTGTCATGGTTATGGTGTCTCCTTACAGAAATAGAACACTGATTAAGAAACTGGGAATGACAGCATGCTGCAATACTCCCAACACTTTAGAAGTGGAGGATGAAGAATCAGGAGTTAAAGTGTATCCTGGGTTATGATAAAACATATAGCAACTTTGAGGCTAGCAAGGAGTACATGGGAGCCTGTTTTAAAAATAATAATAGTAATAAAATGACTATTTTAATTAAGTTAACTATTATTTATTTTACATACAATAAAAAATTCATTTTCAATAATTTATAATAGGAGAAGGAGTTCATCTAGGGGAATTATTTGAGTCCTAAATTGCTGAAGGTGGAGTTTTAAAACTAGCAGTATATAAATACTCTGTTGTGCTGAGCCAGTCTTTTTGTATATATGCAAAAGCTGTATTTTAAAGGGTTTTAATTTGTGTTTAAGGGTGGAGTCTTCCTGAGTAGATATTAGAGAGCTCTCCTAAGCTGAAATATTGCACACCTCTTCTGCATGGGTTATATTTTCATAAGGAAAAACCTCCAGTGAGCAAATTCTTATTCCCTTGAACTTATCGTTGAGATAAAATGTAGCAAATGATTAATTTTATAATAGCACTTGGGTAGGATTCACTAACAGTTTACTTCAGTGCTGTTTTTCCCCCCACTCTACATTTTAATTTTAATGAATTTTTGATCTTGAAGTAGCTTGACATCTACAGAACCATCATGGCAATGACACTGAAACTTACGATGGATTTCATGCCTGGTCACCAAGCTGTAAACTTCTTACCTGAGTATGGAAAATCTACTCGAATTTATGAACAAATTTTGATCAATTATTATTTTTAAAATGGTGATTTCTTATACTGTGGAATAAAAGAAACTAAGATCTAGACAGCTGTTGTGTTTATTACTCTACTTTTCAGGAATATCAGGATATGAGTCATTAAGCTATTCTCTATGGGAAATCGCTTTATTAATGAAAGTTTATTGCTGATCATACCACATTTTGCCTTTTAACTCACAAGCATCACACAATTTCAAAATCACTTTGGTCAGCAAACTGTCTTTACAGAACAACCACTGAAGTAGTTGCATATATTCATAGTAGACTTGCATTGCTTTCTCAGAGGCTACATTTTATCTCTTCAAATATTAAAAAAATAAATGCATAGAATATATTGTCAAAAGTTATAAACCTCAAGTATGGGAAAGATACCTTAGTTGGTGAAGTGCATGCTGCGAAAGCATCAAGAGTTGAATATAATTCCCAGGACCTCTATTTAAAAGTTTTGTGTGAGAGCAGATGCTTCCAACTCTACCTCTACAAAGGGAGACACAGGCTCATCCCCTTAGTCCCAATAACTGATCTTCAAGTTCACTAAGAGAGTCACACTGCCTCAAAACTTTAGGCAGAAAGTAATGAAGGATGGTGAATAAAGATAACCTTAATCCTCCATGTGTACAAATCATATACGTGCATGTGGACAAAATATAAGCAGAAACACCACAGGTCTATAACATTGAGAGAACTTTAGCTCTATGTGGCATTGTTACATCATAATAGGTAAGTTCACCACCTGAAACTTTCCTTGTGAGGTAGGATTTAGCACAGCACTTGAATAGTATGAACAGGTCTCTAGACTAAGAGAAAAACTCCAAGCTATATATCATCATTGTACTATTACAATACATTGTACTAATACAATACATTGTACTATTACTAATACAATTCACGATCTGCTAACCTTGAAATCCTAGCAGATAGTGCAATTGTATTTTGCCAAATGTTACTAAGGGTTTTTCTTTTTCAAGAATATGATAGCAGTAGAATCTATCAGCATGCAGCCACTGTAATTGTCATTTAAATTTACATGGCTATGACTGAGGTTTTATCCAGGTCTTCTCTTGGTTCCATGAAATGCTTTTTTTTTCTTTTTTTACTGAAACTATTCCGTTGTACAGATGTAACATCATGTGTATGTCTAATTTTCTAGTAGAGAATATCTTATATGCTTCTGATACTTGACAATCATGGAGGATGTTTCTGTCAACTACATGCTCATACTTCTGCAGTCACATCCTTTCAGGTGCTGGAAACTTTGAATCATATTTGTCTTTATCTCCCATTTAATCTTCTTTCTCTTCAGCTCTCATCAGAGGCTTCACGTAGATTTAAACATGGTCTCCAACAATCTCTACAGTTGGAGGGCCTTCAGATAATTGGCTTATAATTTCTATCACTCAGATATTTGGCTCTAACTGCATGATACTTGTTCAAATGATTAATGAGGCCCAGTGACTCCCTTGACAGAATTAGTTATGTGATAATTTCCTTTATTGTTTTTTGGTTACATTGGGCAAACTGGCTTTCATGAAGACCTCTAATCTTCAATTGTCCTTGATTTCTAAATGTTGTATGGCTTTTCTCAAAGACACATGAGTAATTTCCCAATGCAACTCTTTTTAGACTAGTCTGCTAAAGCAGTTAATCTGCTGAGGTTACTTAATAGAAGAATAGATCAAAACTTACTAGCATAGAGGTTGCATCCTAATAACTACACTGCAAAATATTCCACCCTAGTTTGGATGACTACTTCTTACAGGAGCAAAGGTGGAGTTTACTCTACCAATATTTTTGTATATATTCTATGTATGCTGGCAGTTTCTGAGACTGAACAGCTGGGTCAAGATTTTATGGCATTGTACAGGGCAGAAGTGAATCAATGATTGTATATCAGGTGGGCTTCTGAAGACCCTTGCTCAATTCACACAAAGAAATGATAATAGGTACAGACTTACTAGGGTCAATTATACATAATCATATTAGATTTAATGATGGTAAGATTCATGATATGCCTAGTTGACAGTTCTGCAATATATGAGGTTCTCTTGAGCATCATTGTTGTGATAACTTTGAATAACATAAACAAAAATTTGTTCAGCCACAAGTATTAAGAGACTCAAAATAACAGTGGAACTAATGTCCAACTTGATAAACCAAAGTGTTTATGGTAGTTACAGAGCATGAGTAAGAGATGCTTATAGATACAGAAATAACATCAAAAAAGCTGGTTCATTACAGAATTCTACTCTATTATGGAAGACAATGCTATGGAAGCAGTATCAATAAGTCTCTTTTTCAGATAACTATGTACTTCTATACATAATACACCTCTCTAGATAAACTGCCCAATTAATATTTCTTAAGTAAAACTTCCAAAGTCTCAGAATTTGAAGTAAATTCCATTATTTCACATCCCCTCAATTTGTGAATTAAAATATCTCAAGGAAGCTGTCTAAATGGACTACTTGGAAGGGTAGTCATCACATCTACAGAGTGCAGGGCTTATTTAACTTCCTGTTACAGATGAGGAGGCATCAGGGGATCAGGTGTGGATGAGGTTTCAAGAAGTACCTTCTAACCTTCTCTTGTCTTATTCCCCATGCTAAAGAAGGAGAAGGTCTCCCTGGAAATGGTAGGACTGGTGCTGTCCCTGAGGGATCTTTATGACCTCCATACATTCATCTGACAGCAATGATTAGATTTGTTTTGAAATCAAAGACCTCTTCCTTCTGCATCTGTGAACTGATTGCATTTTTTATCCTTGAGACAATAGTTAGCAGCATCAACAGGATGAACCCAGAAGCTCGACAACAGGCTATGTCATTTATACTATTGACCCTCTGCTCCCATTAGTAGTTGCTTTTCATAAAGCTGGATGTTTTTATCAGCACAAATGAAAAGCAAAGGGACAAGAATGGGGCTGAGCTGAGGCTATGTACTACACAAGTGTGAGTGCTTGAGCTTGGTATTCAGATATCCAGTTTGGTATTAGAAAGGAATCGTATCTTTGTTATCCCAGCATGGTTACTGTTAAGCTTGAGGGTCAGAGCTTGTATCCTAAACCAGGGCCTGTTTCCTTATATTGTCAATAAAGCAAATACAATATTCAAATTGACAGATGAAGCAGAAAAGGTGTATTTACTCAATGTGGCCAATTTGGAAGAAGGACAAAGAAATATACCACTCCTTATCCGAAGTCCATCTTTGAGAACTTGAAGTGAGATTAAAATTTTAATATAGTAAAAGTGATCTAAGGATATGCAAACCTAAACAGTTCTGGTGAATATGCAGCATTGACCATCATTTTTTTTTCTATCAGTTTCATTCTGTATTGTAGTCTAGAAGTTATCAGAACTGTGAATTACCCTCTTTTTCTAGGAGACAAGATCCATTTTTGGATGGTACCTCCTCTTTCCCCCAACATAGTACTTTGGTGGAAATTCCCATTATTTTGAGGTCCATTGTTTCATTGCTTGGAAATTAGTTATAAGTATTTCTTTATAATGTCTTCCTTTCTGCCAGGACAGTTACACTAGGACCATGGAGACAGTTTGATCCCTGCGACTAATGAATAACCGGTCTACCTTACTGGGTTACTGCAAAACTAGTGAAAGATTTAATAGCATAAACCAAGGTGAAGAGCTGAGAAACAATATATGGAATTCACCTCTAGCCCCGCACACACAGAGACACGTATCCACCCACACATAAACACACACATGCAGAGAGAGCGAGCGAGAGAGACAGAGACCGAGAGACAGAGACAGAATCAGAGAGAGAGAGAGAGACAAAGAGAGACAGACAGACAGAGACAGAATGATATTTAAAAGAAGCAAATTCAAGATTAAAAGAATGGACTAGAAAATAAGTATTTTCAAACTTTCAGAGTGAATGTGGACACTAAAGAGGGTCTCTACTATAATTTGCTAATTAAATAGAATACAAACGTGTAGCCTTATCTCTGCTGGCTACATGTTTCCCACAGGCTTTACCATTATCGTCAGAGGAACAGTTTTAATAGTGTCTCTTTTTCTCTACAATGTGTGTGTGTGTGTGTGTGTGTGTGTGTGTGTGTGTGTGTGAATGAAGAGGACACTCACAATGTACTGTGTTTCTGCTGTCAATAGCTTAACTCAAAGGCAAATTTACCACATACACATATAGATTACTGTTTTTTAATTGCATGATGTGAGGCATTTCTCTTCTCTTGGAACACTGTTTTAATATTTTTTGAAGAAATCCTACCATGTGGCCTGTAGTGTTAATACATTTGCATATATATATATATATATATATATATATATATATATATATATATATATATATTACCCTAAGAGGAAATTTAGCTTATCACATTTTACTTGAACATCAGTCAACATCACTAAAATCTATATAGTTGGAAACACTTTTCCTTTCCAATATAAGTCTCACCAAAATGAGCCCATATCTTTGTACAGATTATTAAGAACCAATCACGAGAAGAACTACATTAGCAAGAGAGTTCCTTAAAAATTCCCTTATCAGGTGACAAGCCACCATGAATATGACTTATGACATGAATAATTCATGTAGTTTTTATTATTTGTGCAAACTCTGAAATATTTCAGGTTGTTAGCACATCAAAGACTCCACCGTTCACAGGATATCAAAGTCTCCAACATTCACAGAGTGTTTGTATTCATTAATTAACCTTGAGTTAAATATTGAACCACATACATTTGAGAGCAGTCATTTTTCTTGCTGCTAGCTTTTCATAAAAATTAGTAATTAACATCTGAAAATTGTCTAACTTTCAATCAAAATAAAAGGTTTAGAATCATAAAGATGCTGAATAATCAGAAAGGAATAAAATAAGAACTAACATTCAACAGTTAATACTGTACAATATTCTGTAGTTTTCTCACTACTAACTAATTTACTATACCCCAATAGTATGCTGTTTATCTCCTTCGTGTTGTATGTATATGTTATCTATGTGTTGTATGCATTTTATGTGTATGTTCACATGTTGCATATATTATTTACATATGGGTTTATATGGGAGTATTTGTACCTGTGTAAATATGTTTGTGGAGGCCAAAGTCTGCCATCTGCAGTCTTCCTCATTCATTCATTCTTCAGTTTCTTTTTTGAGTCATGCATTCTTGCTGACACAGGAGCTCACTGATTCAGCAAGACTACCTGGTCATATAGCCCCAGGGATCCTCTTTTGTCCACCATCGTTTCCCATCACTGCCAGACTCACAAGCATGCACTGCTATGCCTGGCTATTAAAGTGAGTGCTTGGGAAAAAACATAAGTCATCATGCACGCAAACTAAGCAGTTTAACAATTGCATCATCAGTGTATCTGTCCTAGATTGAATTGTTTTCAATTTTATATTCTTCAAATATGTGCATTCTGAAATGACCTGCAAAACTATACTCACTATGCTTCTTTTGTTATTTTTTTATTAGTTAACTAAGAATTTTGTACAATATGTTTGATCATGTTCACCTTTCTCCCTCTCCACTGTTCTCCCAGATTCACCATCACTTCTTTACCCCCCCGAATTTCTGTCCTTAGATTTCTTCCTTTATAAAGACATCATCTAGTCCAATTTGTGCTGGTTTTGGATATGTAGCCTTCATTTGGAGTACAGTATATCAACCAAATCCCCTCCTTCCACATTTAACAAAAATTTTGTTTTCCTTCTTCAACAGCAATTATTTGCCAATAGCTCTTCAATATGCTCACCTTCCTTTACCATGCAGAGGTTGTATCTCGCATGAAGTTAAATAGGTCTTGTGTGTGCTGCACTCACTTAATTTGTGCAACTGTTCTGCTATGTCCAGACTATTTCCATGTATCTTTACACTACCTCTGACTCTTATATTTCTACCCTCTCTTCTCTAAAGACTCCCAGGCCTTAGGGGAATGGAGTGAGATACAGATGTTCTATGTAAGCTTGAGTAGTACTATCTATACTTTTGCCAACTGAAAGTTGAGAAAGAAGTTTCTCTGACAAGTTTTAAGAGGTGAACTAATCCATTGGAATAATAATAAGTCATAAGGCATTGACACAAAATTCTGGGTATTTAGCAAAATAAGTTCCATTCATAGAGCTTACAAAGTGTTCTTGGTCTGAAAGGTGCTAGGTATTTTTTTTTTCTTTTGTTGAGTGTTTTTATTAGGGTTTCTACTGCTGTGAAGAGGCATCATGGTCATGGCAACTCTTATAAAAGTATTTCATCTGGCGGGGTGTGGTGGCACACGCCTTTAATCCCAGCACTCAAGGCAGAGACAGGCAGATTTCTAAGTTCAAGGCCAGCCTGGTCTACAAAGTGAGTTCTAGGATAGCCAGGGCTACACAGAGAAACCCTGTCTCAAAAACAAACAAACAAACAAACAAAAAATGTATTTCTTCTGTGTTTGTTTACAGTTTCAACGTTTTCATCTATTATCAGACAAGAAGGAAACATAGTGATATGCAGGCAGACACAGTGCTGGAGAAGCTGATGCAAGTTCTATACTCAGATCACCAGGCAGCATAAATGAATACCACACTGGGTACGGCTTGCAATTCTTGGATCTCCTAGCCTACCTGCTAGTTACATACCTCCTCAACAAAGCCATTCCTTCTCCATCTAGGCCACACTTTTTAATATCTTCAGTTGTTATAGCTAAGCATTCAACCACATGAGTCTATGAGATATATTCCTATTGAAACTACCACACAGAATGAAACTTAAACCAAACCAGAAATCAGATTCAGCTAAAAGCCAACTAGAAAGTGCCCCCCCCCCCCCACTGTTGTGTTTATACCTCTATCACACTTGCAGGCATGTCTTTCCATGCCAGTCATTGTTGTAGCTCACAGAGTTCATGGCTGTATACGTTTGATGATTTCTTTACTCTTTTAGTAGCATGTCTCATAGTACTATGGACATTTGCCAGTTCAAGACAAGAAAAATTTCCTACAATGGGTTAAACAACTTCTCCAGGTAGCAATTCTGTAAAAATAATAAATTTCCTACTATGTTCTTTGTGATCTAAATAGTCAGTCACTGAATAGAAAGCAAGAATGTGTAGTCACAGATGATAGATAAAAGACAAATTTCTCTAACAAAACAACATGGATCAGTAAGAAAAATATCTAAAATCTAAAATTAAATGGACCAACTGTATAAGCAAGCAGTTTATCATTTTCAAAATGGCTGGTAGGAAGCACAGCGAAGGTTGTAGGTGGCCATCCCCAGGTGAGCATGAGCACAGAGCTTGAAAGAGGTGGATGCAGGAGGGGCAAGGAAAGAATCAAATGTGAGACAAAGTTTAGTTTCCTTTCAAGAGAGACTGGAAAGAGAGAATACCCATTTCCTTGGTATGGCTTGATCAACTCTGACAACCTGTGTCTCTCACAGGCTTGGTTTGTACCAAAATCCTTTCCTTAGAAACTTTGAACATTGATGACATAACCTCTTCCAGTACGTTTACTTGTAATGTCTTTATTGATTACATAAGTGTATTAAGAAAAACCAAAGTGAGCAAATTAATAGCAATTTTATGAGAGGTAGAAAATTAATATTTATGAACAAACCAATTTTCTTTTAACTCAATATCTTCTTCCTTAAATCTGGTGTCATGAAGCCTTGCAGTTATAAAAATACTACACAGGATGATGCTATTTCAATTAGACTCTCAGTTTGGCACATAACTAATAAATCAAAATATATTTCCTACTACCTGATGTTTCAAACTTGTCTCTACAAAGTCTCTGACTTTTATTTACTTCTTCTTTTCATTCCTCTATATTTATTTATTATTCAACATAAGACCATGATTCTTTTTTTTTTAATTCTTAAAATACTGTATAGCTCTTTGCTTCAGAAAAGGTGATCTGTTCTTTTTTTTGTCTATAATAGAAAAAAAAATGTGTTCTGACAAGTCTACTCAGGAAGGTAGGCAGTTCACTGAGCAAAACATGTTTTTCTCTATGTCTCTGTCATGAACCCTGTTTCAATACACTTTCTATCTTTATTACAATACTGTAAATAATAGAACATCGTGATTCCTAAAACTGATTACTTTTGCTTTCAGGAAGGTTCCACAGCTTATCACTAGATATATGATCAAAATGCCTTCCTGTTCATATTAGTTCTTTATTCCTGAAACTGAATATCAAAACCTAGAGACTTGATTATAGTTTCTCAGCTTCTACAATTTTCCTGTTTTTCTACTTTAATAATTTTTCTCTTTAACACTGTCTCTTGCTTACTAACAACACTAATTAATAATCTAAATGTGTACTTAAGTAACAAGTTCTAAGAGAAACACAATTTTCCATACACCTGTTTTTCCTAGGGAATGTCCGTTAATTTCTTTCTTTTTTTCAACAGCTTTTGTTATTCTAGCTTTAACTTTTGGAGAGAGACTTTTAACATTGAGCAATATAAGTACAAGTGAAAGTGTGTAACAAATTTCTACCAAGGCCAATGAAGGGTAATTTCAGGGTATCCAAATACTGGAAGACTGTCAAACAGTACCTCCAGGTTGCTTGGCACTGCCAAATGATGTTCAATAACAGCTTTACCTGAAGGAATTCACATTAAAAACAAGGGTCTTGCAATGTGATCAATGCTTGTGCCACAGAAATTCCTTATAAGCTATGTTTGGCCATTAAGCTTCCGTAGACTAATAAAATGGCAAAATAACTAATGGAAAGCAGGAAAAGGGGACACATTCTATGTAGTCACATTGGGAAAAAGTACAAAGAGATCCAATGAGCTGGCAAGTCCATATTTTGCATATTGGATGACCCTTGATGTAAGTAGAGGTCAGGAGATGTATATAATTAGCATTCTTCAAAGTGCAGGTCTTCTCATTACTGACTCATTGAAGATTCTGCAAAAAGGTCTGGCAATAGTCTGGTGGGTAATGCATGCAATCCCAATCTCACCCCTTTTCCAGGAGATAGTTTCATCTGGCTGCAGAAAAGAGGGTTCAAATTTTCAGCCTTTTCTTTCTTGTAGGCTAGAATCCCTTGGTTGCTTTGTTGTAACAATTTAATAACCAAATGCAGAGGCACCAGTGTCCCTTTTTAGTATCCTTATTTCATTCAGGAATGCAAGTTACACTGTTAGGAAAAATAAAAATGAAAATGCTTAAGTCACTAAACAACATTCCTCCATTGTCTCTCATTAGCTCCTGCCTTTAGATTTCTGTTCTGCCTGAATTCCTATTCTAACTTTCATTGATGATGAACAGCAAAGTAGAAATGCAAGTTTCCTCCCCAACTGCCTTTTTGGTAAAGGTGTTTCATTGCAGCAATAGAAACCCTAGCTAAGATGCTGATCCATTCAAGATGGGTAGACAATATTTTGGAAATGTAGCAGTCTCTGGGGTGACTAGGACTTCTGCAATCCTCCTTACTCAGTCTTATGGGACTGTACTATCCAGTAAGATTATATGTAACTTTACTGAGTGTGAGCTTTCAATGGCTTCTCTAGACATTACAAACATTGATTTCTGTTCAATATTACATGTTCTTTCTTTGACCAGAAGCACCAAGTCTCTGACTGTCCCTTTTACTGTCACTGAACTTCCCCTTCCTCCCAATGGAAAAATGACCTACAAGTATATTTACTAATTGACAGGTTGAAGGTTTAATACTAAAAGAGACATTGACACAGATTTTCCTTTTGTGTAATTAAAGGAGTTGTTAATATTTTAGTCAAACAGAATCATGGTAGAGGTGCTCAAGAAAGTACAGGTACAATGATCTAGCTATATCCCTTTGAAGGGGCTCTGATGAGAGTTTAGGCACACTAGCAAATTGAATTTGTACTTTTTAGAGGTCTCAGGCAAAGGGGGATTGTTTCATATACTCAGACTGTCTCTGATTACCTCACTGGTAGCAGGGGAAGAGAGTGTGTTGTCTTGCATTGCCAGGAAAGATGTAAAATTTCCTGGGTGTGGGAGAAATGAGAAAGTGGAATATGTCTAGTACACATTGCACAATTGAGAAGATAAGTTTCTGTCAGCAACCCTTAGATATTTCAGAGTCTTGCAATTGAGGACTGCAAGTTTCTCCAGTGACTTGAAAAATATCACCTTCATTCTATCAACGGGTTAAAATTTACAAACAGACTGTTAGTAAGGCAGTTGCCACTTCCTTTACAGAAAAAAGAAACTTCGGTGGCCTGAGATCCAAACATGTCTGGATTCTGATATTAATATTATGTATTTTCTTTTAATTGTAAGAAATGTTTCATCTAAAATTCCCTTTAAATACTACCTTTTAAATCCCAGAAATATCTAATCACAAAAGTACAGATACATGGTAATTTCCCAATACCTTTTCCTATGCAGGAGAGGCCATCTGCAGTTTCTCTGCCCTTTCAATATCTGATGACTAAAGCAAACAGACAACAGAGATTAAAGAATGATTACTGGAGCTCAGAATTAACTTCATGCCTTGGAGGTTTTGAAAGTAAGTGCAACATATATGCCTAATATTAGTCAATACAATAGATTAATGACCCAGGAATTAGGAATCATCATTATTCTACAACATTGTCCTGAGCTTTGCCAGGTGATAGCTTTAAATGACCTATTGAATAAGGCACATTTTTCTGACCTCTGTAGAAGGGAAAACAATGATGAACAAAAGGCTGGCTGATTTTGAATAAAGCTGAAAATTCGACAAATAAATATCAACAGTAAAACAAACATTAGTATGTAAAATGCATTATCCAATATTTAGCACCATCAGCTGCCTGACTATAAAGTAAAATAAAATAGAGTCTGAAAATGCAGTGGAAGCACCTTAGAAAATGAGGGAGGTTTTGTTATTGTTTTGCAATGATAGTCACGTTATTAAATTTTTGAAGTCATCTACAATCAATTCAATAATAAATTTGGTGTGTTCATGCAGGAAAGAAAATATTAGGAAACATTGTCATGATTACCTCTTTTCTGTTCAATTTCTGATGTGTTCAAACATTTTATGGTGTGTAATTTTGATAGAGGAGCGAAAATAATTTAAATGATAATGTGTTCTGCAAATGTGCCTCTTTACCTCAGCTGTATGTATGAACAACCAAATAGCCTTACATGCTCAGCACTTATGAATACTCTCAACCTTATTTTTTTTTGCTGGCTTATTTCTCTCTCTGTCTCTGTCTGTCTGTGTCTGTGTCTCTGTCCTGCGTCTGCGTCTGCGTCTGCGTCTGCGTCTGCCTGTGTCTGTCTGTGTCTGTGTTTGTGTCTGTCTGTGTCTGTCTGTGTCTGTGTCTCTGTCTGTGTCTGTCTGTGTCTGTGTCTGTGTCTGTGTCTGTATCTGTCTCTGTCTGTCTCTGTCTCTCTGTCTCTCTGTCTCTCTGTCTCTCTGTCTCTCTCTGTCTCTCTCTCTCTCTCTCTCTCTCTCTCTCTCTCTCTCTCTCTCTCTCTCTCTCTCTCTCTTTCTCTCTCTCCCCAGTATTTCTCTGTGTATACATGGCTGTGCTATATCTGACTCAAAAGACCTGGCTGGTTTGAAAATCACTTTCCCTCTGCCTCCCAAATTCTGTGATTAAGGTATGCAGCACCACTGCCTAGCTTGTTTGAGTGTGTGTGTGTGTGTTGTTTTGTTAAGACATTTTTTATTAGATATTTTCTTCATTTACATTTCAAATGCTATCTCCAAAGCCCCCTATACCCTCCCCCCTCCCTGCTCCCCAGCCCGCCCACTCCTGCTTCCTGTCCCTGGCATTCCCCTGTATGGGGGCATATGATCTTCGCAATACCAAGGGCCTCTCCTTCCATTGGTGGCCAACTAGACCATCCTCTGCTATATATGCAACTAGAGACACAGCCCTGGGTGGTACTGGTTAGTTCATAATGCTGTTCCTCCTATAAGGTTGCAGACCCCTTTAGCGCCTTGGTTAATTTCTCTAATAGCAGTGTGTATATTATTTTATCAATAGGTTCTTAGAATTTATTCTTTTAAAATGCATTACATATGCATGATTTATCTATTATACTTCAAACAAATTGTCCACAATTCTAATCTTCACCTTACTTTAAATAACTTCTTATCCTCTAGAAGTCCAGCCCCAAATATTTGCATCTTTTTTTGGTTGGTTGTTTGTGGCAAAGTTCATTCTACATTTGTCCAATATCAACCAACCAGGCAAATATGTAGACCAGTGCAGAAGTATCATAACTGTTTGGGGGTAAGCAACTGTTCTCAACTTAGAAGTAAAGCCTGCTCCACAGGAAGAATTCATGCTTGATATTATAAATCTGGTCAGAAGCCCACAGAATGGGAGATATAAACACCCAAAGGGACCCAGTATTGTTTTGCTGGGTGGGATAATATCAACTGCTTTCAAAATGTTTTATAACTATCAGGATAGCAGAATTCTTAGAATGCTTTCCAAGATATAGCATCTATTTTTAATCAATCATGTTTAAATGGTAAGGCATGATCTATATCTAGAACAATACCTCTCATTCTGAGTTAGAAAAGCTGAAGCAAACCTTTTGAGTGGTTTAGTTAGGAGTAAACCTAGACTTGATGGAGACTAACATTCACATGTATTGTCTACACCTCCAGCTCTGGCTAATACGTTCATCATTTCTAACATTTTGGCTGTGACCAGAAGTTTTTCTATCTTGAGAATGTGATGGTAACTATTTGATGAAGCACTCTCTGACCTATTGCTTAATAGGCAGAACCTGACATATAAGGTGTATTTTTATCATGAACTGTGTAGTTTTAGTCATTGTTTCCCTCAGGTAGACAAAATCCTGGGAGTTGTGCATATTAACCCAGAGTCAACATAGCAGCAGGGTAAGAGGGGAGTAGAATGTTAATGTCTAGTTTAATGTGGTAAAACTGACAGAGGAGAAGAATTCTCTACAAGATGGGCTTTGGTGAAATTTTAATTTAGTTTGCAATTAGTTCCCACCTGTGTGGATTTGTTTTTTCTCTCTGCAGGTTAAACTGATGAAACATATATTTGTGTGAAAATTCTAATGACCAAAATGTTCTGGAAGCTGCATGATGGAGTCTTGTTACTAATTAATATTTCATTCGTTTGTTTCTCCCTCCCTCCCTCCCTCCCTTCCTTCCTTTCTTCCTTCCTTCCTATTTCTTTCTCTTTTCTTTTCCTTGTTTATATACTATAGCACTTTTCAAGATTCTGTGGAGCTGTGTAGGCAGTAATAACTAGAATAATATGAAAGTATCCCAACACCCTCTACCCTAAGACATATTCTAACTAATCCACTTACCATTACAATATTTGTAGTTACTTTTATATTGGTCTACCCTCATGGCCATGGCTACTGAAGAAAACCCAAAGATGCTACAAGTTATGTCTGGAGATTTAGGGAGAAAATTACCATACAACAATTGAGCTCTTAAAATTTTATCTAAATTTCTTTGTCATTTGTTCATTCGTCTATTTCTTGGCATTTAAATATTTTGAAAAGGATAGTTAAATCTTAGAGATACACCTCTAAGACACCAGTCCTATGTCATCTTATAGAAGATGTAGAGAGGGTAGAGTTGTGAATCAGTCAACCTCTTAGTCTCTAATGCTGTCTGAATGACACCATTTGTGACACAATAAAGGCTGCTGCAAGTGAGGAGCTATGAAGATGTTTTACAGAACAAGAGAAAATGAGGTTAGGGAACATGTGATCCTTTAATTCTTATTCATCTGCTTTAACACCCATAATCTGAGTAAGTAATAATGTTATGCAACCGCAGTAAGAGTCAGTGCATGATACAAAATATTACCATAACAAGAAAAAGTTTGTCCTATCTGAGGAATGCTTCAGCTTCCATGGAAAGCTGACATCTTAGCTGAGGAGGGAGCAGATCTCTCTTATCAGAAGAACTGAAGAAATAGTTTCACAGATAGAAAATTGTGTGCAAAACATGGAAAAGCCCAATTGATTATTATATTGAAAAAGCCAGTTCTCCAACAAAATGGTGAGAGCACATAGAGGTAGAGCGGATCAGAAAGGAGAAATAATCCTTCAGTCATATCATGCAGAGTGAATGCAAAACAGATTTACAGAGAGTTCAGTTTGACACATTGAACTGACTTGAAGACTGAAGTGAGCTATTCCCCTTCACAGCTATAATAAAATAGAAGAAAAGTAATGTTTAAAATCAATACTTGAAGTTTTCAATACAGGATCATGTGGTTCTTCAGCATGAAACACTGATGAATCAGCATATCTTGGTGAGCACACTTGGCAGAGAAAATGGCTGACCTCATACAAGGGAAAGTCAGGGTCCTACAATATGCTTTGTAGAAATATCTTCAATGACTAAAGGGCCTTCTGCTTATTGCTACCTTCTATAGGTCCTAGAAATTTCCACTAGTACCTAAAACTATGTTTTGAACCATATATGGAATTTTCAACATATAAGCTCTAGCAGAGATAACTATTCTTCATTTTTGTTTAGAAGATTTTTTTTTTTTTACTTTTCTTTGGCAATTTCTAGCTTATATACAAAGTGTCTTTTTTTCTATCTACCGACCTTCTTGTTCTACCTCCACTGGACATCCCATAACATGTCTTTCTCCTACCTGGTCTTGTCTTGTCTTGTCTTGTCTTGTCTTGTCTTGTCTTGTCTGGTTTTGCTTTGTTTTGTAATACAGTGTCCAGGTAGTGCTATCTCCTAGAAAGCTGACTCCATTGTAAAAGTTTGAATGCAATGACTATAATTTCTCCATAAGAAAGTACATGACCTTGTCCTTTGGCTCTATGTCTTTCTATCCCTTTTTTAACAATGCTTTCTGAATCTTCTGGGTGGCTCTTGTAGATATATGTCCTATTTAATGTTAAACATTCTTAAACATTGACCAGTTATAAGTCCCTTCTTTAACTATTATCCACTGCAGAAAGCAGCTTCTCTGGTTAAGGCTGAGAGCAGCATTGACTTACAAACCAGATTTCTGCCATAGTGGCATAGATGTAAAAGATGACATTCTCAGTGTTTTTCACCTTTGTATTGCTTCATAATAATTTTTATATGAACTAGTGGGTGTCTTTTAACTCTTATCTCACTTTTGTTTTATGTGAAATCCAGTTCAGGCAATTAAAGCCACATCTTCTTAGATCATGTTTGGAAAAACTACTTTTCCTTCCTGATCTCTCTGCTTGATACATTTTCAGCCTCATTTGTATTTCTCCCATAATTTTAATCTGCTCCTTATGCTTCATCCTCAAGCTGAAATGCCTCTTCAATCAACCTTTCTGCAATAAATTCAACAGTACCTGAGTGAATATTCACTTGCCATATGGCTTTGCTTTTCCAGGATATGTTCTTTTCATGTACATGTGTGTGCATGTGCATGCATGTCTGTATCTGTGTCTCTCTCTGTCTCTCTCTGTCTCTCTCTGTATCTCTCTCTCTCTCTCTCTCTCTCCCTCTCCCTCTTTGTGTGTGTGTGTGTGTGTGTGTGTGTGTGTGTGTGTGTATGTACATGTTTCATGTGTGTGAGAGTACATTAAACATTAGTATATATGTAAGTGAAGAACATAGAAAAATCATGGGCAACATTTTTTTAAAAGCCAAATCTTTGTATTTTTTAGCCAACGTTTCTGTCAGGCCTGAAACTCACCAAGAAGACAAAGGTGGCAGCCTGAGAAATCCACTTGCTCTCCCTTCTACTGTTATAATCCTTGTTGATTTGTTATGTGAATTCTGGGGAACTTGCCCATGACTGCAATGCCAGAACTTTACTAAAAAAGACATTTACCCATTTTCAGGACACTTACTTTTTTTGTATTACCTAGTTGTCCAGTTTTGTACCTATTTTCTTTTATCTCGCAGAGATATGGAACACGTGTAGATATGGATATTCAGTTTTTTTCAAGACCAAAGCATGAAGCACAATGGGATTTCCTCATACTTAAATTGAATGTATAAATGAATGATGATTCATTGTCTCTAGCCAGTAGTTGGTAGGGTGGCTAGCAGTTTGAGTCCTTTCTTCTTCAGTTATATTCTAAGTGAGACCATCCCTTAGTCCTGTCCTGTTTCTCAGTATGTGTCTCTTGTAAGTCCATGACTAGGATAGGCTCTTGATCTGCCTGGTTATCGTCTCTGGCCACTAAGTCTCTTCATTTCTGATGTCCTGGTGTACTCATGCTATGAGTATGATGTATTCATAGTTGCTTGCTTCATCAGGGCATCCAAGAGATCCAAGATATCCTGTTCATTTTTTATTTCTTTTCTCTCAGATGTGAGCAGTCCTCTTTCTTGGTATATAAGCCTGTGTGGTAAAGGCATACCTGCTATCCATGTAGATGTTAATTTTCTTTCCAGCCCCAAATTCCAAGGCCTTGGTGAGGGCAATTAGCTCCACTTTCTGTGCAGATGTGCCAGTTGTAAGATATCATTTATGTCATCCACCATGGCAGCACCTGCTTGTCTGTGACCAACATGGAGAAAATTGCTCCTGGCAAGGGTCAGTCAGAAAAATCTTTCCTCCACCCATGGGCTCTCCTTTTGGGCCAGTTAGTTGTGGCCTTTCAGGCAGGTAGTGTATCTGGGCCCTCATCTAGGAGGGTAAGTCTCACCCCAACATATGAGTAGGGACAGTCTAGGGTTGACTATCAATGAATGAGATATCCATCCCACCCCTAGGTCCACTGTTCTTTGGGTAGTCCATGAATACATTTTGCTGCCAGTAGCTCCTTGGATCCATCTTTTTTTACCTTGGAAATAGGGCCCTCGCCTTGGGGAGGACTAAGTGTTGAGCCCCTGTGTCCGCCAAGAATTGAGTGGGTTTCCTCTCCGTTCTCAGAGTTACCCTCGGTTCTGAGAGGGGGTCTGAACTCTGTCCCCCCTAGTCGCTGTCTTCCCCTTCACAGTTTGGGGACACTTTTCCCAAGTCCTGGGATTTCCCACCCCAGCTTCCATTTGTTAGGTTACGCTCGGACCCAATGGCCACTTTCCTTGCGATATGTGCTCTGGTCCTTTTCAAGCAGTTTTTCTGTCTCTCTTTGGTTGGAGTATCTCTTCTCTGTTTTCCTTCAGAGGAATTCTCTGAATTCTCTGTAAATTCCTTTCCTGTTGCTTTTCTTTTTGTCATCTCCCTTTCATCCTTGTTCTCTTTCTTTGCTCCTTCTTTTCCTGTGTCTCCCTGTTACAGTAGACTTTTTCAGCAACCTACACTAAATCCCTCAAGGACTTATCCTGTCGTCCTTCTAGTCTCTGAAGCTTTTTCCTGATGACTCTTCTAGCCTGCTCTATAAAAGCCACAGTCAAAGTAGCTTTGTGCTCCTTGCTGCTGTGGTCATAGGGTTTCATAATGACATAATGCTATAATGATATAATGACATGTCATAATGGGGTCATAGAGAGACATAATGTCTCCATGAGTTGCTCTAGTAAGACAGCAGGTAACTCATCTGATCTATGTCAAACCTTACATACCCTGGTCAAATATGTGGGTTATTGTATGGCTCCCTTGTGGCTTGCCAATGGAGCCTGATGGTAGACCTTCAGGTGTCCCTTACCTTCTGCTGTATTAAAGTCCCAGTCAGTTCTAATCAGGGGAAACCCACTGTTGAGGACAGCCTGGTCAATTGATGGTGCCCCAGAGTCAGAGAGGGCATTCTTTCTGGCTTGCTGCATTATCCTTTCTTGCTATTCAGTCATGAAGAACAATCTCATGAGTTCTTGGGTATCATTCCAGGTGAGCTCTTGAGTGAATAAAACAGCCTCAAAGAGATTAATCAGCCCCTTTGGGTTATCTGAATGCTGGGGGGGGGGGGGGGGTTGGGCCTTCCAGTTGTGCAAGTCGGCCAGAGAGAAGGGCCAATATTGCATAACCTGATTGCCCTTTTCTAGAGGCCCATGTGCTTTCTCCAGGAGAGCCGCCGTGGTATCAGGGGAGGTGTTTCTCAGACTTTGGGTCCCCATGGCAAGACCAGGAAGTTGGGGGTCTCCTCCTGTTCTTCCCTCTGATAACTGGGCTGGGGGTAAAACAGTCTTTTTCCTGTATGGGCTGAGGATCCCGAAGCCAGTGCTGGTAATGGCAGGGCCATGGGGGCAAGGGTAGGAGTATAGGGAGGAGGAGGGTCTTGGAGCAATAGATCTGCTATTGAAGGGTCTTGGAGGGTCGACTTCTTCTCAGGTCCACATCCCCCCTCAATTGTTTCCATTTTCCTGATGTCCAGAACCTGTGAGGTCGATCTTGGGGAAAGAAAGGCTTTTCTCCATGAAGGGGGGAAGGGTCCTCCACTAGATTCTTCCAGGTCACTGTATAGGGCACTTGGTCTAGGTACCTGAGGGATCCTGGCCTAAAGATTTTTTCTTCTACTGCTTTAATCACCACCAAGTCGAAGGACCCTATGGGTGGCCGCCCTGCTATGAAGGTGGGCTGTTCGGAGAAGCAGAGAGTAACTAACTTTTTCTTCTTTATTACTACTGACAAGTTTTTTCCTCCAGTGGTTAGCTAGGATGTTTAATGGGGTAGATTCAGTCTGTTCAATGTCCAAAAATGTCATCAGTCCATGTCTAAGAACACAAAATGAGATAACCAACACCAACAAACACAGAGAAAGACAATCAACACACAGACAATTCGTCTCTGCCACTGACACAGACATTCCAAGTTCAAGGACACAGAGAAAGACAATCTACACAGAGTTCACCCCTCCACGGGCACAGAAACCATGTTATAGTAAGACTCAGTTGGCTCCCACAGATACTGTGTCTTGCTGTTTACAAACAGTTCACCCCTTTTACTGCACAGAAACCTGGTTATAGCAAAACTTAGCTCCGGCTGATACTGTGTGTTGCTGTTTCCAAAAGGAATGCAGTCCTCTTGACTCACTACAGAGGTCCTGAAGCATCCTCCAGACTTCCCACAGTCATGTTGTTAAAGAACATCTGCTCTCCACAATTGACTGCACCAGACCAGAGGCTTTCCAGCCAACACTGTGCTGGTGAGCCAAAAGTGAAAGCAAAAGATGGAAAGACAAACACTGACAATTACAAGTGGGCGCCCTTTGCTGAGCTCAGTCTTTTTTCCTTACATCAGTCTAGTCAGTGGTTGCTCAGGGGGTCCTCCTTGACTTCGGGACAAAGCTCCCAAATGCAAGACCCCACCCTAAGTCAGTGGTACTTATCTTGAGATGCCTTGAGTGAAACACCTAGACTCAGGTCAATTCAAAAGCAAGTTGTTTATTTTCCTGCACATTGTGGTAGACCTTCAAATAGTCCCTCAAGATGAGTTACTAAGAACACAGCTGGAAGCTTTTCTAAACTAGACTACATCGTGGAACACAAGACAGATTTTGTGGTCAATTAGTGCTGATGTAGCTGTGCTTATTTTACTTTTCCTTCTTTCTTTCTTTCTTTCTTTCTTTCTTTCTTTCTTTCTTTCTTTCTTCCTTCCTTCCTTCCTTCCTTCCTTCCTTCCTTTCTTTCTTTCTTTCTTTCTTTCTTTCTTCCTCTCTTTCTTTTTGTCCACATTATTTGCCCATTGGAGGTAATGTAATATTAAAATCACCTGCTAATCATGGGTTCACATTTATCTGTGCCTTTAAATCTAGTAGTATTTTTTTAAAAATGAAATCAGAAGCCCCAGAATTTGGTGCAGATATGTTAGGAATATACATGTCTTCTCTGTTATGTCCCTCTTTTTCTAATCTAATTGTTTATTATGGTCTAGAGACTGCCCTCCCTGGGGGCCCACCAAATGCAGACACTATTGCATATGCCAGCAAGATTATGCTGAAAGGACCCTGATATAGCTGTCTCTTGTGAGGCTATTCCAGTGCCTAGCAAATACAGAAGTGGATGCTCACAGTCATCTATAGGACAGAACACAGGGTCCCCAATGGAGGAGAAAGGGAAAGTACTCAAGGAGCTGAAGAGGTCTGCAACCCTATAGGTAGAACAACAATATGAACTAACCAGTATCCCCAGAGATCATGTTTCTAGCTGCATCTGTAGCAGAAGATGGCCTAGTCAGCCATCATTGGGAAGAGAGGCCCATTGGTCTTGCAAACTTTATATGCCCCAGTACAGGGGAATGCCAAGGCCAAGAAGTGGGAGTGAGTGGTAGGAGAGTGGGGTTAGGGAGGGCATAGGGGACTTTTGGGATAACATTTGAAATGTAAATGAAGAAAATATCTAATAAAAATTAAAAAAAAAAGAATTGTGATATCTTCCTGCTTATTGTTTGCATTTGATTGGAGTACTTTTGCCCATGTTCTTTTCTCCAAGTTCTTTAAAGCTGAGTTTTTAATAGAAAAAAAGGCAGGTGAGTTTTATTTGTTGATTTATTCATTAGGTCAGTGTCTTTATTTTGGATAGGGGAGACCACTGATACTTAACTATTATGAGGGCAACATATATATTGATTGCCCTCATTATATTTTTATCTTTCAATGTTATTTGCATTTTCAGTGGTACTGTATTTCAGTAATTATACCTTTGTATTTGTACAAGAATAACTCTGAAAGTTTCCATCTTTTCAAATATAAAGGTCTGCAAGGTTCAGGTTAGAGACTAGCTCCAATTTTACAATTATACCCCAAGAAAAAGAAAAAGAAAAAAAAAGAAATATGTGTCTCATTTATTTCCTCTAAAAACACCTTCTTGGACAGGATTATAACTCAGTTGTGTATATATACATGTATATGTATATATCCCTGAGTTCAATGTCCAGAAGAGGATAAACTGGGCTTAGTGGTCCTTCTTACTATTTTATTAGCATCAGCATATAGAAAGTAGAGATCAGGAGTTCATGGATATTCTTAGCTAAATGATGAATTCAAGGTAGCATGAGCAACTAGAGATCCTTAGAAAACAAAATAAACAAAAATCAATCAAACAAAATCACTCTTAATTGTCTCAGAGTTCTGAGAATTTGTTTATAAAGGAAAACCAATTCTTTTTTAAAAAAATTTTTATTAGGTATTTTCCTCATTTACATTTCCAATGCTATCCCAAAAGTCCCCCATACCCTCCCAATCACTCCCCTACCCATCCACTCCCACTTCTTGGCCCTGGTGTTCCCCTGTACTGAGGCATATAAAGTTTGCACGACCAATGGGCCTCTCTTTCCACTGATGGCCGACTAGGCCATCTTCTGATACATATGCAGCTAGAGACATGAGCTCTGGGGTACTGGTTAGTTCATATTGTTGTTCCACCTATAGGGTTGCAGATCCCTTTAGCTCCTTGGATACTTTCTCTAGCTTCTCCATTGGGGGCCCTGTGATCCATCTAATAGCTGACTGTGAGCATCCACTTCTGTGTTTGCTAGGCCCCGGCATAGCCTCACAAGAGACAGCTATATCTGGGTCCTTTCAGCAAAATCTTGCTAGTGTATGCAATGGTGTCTGTGTTTGGCGGCTGATTATGGGATGAATCCTCAGATATGGTAGTCTCTAGATGGTCCATCCTTTTGTGTCAGCTCCAAACTTTGTCTCTGTAACTGCTTCCATGGGTGTTTTGTTCCCAATTCTAAGAAGGGGCAAAGTGTCCACACTTTGGTCTTCCTTCTTCTTGAGTTTCCTGTGCTTTGTGTCTTGTATCTTCTGTAGACCAGGCTGGCCTTGAACTCAGAAATCTGCCTGCCTCTGCCTTCATTTTTTCTTGACAATTATTTATTTACCCACTTTTATATGTACTTTTTTATTAAAATTGTTTACCTTGAGTTTTTTAAAAATATTTTACAATGATGTTTATGGTCATATATATGTATGTGGATCCATGCATTTGATTAAGGATGTCATTTTTTTAAATATTTTTTATTATTACATATTTTCCTTAATTACATTTAGAATGCTATCCCAAAAGTCCCAATGGGGGCAGAATTATCAGATGGCTAATTGGGATGCCTAGTCTAAGCTTTTTAGAAGATGCCCCTACTTTTACTGCAACTTGATATGCCAAAGTAGGTTGTTATCCATAGGAGAAAGAGAGGAGGGGGCAGGGGAGAAGTAGATGAGAGGGAGTGATTAGAAGAAGAGGAGGAAGGAAAATCTGCAATCAGAATATAAATTAAATAAATCCATTAATTAAGAAAAGAAAAAAAGGTAAAAAATGACTTCTAACTTGTTTGTTTAAGCTAAGATGCAAAGTGGGCAACTGACATGTACATTAAAGATAATATTTAATATTTAACTTGTTTTCCAGTACAATAAATAATCTTTTTTTTTCTTTTAGAATTTTATTTATCTTTTCTACCCATCCTGAGCTTTGGAGCCTGTATGCTCAATGTAACTTCTAATCAATCTCTAATATCTTGGCCAGTCCCTGTTTTACCTGGGCAACATAGGCAGGTCCATTACCTCGGGAAGATTTCTTTTAGGATCTTCTTTACAATAAATAATCTTATGGATAGTGTTCTAAGCAACGTATGAACAGGAAGTCATTAATAACTACCAGTGGCCTTGGTGTTCTAGAACTCCTAAAATTCCATCCACTTTACTTGAAGAGGCTGAGTCCCTGATGATATCTTTAATGCTGCATAGTTACAAGCAACAGATGGAAGATTGGAAATACCCAACTTTCCATTCAATAGTTTCTGCATAATCTTCATTTCACAAGCCTCAATGGCAGAGATAAGGACATTATATAAAGATCCTGATAAGTACCCCAAACCTTAGCTACCTGTCTGCTGAGAACATGGATCCCGGAAATTCCTCCAAGAATCCAATGCTAAGAGAAGGAAAACACTGAAGTATGGTGCTAGCTAAAAGGTCAACCTGTTTTCTAGAAAGAGATTTCACACAGTTCTACCGCAAAAATACTGTTTGTTTGTTTGTTTGTTTGTTTTTCATTTGTTACTTACAAAATTCTCTCACAGTAGAGTTACTGCTTACTTATCTTTCAGGTAAGTTCATTTTGCTTAGGTATATAATGGAACTTTAAGAAAACTTATCCTTATATATGACTTGAGGGCAATTTTAATACAAGGTATCATTTTTGACAGACATTTTCTTATAGCATATTTCAAAATAAAGATCCTGGATATTGAAACCACAATGGCTTACCACATAATGTCCAATGAGAAATGACATTTGTTGATGCTACACATGAGCAATTGTTGAGACAATGACATTGTGGCTGGAGAGTTGGCATGGTGTCATGTTTTGTGCAAGCATTAGGACCTGAGATAAGGTATTTTTCATTTACCTAAAAAGACAAGTGTGGTGATATTTATCTGTAGCCTTAGCACTTGAAACATATAAACAAGAGGGCACTTGGAGCTTTCTACTGAGCCAATCTAAACAAATAACTGGGCTGCAGGATCAGAAAGAATCCTGATTTTTAAAAGTTAGTTGGAGACAGACTGTATAAGATACTCAGCATCAGTCTATGGACTACAAACATACTTGTACATATTAGTGTGTACCCCCATATGCACTTTTTTTTATACACGCATCCATACAACATACAGAGGCACACACAAAGACATGGAAAGATTGAATATTGGCCAAAGATAATTCTCGCCATTCCTATGCCTACATTTAGTTGTAGATCATGCTGAAGGCAGCATGGGTCAAAATACACTTTCTACATATGCTTGCAGTTTATTCAGGAGGGTACTTTTCTGCACACCTCTGGTGAGCTAAAACAGAAAACACCCCTCTTTTCTTATTTCTCCCTCTTAAGAGTTTTCATGGCCCGAGGCTAGAGTATAAAGTCATCACCCATTCTGATTGCTGATTATATTTTCAAGTTGAAAAACAAAACAAAAATAAAACTCGTTACAAAGTTTTATTTCTGATTCTGTCATTATGGGAAAGTCACAATCACAAGCTAACAACTAGCTTCTATCAAGTATTTTCTCTGTATCACCTCAGTTAAGAAATTAATTACAATAGACCTAAGTCATGGAAACAGAGACTGATAAAATTTTTATTGTATTTCTGTTTAGCAGATGGTTGTCAGATTTAAGGGGGTCTATGAATACCCACAATTGAAGAGATATAATAAAAAAGTAAGCAGAAATGAAGGGGATCGGGGCAAGATGGCTTAGTGGTTAAGAGCACCGACTGCTCTTCCAAAGGTCCTGAGTTCAAATCCCCACAACCACATGGTGGCTCACAACAATCCTAACAAGATCTGATATCCTCTTCTGGAGTGTCTGAAGACAGCTACAGTGTACTTACATATAATAAATAAATAAATCTTAAAAAAAAGAAAAAAGAAAAAAGAAAATGATTTAAAAAAAGAAAGAAATGAAGGGAATCTATAATTATCAGTGTATTTGTGTTTTAGAGTTTATATTGCTCAAAAGGTTAGTCCAGATAAACAGATTGCCAATACTGCGCTTCATTGTAATTGAATTTGATTTCTTCTGCTTGGATTTCAGTCTGTTTTAAGGAGTCACAAATAAAATATATTACATCATAAAAGCCATAAAATGCAGGTGTTGGACTGAAAGAGCGTCTGAGCACCTCTATTTTATGGGAATATAAGGGAGATATATAAGCTACTTGAAACTACATTTGTTTCACATTTGTTTCTGCTGGGAAAGAATTTAAACTCATCTGGGATACCTAGAAGAAAACATGAGCTAAACTTTACCTTTGAAAAGAGGACAAAAGAAAGAAAGGTGGTCAAAGAAAGGTGGTCATGGGTGTTTTAAGAAAGCCAATTTAGCAAGCCAAGAGAAGCAATCTAGTAGGCAGTATTCTTCCATGGCTTCTGCTTCAACAACTGCCTCCCAGTTCTATCACTGCTTGAGTTCCTTTCTTGACATCCCTTAATGATGTCAATGTTCAGACTGTGACCTGAACATTGTAAGGTGAATTAAACTCTTCCTGTGGTATGTCTGTTGGAATTCAGCTGTGATTCCACATTCTCTTTTTCCTGTATTACACGGTGTACAGATACCATTCTGTATAGGACTTAAAGGAGGTTAAAGGAAGTTAAACCAGAGTGCAGAACAGATGGAGTCTGCAGGGTCCCAGTCCAGCTCAGGGTGAATGTGGTAAGGGGAGGAAAAGAAAGGCCTTCTCCAAGAATTTTAATGAAGTAACTCTTAGACTATATTAGCTTGTGCATATATATCTATTTTGGATGAGATTGTAATCATTTATTTGGAGTGGAAAGGGGCTATATAGGAACTTCGGAGAGTAAGAAGCAATTTTTAGGGTAATGAAGTCATTGGCTTGAGTTTAAAGTACTGTATCTTGATACTACTTTATAGTACCATATTTGTATGGAGAGGCATTCCAGAACTCTTAAGTACTTCCTGGGCTAGATCTATCTGGAAAGAGAAGTTGAACCTGTGGGTTTAACGAGGATTCTGTGACATTCCTCGGGTGGATGATTGGGTGTCAGTGTCTCCCAGGGCATGTAGAGAAGAGCAATCCCTACTAAGAAAGCAAGTCCTTCATTTTGGGCCAAGTTGAGAGGAGCTATTTGGATATGGTAGACTGCCGTATTAAGTAGTGTGGTGGAACTCATTTTTTCCTACATGTTGTTTTGGCCATTGTGCTTTCTCACATCAAAAGAAACACTAAGACTAAGACTTTGACTGTTTTAGAAATCTTGGTGTCTATATATGAGCGATCACTTCAATTTACATACAGCAAAAGTTATTTTACAAAAATACCTTGTTCCAAAGGTTCTACTTGCAAGAGTCTCATGGTACCTGGCTTATGAACATTTCTGTACAGGATATACTACATAAGAAGCTTCTAACATATGATAAATATAGTTGTAATATTATCAACCTTGTGTGGCTCTTTCCTAGGCCTTTCTCTAACAAATATTTCATGCTAAGAATCTTTATCATCTATCTTTCTTTAGGTTTTAAAAATCACATGCTCTTAAATTTTTATTGATGTATAACTATAAGAACAAATATATAGTATTATAATTACTGATGGCATATGCAATTCTTTCATTTTACTTTTGAATCAGGGTCACTCAGGAGCCTTGGTGAATATCTATTGATATCATTCACCATTAATAATTCTTACAATTGCTTAGCTTTTCACTACTTACTAAGCAGAAGAGCATAAAGGAACATATATGCCTCTCCTAAATCAAAAATCTAGAGGTAACTATTTTCATGTACAAATACACATGTACACACATACATGAATACTTACAGAGAGGGGGGGGTAAATTCACACAAAAGAACCATGGTTTATCAACACTTGGGAACTTATTACAAAGTATATATCTGGGTCACTCAAATATAGCTAAGATTTAATGAGTTGCTATAAAATTTTCTATTACAATGTTAAGTATCAAAAGAAGGTGAAATACACTATGCCCTGTTGAAGCATAGTTCTAAGAATGTTATGTGAGAACAGAAACTTTAAAAGTATCATGTCCAAAGATTGTGCTTCTCAATTATTTTGAACTGACTGGTTTAACTATTACTGGGATCTCAGCTATACATGCCATGCATTTTTACATATTACATGTTGATAGGACTAAAAATGTCTCCATTATCTGCTACTTAGTAAATATGGAATTAATACCTCCTCAGAACACCTTTTTTATTGCCTTCTTAAATAAGCAAGAATTTCAAATCCAGATTCAAGTGACAAAACTCATTCATAATTGATGAGATTGGAAAGTTACCAGTTCTGCAGAAACTCTGGAAGAAATGTATGAATATTGAATAACATCTGTTTTCATACAATTTCTCAATTTTAATGGCTGAATTAGTTCTGTCTTCTGTGAGGGTTGTTTTTCAAACTCCCCCATGCAAATCTTGCAGAGTTAGTGAGAACCTAGCTTATGGCTTTTACTTTAGAATCAAAGCACTCTTTTCTTGTGAGATACTTTTAAAGATTTAAGGTTTAAATAATATTAACAATGTTCAAAAATAATTAACAGACACAGAAAGCTATGAAAGATTTACAGATTCACAGGTGATATCTACAAAATTAAATGAACATTAAGAAAGACAAGGGTAGGACCTGTCTCCCAGAATGGTTTTCTCATCACTATGAGAGAACTGCAGTGAGCCCTGAAAGATCACCCTGATCAATAATAGCATCTTCTAAACACACACGCACACTCACAGAGAAAGAGAGAGAGAGAGACAGAGACAGAGAGACAGAGAGAAACAGAGAGACAGAGAGACAGAGAGAGACAGAGACAGAGAGAGGGTGGGGCGATCAATTTTGGGTGGCTCAGTGATTCCTGTACCTCTAACTCTGAGAGATATGATGACTTCTTTTAGACTCTACAATCACTGGTCTCCAGGATAAATATTGCTCTACCTCCATATTTATACTCATAATTATATGAGAAAAAATGTCTTTAAAAATGTAGTAGGGATTAGCTGGTGCTGCACAGATGGTGTCATTTAAAATCACTATCTTTTGATTAAAACTTAACTGTTTGGAAATGCAAGATTGAACACCTTGAGGATTGAGTTCTTGATGTAGGAGCCTCTTTAGGTGAATTGTTATGTCTTCATAATGAAGTTTTTCAGATTCAAAATATCTAAAGAATTTAACATTTTCAGAAAGACGAGAGAATTATGGGACATTAAACTTGCCTTTTTTCAGGGGCCTAATGTTCACTTTTTAGTGGCAAACAAACCTGGTATGTCATTAGGTGAGTTTTCACAAGTTAAAACTTTTGGGATGCATGCATGTTCCTCCAACTGCTTTCTGATACATTGTGCATGTGCATTCAATACACTTTCCTAGGCATTCACCTGCCTTCTTTCACATACTAGTCTTTATATGGCTTAGTTAGTGCAATGTGCAAGGCAAGAATTTTAATTCACAACCTGACTGCCTGCACTCCTTGAGATCATGAGTGAGCAAAGCAGAATTCTCCTAGCAGAGAATTTCATGTATGTTTTTCATGACAGGTGCTGATTCAATAATGACTGAGAGTAAGTAGTAAATGTAAGGTGCTAGTTCAGGTACTCTCTCTGCTCCCTGATGATTCTCAGTATTCTATATTCTTCAGCTGGATTCTCTCTCTCTCTCTCTCTCTCTCTCTCTCTCTCTCTCTCTCTCTCTTTTGAATCAATAGACTTGTTTAATTTTAAGATTTTTTTCACATTTTTATTAGATATTTTCTACATTTACATTTCAAATGCTATCCCAAAAGTCCCCTATTCCCTCCCTACCCCCACTCTCCTACCCACTCACTCCCACTTCTTGGCCGTGGTGTTCCTCTGTACAGGGGCATATACAGTTTGCTAGACCAAGGGGCCTCTCTTCCCAATGATGGCTAACTAGGCCATCTTCTGCTACATATGCAGCTAGAGAGACGAGCTCTGGGGATACTGGTTAGTTCATATTGTTGTTCCACCTATAGGGTTGCAGACCCTTTCAGCTGTTGGGTACCTTCTCAACCTCCTACATTGAGGGCCCTGTGTTCCATCCTACAGATTACCGCGAGCATCCATTTCTATATTTGCCAGGCACTGGCAAAGCCTCACAGGAGACAGCTATATCAGGGTCCTTTCAGCAAAATCTTGCTGGCGTATGCAATAGTGTCTACGTTTGGTGGCTGATTATGGGATGGAGCCCTGGGTGAGGCAGTCTCTGGATGGTCCATCCTTTCATCTTAGCTCTAAATTTTACCTCTGCAACTCCTTCCATAGATATTTTATTCCCTATTCTAGGGAGGAATAAAGTATCCATGTGTTGGTCTACCTTCTTGATTTCCTTGTGTTTTGGAAGTTGTATCTTGGGTATTCTAGGTTTCTGGGCTAATATCCACTTATCAGTAAATGCATATCAAGTGACTTCTTTTGTGATTGGGTTAACTCGTTCAGGATGATATCCTACAGATACATCCATTTGCCCAAGAATTTCATAAATTCATTGTTTTTAATAGCTGAGTAGTACTTCACTGTGTAAATGTACCACATTTTCTGTATCCATTCCTCTGTTGAGGGACATCTGTGTTCTTTCCAGATTCTGGCTATTATAAACAGGGCTGCTATGAACATAGTGGAGCATGGGTCCTTCTTACCAGTTGGAACATCTTCTGGATATATGCCCAGGAGAGGTATTGCTGGAAATTCTGGTAGTACTATGTGCAGTTTTCTGAGGAACTGCCAGACTGATTTCCAGAGTGGTTGTAGCAGCTTGCAATCCCACTAGCAATGGAGGAGTGTTCTTCTGAATTCTTAATTCCCCAGAAAAATGCCTGAACACAGTCTTTTATTTACTAAAACTACATAATCATGGTTTTAATAATTGTTAATAATTATCAAGAAATCTTAAATTTACTTAAAATCTATAAGTTCTGGATCAAAATTCCCAGCCCCTGTTTTCTTACAGCAGAACCAAACACAAAACAAAAGCACATTTCCTTATATGTTTACATAGCCTGTTATTTACAGGCAGTTGAGCACAGCTCTTCTAGTTTTGGGGTACAGCAGACAGCAGTCTTTTGTAACTACTTCTTTGTATTGAAAAATGACAAATTAATAAATTTAAAATGAGTCCTTACAAAGTTGCTGAATTTATGTAAGCAAAAGAATAAAACAGCTCTCTCTAATATTTTTCCAGTCATTGTTATCTTCAGTCCTTCAGCCAGGTAGAAAAACAGAGTACTAACTTTTTATATGCTTCTACATCATCTTTTAATTCTCTAACTTTCATTTCCTTATCCTAGTCATCCCATAGTCTCTTGTGCTCTCTTTCTAATACCACTTATTCCTAAATCATACATAAATTCTTATTTTTTCTATCCATACCTTTTCTTCCTGAGATCACTCTAACTTTCAATTCTTAATATCTCCAAGTTCATCTTGGCTAATCAATGTAGCAGTCATTGAAATGGAAGGTACATTTGCTTCCTCATGATTCCAAATCCAAGATCAAGTCTGGCAATGGACCATTTCCAAAAAGGACCATGTATACTTTTTTGGACCTTATGATTATATTGTCTACATCCTTTCCCATGGCCCTCAAGGCCAAGCAGAAGACCTGTTCCTTGTCCTCCACAGCCTCATGACCATCTTTATTGCTCATTCCTGAAAACTGCATGTGCTTTATTTATTACGGCATGCTTAGCTCTGAGTAATGGGGGAAATATATTCCCCAGGAAAAAAAATCAAAGATTGAAAGTAGAGGAATAAAGACAGTAGGCAACAGCAAACATCAGCACATGTGGAGGTCATAGGAACAAGGGCCTGGAGATGCTTCAGAGGCAGGAGCACTATCATACCTCCTCTTAATCATGACCTGGCAATCAGGAACAGGATAGTGTGGTCTGAACAGCAGCAAACAATTAGAGACTCTGACTTAAGCTAAAAGTTGAGGGCCAACAAGAATTTGCCCTCTGACTCATGCACCATAGAATTTACATTTTGTTTGTTAAGAAAACTAAACTCCTGCAGTGAAATTTCTATTAACTCTATGAAAGTATGTGTTTACAATTACATAATGAAATCCAATGCCTATGGCTTTTTTTCTGTGAGCTTATTGGGGACTTTTATCCCATTGTTTAATAGTCAATATCCCTTTCTCTCTTTGTCTTTGTTTCTCTTTGTACTTTTCTTCTGTTCATTTCAACTTTTTCTTCCTTTTTAAAACTTTACTTCTCTCACCAACATTGAGAAGAGAACTGCATATTAGTCACTTCACCAACAAATGCATCTTCAGTAGTGTTATTACTAAGACAACAAACACATATATCCTTCAGATACTATATGCTTTATACATGAGCACCAGCATAGTCTCAAAGTGAAGTCTTTAGAAAAGTGCTACAGATGTTATCCTCTGAACTGCAAACTGCTTTGATGTGGCATTTGTGTGTATAAACTTCAAACACACACACACACACACACACACACACACACACACACACACACAAATAGGGATTCACTCACTATAATATATACATATGGTTATATGTGCAGAAAAGAAAAATAGGTGGCATTTTAATATTTATAAAGATTGAGAAAAGTGAAATAAGCAAGTGTTTAGTGAAGTGATAACTTGTATGAACTATTTAAAAGAATTTATGGTTCAATATTTAGCTAAATTATCTATAAGGCAAGACTACTTAGGAAAATGTAAGTTCCATTTCAGTAGTTTTGATTGCAATTCCAACAATTCTGAGATAAATTCTCTAAATAGTCAAACACATATAGTTTATAAAGAAACAAATAAGCCTGACTTATATTTGTAGATCCCAGCCCTCTTGTAAGAATAATGAGTGAAAAATAAGAGTTGTGAAAAAGAAGTAGGTGAATTATAATTCACACATCTGGAAGAAAGGTTAAATTAGGCATTACAATGACAGAGATTGGAAGCAGAAAATGTCAATAAATGTTAACAAAGAGTAAATCATCACTCATGCATTTGATTAAAATTTTTCTGCTCACATTTAAGGAAAAGATTTGCTTCTCTGGAAAAGCTAAAGATAGGAAAACCGAGACTCATGGGCTACATGGAGTATGTCTACATTTCTTGGCAAAAGTTGGGGACAAAAAGAGGCATAAAAATTGAATAAAGTCTGGCTTTGTATTACTACATGATCATAGTAAAGAACTTACTAATATATTTTCCACAGGTATATAATTTAATTAAAAGTGTTTGTTCCCAGATCCTGAAGAAATCCAAAACACCATCAGATCCTTCTACAAAAGGCTATACTCAACAAAACTGGAGAATCTGGACGAAATGGACGAATTTCTAGACAGATACCAGGTAATAAAGTTAAACCAGGATCAAGTTAATGATCTAAACAGTCGCATATCCCCTAAAGAAATAGAAGCAGTCAGTAATAGTCTCCCAACAAAAAAGCCCAGGACCACATGGGTTTAGTGCAGAGTTCTATCAGACCTTCAAAGAAGATCTAATTCCAGTTCCGCACAAACTATTCCACAAAATAGAAGTAGAAGGTACTCTACTCATTCTATGAAGCCACATTTACTCTGATACCTAAACCACAGAAAGATACAAAAAAGATGAGAGAATTTCAGACCTATTTCCCTAATGAATATCGATGCAAAAATACTCAATAAAATTCTCACTAGCCGAATCCAAGAACACATTAAAACAATCATCCATCCTGACCAAGAAGGTTTTATCCCAGGGATGCAGGGATGCTTTAATATATGGAAATTCATCAACATAATCCATTATATAAACAAGCTGAAAGACAAAAACTACATGATCATCTCCTTAGACACGGAGAAAGCATTTGACAAGATCCAACACCCATTCGTGATAAAAGTCTTGGAAAGATCAGGAATTCAAGGCCCATACCTAAACATGATAAAAGCAATCTACAGCAAACCAGTAGCCAACATCAAAGAAAATGGTGAGAAGCTGGAAGCAATCCCACTAAAATCAGGGACTAGACAAGGCTTACCCACTTTCTCCCTACCTATTCAATATTGTACTTGAAGTCCTAGCCAGAGCAATTAGACAACAAAAGGAGATCAAGGGGATACAAATTGGAAAGGAAGAAATCAAAATATCACTTTTTGCAGATGATATGATAGTATATATAAGTGACCCTAAAAATTCGACCAGAGAACTCCTAAGCCTAATAAACAGCTTCAGTGAAGTAGCTGGATATAAAATTAACTCACACAAGTCAATGGCCTTTCTGTATACAAAGGTTAAACAGGCTGAGAAAGAAATTAGGGAAACAACACCCTTCTCAATAGTCACAAAAAATATAAAATACCTTGGCGTGACTCTAACTAAGGAAGTGAAAGATCTGTATGATAAGAACTTCAAGTCTCTAAAGAAAGAAATTAAAGAAGATCTCAGAAGATGGAAAGATCTCCCATGCCCATGGATTGGCAGGATCAACATTGTAAAAATGGCTATCTTGCCAAAAGCAATCTACAGATTCAACGCAATCCCCATCAAAATTCCAACTCAATTCTTCAACGAATTAGAAAGGGCAATCGGCAGATTCAGCTGGAATAACAAAAAACCGAGGATAGCAAAAACTCTTCTCAAGGATAAAAGAACCTCTGGTGGAATCACCATGCCTGACCTAAAACTGTACTACAGAGTAATTGTGATCAAAACCGCATGGTACTGGTATAGGAACAGACAAGTAGACCAATGGAACAGAATTGAAGACCCTGAGATGAACCCACACAGCTATGGTCACTTGATCTTTGACAAGGGAGCTAAAACCATCCAGTGGAAAAAAGACAGCATTTTCAACAAATGGTGCTGGTACAACTGGCGGTTATCATGGAGAAGAATGCGAATTGATCCATTTCTATCTCCTTGTACTAAGGTCAAATCTAAGTGGATTAAGGAACTCCACATAAAACCAGAGACACTGAAACTTGTAGAGGAAAAAGTAGGGAAAAGCCTCGAAGATATGGGTACAGGGGAAAAATTTCTGAATAGAACAGCAATGGCTTGTACTGTAAGATCAAGAATCGATAAATGGGACCTCATAAAATTGCAAAGCTTCTGCAAAGCAAAAGACACCGTCAAAAAGACAAAAAGGCCACCAACAGATTGGGAAAGGATCTTTACCTATCCCAAATCGGACAGGGGACTAATATCCAATATATATAAAGAACTCAAGAATGTGGACTCCAGAAAATCAAATAACCCCATTTAAAAATGGGGCTCAGAGCTGAACAAAGAATTCTCACCTGAGGAATACCGAATGGCAGAGAAACACCTGAAAAAAATGTTCAACATCCTTAATCATCAGGAAAATGCAAATCAAAACAACACTGAGATTCCACCTCACACCAGTCAGAATGGCTAAGATCAAAAACTCAGGTGACAGCAGCTGCTGGCGAGGATGTGGAGAAAGGGGAACACTCCTCCATTTTTGGTGGGATTGCAAGCTTGTACAACCACTCTGGAAATCAGTCTGGAGGTTCCTCAGAAAATTGGATATAGTACTACCGGAGGATCCCGCAATACCTCTCCTGGGCATATATCCAGAAGATGTCCCAACCGGTAAGAAGAACACATGCTCCACTATGTTCATAGCAGCCTTGTTTATAATAGACAGAAGCTGGAAAGAACTCAGATGCCCCTCAACAGAGGAATGGATACAGAGAATGTGGTACATTTACACAATGGAATACTACTCAGCTATTAAAAAAAATGAATTTATGAAATTCCTAGGCAAATGGATGGACCTGGAGGGTATCATCCTGAGTGAAGTAACCCAATCACAAAGGAACTTGCACAATATGTACTCACTAATAAGTGGATAATAGCCCAGAAACTTAGGATACCCAAGATATAAGATACAACTTGCCAAACGCATGAAATTCAAGAAGAACGAATACCAAAGTGTGGACACTTTACCCTTTCTTAGAAATGGGAACAAAACACCCATAGAAGGAGTTACAGAGACAAAATTTGGAGCTGTGACGAAAGGATGGACCATCTAGTGACTGCCATATGCAGGGATCCATTCCATAATCAGCTTCCAAATGCTGACACCATTGCATACACTAGCAAGATTTCGCTGAAAGGACCCAGTTATAGTTCTCTCTTGTGAGACTATGCCGGGGCCTAGCAAACACAGAAGTGGATGATCACAGTCAGCTATTGGATGGGTCACACAGGGGCCCTAATGGAGGAGCTAGAGAAATTACCCAAGGAGCTATAGGGAACTGCAGCCCTATAGGTGGAACAACAATATGAACTAACCAGTACCCGGGAGCTCTTGTCTTTAGCTGCATATGTATCAAAAGATGGCCTAGTCGGTCATCACTGCAAAGAGAGGCCCATTGGACTTGCAAACTTTATATGCCCCAGTACATGGAAACGCCAGGGCCAAAAAGGGGGAATGGGTGGGTAGGGGATTGGGGGGGGTGGGTATGGGGGACCTTTGGGATATCATTGAAAATGTAAATGAGGAAAATACCTAATTAAAATATATATATATATATAATAAAAATAAAAATAAAATAAAATAAAATAAATAGCAATCTGCATATTCATCTGGAATAACAAAAAAACCTAGGATAGCAAAAACTCTGCTCAAGGATAAAAGAACCTCTGGTGGAATCAACATGCCTGACCTAAAGCTTTACTACATAGCAATTGTGATAAAAACTGCATGGTACTGGTATAGGGACAGAAAAGTAGACCAACGGAATAGAATTGAAGACCCAGAAATGAACCCACACACCAATGGTCACTTGATCTTCGACAAGGAAGCTAAAACTATCCAGTGGAAGAAAGACAGCATTTTCAACAAATGGTGCTGGTGCAACTGGTGGTTATCATGTAGAAGAATGCGAATTGATTCATTCCTCTCTCCTTGTACTAAGGTCAAATGTAAGTGGATCAAGGAACTCCACATAAAACCAGACACACTGAAACTTATAGAGGAGAAAGTAGGGACAAAACCTCGAAGATATTGGCACAGGAGAAAAATTCCCTAATAGAACAGCAATGTCTTGTGCTGTAAGATCGAGAATTTACAAATGGGAAATCATGAAACTGCAAAGCTTCTGCAAGGCAAAAGACACCGTCAATAAGACAAAAAGGCCACCAACAGATTGAGAAACGATCTTTACCTATCCTAAATCAGATAGAGAACTAATATCCAATATATATATAAAGAACTCAAGAAGGTGGACTCCAGAATGGGGCTCAGAGCTAAACAAAGAATTCTCACCTGAGGAATAGGTGGAACAACATTATGAACTAACCAGTACCCTGGAGCTCTTGACTCTAGCTGCATATGTATCACAAGATGGCCTAGTCGTCCATCACTGGAAAGAGAGTCCCATTGGACTTGCAAATTGTATAAGCCCCAGTAGAGGGGAACGCCAGGGCCAAAAAGTGGGAGTGGGTGGTAGGGGAGTAGGGGTGGGGTATGGGGGACTTTTGGGATAGCATTGGAAATGTAAATGAGAAAAATACCTAATTAAAAAGATTTTAAAAAGAAAAAAAAAGTGTTTGTTCCATAAGTGGTGCAAAGATTAGAAAGTCAAACTGGCTGATGAGAGATGTTGTGAATAAGTGATAGCAGTGAATTTCTACCATGCTCAATGTCCCCTTGGGATTATTTAGGGTTTCTTTCTCTTTAATTTCCCTTTGTATTTGTATCTTGTTAACATAAAATCCTTATGTATTACACTTTGTTTAATTATGGCATGTTCATGTAAGTATATAATATATTCTGATTGTAATCACCCTTCATTACCTTCTGCTATGTACCTCTCTTCCTGATTCCCATTTTGTTTCTAGTATGCTTCCTGTCTACATGACAGTTTTGTTTGTTTGTTTGTTTGTTTGTTTGTTTGTTTTGCGGTGGGGGAGGCGAGGGGAGTATTTATTTATTTATTTATTTATTTATTTGGTTGGTTGGTTGGTTGGTTTTTTTTTTTTTTTTTTTTGGTTGGTTTTGCTTTTGTTGGCTCAGGGAATTTACAGACGTTTGCTTATTTTGTCATGCATATAGTTTCTTTATTGAAGAATGGGCATCTAACTAATCAATAGCTATACCACTGAAGAAATGTCTGTTCCTCCTTCAGCAACTGCCTGTAGATCCTTATGGATGGATGGGGCTTTATGGACCCCGTTACACTTTTACTTTACACCAAAACTTAGATGCCAGTAGAAACAGATGACTGTGATGCATTCTTTGTATAGATGCCAGAAATTACTCAGGAAGAAATGTCCTGCTTTCTTTTGTTCTTTCAACTCCTAATCCTGTTTTTGAAATGTGTATTCAATAGAAGAACGAATGTGGTTGCACTTGTCTTTGGGGCATAGGTGTTTAGAATTGAGTCATCATCTGTGATGAGTATGTAGTGTTCTTTCATATTTTTTCATTAATTTTGGTTTAAAGTCTATCTTATTAGATATTAAGACTGCAACTCAAGCTTGCTTGTTGGGTCAATTTGCTTGGAAAATTTTTCTAGCACTTTACTCTAAGGTAATACTTATCTTTATGGCCAAGGTGCTATTTTTATATACAGAATAATGATGGATCCTGTTTTGTATCCATTCTGTTAGCCTTTCTTTTTATTGGGGGAATTGAGTCCATTGTTATTGAGATATTAATGAAAACTGATTCTTATTTCCTATTATGTTGATGTAGGTGCTGTTAGTGTGTGTGTGTGTGTGTGTGTGTGTGTGTGTGTGTGTGTGATTTCCTTGTTTTTACAGGTACAGAATTACTTATTTTCTATTTTTTCTTGGATGTAGTTTTCCTTCTTGCATTAAAGTTTATTTCTAGTATTTTCTGTACGGCTAGATTTGTTAATAGATATTGTTTGAGTTTGGGTTTGTCTTGAAATACCTTGTTGTCTCCATCTAGTTTAGATTGGCTTTGAAATATTTTTGGAAGTTTTAAGATATCTGTCAAGGCCCTTCTAGCTTTTAGAGTCTCTGATGAAAAATAATGTGTGATATTCCGATAGGTTTCCCTTTGTATGTTATCTGGCCTACCTTTACTGATTTTAATATTTTTTTCTTCTGTAGATTTTCTGATTTGATTATTATGTTCTGGAAGGATTTTTTTTTATTGGTCCAGTCTAACTGCTGTTCTATGAGCTTCTTGTATGTTTATAGGCATCACTTTCTTTAGGTCAGTTTTCTCCCATGACTTTGTTGAGTATATTTTCTGGGACAAGGAGTTAGAACTTCAACTTGTATTCCTATTATTTTCAGGTTAGATCTTTTCATGAAATCCAAGATTCCTTGGATATTTTCTATCATTAATTTTTAAGAGGTAACATGTCTCTGTCTGATATATCAACTTTTTCTATTGTATCTTCTATACCCAAGATTCTTCCATCTCCTGTGTTCTGTTGGTGTTCCTTGTCTTTGTTGTTCCTCTTCTCTTCCCTAGGTTTTTGAACTTCACTATTTCATCAGGTTTTTTTTTTCTTTATTGATTCTGTTTCCACTTTCAGGTTTGCAGTTTTATTTTCCTTTCCTCTTTAATTGTATTTCCCTGTATGTCTTTATAGATGATATATATATATATATGTATATGTATATGTATATGTATATGTATATGTATATGTATATGTATATGTATATGTATATGTATATGTATATGTATATGTATATGTATGTATATATACATACATACATATGCTCGCTCTAGTTTCTTTTTGGAGGCACTCTGAGCTTTGAGTTTTCCTCTTAGAAATGCTTTCATTGTGTCCCATATGTTTGGGTATGTTGTTGCTTCATTTTCATTAAACTCTAAAAAGTGTTTAATTTCTTTCTTTATTCCTTCCTTGACCACATTATCATTGAGGAGAGTGTTATACAGTTTCCACGTGAATGTTGGCTTTCTATTATTTATGTTGTTATGGAAGATCAGCCTTAGTCCATGGTGATCTGATAGGATGCATGGGACAATTTTAATATTTTTGTATCTGGTCAGGCCTGTTTAATGACTAATTATATGGTCAATTTTGGAGAAGGTACCATGAGGTACTAAGAAGAAGGTATATTCTTTTGTTTTAGGATAAAATGTGTATACATATATAATCTTTAAAGACCTCCATCTGTTTGATTGTATTTCTTATATTTATTTAAATGATTTACTCATTTCCTCTTTAAAGAACTCTAGCAGCTATATAATATTGTATTTAAGGTCGTTTTCTTTTGTCTTGTTTCTGTTAGGATACCCAGGGCTTGCTGCTGTTGGGGAGCTATGCTTTGAATGTGTCATACTGCTCTGCTTCTTATTGTTCTTTCTCTTTTGAGGGCCTTTAGTTATTTGGATGGTGTTATTTCCTGAATGTTTTTGTTTTAGTAGGTATTGGTAGAGGAGTAAACCTAGATGGTCATGGTTTGGCAGACCTCTGACCTTGAGTTGTATAGTTTTGAACCTGCAGTTCTCTATAATTCAAGATCTTAAGTACCAATTAAGGTGAGCAAGGAGCTTGCAGGAGCATGGATGTATGGCAGGCTGCTCAGGGCACCTTTGCTTAACCATGAGGGTGGAGAGTGCAGGAGAGTGGAGGAAGAGAAGCTCATCAGTATGGTTGAGAAGCCTTATGGTGATGGAGGAAAGGGAGCAGGAAATTGGTCTGAAGTTCTCTATCTTTGTTGGGTCTTTCAGTGGTTTAGGTATCAGAGTGATTGTGGCTTCATAGAATGAATTGGGTAGAGTACTTTCTACTTCTATTCTGTACAATAGTTTGTAAAGAACTGGAATTAGTTCTTCTTTGAAGGTCTGATAGAACTCTGCACTAAACCCATCTTGTCCTGGGCTTTTTTTGGTTGGGAGACTATTAATGACTGCTTCTATTTCTTTAGGGGATATTGGACTGTTTAGATCATTGACCTGATCCTTATTTAACTTTGTTACCTGGAATCTGTTTAGAAATTTGTCCATTTCATCCAGGTTTTCCAGCTTTGTTGAGTTTAACCTTATAGAAGGATCTGATGGTATTTTGGATTTCTTCAGGATCTATTGTTATGTCTCCCTTTTCATTTCTGATTTTGTTAGCTAAGATGCTGTCCCTGTGCCTCCTAGTGAGTCTGGCTAAGGGTTTATCTATCTTGTTGATTTTCTCAAAGAACCAGCTCCTCATTTGGTTGATTCTTTGAATGGTTCTTCTTATTTCCACTTGGTTGATTTTGAACCTGAGCTTGATTATTTCCTGCTGTCTATTCCTCTTGGATGAATTTGCTTCCTTTTGTTCTAGAGCTTTTAGGTGTGTTGTCAAGCTGCTAATGTGTGCTCTCTCTAGTTTATTTTTGGAGACACTCTGAGCTTTGAGTTTTCCTCTTAGAAATGCTTTCATTGTGTCCCATACGTTTGGGTATGTTGTTGCTTCATTTTCATTAAACTCTAAAAAGTGTTTAATTTCTTTCTTTATTCCTTCCTTGAACACATTATCATTGAGGAGAGTGTTATACAGTTTCCATGTGAATGTTGGCTGTACTGGCTAGTTTTGTGTCAACTTGACACAGCTGGGGTTATCACAGAGAAAGGAGCTTCAGTTGAGGAAATGCCTCCATGAGATCCAACTCTAAGGCATTTTCTCAATTAGTGATCAAGGGGGAAAGGCCCCTTGTGGGTGGGACCATCTCTGGGCTGGTAGTCTTGGGTTCTATAAGAGAGCAGGCTGAGCAAGCCAGGGGAGGCAAGCCAGTAAAGAACATCCCTCCATGGCCTCTGCATCAGCTCCTGCTTCCTGACCCGCTTGAGTTCCAGTCCTGGCTTCCTTGGTGATGAACAGCAGTATGGAAGTGTAAGCCGAATAAACCCTTTCCTCCCCAACTTGTTTCTTGGTCATGATGTTTGTGCAGGAATACAAACCCTGACTATGACAGTTGGCTTTCTATTATTTATGTTGTTATTGAAGATCAGCCTTAGTCTATGGTGATCTGATAGGATGCATGGGACAATTTCAATATTTTTGTATCTGGTCAGGCCTGTTTTATGACTAATTATATGGTCAATTTTGGAGAAGGTACCATGAGGTACCGAGAAGAAGGTATATCCTTTTGTTTTAGGATAAAATGTTCTGTAGATATCTGTTAAATCCATTTGTTTCATAACTTCTGTTAGTTTCACTATGTCCCTGTTTAGTTTCTGTTTCCACGATCTGTCCATTGATGAAAGTGGTGTGTTGAAGTCTCCCACTATTAATTTGTGAAGTGCAATGTGTGCTTTGAGATTTACTAAAGTTCCTTTAATAAATGTGGCTGCCCCTACATTTGGAGCATAGATATTCAGAATTGAGAGATCCTCTTGGAAGATTTTACCTTTGATGAGTATGAAGTGCCCCTCTTTGTCTTTTTTGATAACTTTGGGTTGGAAGTTGATTAGTCGATATTAGTCTAATAACTAATAAAGATTTTAGAATGGCTACTCCAGCTTGTTTTTTCAGACCATTTCTTGGAAATTTGTTTTCCAGCCTTTCATTCTGAGGTAGTGTCTGTCTTTTCCCCTGAGATGGATTTCCTGTAAGCAGCAAAATGTTGGGTCCTGTTTGTGTAGCCAGTCTATTAGTCTATGTCTCTTTATTGGGGAATTGAGTCCATTGATATTAAGAGATATTAAGGAAAAGTAATTGTTCTTCCTATTATTTTTATTGTTAGGGTTTGCATTCTGTTCTTGTGGCTGTCTTCTTTTAGTTTTGTTGAAGGATTACTTTCTTGCTTTTTCTAGGACATGGTTTCTGTCCTTTTATTTTATTTTATTTTATTTTATTTATTTATTTATTTATTTATTTATTTACTTTCTGTTATTATCCTTTGAAGGGCTGGGTTTGTGGAAAGATAATGTGTGAATTTGGTTTTGTCATGGAATACTTTGTTTTCTCCATCTATGGTAATAGAAAATTTGGCTGGGTATAGTAGCCTGGGCTGGCATTTATGTCCTCTTAGTGTCTGTATAACATCTGTCCAGGATCTTCTGGCTTTCATGGTCTCTGGTGAAAAATCTGGTGTAATTCTGATAGGCCTGCCTTTATATGTTACTTAACATTTTTCCCTTACTGATTTTAATATTCTATCTTTATTTAGTGCATTTGTTGTTCTGATTATTACATGTCAGAAGGAATTTATTTTATGGTCCTGCCTATTGCGAGTTCTGTAGGCTTCTTGTATATTCATGGGCATCTCTTCCTTTAGGTTGGGGAAGTTTTCTTCTATAATTTTGTTGAAGATATTTGCTGGCCCTTTAAGTTGAAAATCTTCATTCTCATCTACTCCTACTATCTATCCAGAGGTTTGGTCTTCTCTTTGTGTCCTGGATTTCCTGGATGTTTTGAGTTAGGATCTTTTTGCATTTTGCATTTTCATTGATTGTTGTGCCGATGTTCTCTATGGAATCTTCTGCACCTGAGATTCTCTCTTCCATCTCTTGTATTCTGTTGCAGATGCTCACATCTATGGTTCCAGATTTCTTTCTTAGGGTTTCTATCTCCAGCGTTGTCTCACTTTGGGTTTTCTTTATTGTGTCTACTTCCCTTTTTAGGTCTAGTATTATTTTGTTCATTTCCATCAGCTGTTTGAATATGTTTTCCTGTTTTTCTTTAAGGACTTCTACCTGTTTGGTTGTGTTTTCCTGTTTTTCTTTAAGGACTTGTAACTATTTAGCAGTGTTCTTCTATATTTCTTTAAGTGAGTTATCAAAGTCCTTCTTGATGTCCTCTACCATCATCATGAGATATGCTTCTAAATCCGGGTCTAGGTTTTTGGGTTTGTTGGGGTGTTCAGGACTAGCTGAGGTGGGAGTGCTGTGTTCTGATGATGGTGAGATAGTTGTCTTGGTTTCTGTCAGTAAGATTCTTACGTTTGCCTTTTCCATCTTGTAATCTCTGGATTAGTTGTTATAGTTGTCTGAGGTTAGAGCTTTTTCCTCTCTTGATTCTGTTAGCCTCTATCGCTGATGTAGACTTTTAAGAAAAAAAAAAAAAAGAATGGTGCAATGTGTGTTACATACAATGAAATGTTAAACAAAGAGATGGTATATCAAGGAATAGTAATTCATCAGCTATATAATTATCCCTAACAAGTCACAAAAAGGTGACCAGCCATTTTGATAAAAGGGAAGGCATTTTAAAGGAGATCACTTATGCCTCCAATTTAGCAAAAATTATTCAAAGAGTGGTCTCACAAAAGTAAGAATTACATGAAAAATCTCAGTCTGATTAAGGAAAAAGCTGAAAACTTGGGTCTATGAGAGGTTCTTTAAGTAGAGACTTGACATCATTGTGAAAACTTTTGAGAGTACCTTGCAGGAAAGATTGGAGGCTAGACTGTGATGGGTCAGTCATAAATAGAAAAACACTTTGATCAGGAATGCTCTACTATGCAACAATCTTCTCTGCAAGTTAAATACAATCTCCTGTCATAACCTTAAGATGGACTTGGGGATCACCAGATCACTTTGTTTCCTTCCCAATCTAACACATTAAACAAATTTCTTTTCTCTAATTTCTACTCTTATTCATATTTTTAATTGGATTGTTGAGAATAGATAAATAGTTTAGCATGTCAGGGCCGACAAGGGATCAAAACTGATCTTAATAACTCTGGTAACAATCTCACTAGAAAGATTTAGCAGGGGCTTTTTATGTCACTAATGTAAATTTTCCATCCACTTTTTTAAAACATAGAAGACAAGAAAAAATCCTTTCTGAATCATCCTAGTGGGTTAATATTTTAACTATACAAAATTCACACAAAGAATGAATAGTAAAAATAACTCCCAATAAGTTTGACATCAAAACCTTTTTAAAAAGAAAACAGAAAATGAACTCTAGAAGTAAGAAATTTAAAGTAGTCTATTTCAGTCCAGTGGTCATCGCAGCAATATAAAGTTGGTGTAAGGTCTTAAATCAGTTGATATCATGGGTGGTGGTTTGAATATGTATGGCCTCCATATACTACTCTGTTTGAATGATTAGCCCATATGGAATGGCATTATTAGGAAATGTGGCCTTGTTGAAGAAAGTATGTCACTGTAGGATTGGGCTTTGAGGACTCCTTTCCTCGACCTAAGGAACACAGTTTCCTTCTATTGTGTGTGGTTCAAGATTTAGAACTCTCAGTATCTCCTACAACACCAAGTCTAGCTAGACTCTGCAATGCTTCCCATCATGGTGATAATGGACTAAACCTTGTAAACTACACACGAGCCACGATTAACTTTTTCTCTATAAGAATTGTTTTGTTCATGTTATTTTTCACAGCAATAAAACCTTATGAGAACATAGAAAAATCAAGGTAATGGAAATGATAATAATAGACTAATACATAAATCATTTCTCATAATCTTGATAAAAGAAAAAATATTTGTTTCTGGAAATGTCACATCCTTTCTTTGTAGCACAAAACAAATCTGAAATTAAATTCTTCAATGAAGCAGTCATATGGAATCCTTATGTCACTGGTAGCGGGACATTTGTGGAAAGGGGAAATACTTTCTCTATAATAAATATTAGAGAAAGATATTGTCACTTTTATTCTACTTTGATAGGAATCTACACAAGGGCTTTCAGACAAGTGAATGTATAGAAAGACATTTTGCTTGAAAAAAAAAAGAGTGTAAAACATGGTCTTCAGATAGACTCTCCATGGTGATACCAAGGATTTCCCTTCCATAGGATATATGTGAAAAAGTAGATGCAAATTGATCCAGGGAATAGAATTGCTCAACTGTTATTATTTCCTCACATTAAGGGCAAGGCTGTGTCTTTAGAAAGGAACAGAGCTTTTGAGTGTATTTAAAAACCTGTGTTCTGGCAAAAAAATATATATATACATATATATATATATGATTACTGATCAGGGACCCTAAATAATGTTATGAATGAATGGTGTTGACTTTAATTGATATATCTAACAAAACTTTTATTTCAACACTTTAACAAAAGTCTTGAAATCCAAATTGGCCACTTTAGTAGGTTTTCACACAATTTATAATTGGTAAATTACAGGAATAATACAAAGAGTCAATCAATTAACCATGAGGAACTAGAAGGGCAAAAAGAAATTCAAAAACTTATATGGCTTACATATCCATCAATTTATGGGCAAGGGATTTCTTTACAACAATGGGATATACAAATGAATACTCCTGCGATTACAGGGTCAGCAAATGAGGAAATTAAGTGTGATATTCATTGGGAATATGCTGATTCGGGAGATTGAGAAATATCACAATATGATCCAAAAACAGGACATAAAAGAGATCAAATTTCAAAACTTAGAAAGAGGACACTGTGGATATACCAATAGCCTTGCCCCTAAAGTGGTTAACAAACCAACCTGTATGGAAAGAACAGTGCTTCAAACCACCACAACAAAAAGTTTCCAGGCACTTGAACAACTAGCAAAAGAATAGTTGGTGTTTCAAAGACGAGTCTACCAGTCCTTGAAAATCTCCTATTTGATGTGAAAAATAAAATAGAGGATGACAATGAATTTAAGAGCAGTTAACAAAGATATTCAACCAATGGATTTTGTACCTTGGAATTCCTTTAACATTTTGTTACAAAGATTATTCCCATTAATTTCTACGAATTCTATAACATTTATAAATAATGGATAATTTAAACCAACTATCCTAGATTATAACAACCACAACGCATCAAATAGCCACCATTCATCCCATGTTAAGGGATTGGAATGTCAATATGAGTTCTATAATTGTTTCACGCTGAACTGGGGTAAATAATTACAATCTGGGGTCAAAAGAAATAACCGTTTCTGAAAACAAGACAAAACAACAAAACAAAACAAAACCCCACAATCAACAAACAAACAAACAATCCCAAAAATCAATAATAAAACCAAAACTCAAAACCAACCAAATAAATAAACAAACAAAAGAAAAAGAAAAAAAGAAAAGAAAAAGAGAAAGAAAAGAAAAAAGAAACCCTAAAACTAAAACTAAAACTAAACTAAAAAACTAAAACTAAAACTAAACTAAAAAACTAAAACTAAAACAACTAAAACTAAAACTAAAAAAACTAAAATTAAACCAAAATCCCTAACTATAGCATCTGTAGCCCAGTCATTGTTTTTATCCAGTCTATGTGATCTCTAGACATTCTCTTTCTTGCCTATCCAATCTATGTGCTGTCTGTCAATAAAAACAAAACGAAATTAAATTAGACATATGATGTCCAGTCTCTGTGTTATAAATTGCTTGAGCTACTTTCCTTTAAGTTGATGTATATGCATATTTTCAAAAAATCAATAACTGAGACTGATAGTAAATCACCTAGGCTTATTTGCTTTGTGAAGAAATTCATGCTTCAACTGATAAAAATTTTATTTATGGTCATCTAATCTTTATAAGTTTTGTTGGTAAAATATTTTCACATCCCCGACAAATGCATATACATATCCATCTCCCCATGTTAAAACATTTCATTCTAATGTCAGCACATCCTTATAGTATATGGTTGGCTAGTTCCTCAGTTTTTTCAATAATCCAGAGTATCTCAGCTGATATTTTTTTCTTTTTCACCAAAATTAAGAAAATTTAGAGGCAACAGTGCATTATTTAATCGATTCCTGAGGAGGTGGGGGGGGGGGTTGCAGTTGTTTAAATAATAAGGGTAAAGGTTTCTATATGCAAAACACTTTTTTTGCCCTATAAAGAATCAGTGATTATTGAAATAGATTCAGGGTAATTTAATAATATCATAAGGGTTGCATATAAATCTGACATTTGAATTGAAGTACATGAACTTTTGAGCACTTTGCTTATTTTGTCTGACTTATGACCTGCCATTCCTATTTTATTTGCATACATAAAGAATGTTGGTGCCTCCAATAAGTTGATGAATCCAATTAGTTCTTTTCTTGGACTAAATGTATCTGCCATTTGTATATTTATTAATTTTGGTCAAGTAATTACTACAAGTTCTTTTCAGATCTTCATTTATCACCCATATTGACATAATCATAGCATTTGTAGAATTGTAAAAGTGGTACTACAATTTTGACTGGATATGTTTCTGACATTTCGCATGATCTTATTCTACATTTTAAATTAATATTAATATTTATATTTAAATATCATATATAACATATATTATTTTAATATATATTTACATATATTCAACTTTTTACTTTGTTTATGAACTAAGAAAATCCATTTCATAATAATATTTTCTCTTTGCATAATGAGCTCAGTAGAAGAATGAATTGAAGGCTAAATAAGCAAAATAAAAGCAAGGATAGGATCAATTCGATCCACATTTGCGCTGTGAAGTCTTTGCTCTACAAGAATTAACTCTTTTTCTGCTTCAGCTGCTAGAAATTTTGGACTGGTTAAATTTGAATATACTTGTAATGTTTGAAAGAAATAACTCAACTCATATGTACTTAATAGAAATGTAGGCCTCAGCCAATTAATACCTACCATTATTTTTTAAAATCATTTGTGTTTTAAATTAGTCCCTGTCAATCTGTACCTTTGGTAGTCGAATATCTTGTTGATAAATTTTGTATTCCAAAGAACTAAGTGAATCTTCTTTTTGTATTTTTTTTTCTAGGATCAATCTATAATTGCCAACAAGGTAGTATTTGTTTTGTTTGTTTGTTTGTTTGTTTTTTTACCTTAACCATATTTTCTAAAACATCTTTGCTAGAATCAGCCAACAAAATGTCATCTATATAAAAACAATAAATAATAGTCTGAGGGAATTCCTCACAAATTCCTCACATTTATAATGGCTTCTGCATAGAATACTGACATAAAGTTGGACTATTTAATACTCCCCCTTAGAAGTACCTTCCAGTCATATCTCTTTAGTGGATGAATATTATTCGAGTAGGTACTGAGAAAGTAAAACTTTCTCTATCCTTCTCCCAAAATGGTATTGTGAGAAAACAACATTACTGTCTTATTTTGCTAACGAATACTTTTTTTTCCATTTTTTATTAGGTATTTAGCTCATTTACATTTCCAATGCTATACCAAAAGTCCCCTATACCCACCCACCCCCACTCCCCTACCCACCCACTCCCCCTTTTTGCCCCTGGCGTTCCAATGTACTGGGGCATACAAAGTTTACGTTTCCAATGGGCCTCTCTTTCCAGTGATGGCCGACTAGGCCATCTTTTGATACATATGCAGCTAGAGTCAAGAGCTCCGGGGTACTGGTTAGTTCATAATGTTGTTCCACCTATAGGGTTGCAGATCTCTTTAGCTCCTTGGGTTCTTTCTCTAGCTCCTCCATTGGGAGCCCTGTGATCCATCCATTAGCTGGCTGTGAGCATCCACTTCTGTGTTTGCTAGGCCCCGGCATAGTCTCACAAGAGATAGCTACATCTGGGTCCTTTAGATAAAATCTTGCTAGGGTATGCAATGGTGTCAGCGTTTGGATGCTGATTATGGGGTGGATCCCTGGATATGGCAGTCTCTCCATGGTCCATCCTTTCATCTCAGCTCCAAACTTTGTCTCTGCAACTCCTTCCATGGGAGTTTTGTTCCCACTTCTAAGGAGGAGCATAGTGTCCACACTTCAGTCTTCATTTTTCTTGAGTTTCATGTGTTTAGGAAATTGTATCTTATATCTTGGGTATCCTAGGTTTGGGGCTAATATCCACTTATCAGTGAGTACATATTGTGTGAGTTCCTTTGTGAATGTGTTACCTCACTCAGGATGATGCCCTCCAGGTCCATCCATTTGGCTAGGAATTTCATAAATTCATTCTTTTTAATAGCTGAGTAGTACTCCATTGTATAGATGTACCACATTTTCTGTATTTTGAGAAAACAACATTACTGTCTTATTTTGCTAACAAATACTTTTGTCTTCCTTCCAATTTCTTTACCATCAATTTGTATTTAAGTTGAGACACTAAAAGGATGTTCCCAAGGGACATTGCTTCATTGTAAATTTACAAATGTGTTTTCAATTGTACGAGGGATAGTTATATCATGCTAGGTATATTCACAACCTTGTTATTATTTCATGTGAACATTATTTGTGTCAAGTTGACAAAGGGTGGATTGTAGTGGCTGGTTACTCCTGGTTGCCAACTTGAGTATATTTGGAATGAACTACACTCCAGAATTTGAAGGCTCACCAGTAACCCTTATCTCGAGGCTGGGATATAGAAGTTTCTGATCTGGATCTTGGTATGGAGATCTTGAGGCATAGTGGCTATGGATTCCAGAGGATTAAATCTCCAAGTTCAAGGTCATCTGGGATTAAAGTTGTGGTACAACACACCTCTTCTGCTGGAGACAATATAAGGACAATGGAAGAAGGGAGTCTTGCTCTCGCTCCTTCGCCTGCTTGCCATGTGGGACTGGGTAACTGCTAAATCCTTGGACTTCCATTCACAGCTACTACTGAACCATTGTTGGGAATTGGACTGCAGATTGTTAAGTCATCAATAAATTCCTTTACTATATGGAGACTATCCATAATGTCTGTGACTCTAGAGAACCCTAACTAATATAGTCAGTTTAGCATGTCAGAAGATAAATCTCACCAAAGCTGTACTCTCTGCAATATAGAAATCTCAAAACAAAATTTAACTTCCATCAAGATATCCATTACAGATTATTTTAGCTTGTGTAGGGTGCACAGATGAGTTAGGATGAAATTCAGCTCTTTGTTTGAGCATGTGAAAAACAGTCTTTTTTATGAGTCAACTTTAATAATAATCAATCATAAGTCTTCATTCTTGCCATGTGAAGGATGGTACCAAAAAATCTTTAGAAGTTTTGTTTGATTCTCTCTAATCTAGTTCTTCAAGGCATCTCCCTCTGTCATATCTGATTGATATAACTCTGGAAGGTTTCCAGAGTCTAATCACCTGTTCTAAAATCACAAACACAAAATCTTTCTTCCAAATTACTATGCCTTTTAGCTAGGAACCAGGAAAACTTTTAGCTTAGTGTCTCTACCAGAGGAATAATAAAATAACCATAAGTCTCAGAACTATACACATTTTGATATTAAACAATTTAAAACAAGTAAAGAAAATTAAACAAATACTATCTGAGCCTAACTTAGACTTTTCTAACTTGTCAAGCCAGGACTTTTAGCCTCAAATTTCCATGCAGTCCACTTTAGAAAGACTATGAGTCTACAGGTTCTCCCTTTCCTTTGTTGAACATTTCAGCTAATCTTATCCCTGTTGGGTCCTGGGACCCTCATATCAAGAGGTTAGACAAGGGCCCCAGTAGAGCACTGGGACACCCACTCATCTCCAAATTTTTTAACCCAGAATGACTCCTGTCAACAGGAAATACAGGGACAAAGTATGGAACAGAGACTGAAGAAAAGGCCATCCAGAGACCACCCCACCTGGGGACCCATCTCATATACAGTCACTACATTCAGACACTATTGTGGATGCTAAGAAGTGCTTGCTGACAGAAGCTAGTTATAGCTGTCTCCTGAGAGGCTCTACTATAGCCTAACAAATCTGAGGCAGGTGCTCATAGCTAACCATTGGACTGTGCACAAAGACCACAATGTTAGAATCACAGAAAAAACTGAAGAAGCTGAAGGGGTTTGCAACCTCATAGGAGGAACAACAATATCAATCAACCAAAACCCCCAGAGCTCCCAGGGGCTAAACTACCAATCAAAGAGTACACATGGAGGGACCCATGACTCCAGCCTCATATGTAGCAGAGGATGGCCTTGTCTGGCATCAATAGGAAGAGAGGCCTTTGGTCCTGTGAAGGCACTATTTGCCAGTGTAGGGAACTACCAGGGTGGTGAGGTGGAAGTGGGTATATAGGGGAGAATCATCAAGAAAGCAGGGGGAGGGGGGATGGGATGGGGGTGTCCAGAGGGGTAACTAGAAAAGGGGATAACATTTGAAATATAAATACACAAAATAGCTAATAAAGAAGAAAAAGATATATGAGTATATTTTAAGACTTTATTAGAGTGTTTTATCTTTTTATCATTTTTTTTCTTACCATTTTTGGAAGCTGTAGCTTTGCACATGATTAGTGCAAAATCTTTATCCTCTTCTCTAACTTTAAAACAATTAAATCAAATACTGGCTTATAGAAACCAGGCAGTTTTTATTTTTATTTTTTCCTGTTAACAACATAGAGAAAATAAAGACAGAACTAAGTCGATCTCTGTGTTTCTTTGTTTAGAATTCACATGTGCTAGAGTCATGTGACTTCTTTCTGCTTGCTAATAACTAATTCTCCTACTCTCAGGCCAAGAATCATAAATTACTAGAGGATTCTTGTCTACCATGTTGCAAGTCATCTTATCCTAGGTACCCTGGATGTTTTGGTTTAGGAGCTCTTTGCATTTTGCCTTTATTTTGACTGTTGTTTCAATGCTTTCTATGGTATCTTCTGCACCTGAGATTCTCTCTTCTATCTCTTGTATTCTGTTGGTGATGCTTGCATGTATGACTCCTGATCTCTTTCCAAGGTTTTCTATCTCCAGGGTTGTCTCCCTTTGCTATTTCTTTATTGTTCCTATTTCCATTTTTAGATCCTGGATTTTTTTTCAGCTCCTTCACCTGTTTTGTTTTGTTTCCCTGTAATTCTTTAAGCGATTTTTGTGTTTCCTCTTTAAGATCTTCTACCTGTTTACTTATGTTCTCTTGTATTTCTTTAAGGATGTTATTCATGTCCTTAAAATCCTCTATCATCATTGTGAGGTATGATTTTAAATAAGAGTCTTGATTTTCTGGTGTGTTGGGAGTAACCAGGACATTCTGTGGTGGGAGAACTGGGTTCTGATGAAGCCAAGTAGCCTTGGTTTCTATTGCTTATGTTCTTGTCTTGCCTTTTGCCATCTGGTTATCTCTGGAGTTAAGTGTTCTTGCTGTCTTTGACTCTGGGTTGTCTGTCCTGCAAGTCTGTGTGTCAGTACTTCTTGGAGACCAGCTCTTTTTGGGAGGAATTTAGGTATGGAGAGCTATTATACAGGGTCCGTTCTGAGGCGCAGTCTGAATCCAGATGAATCCTGTCCTCAGGTGATCCTTGGTTCCTATCTCCTGATGGCTCTGGGAGGGTATCTCTTGGGCCAGGAATTTAAAGAGAAGTAGTTGCATTACCTGTGCTCACAGGTGTGTCTGCACTTCTGGGAGACCAGCCCTCTTCTGGCAGTATTTGGATATGCAATGCTGTGGCACAGGATCATCTCTGAGTGCAGAGGGAAACTGGAAGTCTGTCCCAGGCAGGTCCTCAGTTCCTGTGTCCTGAGGATTCCTCTGAATCGCAGTGGTGGTTCTACCTGTGCTCACAAGCCTGTCAGCCCTTCTGGGAGGCTCACTCTCTCCTGGAGCTATTTGGGTATGGAGCCCTGTGGTAGAGGATCAGCTCCAGGTACAGATAGAAACAGGAAGGCTCCTAGGTTGCTGTGTCCTGAGGGTTCTGAGGGTTCTGAGGGTTCCTCTGAGTAGCCGTGGTGGTCCTTCCTGTACTCACAGGCCTGTCTGTACTTTAGAGATCTCACTCTCTCCAGGCACAATTTCGGTATGGAGCCCTGTGGCAGAAAAGCAGCTCCATGCACAAAAGGCTCTTGCTTTCTTTCATTTAAACTCACTCTTGTAACTCCCATGCCCCATACTCTCTATAAAATTCATAGCCTCTTTTTCTTTACAAAAACTCAATCCTTAAGCGAGGCGTGGTGGCACACACCTTTAATCCCAGCACTCAGGAGGCAGAGGCAGGGGATTTCTGAGTTCAAGGCTACCCTGGTCTACAAAGTGAGTTCCAGAATAGCCAGGGCTATACAGAGAAACCCTGTCTCAACACCCCCCCCAAAAAAAAAAAAAAACCTCAATCTTTGTAAGATCACTTCTGTGTATATGTGTCCAGAACTAACCATTTGATATTAGAAAAGTAGTTTGTGTGCTCTTCCCTACAGAAGACTATTTCATCTGCACTTGCTATTAATTGGTTGCCTATAGTTCTTTTTGTAGGCTTGAGGGCACCTAAACTTACCTCTGTCTCCATCATTACATCTCTTGTTATCCTTGCACTTGGTATGTATAGGCAGCCATAATATTGAGATTTCATGATTGTAGCTTCAGACACTAATAGGAGACACCAGCTCACACTAAATTTTCTATCCCATTGTCTCTTAGTGTCTTTCTGGCACTTCTTTGATAATTATCTCTGAGCCTTAGGTATAGGCATTGCATTATTAATTTATCAGTTCAGACATGGTTACAGTGTCCTAAAAGAGTTGCTAGGTTATGATTTTCTGGAATGGAATTTGTCTATTATAAACCATAGGTTTACTCAATGAAAAGTGAAAACTATTATTTTTAAAGATAGTTGCTAGAAAAGATATGTCATTAGTGCCCAAATGCCTCTCTTCTTCTTCTTCTTCTTCTTCTTCTTCTTCTTCTTCTTCTTCTTCTTCTTCTTCTTCTTCTTCTTCTTCTTCTTCTTCTTCTTCTTTTTCTTCTTCTTCTTCTTCTTCTTCTTCTTCTTCTTCTTCTTCTTCTTCTTCTTCTTCTTCTTCTTCTTCTTCTAGTTCTTCTTCTTCCTCCTCCTCCTCCTTCTCCTCCTCTTCTCCTTTCTCCTTCTCTTTCTTTTTCGCTTCATCTTCCTCTTTTTAATTCTTTGAGATGAGTTCTTTCTCTTATTTTGCAGTGAGTATTTTGGGACTGACTATTTAGATCAGGCTGGTCTTGAACTCAAAGAGATCAACATACCTACCTCTGGGATTGAGGGCTTGCACCACAAATCTTGGCATGTATTTGGGTTTTTACCAGTTATTTCCGAAATTTCTCAAAACTCTTCCCAGCTATACAGGCAGTTGATTTATTATTCTTCAACTCATTTTGTACTTCTGTAATACATATTTAATGGTATTGGATTGATTTAATTTGTAAGTTTTATTGTACAAAGGAACCATCTACATCAATATGGAGGGTCTATTTTCTCTTAGTTTTTCTCAAAAACACCTATGATTATTTTTCTCACAATAATTGCCATGGTTCATATAGTTTTCTGCAGCTTAGTCAACAATGATTCCTTTATGTAGAGAATTCCTTTCTGTCTTCTTTGCTGTCTAATAGTACCTCTATCACACTGGATACTTGGGGATTAAAGGAAAGGTGGCTGGCTATAGGATAGTGAATTATTCTGTTAATATTAAAGGGTATAACCAAAACTGTACTGCCTAAAGTTAATGACAAAGAAAATCACAGAATTTGGATTAAGTAGCTGTATTGTGGCTTAATTGCCAGAGTCTTTCATAGCAAATGCAAAGCTCTGGGTTGTCACCCAGTACTTTGTGGGTACATACTTGTAATTCTAATATTTCAGAGGTAAAGTAGATTTATCAGAAATTAAAGATCAGGCTCAATTGTATAGAGAGCTGGAGACATGCCTGCAATATCTGAGATTGTCTGAAGAAACAGAAATATAAATAGGTATTTCTTTTTGTATAGGATAAAGGACTAATATCATAATGGATGAAAAGGGGAAAAAACACAGGACAACCATTGGAGATAAATATTCAAATATCAAATTCATCATCTTCTGTCTCAAATGTCTTTTGTTACACATTTTAATAATGTATAAGAATAGGATGGTAAATACGTTATCAGTTATATTTCATATATATTGTTATTCTATATTAATTTATATTGGCAATACTTATGCTGACAATATGCATATACTTATACGTATATATTCATTTATATTGCCATTGCTAAACATTGTGAGGAATGGTTAGAATGGAAGAATTAAATATGCAAAGCAAATATTTTACTTCAAGTTATTGATTTCTAATGAATATTGGACATTTGAATAGTTGTATTGACTGCAAAATGAACATCAAATTTAGTCTTCTTTAAAAACTGAAATAAAAGTCTGATAAATCACAGATACAATGTTACAAATGGTTACATACATTTGAAATATACTTCATTTCTTGGAGGGTGTTATTTATTTCTTTGAAGTACACAAAACTTTGTTTGAAAAACAATAGAAGGCTAGGAAAAGACTCAGTCTGTAATGCAGATGCCACACAAAGAACACATATTATTAGATCCACTGCTGTATATGGATCCTAGTGGTAGCAGAAAAATTCACAGAGTTTTTGGGGGCTCACTGGCCAGCCAATCTATCTAAAAATAGCTCCAGGTCCAATGGCAGATCATGCCTCAAATGGTAAGAAGGAGGGCAAAAGAGGAAGACATCTAATATTGTTCACTTTTGCGCTCCACATGTCACTTCACAGTCACATACACATCTGCATATAACTCACACACAAGAATGATAAAACCAATTATATGAAAAGGATAAAAGTGTGTTAACTACAATTTCAAATCATTTCTGATACATTGTCGTAAAGTCAAACGACAGTCTTCTAATAAAATATTTTCTGTCTGCCAAGGGTCTGATGGCACTTCTATGGATTTATGTCTCATTATGGCTTCTAAGACCTACCAAAATTGAACTAACTGAACTTTTTTTTATGTGTTTTGCTTTTTATAGCAGGGACTCATAGCCTAGCATGACCATGAATCTGATCTACAGCAAAGAATTATTATGTGTTTTATGTGTTCATAGGACCAATGTGTATGTGCTGTATGTGGGTGTTGATGCATGTGTATGCATGTGGGCTTGTGGAGACAAAGGCTGCCATTGACTTTCTCCATCAAATTTCTTTCCACTATATTCTTTTGAAACTGAAGAAAGAGCTACATGATTTCAATAGACTAGCCAGAAGCCCCGGAAATCTTCCTATCTGTACAATCCCAGAGTTGAGGTTATAGGTATATAGCAATAATTCTGGATTTTTTGTTTGTTTGTTTGTTTTGTTACTTTTGGTTTTGTTTGTTTCAATTGGTTTGGTGGTTTTAATTTTTTTGTACTTGAAATTAGAACTTAGTAAATCATGCTTGTGTGGCAAAACTTTACTAAGACATCTTCCTTACACCCAACCTTGAATTTTGACATTTCTGCTTCTATCATTTAAGTGATAAGGTCACAGGCTTGTACCACCATACCCACTTCCTGCAATGCTGAGCATAGAGTTTAATCATAGCTTTGTACCTGAGGCAAACATTTCACCAGTGGGATCACATTGTCATCCCTGAACAAACTCTATTATAGGTTTTGTGAATCTCTGAAAAATGGCCCATTGTTCAGTGACCTGATGTAGCTGAAGGCAAAAAGGAGTCCTACAGTGATGTATATAGAGTTTAAGTTCACAACTATTATTTCCTGTCCTCAAAATAATATTCTCAGTTCTTACCAGAAGCTCCTATGTCTACAATACGTGATTATCTGTTCATATCATTGTCATTGTATGAGATGGGAGTGACGAGGTCAGTGACATTATGAGCTTTATCTTCAATCCTTTCATAGCAATTGCTCCTATCCACAGAGCCATTGCACCATCCTGAAATAATAATTTTTTGTTTGTTTGAATTTACTTTTGATATACTACTGTTGACATACTGTTAGGAGGGATGCTTGCAAGTGTTTAAATAAATAAATGTTCAAAAAGGATAATAATTCTGGTCATTTGAATGAGAAATTTTCCTCATATTCTTGTGAAATTGAGTACTTGATCTCCAGTGGGTGGTGCTATTCAGGGAGGCTTGAAAAATGTGGGCTTCTTGTGGAAATATGTCATCAGGAACTTTTAGTTTTATGCCATTGTATGTTTTCTCTCTGTGTTTCCTGTTTTCAATTTAAGATGGGAACCCTCATATTTCTTCATATGCTGGAGCTGTCAGCTGGTCTTGGTTCTGTCACTGTAGACTCTAACAGTCCTGGACATTAACAAAGATAAGCCCATGCTCTCATCAGTTACCTTAGTCATGACATTTTATGATACTGTGCCTATAGTTAATACAAGGCTTCTTTGTAATTTCTGAATTTTGAAGAAGGAAGAATAACACTGAATTTCAGTAAACATGATGTGCTTTAAATTCTGATGTTTCTGTTTTCTAATAGGAATTACAGTTTTATCTAAAAGTTTGTGGTGTGCAATTCAATCATTTGCAGTAGGCACTTTAAAGTAGTGCAGCCAGTACAGTGATTGCCTTAAAAGCATGAAAACATGAGTTCAGTCTCCAGCACCTATGTAGAATTCATGGATGATAGTGCATGTTTGTAATCTCAGAGATGGTGAAATGGAATCAAGTGAGATTTAGATGTTGCTAGCCAGCAATCCTAGCATGCTTAGCATACTTGATGAGCCCCAGGAAAATGATAGACCCTGTCTCAAAAATAGCAAGGTAAGTAGAAACTTGACATCCAAAGGAATGAGAATTAAGAGTTTCATCTTGCATCTGCATACACGTAAATACACACAAAAACCTCTCATATGTACCAATGCTCACATGTACATGTGTGTGCATGAAAGACACACACACACACACACACACACACACACACCATAAATTACTAAGCATGAGAACCTCACTTAGAGATTATGAAGTATACCCTGTTTTTATATCTTATTTTTAATTATGTGCATGAGTGTGTGTCTCTGTGAGTATATGCCACATTTCTCTGAGTGCACACAGAGGCAAGAGGTGTCAAATCCCATAAAGGTAAAGATGCAGGCATATGTGATAAGCCTGGGGTAGGTCTTGTTAATCAATTTTGGATCCTCTGGAAGTGTAATGCACCCACTTAAACACTGAACTCTCTCTCTCTCCAGAACACTATTTTTAAACTGTTCTTCCAGAGTTATAAAGAAAATGTGTCTCATGTCTGAAATGCCACAAAAGTTTAGAAACTTTGTAATAGATTCTATAAAGCATTTAACTCTTCATTTGGCTACAACTACAATTCCTAAGACAAATACAAACTTGAATTTTAAAAATTGTCTCCAATAAACATGGGAATAAAGTAGGCAGAGGGCATGGAAACCATTGAACTGAATGCATTATTTATGCATGTCATCCTAATGTGAATTATGGAAATTCACTTTTCATTAGTGTCCATGAAAGCATTCTCCATCAATAAGAGGCTCTCAGAATATATTATAGCACAAATGAATTTCCACATTTCAAGTGACTTCCAGCTGTCCACCTAAGAGCTACTATGGAGCTAGTGCTAAAGCTAAATCCCATGAGATTGTCTGATGGTTATAATCTTCCCAGGTAAAAAAAGGTTTAATAGAAAATTAAATAGCATGAACATGCAGAGAATATATGAAATGCTTTAAGTTCAGTAGTGAGTATCATTATTCTATTCTCATCAGCTGTAAGTAACATGTAAATATGCTATCTTTCATTTTGGGCTTAGGAAAAGCATACATCAAAATGCAAAAAAGAAGGGATAATTGAAATACAAATTATTTTTATGAAAATTTGCACTAACCTCTAAATAAAATGTAACATTTTCTGAATACAAATACAGAATATATTTAACGGCATATCTATTGGCATACTGCCATACACTAGGCAGAGAGACAGCCCCACCTTGCTGGTGCATAAACAGAAAAAATTGATACAACAAATAGCTGTAGTGAGAAAATGGCACTGAGAAGAAATGTTGCTACTGAACAGGTAGAAGATACAGATTTTATCTTATTATTTTAAGTAAGTGTATGTGTGTTTATGTATGTGCAGGTACCCATAAGAGAGCAAATAGTATGTACATATGTACTTGTAGATGACAAACTTGGGTTTCTAGGTCATTGTTTACCTTGTGTTTTGTTTGTTTGGTCGGTTTTATTGGATATTTCATTTATTTACATTTCAAATTTTATCCCCTTCCCGGTTTCCTCTCCACAAAGCCTGTATCCCATGGTACCTGCTTTTGCTTCTATGAGGGAGCTCCCCCACTCACCCACCCACCTACTCCTGCCTCACTGCCATAGCATTCAACTAGACTAGAGTATTGAACCTCCACAACACCAAGGGCCTCCCCTCCCATTGATGCCAGATAAAGTAGTCCTCTGCAACATATGCAGTTGTAGCCATGGTTCACTCCATGTGTATCTATGGTTGTTAATTTTGTCTCTGGGAGCTCTGGCAGGGTATGATTAATTGATTTTTTTTTTTTTTTGCTTCTTCCTGTGGGGTTGCAATCCTGTTCCGCTCCATCAGTCCTTCCTCTAACTTCTCCATTGGGTTCCCTGAGCTCAGTACAGTGGTTGGCTGGAAGCATGTACATCTGAATTGGTCAGGCTCTGGCAGAGCCTCTCAGGAAATAGCTTTACCAGTCTCCTGTCATCAAGCACTTCTTGGCTTCAGCAATAGTGTCTGGGTTTATTGTCTGAAGATTGGATTGATCTCTAGGTGGAGCAGTCTCTAAATGGCCTATCCTTCAGTCTCTACTCCAGCTGTTTTCATTGAATTTCATGTAGACAGGAACAATTCTGGTTTAATAATTTAGAGTTGGGTGGACAGCCCCACCCCTCAATCAGAGGCCATGCCTAAATTCTGGATATGGTCTCTATAAGTTCTCTGTCCCCTTTGTTGGGTATTTCAGCTAATGTCATGCCTGTTGGATCCTGGAAGCCTATTGTTTTCCTGGCATCTGGGACTTTCTAGTGGCTACTCTCAATTGTCCATCCTCCATTGCTACACATCTCCTTTCAATTTCCTGAGACTTTGCACTTCTTCCCCATCTCCTCCCACTCCTGAATTTGCTCACCCTTTTGCCTCCCCCTCCTCTCTCCCTCCCAGGTTCCTTTCTCTCTCTCCCAGCCATGATTATTATGTTCTCCCTTCTGAGTAGGATTGAAGTGTCCACAGTTTTATCTTCTGTCTTCTGGGGCTTCATCTGGTCTGTGAGTCACTTCCTATATAATTTTCCTGAACAGAACACCAATGGTTCTGGCGCTAAGATCAATTATAGACAATGGTATCTCATAAAATTGAAAAGCTACTGTAAGGCAAAGGACAATGTCAACAGTGCAAAATGGCAACCTACAGACAGGGAAAAGATATTTAACAACCCTATATCCAATAGAGGGATAATATCCACTATATACAAAGAACACAAGATGTTAGACTCCAGAGCACCAAATAACTCTGTTAAAATGATATACAGAGTTAAACAAAGAATTCTCAATTGCGGAATCTCAAATGGCCAAGAGCCTCCTAAAGAAATGTTCAATATTTTTATCCATCAAGGATATAAAAATCAAAACAACCTTGAGATTACATCACATGAGTCAGAATGACTAAGATAAAAAACTCAGGTGACAGCACATGCTGGTAAGGATGTGGAGAAAGAGGAACACTCCTTCATTCCTGGGGGAATTGCAAAGTGGTACAACTCTGGAAATCAGCCTCATAGTTCCTCAGAAAATTGGACATCATACTACCTGAGATACCTGAGCTATATACTAGGCTATATCCTGAAAAGATGCGCCAACATATAAAAAGGACACATGTTACACTATGTTCATAGCAGAACTTAGAAGCTGGAAACAATCCCAATGTCCCTCAACAGAGGAATGAATACAGAAAATGTGGTACATTTATACAATTGACTATTACTTATCCATTAAAAACAATGACTTCATCAAATTCGAAGGCAAATGGATGGAAGTAGAACATATCATCCTGAGTGAGGTAACTCAGTCCCAAAAGAGAACACATGATATAGACTTTTAACATGAAGGTGTCTTGTATTTTTAAAAGGCTATTTTAGCATCTACTAAGATGATCATTAGGCTTGCAGATATTTTTTTAAGAATTACATTTTTATTAGATGTTTTCTTCGTTTACATTTCAAATGCTATCCACTTTCCTAGTTTCCACTCCGAATATCCACTATACCCTCTCCCCTCTGCCTGCTCCCCAACCCACCCACACCCAATTTCTGGCCCTGTCATTCCCCTATACTGAGGGATAGAATCTTTGAAAGACCAAGGGCCTCTCCTTCCAGTGATGGCTGACTAGGCCATCCTTTGCTGCATATTCAACTAGAGACACAAGCTCTGGGGGTACTGGTTAGTTCTTATTGTTATTCCTCCTATAGGGTTCCTTGGATAATTTCTCTAGATCCTTCCTGGGGACCCTGTGTTCCATCCAATAGATGACTGTGAGCATCCACTTCTGTATTTGTCAGGCACTGGCATAGCCTCACAGGAGAATGCTATATCAGGGAACTGTCAGCAAAATCTTGTTGGTACATGCAATAGTATCTGGGTTTGGTGGTCGTTTGTGAGATCGATTACCAGGTGGGTCAGCCTCTGGATGGTCCTTTTTTCAGTCTCAGCTCCAAACTTTGTCTCTGTAACTCCTTTTATGGGTATTTTGTTTCCCCTTCTAAGAAGGAATGAAGTATTCAAACTTTGGACTTTCTTCTTCTTAAGTTTCGTGTGTTTTGTAACTGTATCTTGGGTATTATGTTTCTGGACTAATATCCATCTATCAGTGAGTGCATATCATGTGTGTTCTTTTGTGATTGGGTTAACTCACTCAGGATGATATCCTCCAGATACATCCATTTGCCTAATAATTTCATAAATTCATTGTTTTTAATAGATAAGTAGTACTCTATTGTATAAATGTATCATATTTTCTGTATCCATTCCTTTGTTGAGGGACAACAAGAGTCTTTCTAGCTTCTGGCTATTATAAATAAGGCTGCTACAAACATACTGGAGCATGTGTTCTTATTACAAGTTGTAACATCTTCTGGGTATATGCCCAAGAGTGGTATTGCTCGATCTTCTGGTAGTACTATGTAGAATTTTGTGTGGAACCACCAAACTGATATCCAGAGTGGTTGTACAAGCTTGCAATGGAGGAGTGTTCCTCTTTCTCCACATCCTTTTGAGCATCTACTGTCACCTAAATTTTTGATCCTAGCCGTTCTGACTGGTGTAAGGTGGAATCTCAGGGTTGTTTTGATTTGTATTTTCCTGATGTTTAAGGATGTTGTACATTTTTCAGGTGCTTCTCAGCCATTCATTATTCCTCAGTTGAGAATTCTTTGTTTAGCTCTATATGCCATTTTTTTAATAGTGTTATTTGATTTTCTGGAGTCCAACTTCCCTATCAGATTTAGGATTGGTAAAGATACTTTCCCAGTCTGCTGTTGGCCTTTTTGTCTTATTGACAGTGTACTTTGCCTTACAGAAGATTTGCAATTTTATGATGTCCCATAAGTTGATTCTCAATCTTACAGCACAAGCCATTGCTGTTCTGTTCAGGAATATTTCCCCTGTGCCCATATCTTTATGGCTTTTCCCCACACTTACTCCTCTATAAGGTACAGTGTCTCTGGTTTTATGTGGAGTTCCCTGATCCACTTAGACTTGAGCTTTGTACAAGGAGATAATAATGAATCAATTTGCATTCTTCTACATGATAGACACCAATTGAGCCAGTACCATTTGTTGAAAATGCTGTCTTTTTTCCACTGGATGGTTTTAGCTCCCTTGTCAAAGATCAAGTGACCATGGGTTTGTGGGTTCCTTTCGGCATCTTCAATTCTATTCCATTGATTTACCTTTTGCATTAATTGGGGCTTGTTTTGCATCCAATTGTGTGATCAATCTTTGAGAAGGTACTATGAGATGCTGTTTAAGGTGAAATATTCTAAAGATATCTGTTAAATCCATTTGGTTTGTAACTAATGCTAGATTCACTGTGTCTGTGTTTAATTTCTATTTCCTTGATCTGTCCATTGAGTTGGAATATTATGGGAATTGTGTTGAATCTGTAGATTGCTTTCGGTAAGATAGCCAATTTTAGTATATTAATCCTGCCAATCCATGAGCATCGGAGACCTTTCCATCTTATAATATCTTCCTCGATTTTTTTCTTCAGAGAATTGAAGTTCTTATCATACATATCCTTCACTTCTATAGAATCACACAAAGGTATTTTATTTTGTTTGTGACTATTTGGAAGGGTGTTTTTTATCCCCATTATTGAAAATTTTTGTGTAGATATTCATAAGGGAAATTGGTCAGAAGTTCAATTTTTCTATCGTGTCTTTGTGTGGTTAAGGTTTCAATGTAATAGAGGCTTCATAGAATGAATTCAGTAGTGCTTCTTATATTACTATTTTGTGGAATAGTTTGAATAGTGTTCATATTATATCTTCTTGGGAGGTCTGACTGAATTATGTACTAAAGCTATCTTGTCCTCTGTTTTTGTTGGTTGGATGAGTTTTAATGAAGTCTTCTATATATTTAGGGGTTATGGAACTGTTTAAATGGTTTGTCTGATCATGATTTAACTTTGGTATCTGGTATTATCTTGCATGGTGTTATGTCAATATTTTTTGTATTTATTGAGTCTTGTTTTGTGTAAATTGTGTGATCAATCTTTGAGACAGTACCATGAGATACTGTTTAAGGTGAAATATTATAGAGATATCTGTTAAATCCATTTGGTTTGTAACTAATGCTAGTTTCACTGTGTCTGGGTTTAATTTCTATTTCTTTGATCTGTCCATTGTGAGAGTGGGGTGTTTTAGTCTCTCACTATTACTGTACAAGGTTCAGTTTGTGCTTTGATTTTTAGTAAAAATTTCCTTCTTAGAAGGTGGAACAAAATACCCATAGAAAGAGAAACAGAGACAAAGTTCGGGACAGAGAATGAAAGAATAACCATCCTGTGCCCACCTGTGGATCCATCCCATAAACAACCACCCAAACCAGACATTATTGTGGATGCCAATAAGAGCTTGCTGGAAGGAGCCTAATAGAGCTGTCTCCTGAGAGGCTCTTCCAGTTCCTGACAAATACAGAAGTGAATGCTCACAGCCATCCATTGGATGGAGCACAGGGTCCCCAATGAAGGAGCTAGGGAAATTACCAGAGGAGCTTAAGGGGTTTGCAGCCCCATAGAAGGAACAACAATATGAACTAACCAGTAACCCCTGAGCTCCCTGTGACTAAACCATCAATCAAAGAAAACACATGGTGGGACTCATGGATCTAGCTTCATATGTAGCAGAGTGTGGCCTAGTGAGTCATCAATGAGAAGAGAGGCCCTTGGTTCTGGGAAAGTTCTCTGCCCCAGTATAGGGGAATGCCAGGGTCAGAAATCAGGTGTGGGTGGGTTGGTGATCAGGGGAGGGGGAAGGGAATGGAGGATTTTTGGAGGGAAACTAATAAAGGGGATAACATTTGAAATGTAAATAAAGAAAACATCTAAAAAAGAAAGAAAGAAATGTGGATGGCCTTGCATTTGGGGTGTAGATGGTCAGAATTGAGAGTTCATTTTAGTAGATTTTTCCTTTGATGTGTAAAAAGTCTCCTTTCTTATTTTATTTGATAATTTTGATTTGAAAGTCAAATTTATACAATATTAGAATGGCTACCCTTCCTTGATTCTTGTGACTTTTTGCTTGAGACTTTTCCCCCACCATCTTACCCTTTAGTATTATCTGTATTTGTCACTGAGGTGTGTTTTCTATATACAGAAAATGCTGGGTTCTTTTTAGGGATCCAATCTGTTAGCCCATATCTTTTTATTCTGGAATTGAGTTCATTAATATTAAGATGTACTAAGGACAATTAAGTGATTGTTGATTTCTGTTACTTTTGTTGTTGGAAGTAGAATTAGGATTGTGTGTGTCTCTTCTTTTGTGTTTATTGTAAGAGGATTACTTTCTTGCTTTTTCTTGGGTGTAGTTTAACTCCTTGTGTTGAACTTTTCTATCTATTGAACATTTTAGGACTGACTTTGTGGAAAGATATTGTTTAAATTTGGATTTGTTATACAATATCTTGGTTCCAACATGTATGCTAATTGTGCATTTGGTTTGGTGCAGTAGCCTGGGTTAACATTTTTGTTCTCTTAGGGTCTGTATGACATCTGCCCAGGATCTTTTGCCTTTGGGAGACTCTGTTGAGAAGTCTGGTGTTATTTTGACAGATATTCCTTAATATGTTTCTTGACCTTTTTCCCTTACTGCTTTTAATATTCCTTCTCTGTTCTATGCATTTGATATTTTTATTATTAAGTGATGGGAGGAATGTGTTTTCTGGTTTAATCTGCTTGACATTATCTAGGCTTTATTTATGTTTTTTTTTAATTATTAGATATTTCCTTCATTTACATTTCAAATGCTATCAGAAAAGTCCCCTATACCCTCCCACCTCCCTGTTTCCCTACCCACTCACTTACACTTCTTGGCCCTGGTGTTCCCCCTTACTGGGACATACAACGTTTGCAAGACCAAGGGGCCTCTCTTCCCAATAATGGCTGACTAGGCTATCTTCTGCTACATAGGCAGCTAGAGATACGAGCTCTGGGGGTACTGATTAGTTCATATTGTTGTTCTGGCTATAGGTTTGCAGACCCCTTCAGCTCCTTGGGTGCTCTCTCTAACTTCTCCATTGGGGGCTGTGTGTTCCATCTTATAGATGACTGTGAACATCCACTTCTGTATTTGCCAGACACTGGCATAGCCTCATACAAGACAGCTATAACAGGGTCCCTTCAGCAAAATCTTTTTGGCATATGCAATAGTGTCTGGGTTTGGTGGCTGATTATGAGATGGACCCCTGTGTGCAGCAGTCTCTGGATGGTCCATCCTTTCATCTTAGCTCAAAACTATTTCTCTGTAACTCCTTCCATGGGTATTTTGTTCCCTGTTCTACAGAGAAATGAAGTATCCACACATTGGTCTTCCTTCTTCTTGATTTTTTTGTGTTTTGCAAATTGTATCTTGGGTATTCTAGGTTTCTGGGCTAATATGCACTTATCAATGAGTGCATATCAAGTGATTTCTTTTGTGATTGGGTTACCTCACTCAGGATGATATAATCCAGATACACCTATTTGCCTAAGAAAGTCATAAATTCATTGTTTTTAATAGCTGAGTAGTACTCCATTGTGGAAATGTAATCACATTTTCTGTATCCATTCATCTGTTGGGGGATATCTGGGTTCTCTCCAGCTTCTGGCTATTATAAATAGGGCTGCTATGAACATAGAGGAGCATGTGTCATTATTACCAGTTGGAACATCTTCTGGGTATATGCCGAGGAGAGATATTGCTGGAACTTCTGGTAGTACTATGTCCAGCTCTCTGAGGAACTGCCAAACTGATTTCTAGAGTGGTTGTACAAGCTTGCAATTCCACCAGGAATGGAGGAGTGTTCCTCTTTCTCCACATCCTTGCCAGCATCTGCTGTCCCCTGAATTTTTGATCCTAGCCATTCTGACTGGTGTGAGATAGAATCTCAGGGTTGTTTTGATTTGCATTTCCCTGATGTATAAGGATGTGCACATTCTTTTCAAGTGCTTCTCAACCCTTCAGTATTCCTCAGTTGAGAATACTTTGTTTAGCTCTGTACCACATTTTTTTAATGGGGTTATTTGAATTACTGGAGTTCATCATCTTGAGCTCTTTGTGTATATTTGATATTAGTCCCCTATCAGAGAATAACAAAAAACCTAGGATAGCAAAAACTATTCTCAACAATAAAAGAACCTCTAGTGGTATCACCATGCCTGACCTCAAGCTGTACTACAGAGTAATTGTGGTAAAAACTTCATGGTACTGGCAGACAGGTAGATAAATGGAATAGAATTGAAGACCCAGATATGAACCCACACATCGATGGTTACTTGATCTTTGGCAAAGGACCTAAAACCATTTAGTGGAAAAAAATTCATTTTCAAAAAAAAAAATGATCCTGGCACAACTGGTGGTTATCATATAGAATAATGAAAATTGATCCATTCTTATCTCTTTGTACTAATCTCAAGTCTAAGTTGATCAAAGACCTCCACATAAAACCAGAGACACTGAAATTTATAGAGGAGATATTAGCCCAAAACCTAGGATACCCAAGATATAAGATACAATTTGCTAAATACATGAAACTCAAGAAGAATGAAGACTGAAGTGTGGACACTATGCCCCTCCTTAGAAGTGGGAACAAAACACCCATGGAAGGAGTTACAAAGACAAAGTTTGGAGCTGAGACGAAAGGATGGACCATGTAGAGACTGCCATATCCAGGGATCCACCCCATAATCCGCTTCCAAATGCTGACACCATTGCATACACTAGCAAGATTTTATCGAAAGGAACCAGATGTAGCTGTCTCTTGTGAGACTATGCCGGGGCCTAGCAAACACAGAAGTGGATGCTCACAGTCAGCTAATGGATGGATCACAGGGCTCCCAATGGAGGAGTTAGAGAAAGTACCCAAGGAGCTAAAGGGATCTGCAACCCTATAGGTGGAACAACATTATGAACTAAACAGTACCCCGGAGCTCTTGACTCTAGCTGCATATGTATCAAAAGATGGCCTAGTCGGCCATCACTGGAAAGAGAGGCCCATTGGACATGCAAACTGTATATTCTCCAGTACAGGGGAACGCCAGGGCCAAAAAAAAAAAAAAAAAAAAAAAAAAAAAAATGGGAATGAGTGGGTAGAGAAGTGAGGGGGGGAGGGTATGGGGGACTTTTAGGATAGCATTGGAAATGTAACTGAGGAAAATATGTAATAAAAATAAATAAATAAATAAACAAATAAAATTGTAAAAAAAAAAAAAAAAAAAAAAGTGGAGGAAAGCCTTGAAGATATGGGCACAGGGAAAAATTCCTAAACGTAACAGCAATGGCCTGTGCTGAAAGATCAATAATCATCAAATGGGACCTCATAAAATTGCAAAGCTTCTGTAGGGTAAAAGATATGGTCAATAAGACAAATAGGCCACCACCAGATTGGCTTCTTTTATGTTAATGTGCATTTGTTTTTTTTTAGGGAAGATGTCTTCTCTAATTTTGTAGAAGATATTTACTGGTTTTTTGAGTTGGGAATCTTTGCTCTCTTCTATACCTATTATTCTTAGGTTATGCCTTTTCTTTTGTCCTGAATTTCCCGGATGTCTTAGGTTAGGAGATTTTTGTATTTTACATTTTTGTTGACTATTCTGTCTTTGATTTTGTTTTTGTTTTGTTTTGTTTTTCAGCATCTGAGATTCTTTCTTTTATTTCTTTTATTCTGTTGGTGATACTTGTATCTATGATTTCTGATATTTTTCCTAGGTTTTCTACTACCAGAGTTGTCTCCTTTTATGATTTATTTATTGTTTATATATCTACATTTAGATATTGGATGGTTTTGTTTAATTCCTTCACTTGTTTTATTGTGTTTTCCTGTATGTTTTTTAAAGAGATTTATTTGTTTCCTGTTTAAGTCTTTAAGGGCTTTTACCTGTTTAAGTATAGTCTCATGAATTTCTTTAAGGGATTTTGTTTTGTTTTGTTTTCCTTCTTAAAGTCCTTCATCATTATGAGATGGGATTTTTTGATCTGAGTCTTGCTTTTAGGTGCTCTGGGGTATTCAGGACTTGCTGTGTTGGGCGAACTGGGCTCCTATGATGCCAAGTAGTCTTGGTTTCTGTTGCTTATATTTTTGTGATTGCCTCTCACCATCTGGTTATCTCTGGTATTAACTGGCTTTGCTGTCTCTGACTGAAGCTTTTCCCTCCTCTAACCCTGAGATCCTGTGAGTTTGGATGTGTCAACACTCCTGGAGGACAAATATCCTCTCTGTGGGATTTGGATGAGCAGGGCAGGGACACAGGTTCAGATACAGAGTGCAGACAGAAAGCAGAATGATCATGTTCTCAGCTGCCCTGCAGTTTCTGGGGCCACTGGGCATTCACCATGTGTTTTAAGTAGGGTCTCTCACTGAATCTGGACCTTGCTAAGTATGCTAGACTGGGTGGCCACTAAGCTCAAGACATCCTATTGTTTCTACTTCACCAGAACTGGATTTCAGGCACTGTACCATACATGAATTTACTATGTGGTTTCTGGGGATCACACACATGGTTTTGTGCTCAAATGGTAAACATGTTTACTATCTGAGTTCTCTCCTCAGCCACATATACAGATTTTAAGTTTTTCATATTTAAGTCTAGTCAGATTATATAGGACTTAATAACTGGTCAAAATGTAGACAAAGCATATCTGGAATTCTCACTTACAAATGGAATATCTTTTTCAAACATCCCTCCACTAGGGCTCAGGAAACATAGAAAACAAACAAACAAACAGACAGACAAACAAAAAAACCAAAAAAAAAAAAAAAACAAACAAACAAACAAACAAAAAAAAAAAGCAAAAACAAGGAAACAAGCAAAAAAACAGAAAAAAAATGTAATAATAAGTGAGTCAGGTGTTCCATAGTGAAAGGATGTCTTCTGGACAGGGCAAGTATGTTCCACATACAAATTCACAGCAGCAATGGTTGTCTGAATAGGCCACACAGATCACAACAATCAATCTTCCAGCATTATCTGGAGAGGGACTCATGAGCTGCCCATCCCTAAGTTTGGAGCTACTAGTAGTTAATGGCTACTGACAGATGTAGTGCCAGTTTTCTATAAGGGTGTGGTTAATTATAAGTTGGCCATTATTCAGTGGTTTAACACTCATGAGTAAAGGAAAAGGAAAAGCTGGACTCTGGGATATATATAAACAAGCAGAAAATGGAGACATAAGGATAGGAGAAAGGTCTTAGAGGAGTGTGGCTAAAACTGGAAAGAGTTTGGAGCAAGAGTACATATGATCAAAGTATACTGTGTGTATAAACGTATGATTATATGAACATTTGAAACGGTTAATAGAAGTATTATATTTAAAATATATTGTTCTACTCAAAAGTATGAAAAATTGGTAGGGAGTATAATAAAATGCTTTATGTTACGAGAGGAGATATAAATTGCTACAACTATAAAAAGCAACACAGGGATTTCTCCGTTCTTGAATTCAATCTCCCATTAACATATGACCCAGAAAATAAAATGCTGGTATATATCTAGATGCATTGGTCTCAATGTGTTGATGAGATGATGACATTCAAATTTTTGTTGCAGCATTACGCACAAGTCCCAAGGCATCATTTCAGCCAAGTGATCATCAAGAAGTCAGCAAACTTATTATTTCAGGTTCCTTCCAATCTGCGCCAGTGCCAGGCCACCTTGGGTGCGAACTCGGCAGACAGTCCCACAGTCCCCAGAGGACTCTCCATCTCCCAGGCACCCTAGCATGCCCAGGATCTTAGGATCACTGGTTAGTAGAAAGCAACATCTGTTCCAACACCACCAGGAGGGCTGAAGGAGCAGGGACAAAGGAACCTTGCCCAATCAGTGGCTCAGATTCCTTCCAGTCAGTGCTGGTCTATACTTGTTTCAAATTCAGTGGACAGCCCCATGGCCCTCACAGGAGGTATCACTTCCAGGTGCTTTAACATGCCAAGGATCTTAGGATCCTAGGATCCCAGGATTCTAGGACCTTGGTCATACCAGGATCTCAGGATCTCAGAGGAAGTGTGACTGCCAAGAATTATGACACACTCAGAATGTCAGGTTCACAGAATTCCGGGATCACAGAGAAACCTGTACTCTGAGGAGTTCTGACCTAACTGGCATTACAGGGAGGACAAGCTCCAATCTGATATATATAGGGCATGGAGCAATAGAGATAATTAGATGGCAGGAGGCAAGCATAAGAACAGAAGCAATAGAAACCAAGGTTACTTGGCATTATCAGAACCCAACTCCCGCACGATAGCAAGTACTGGATACACCATCACACCAGAAAAGCAAGATATGGATCTAAAATCACTTCTCATGATGATTATGGAGGTCTATAAAAAGGACATAATAACTCCCTTAAAGAAATACAGGAGAACACAGGTAAATGAGTAGAATCCTTTAAAGAGGAAACACATACAGGAAAACATATCCAAACAGGTAAAGTAATTGAACAAATTCATAAAGGATCTAGAAATGGTAGTAGAAACAATAAAGAAATCACAAAGGGAGACACCTATGGAGATAGAAAACTTAGGAAAGAAATCAGGAGCAAAAGATGAAAGCATCACCAACAGAATACAAGAGATAGAAGAGAAAATTTCAGGTGCAGAAGATTCCACAGAAAACATTGACAAAACAATCAAAAAATATGTGAAATGCAAAAAAGTTCCTAAGCTAAAACATCCAGAAAATCCAGAACACAACGTGAAGATCAAAACTTGTCCATAACTATTATCCTTAGATAATATCTAAGGATAATAGTTATGGACAAGAAGGAAGATTTCCAAATTAAAGGCCCAGTAAATATCTTGAACAAAATTACAGAGGAAAACTTCCTCAACCTAAAGTAAGAGATGCCCATGAACATACAAGAAGCCTACAGAACTCCAAATTGTTGGGACCAGAGAGGAAATTCCTCCTGACACATCATAATCAAAACACCAAATGCATAAAAGAAAGAAAGAATATTAAAAGCAGTAAGGGGAAAAGGTCAAGTAACATATAAAGTAGACCTATCATAATTATACATGCCTTCTCCCCAGAGCCTATGAAAGCCAGAAGATCCTGGACAGATGTTATACAAACCCTAAGAGAACACACGTGTCAGCCTACACTTCTACACCCAGCAAAACTCTCAATTACCATAGATGGAGAAACCAAAGTATCCCATGTCAAAACCAAATTTGCACAATATCTTTCCACAAATGTAGCCTTCAAAGGGTAATAAAGGGAAAACTCCAACACAAGGAGGGAAATGACACCTTAGGAAAAGCAAGAAAGTAATCTAAAACAAACAAACAAACAAACAAACAAACTAAAAGAATATAACCACAGGAACAGAATTCTAATTCTAACAGCTAAAATAACAAGAATAAACAATGACTTTTCCTTAATATCTCTTAATAACAATGGACTCAGCTCCCCAGTAAAAAGACATAGGTTAACAGACTGGTTACAGATACAAGATGCAAAATTTTGCTGCACAAAGAAAACCCACCCCAGTGACAAAGACAGACACTACCTCAGAGAAAAAGCCTGGAAAACAGTTTTCCAAGCAAATGGTCCCAAGAAACAAGCTGGAGTAGACATTCTAATATTGAATGAAATTGAATTTCAACCTAAAGTTATCAAAAAAGATAAAGAGGGACACTTCTTACTAATCAAGGGTAAAATTTACCAAGATGAACTCTCAATTCTGAATATCTTTGTTCAAAATGCAAGGGCAGCCAGGTTCATTAAAGAAACTTTATTAAGATCAAAGCACACATAACACCACACACGGTAATACTGGGAGAGTTCAATATACCACTCTCAGCAATGGACAGATCATGGAAACAGAAACTGAATAGAGACACCGTGAAACTAACAGAAGTTATGAAACAAATGGTTAACATATATCTATAGAACATTTTATCCTAAAACAAAAGGATATACCTTCTTCTCAGCACCTCATGGTACCATCTCCAAAATTGACAAGGCAGTCGGTCACAAAATAGGCCTAAACAGATACAAGAAGATTGAAATAGTCCCATGCATCCTATCAGGTCACCACAGACTAAAGCTGATCTTCAATAACAAGATAAATAATAGAAAGTGCACATATACGTGGAAACTGAACAACACGCTATTCAATGATAACTTGGTCAAGGAAGAAATAAATAAAGAAATTAAAGACTTTTTGGAGTATAATAAAAATGAAGCCACAACATAACCAAACCTATAAGACACAATTAAAGCAGTCCAAAGAGGAAAATTCATACCTCTGAGTGCCTCCAAAATTAGCTGTAAAGAGCATACACTAGCAGCTTGACAACATACCTAAAAGCTCTAGAACAAAAGGAAGCAAATTCACCCAAGAGGAATAGACAGCAGGAAATAATCAAAATCAGGGATAAAGATCAACCAAGTGGAAACAAAAAGACCAAAACAAATGATCAACCAGACCAGGAGCTGGTTCTTTGAGAAAATCAACAAAATTGATAAACCTTTTGCCAGACTAACTATAGGGCACAGGGACAGCATCCTAACTAACAAAATCAGAAATGAAAAGGGATACATATCAAAAGAAATTTATGGAATAAAACTTCCCTAACCTAAAGAGAGAGATGCCCATGAACATACAAGAAGCCTACAGAACTCCAAATATACTAGACCAGAAAAGAAATTACAACCATCCAACATTGTTAATTTTCTTATTTTTGTACAAATTATAGAGTTTTATAGAGTCACTAGATCCTTGCTCCTAGCAATAGGTGAATGTGGAAAATCAAGTCCATTTATCTCAGTATGTTTTTCAGATAATTCTTTATGGAATTTTAGAGTTCTCTATGCTTCTAGGAAAGGCTTCAATAACTATAGTCAGCAATTTGGAATGTGTATGACAGATACTTTTTTAAAAAATCATCTTAAAATTATGTTTTCCTAGAACTAACACTGGTACCATAATCTGTGTTAATCAGAGCTCTCTGAGGAAGCACAGCTGACAAAATGAATATGTAAGGATCAGAATTACTAAAATGGTTAATCTAACAATGATTGCCTTTCAATGTACAGGACAAGAATCCAGTAGTTACTATTTATACAAAGTTAGATGTATTTCCTTATCTTTAGTCTACCTTGAAATGCCAAGAAGTAGTTTGTAACACAACTGAGGGATTGCCTCTGCAGCAGAAAAATAAATTTGCCTATGAGGTAAGGGCAAGCAGGAAATATCATAACACTTTCTTCTTCTGTTATTTTATGTAAGGTGCAATCATAATGTGTGGCCTAGATTTAAAATGAGTCTTCCATGTCACATTATCCAACAGGAATAGATAAGCAGTGTTCAGGAGATCATTAAGCATTTCCAATGTTATCACCTTACCAAGTCAAAATACAATCTCTAAACCAAGAAAGGGTATGTGGAACTAGGTGGCTTGAGTGGTTAGTTTTAACTGTCTACTATATACATTCTAGAATACCATGAAAGAAACTCAGTAAGAAATTGTCTATACTACTTTTGTTTGTGGGTATCACTGAGTGAAGACATTAGTTGCATTAATTGGACAATCCACCCTGTGTTTTAGCAGCAGCATTTCATGAGTTAGACTGTGAATTGAATGAGATGGTGATAGGGGCTGAGCCATAGCACACATTAATTTAGTCCCTCTGCACTTAACTTTGGATGCCACCTGAGTAAGTACTTCAAGTTTATGCTGCTTCCATTTCTCTGATAGGATAGAATGTAAAACTGTAAGCCAGGGAATCTTTTCTCTCTTAAATTTCTTGTTTGTATTCTAGCCTAGGAACATGAATGGAGTTAAGCCATTTGCTAAAAGGTCAAACTTATGAACTCAGATAAACTTGAGTCACTATGAAGATAATGTATCATTTTACAATGCATTGAGCTTTTGCTTAAAAAACATAATTGTCTCTGCCCAGATAAGAAATTAAAGCAATATTTTTGAAGTTTAACAGAAAGTAGCATATCCACTTAATTATTTTGACACAACACAGGATGTTCTTCAATGCACTATGTAATTGAGGATGAAAGCAAACTTCAGATCTTCCTGCCTCACATGGGAATGGATTCCAGGAGAACAGACCCATGACTGCTTAATTCAAAATTAGGGAACAAGAAAGGACTAAGTGCATGCTAAGCAAACATTCTACCACCCAAACTGTATTCCAAGACCTTGACTTTTTAAAGTGAATAAAACATTTCATTAAACAGTTGTATACTAGAAGATAGAAAACAGCAGAAGGTTTTAACTTCTAGACTAGTAATTTACTACCAGAGCTACAAAAATGCTCAAAGAGTCATCTCAATTATTGCAACGGCTGAAGGATATGTGGAGAGCTCACTAAAATCTATCTTTGGGTAAATTCTACATGCACAATTTTACCTGCTTTCTCAGAGAGGCTATATTGTAAGTGGCACAAACAAAATTTAATTCTATCAGTTCGTGAAGTCTCATGAGTAATAAAGAAAACCAGATCAAAAGTTGGGAGACATAATTCCAATCCTAGAACAGAAAATTCTGTATAAATATTCAAGGTAAAGAGCCTTATTAATAAGTGAGGATTGTAATATTTGCCTCAAGGCATTACTCAAGGGATTAAGTTATATTCAAAGACAGCTGCACAATAATAAAGACAAGGATCATAATGATAATAACATCACCTGGCACTAGTTTTAATTACATTTGTAGCATCATGTTAATGAACATGCACATAGATTTGTCATTATACAATATCCTACTTAGAAAATTACAGAGCTGAAACCACATCAATACATCACTGGAAGGATGTAAAACAAAATCATCAACTTTTCATAATACCAACTGAATAAAGAACATGGCAACGTAAATTTTAATTCAAAAGGAGGGTAATAGATATCATTTTCCTTAGGCTTTAGAAGAAATTCAGTGAATATTAACTACCTTATTAGCATATTTTAGAGAATACTTATTCAATATGTCACCTGTATGACTATTTAATTACAACAAGTAATGTTGGTAACCCATATGACTATTCAATTACAACTACTAATGTAGGTACTGAGTACCAACAAAACATTTAAAAATATTTTGAAACAGAGTTTTGTCCTTAACCTTGAACTATCCATTTTGGCTAGGCATACTAGTTAAGGAAACCTCATACTCCACCTGTTCCAAATTCTCTAGTCTATAGCAGCCAAGCCAAGCTTTGATGCCAGTGCTTGCTACCTGAACTCAGGTTCTTATACTTGTGGTACAAGGGTAATACTTAGTAGATCATCCTAACAACACCCATTTTTGCATAATTTTAAGATAAACTTTTCAAGTATTGAATTAAGTGTTTAATGTTCACTACATAACCCACATGTGCATAAGAAGAAACATAGGAGTAATAATAAACTTGGAATAATTATATAGTTAGAGTTCAAGATGTAGGTTAGAGAAATACACACATGTATGTGCATGCATACACACACACACACACACATACACACACACACACACATAAATACACACACACATTGGAGTTATGACACTATGGGTGATAATGCTCCTGTCAAGCATCATAGACAATCTAACTAAATGCATAATGAAAACAACCCTTCAAGTGATGATCTCTGGTGTCCAAAGGACAACAATGTAGATGATTGTCATTGCCTTTGGTTGACTGCCATAGTTTGAAATCACACCATACTCTTTAAGGCATTACACCCTACACCCTGGAGCTGGAGATACAGCTCACCAGTTAAATGCACTCACTGTCCTCACAGTTTCTATCAACCATATCTGTTAATTCACAAGAGCCAGTCACATCTAAAAGGTTTTAGCATCTAAGCACATCTGTATTCATGTGCACACCTCCCCGGGTCATCAATATATATCTGTAATTAAATGTTGGAAAATAAAACATAAAAGAACACACACTTTGAACACTATATATAAAGGAATTGAGTCTCTGTTGAGAATTCTTGTGTAATTTTGATAGGTCGGTTACCTGGTCTTTTTCTCTTGACACTTTCAATGTTTTTTTTCTTTGTTCTGTAGATTTTATTTTTGGCTGTTATGTAGTGGAAGGGTTTACTTTTCTGGTCCATTATAGCTGGCATTCTATGAATTTCTTGTATGTGTATAGAGATCTCTTTCTTTAGGTAGAGAAAGTTTTCCTCTTTGATTTTGTTTAGAATATTTTCTGTGCCTTGGAGCTGCAACTCTTAAACTTCTTCTATTCCTGTTATGCTTCAGTTAGACTGGTTCATGGTGTCACAGATTTTTCTGGATGATTTTTGCAGAATTTTTTTAGATTTGACATTTTTCAAAGGATGTATCAACATCCTCTATTGTATCATCTATGCCTGAGATGCTCCTGTATTATGTTGATGATCATCTGTTGTTCCTGTTCTCTCCACTAGGTTTTCCATCTCCAGGGTTTCCACAGTCTATGTTTTCTTTATTGCTTCTATTTTCATTTTCATATCTCACACAGCTTTCTTTATTTCCTTCACCTGTTTAAATTGTATTTTCTTATATGTTTTTAAGGGATTTATTTGTTTCCTCTTTAAAGACCTCTATATGTGTGTTGGTATTATCCTTTTAGGGGTTTATTCATTGCTTCTTTAAAAGCCTTTATCATCTTTATGAGATTGGACTCAAGATTATTTTTTAATTAGATGTTATCTTCATTTATATTTCAAACGCTACCTCCTTTCCTAGTTTCCTCTCTGAAAATTCCCTATACTTTCCCCTCTCCCCCTGCTCTCGAGCCCACCCACTCCCACTTATTGGCCCTGGCATTCCCCAATACTGGGGCATAGAAATTTCACAAGACTAAGGGCCCCTCCTCTCATTTTTGGCTGACTAGGCCATCCTCTGCTACATATGCAACTAGAGACATGAGCTCTGCTAGTACAGGTTAGTTCATATTGTTGTTCCTCCTATAGGGCTGCAGATCACTTCAGCTCCTTGGGTACTTTCTCTAGCTCCTTCACCTGGGACCAGGAGTTTCATCTAATAGATAACTGTGAGCATACACTTCTGTATTTGCCAGGCACTGGCATATCCTCACAGGAGACAGCTATATCAGGGTCCTGTCAGCAAAATCTTATTGGTATATGGAATAGAGTCTGGGTTGGTGGTTGTTTATGGGATGGATCCCCAGGTGGGGCAGTCTCTGCATGATCCTTCATTTAGTCTCAGCTCAGAACTTCGTCTCTATAATTCCTTCCATGGGTATTTGGTTCCCCCTTCTAAGAGGGAACAAAGTATCCACACTTAGGTTTTCCTTCTTCTTGAGTTTTATGAGTTTTGCAAATTGTATCTTGAGTATTCTAAGTCTGGGCTAATATCCACTTATCAATGAATGTATATCATGTGTGGTTTTTTTTTTTTTTGTGTGTGTGTGTGTGTGTGTGTGTGTGTGTGTGTGTGTGTGGGGTGTGTGTGTGTGTGTGTGTGTGATTGGGTTATCTCACTCAGGATATATCCTCCCGATCCATCCATTTGCCTATGAATTTTTTTTATTTCAATACACATTTGCTGTATTAAACTAGGAGCTCAGTAATTTGGCGCAAATACTATTAAAATTGTTTCATTTTGTTGATGAACTGACTAATCTTATCAGATTCCAGGAAAGCCAAAGAGGTTTCTTGTTTTCATTGGTAGGGATTTTGTTTGTTTTGATTTTGGCAAGAATATGATAGCGCAGCAGAAGATGTTTGCTGTGCAAACCATATGTATCAAAAGATGGCCTAGTCGGCCATCACTGGAAAGAGAGGCCCATTGGACACGCAAACTTTATATGCCCCAGTACAGGGGAACGCCAGGGCCAAAAAGGGGGAGTGGGTGGGTAGGGGATTGGGGGTGGGTGGGTATGGGGGACTTTTGGTATAGCATTGAAAATGTAAATGAGCTAAATACCTAATAAAAAATGGAAAGAAATAAAAAAAGAATCCATGTAAAGGTAGAAGGAGAGAGTTACTCCACAAGCTTGTCTCCTGGATTATACCTACCTATCATGGCATGTGTTTATTCACAAAGAAATGGGTAAAATATAGTTCAAATGGTTAAAAGATACAGAATATACTTAGTAATTTAGCATATGATACGTATAAGAGAAAATAATGAATTAAGGAAAGACTTTATTCTTATTAAAAAGAATAGTTTCTCAAAAAAGGAGTTAAAAAGAAAATAATTTATAGAAAACTCAAAACACATGAAATAGCAAATAAAATACACAAAAAGTGTAAAAATACTTGTAGAAAATATGAAACATTGTTTTTAAATGAGCAAAAAAATTAAATTGCATTCTTGAAAATGTAAGATGTTTAACTAAAGAGTTTAATCTTGGGGAATGTTCTTATTTTGTGAAAACTCAATAAAATGTGAATTACCTACATTGGAATAATTGCAGACACCCCTACAAAAGCTAACATAAAAAAGCAAGTAGTGAAATCCAGGCCATGGTATCTGTTTGTAATCACAGCACTTGAGAAGTGAAACAAGAGTATCAGAATTTCAAGACTGTCCATGGCAAGATTAACTGTGAGTTGAGAAATAAGTCTAATAGTGTTAAAGGTGAGCTAGGAATGGAACAATAGGCATTTAATTTGGTAGATAACATAAACCAGCTTATTTGGTTTGAAATAATTTATGTTAAAGATGAATGGGGGGGCTAGAAAAATGGCTTGGTGTTTAGAAGTGCTGGCAACTTTTCCAGAGGACCTGAATTCAGTTCTCAGCACCCAAGAGTTGGCAGCTAATAACTTCCTGTAATTCTATTTCCAGAGGATGAGACATCTCTAAGGGCTTCCCTGGGCACTGCATGCAGGGGACATATGCTCAGACAGAGAAACATGCAACCACATATATGAAGTGGCTTTTGGGGAAGGAAAAGTGTTTATTTTTTATTTTACATTATTTTTTTTACTTGTTTGTAATTGCCCTCTGGTACACTGCCCATACTCAGAGGACACATATGTGTTGCAGGTGGGCAGTGATAATTGGACTCTGGGAAGAAGAAGGCATGAAACTGGGAAGAAGGCGGTGTGATTGGAGGAAAAGTACAAATGCAAAGGTAATAAAATAATGACTTATCATTCAAAAAGCCCTAACATATGATTTGAATAAAGTTTAAAATATTTCAATTATTATGAGCACAATGAAAATAAATATAGTATATTATCAATAAGATATGGGGCTGGTGAGATGGCTCAGTGGGTAAGAGCACTGACTGTTCTTCCAAAGGTTCTGAGTTCAAATCCCAGCAATCACATCGTGGCTCACAACCACCCATAATGAGATCTGACACCCTCTTCTGGTGTCTGAAGACAGCTACAGTGTACTTATGTATAACAATAAATAAATCTTTAAAAAAAAGAATATATGTAAACAGTAAAAGTGAGTAGTAATAGGATACATAGTTTCAGAATTTCACTGTTGAATATAGCCAACACCAAAGCATGCAAACACGCTCCCAATTATTTAGGAATGCTCATGGAGCAATTACAAATATCATAAACCCAGGGCAGCAACTACATATCGTTTAGTGTCCATAAGTAATGAATGGTATATCCATTTAATTAACAAAATATTTTGAATAACTAAATTTTATAAAAAATAATAGAAACAGAAGAAAAATATTAATGTTTAAATTCAGTACAATTCTGTTTAGATGCTTTTCAAAATCAGCCATAGTCTGTCCTAAAATAGAGATAAGAAGTAGAGATGTGCATACATGTGGGAGTGTAGGAGGAGGAGCTACTGCCTTAGGCCTCACATTCACATGTCTTCTTGAAGGATGCACTCTGCCAGATGTATCTGGTCTTTGTGCACTTGTTTATAGGGTGTTCTTTCATTGACACAGTAGGCATAAAAAGGCTTAAAAATAGGATGGACTTGAGAAAAGAAGGGATTAGTAAATGAAAAAGGGATAAAAGCAGGTAAAGATGAGTATGATAAAAACATATTTGTGTGTGTGTATTGTGTGTGTGTGAGAGAGAGAGAGAGAGAGAGAGAGAGAGGGAGAGGGAGGGGGAGAGGGAGAGAGAGAGAGTAACAGTAAAATAATTTTGTAGGGATATGGGTACCTGTGTGTATAGAAGAGGGAGATGATCAGTAGACAATGCAGCTTGGCATCAAACTCATTATGTAGTCCAGGTTGGCCTTAAACTAGTGATCTTCCTCCTTCAGCCTACAAATATGAGATTAGATGTGGTTAGCACTATAGATGATAATTTTACATCATAATAGAAAAATGAGAACAAAAATCCTTCCTAAATAAAACCAAGGATTTTGCTTCTGCCTTATCCAGAAAATGAATTGTACTTAAGAGGATCTGAATCTAAGAAGCTTCGCCTTCAGCAGATGACACAATTGCTCTTGCTCATTGGGTGGATGCATACTACCAACCCTGAGGACTTCAGTTTAATCCCCAGTATTTACATGATTGAAGGACAGAGATGACTAGTCCAAATTATCCTCTTTACATCCTTAAAGAAGTTATGAAATATACATGCCTACATATGACCTAAAATCCACAAGCACACAAATATATAAAAACATAGTTTTAAAAACAATATGGCTTCAAATATTGGATTTTAGGCATAAATTGGTGAGGAATGAACGCAAGCTGGAAATTGAAGCAATAAAACCACATGGCTTCATAATGAACTGTATTATTTTTCACAAGTAAGTAACATTGTAAATGTATTAATTACACATTCTCTGTCAAAATGTCAAAATTAACAATCATTTCTCCAGATGCTGACATTATTCTTATTTGAAGTCCCAGAATCAGTATCTTTAAGTTCTTATTAGGATTTCCCAGTCAGTTGCATTTAAAGGTTTGAAATGCATTTCAAGTCCAAACTCTCAAATCTTCCACATTCCAGTAAAATATATCATGGTCTATCATAGAAAGAACCTATGTCCTGGTACCAATATCTGTATTAGTTAGATTTCTTTTGCTATAATAAAACACCCTGAGCAAAAGAACTTATGAGAAAACAAAGGACATTCAACCTGAATTATAGTTCCAGAGGTTTAGAGTACACAATGGGAGAGAAAGGCATAGTAGCAAAAAGAGCTCAAATCTCAAACAGCAGTCAGGAGACAGAGTTAGGGAGCACAAATTACATGGACTTTGGAAACACTAAAACATGGCTTCAGTAATATACTTCCTCCAGCACGGTCACATTTTCTAATCACCTTCAAACAACCACCAACTCGAGACCAAGTAGTCAAATACATGCTATTTACAGTAGAGATCTCATCCAAAATAACACAGATATCATGAATGACTAAAGATATCTATCCTAAATTTTGATGTATATGGTAACTTAGAAAACAATAGAATAGAACTCAGGATTCACTTAGCCTTAGAAGAAAGACAAATTACAACATGTACTTATTTTATTGATCTACCAGAATTACTTATTGTTGGTGGAACTTATACTAAACAGTGACAACTAACTTGAACCATTGTGAACTATCAAAGACTGAGCCACCAAACGAAGGACATACATGGTCTGGTCTGTGAATCAAGGAAAAAGAGGGACAGCTGCTGAAAAAAAAAAAAGAGAAAACATGAGGTTGATTTCTGGACATATACATACATGTGTACCCACACACATGCACTGGCCCCAAAACATACATGAATGCCCCCATAAACATATACATACAGACAGTTACACAAATGTAAAAATATTTTGATAGAGTTTTGAAAACTCATGAACCTGAATTCCAGGTGGCATTTGCTTATATTATAGTCTTGATATTTTGGTAGACTATTAAATGTTTGGATAAATAAATTATAAAACTTTTAATTATTCGTGGTGACATACACACATGTTCCCATTACTTAGAAGGATGGTGAAAAGAACCCTAACATGCCTGGAAGCCTAGTGCATAATACAAGGATTGGTATAATAAAGTAAAACTACAACAAACACTGATGGAAGGAATTTCACATGTAGATTTCAAATTGATATTCAAAACCCTAATGGACTATTTCTGGACTAGATGAGTTATGTAAAGAGAGAGAGAGAGAGATGAACAGCTTAACATTGAAGTTGGATGTTTCTGCCAAATCATATTAGATTTAATACAGGAGAAAAAGAATGATGGGCTATTTGAGGGATAAGATAATGAGTGTTTTGCTTTCATTTTTGACTAAGTGGTTTCCTTCTCCACTCAGTTTCTGATGCCAAATAACTTCTTAAAGTTGTATTTGATTGAGAAATGAATGATAGGTAAAACATTCTTTAGTGAAGAGAACACATGAATCAAATGACACAGAAACCCATATACTGAGTGACTTGAGGTGAAGCATCTATTTAAGTCACCTTTCATGTACACCTTCTTGGCCACTAAGCTCATCTTCTGGGACTGAGTGATAGGAGTTGAAATGTGAGTGAACAGCAAGGACTAAATATGAAACTGTGAAGCAAATGTGCTACTAGTCTGAATGTGCTACATTTAATGGCAGGACAGGGAAAGATGCAAGATTCAGGGCAGGCTCTTCCACATAATTCTACTTAAATGTAAAGAATAAATCTGGACAAGTAGACACTGTAGACTTTGATTCTTAGATATTATGCAAATGATGTTACATAATTGATAGAATTCTATTTTTCTAAAACTCATAATGGATATTACAAGTGTTTATTGATTTTGTATAGTGAATAGATCATGAGTTGTAGCTATCACACTGATTTTCTAATATAACAACACTTGGACTTTGAGCCTTCTGTCTTTGAAGTAAGCATCTTTATCACTGACCCATCTTGTCTGCCTGCCTTCTGTTTTTTCTGAGATTTCTCAGGAAACAAATAATACAATTACATTCTAAGACAACTTTTTCATCTTTTAGATTCTTTTGCCAACTCTAGGAAAACAGAATAAGGGCATTTCTCAGCTGTTGCTCCTTTACCACTCCTGGAATTCCCCCTTTCTTTGCCCTAAAAAGCCCCCAAACCCCAACACTGCATGCTCAGAGTGTCTTTCCACAGAAGGACTTTAGTCTTCCAGCTGTTACAATTAAAGAACAATTCTACTCTTTTTTTTAATATATATAATGTTCTTTTTCTATTGGGTATTTATTTCATTTACATATCCAATGCTATCCCAAAAGTCCCCCACATGCTCCCCCAACCACTCCCCCACCCACCCACTCCCACTTCTTGGCCCTGTCGTTCCCCTGTACTGAGGCATATAAAGTTTGCATGATCAAAGGGCTCTCTTTCCACTGATGGCCAACTAGGCCATCTTCTGATTCATATGCAGCTAGAGACACGAGCTCCAGGAGGGTACTGGTTAGTTCATATTGTTGTTCCACCTATAGGGTTGCAGATCCCCCCAGCTCCTTGGGTACTTTCTCTAGCTCCTCCATTGGGGACCCTGTGATCCATCCAATAGCTGACTGTGAGCATCCACTTATGTGTTTGCTAGGCCCCAGCATAGTCTCACAACAGACAGCTACATCTGGGTCCTTTCAGCAAAATCTTGCTAGTGTATGCAATGGTGTCAGCTTTTGGAAGCTGATTATGGGATGGATCCCTGGATATGGCAGTCTCTAGATGGTCCATCCTTTCGTCACAGCTCCAAACTTTGTCTCTGTAACTCCTTCCATGGGTGTTTTGTTCCCAATTCTAAGAAGGGACAAAGTGTCCACACTTTGGTCTTTGTTCTTCTTGAGTTTCATGTGTTTAGCAAATTGTATCTTATATTTTGGGTATCCTAAATTTCTGGGCTAATATCCACTTATCAGTGAGAACATATTGTGTGAGTTCCTTTGTGATTGTGTTACCTCACTCAGGATGATGCCCTCCAGGTTCATCCATTTGCCTAGGAATTTCATAAATTCATTCTTTTTAATAGCTGAGTAGTACTCCATTGTGTAAATGTACCACATTTTCTGTATCCATTCCTCTGTTGAGGGACATCTGGTTTATCCACAACAATTCTACTCTTAGAGATGCCTATCTTCTTCCCTTTAGTTACACATTGCCTCTGTTGACCCCTATCTAATATATTTCACTAGTAAAGCTCAAAGCCACAATAAGTGCTGCAGGGAGTTGTCAAAAGATACCAATCTAATATGCCTATTAATTACCTATTTAATCACCAACAGGCTTTTTGCCATTCCTATATTACATCTCTGAAATATTCTCAAACACATACATTCTCATAAGCTCAAAACAACTTATTTCATTAACAGTGAGACAATTTTGTAGGAATATCCTTACATAACAAGCATGCCTTGAAGGAATGAAATAGCAGTCACTCTTATTATCTGGACTGTCAATACAAGTATTATGCATTAATGTTAATTGTCCAAATGATAGAATCTACAGCCGCCTGAGAAATGGGCCTCAGGTTATTTCTGTGGAGGGTTATCATGATAATAATAATTGATGTTGGAAGACCTATCCTAATTGTGGTTGTGACCATACTCTTGGCAGATGATTCCTAGATTTTGTAAAATGGAAAGGGCTCAGTTATTTTAAGCACAATGTTTTGTTACAGTGGTAGAGAAAAAAAAAACAAACAAACTGGGACACACTGTTCTTCATAAAATTGTAATTTCTCTTGGATTCTCATTCTGGGAGAAAAAAAGCTGGAGACTAGACCAAGCAAAAGGTGGGGGTGGGGTGAAACTGATTTGCCTCCAAAAAAGGGAAATATGTTTCATACAATATGGACATTCTCTCAGACTTGTTCATTCCAGCAAAACCTCCAGTCTTTGGTGGATCAATTATGGGAAGGATAACACCTCAACATGGTGCTTAGTTAGTCATACTCCTTCTGCTGTATTTAAATATATATCTTTTGTCAATTCCACAAATATAGGCTTGGAGGCCTCTGGACCTCATTCTTTCTTTCCCTATTGTGACCACATTGACATAACATGTTTTTTTTTTTTAATTTTTTTAAAAATAACTTTCATGACTAATTAAAGACAGCATTTGAGTCTGTCTTGTTGGGGCTGCTGATTTCAGGCCACGACAACTTCACATCCCTGCAGAGAGCATAATGCCTGTTTGTAGATTTGCACAAGAATTTCAAGCTATCTAAGCTCCACCAAAACCCAGAATTGTAAAAGTATCTTACAGCTCAACTTTCTTGACCCCACAGCTCATTTCCAAATTTCAATCTAAACACAAACCAGATAACTGCCCCTCTCTTTTAGCCTCATCTTCTGCTGCCACTGACCAGTTTATCTTCCCTTCCCTCTGGAATAGCCAAAAAAGTATTCCAGTTCAATCTTATCATAAAGTTCAAATAACGTAATATGTTTGTTTTTTTTTTTTTTCTTCTGAATTTAAAACAGGTGTCCTACATTTCTAACCACAAACTTGAAAGGAGAGAAGACATAAGAAAACATTTTATTAAAGAAAATGTGATTTTAGAAAATAAGAACTCTAAAACCAGACAGTTAAAATTGTTGTTAGATAAATGAATTGGCATTCAGAAAGGTTAAATGATTTCCTTGAGCTCACAAAGCAAGGAATTTCAAGTTTGTGATTATACCAAAGCATCACAACCTCAATCAAGTTTTCAGAACCTGTTTCCAAAATCTATTTACTTAATAATTCATCAATAACTACCTCAGATTAAAGTAATGGTCTGTAACTGGGGAGATGAAGTATGTATTCTAGAGCATGCCTTTACAAATATATGCACTGTCACACAAATAATTATGACACAATATGCATAATATGTCTATACTTTTTTATAAATATAGTGTTCAAATTAAAATCTTCAACTGTTTAAACAGCATTTTGTTTTTCTAAGTTCATAGTAATACAATCAGCAGCTTCATTTGAAACCAACTGCTTCTTTCATCTGTGTATTTCTGTGTGCAAATGTATATGTGAGTACATATGCACATTTGTATCTCTGAATGTAGAGGCCAAAGATTAACAGTAGATGTCTTTCTCCATTACTCTTACCTTGTATTTGAGACAGGATATTTCGGTTAGTATTCTACTACTGTGAAGAATAATCATAACCAAGGCAATTTATAAAATTTATCATTCAGTTGGGATGCTGCTTATGGTTTCAGAGGGTTAATCCATGACCATCATGGCAATAAGCATGCTGCCAGGTAGTAGGCTGAGTAGTTGAGAGCTACATATTGACCCATAGGCAAGAGTCAAAGACAGAACAAGACTGGTTCTGATGTATGTTTCTGTAACTTTAAAACCTTCTTCCCATTGACATAGCCACTCCAACAAGGCCACACTTGTCACACGAGGTTACATCTACTAATCTTTCATAAACAGTACAACAACTGGGAATCAGGCATTCAAGTTTCTGATTCTATGAGTTCTATACCTTTCTGAACAAGTAGAAAGGATCCATCACCAAACAAGGAGCTCATCTATTTGGATAAAATCATGAGTCATAGGACTGAACTTATAAACAAGTTTCAATGTACACAACTGTTTCTCTTAAGTTCTGGAGTATCAAACCCAGGTCCTCTTTTTTCCATGCCAGGCATTCTACCCACTAACTCTTAGTGTGGATAGAGAGACTGTTTCATATTTTACACATCTCTAAAAAGAGAGGTATACTCTTTTCTCATCTACATCTTAAAGTAGTGAATGATGCTACAGATCTCTGTTAAGAGTTGTGCTATTTTGCATCCATTATGGCAGGTACTCATTAGTAAGTTAATTAACCAGCATTCCTGTATCATATCTTGTGTATCCTGTAAATATCTTGCATGTCTCCCTGAGATCCATAAGTTCTTTATTGGACTTACAATAAAGTACTCACCATTCCCATGACTGAAACCAGAGTTCAAATATTTGAGTCTGCAAGCAGATAAAACTGAGATAACAACCCCTCTTGAGGACAGAAAGCATGCTATGCTGACACAGCCTCTGTGTTTCTAGTCTTAATTTCCATCCAGATCAAAATTGCTCTACCCTCAATATGTACCTCAACCCTGGGCCCTCAGAGATTTCTGTATTCATAAGAATGATGTGTCTAACAATGAGTGTGTCTAACTTTCTCATAACTTTGGTATTGCTTTGGGGCCTACCTTTTTGCAATGCTGGGTAGGAATTCTTTTTTGGATCTTGCTTGGGACTCAGTTACTTCTCTTCTATGATGACTGACCATTGATGTCTTGGGGTCAATAACAATATTCTAGAAAGTATTTTGTAGAAGTCTCAAAACTGTCTCCATTACCTACACAGGATATCTCCAGCTTTGGAATGTATTTCACAGTCCTTGTGATTGGGTCATCTATGGAAATTTTTGAAGAAGAGGCAGGTCTGGCTGCCCTGCACTTACATTCCCACTCCCTCTGTGTGTGTGTCTCTTACTGTCTCTCACTGTCTTGTTGCCTGCCTCTCTTTCTCTGTCTTATCTCTTTTTCTCTCTGTCTGTCTGTCTGTCTGTCTGTCTGTCTCTGTCTCTGTCTCTGTCTCTCTGTCTCTCTCTCTCTCTCTCTCTGTGTGAGTGTGTGTGTGTGTGTGTGTGTGTGTGTGTGTAGAGGTAGTTGAGCAGTTCTGTGTAAATGGCAGAGGAAAAATTCCAGTGTTGGTTCTCCAAATTCTCATATGCCATATTTTTAATCTATTTGCTTGATATAGGGTCATCCTTTGGCCAAGAATTTCAACAGCTAAGTGGGGTTCTGTGGCCAAATTCTAAGGGCCCACCTGTTTCTCCTTCCCATGCTGCCATAGTTGGACCACTAATAAAAAACTCCAAGATTTTTATGTTGGTTTTGGGGAACTGAAACCAGGTTTTCATGTTTGCAACCCAGAGTTTTATTAGTTAAGCCAACTCTGTATCAAAAATTTGAATTGCATAGGACTCTGATCCTATAATTGTCAGATTAAATTCAAAGGTCCTTGAAGCAGTGAGTGGGTTAGCTTAGAAACTAGGTTTGAGACACACACTTGGCAAAGATGTCTTTAATGAATTCTTTTCTTCTTTGTAGCTACATGCCTACTCTACCATTCATGAGGTGTTCATTTTGTTATGTCCACTCCATTTGATCATCCTTGTGAACTGACTTGATGGATATAACCTGAGAGGAGCCATATGGATCAAGTTTAGAGAATAGCCTTTGCAAGATTCACAGAGTCAACTTTTAATAAGAAAAGGAGGAATAATAGGGGTACTTCTGCATTATCAGAACACAATAGTATTCCACATCACAGAATGGAATACACACATACATTTTGTTACTAAGTTAGCACATATACACTATTAATGGTTAGCTTGTTTAAATTATATCTCATAGCCCAGATGCTCTGGAATATGAAGTTGACACTACTAGAAACTAACAGTTCTAACTAGGCCTGAGATCAGACATTGAGAAATGATAGAAGAGGGCAAGAAATGTTAACAAAAGAAGCACAAATATCACAATTCTCGAAGTCATCACTGAGCACCTGATCAAAGGGCACAGCTGAGAAATTTATTGATTTTTCTCCACCCCACCTTCTTCCTGAATAATCTGCTGGATGACAATGAAAAATAACATATCATTACACTATCTTTTTAGATTGGCTTCTCTCTAAATAAAACATAAAGATTTAATTCCTGTCTCTCTTGATAGGTTTCATTTAATAGGTCTCATTTGATACGTTTATTGGTTTATCTAAGTGAGGGGTAGCACAACACAAATTCCAGTTTCACATTCATACTATGTATTTGGATGTTATTAAAGAAGTCAAATTTTACAGATTCAGACATTATTAAGATATACAAGACACTTGTAGTGAAGTCATGAGTAGGAGCACCAAGACTCCCTACATTGGCAAAGCCAAGTTACTGTTCTACACTAATCACCTACTAACTTCATATTTCCAAAAGAACAAATATTTTGAGATGGCCTGTCACATGAAATCAATACCTGAAAAAAATACAATGCTTGAAAATTTTAATTAATGATAGATAAATTCTAGGCAATAGTATATATATGTATATATATATATACATATATATATATATGAAAATTTATAGGCATAGATATAAGGATAGATATATTTATAGGCATAGGCCTAAAATATATTTATGTATATATTTGAAACAAGATCTCATGGTGTCTAATAAATATCATGGAAATTGTATCTCTATCTATATCTACAACTACATCTACATCTACATCTATCTATCTATCTATCTATCTATCTATCTATCTATCTATCTATCTATTTCCAGCTAATGGAATATAGGTAGATAGATAGATAATGAAATATAGATAATATCTCTCTGTGTAAAAGCATGTGTATATATATACAATAATACTAATAGTAGATATGCTATTAATACAGTGCATAATATTTTATCAATATTCTCAATAGAATAATCTTAGACTATGAAGCATCAGTAATATATACAATAATGTAACCTCCTGCAAGCCTGAAGCAGGCTGAGCCAGACCTTGACCTTTTCTGCCACTAAGGATATTATCTAAGATGGATCCTTCCTAGATCACTCTATTATTGCTCAGCCACTGTTGCTGTTCCTCTTCAAGATACTGCTACCTGTGGGGAGGCTGCTGAGCTATTCGGGAGACAATACCCTATCCTGCACGTTGTCACATATAGTTGGGCTCCAAGAATAAATTGGCGGGAATGGGCCTCCCCTTCTCCCTTTATAAGTACATTTGCCAATTAAAAATTTGAGCTTTGATCAGGAACCTTGACTTAGCACCATTTTTCTCTCGTTCGCCTAGTTTCCCTCTCTTTCAGCTCTGGCCTTCCACTCAGGTGTATCCTGCCTATGTGAGCCACTGGCCAGCTCGCAACACAATAAAATTGTATTTACTACAGAGCCAATAAGCAAAAAATATCTTTCTTTCCCGTGATGTGCAAAAACCATTCATGAGATAGTCTATTTACAATGAGAGACAAAGAGTGCAATAAGTAGTTCAAAGTGAATATAACAATTTATTGCACCCATGATATGTATTAAATATCAATCAATAGTTTTCTCATTTGATATTTAGAAAATATTGTTACATAAGAATTGTTATTTCTGCCTTGCACCTGGGCAGATCATCAGCATGTTTTTCCTCTGAAAACCACACAGTCTGAAGCCCACCCCTGCAGGAGGTCTGCTATAGTCAGGGCCACAGGTAAGGCACCCTCCTAAATAACTGCAATAGCTGGGAACCCAAGTAATTTAGCATATTAGAGATCCATCTCCTTCCCCACCCCAACTCCTGAGTGAACTCCACTCACTTTCAAGGCTGCACCATCGGCCTGAACAGATCATCATTGTGTCTGCTTCTCTAAAGACCCTAAAATATGAAGGAATCCCCATATGTCTGCTATATCTAGGGCCACGGGAAACCTGCAGCAGCCTAAAGACAAATTAAGCAAGCTCCAGACAAAGAAACATATGTCAGTTAACACTGGAGATAGCCAGATGGCAAGAGGCAAGTACAAAATCATACATAACAGAGGCCAGTATATTCTGGGACCATCAGAACCCAGTTCTCCTACCACAGAAAGCCCTGGATACACCAACACACCTGAAAACCAGTATGCTGACATAATATCCTATGTCATGAAGATAATAGAGTCCTTTTGGGAGGATATAATTAACTCATTAAATAAATACAAGAAAACACAGGTAATCAGGTAGAAGCCCTGAAAGAAGAAACAAATAAATCTGAAGAAATACAGGAAAACACAATCAAACACATGAAGGAAGTGAACAAAGCAGTCTATGACCTAAAAATGGAAGTAGAAACAATAAAAAAATTGAGGTAACCCTGGAAATAGAAAACATAATAAAACATCAAGAACTACAGATGCAAGTGTCAACAAGAGAATACAAGAGATAGAGAATCTCAGGTATAAAGAAAATACTAGAAGATATTGACACAACAGTCAGAGAAAATTCAAAACAGAAAAATTACTTCTGACCCAAAACCTCCAGGAAATCCAGGACACAATGAAAGGAACAAGCCTAAGAATAAAAGGAATGAAAGAGAGCTAAGATTGCCAGCTCAAAGAACCCAAAAAATGTGTTCAACAAAATCTTAGAAGAAAACTTCACAAACATAAAGGAAGAGATGGCCATAAATGTACAAGAAGCCTACAGAACACCTCTCATCATATAATAAAACACTAAATGCACAGAACAAGGAAAGAATATTAAAAGATATAAAATAAAAATGGTAATTATCATATAAAGGCTGACATATCAGAATTGTACCAGACTTCTCAGAGACCCTAAAAGACAGAAAAGGCTGGACATGCACACCCTAACAGAACACTGACTCCCCCCCCCCCACCTCTGTGCATGTGTATGTATATGTAGTGCACATGTAGGCCAGAAGAAGGTAGCAGATTTCATGGAGGGGAAGTTACAGGTATTTATGAGCCACCTGATCTAGGTCATGGAAATTGAAGACTAAAGGTGTTCAATATCAGTCCTATCACCATAACCACAGCAATAACAATTTATTATTATTATTATTATTATTATTATTATTATTATTATTATTATTATCTTAAAGAATGTTCCCACCCTCCTCACAGCCCCCACACCCTACCAGACCTACTTATTTCCTGGGGTTTCACATCATTAAAACAACATTAAAAGCAAAACCTGAAGAGATTGGGAAGAGGACTCAGTCCGTAAAAGCTTTTTCATGCAAGCACAATGACTAAAATTTAGATCCCCCCAAACATATAATCCTAGCACTGGAGAAGTGGCGACTAGAGGAACCCTGGGGTTTACTGGGTAGCCAACAAAATCACATCAGTGAAACTCAGCTCAGTTACACTGCCTCAAAAAATAAGATGGATAGGAATAATTGCTAATATCTAAGCCTCCATGTAGTCAAATATAAATATACACAGAGACCTATGCTCAAACCTGTACATAAAATACAGCACACACACAGTCACAGATAGAGAAAGAGAGAGAGAGAGAGAGAGGGAGAGAGAGAGAGAGTAAATAAAGACTATGTCTATGAAGTAGAATGAGTAAGAGTATGGATGGATTCAGGCTGAGTTGCACATGAATAGTTTATCATCCAAACAGTATTTCCTATACATATATCTATGAATCATCTGCATACATGTTATCTCATATATACATAATTGCAAAACTTTTATAAAATAAAATAACACAATCAGAAAAAATAAAAGTTTTGAATTAATAAAAATACTTATATTCAGGACCCTTTAATTTACATAAAATAAATCATAATTTCCATATTTCTCAAACTTCAGATGAACACTGTCAAAAATGAAAATGAAGAAACTGTGCTTCATACAAAGTCTATGCAGTATACTTGAATCTCTGATCTCGGTCTTGCATTTTGCATACGAAAAATATAATTTGGTACCAAGTCAATCTCTCTATCTGCATATATCACTATTTAAGTGCATTTTGATCCAGTTACTGCAAATTTTAATGGTGTTAATGCAGCAAGACAATCATTCATTAAATATATATATATGTATATATATTTGGATGCTTGAGCATGCAAAAGTTTGTGAACCATACCAAACATATACTTTCAAAGGCAATAAAAACCATTAATTTGAATATACGTGCTGTTTGCATTCTGTGTCTAACATTGCCTAATAGTAACAAAATAAGGAGTAGTGGGAAAGTGATATGTAAATACATGTGAATGAAAATTGTAGTCTTGGTATTGGTATGTTGCTCAGTTGACAGATCTTGTCATACAGCTCAGGGATAAATCCTTAGGAATTCCTAAAAGAAATGTGGCAACACATGCTTGTAATTTCATCACTCAGGAGTTTCAGGCAGGAAAATCTAATGTTCAAAGTCATCTCCAGCTGATTTCTCATGGTAGGTCATGTTATATGTGCCACTGTCCTGACATAAACATTTCAGATGACGAAACACAAGGAATATGATAACATATAACTGCATTGATGGAAGAAAGGGATTTGTAGCATGATTGATAGATGATTGATACATAGATAGGTATTTGAGCAGATAGATAAATATATAGGTATTATAGACAAATAATTGATAAACGAATGATAGAAAGGAAGAAAAAGGTAGGTAGGTAGGTAGGTAGATAGATAGATAGATAGATAGATAGATAGATAGATAGATAGATAGATAGATAGATAGATAGATAGATAGATTGTTGGGGCCGACCTGCGGCTCTCATGTCCAGGTTTGAGCCTGGAAAGCATCTTGGAATCTGGAAGAAAAGAGGGAATCTAGGCAGGTAAAGAGAGAAATGGAGTCAAGACTGAATTCTGATCAAGACTCAACTTTAATGCAGGCAAACAAGCTTTATAAAGAAGAGGGGAGGCCCATTCACAGTCACACAAAGTTTGAAGTTGTCAGATCAGCCTTTAAGTAGGAACTCACAAAGATCACAGTTTGGTGCTAACTTAGAAGATCTTGGTGAGCCAGTTCAGCCTCAGGCAGGTGGCAGGTAGTGGCATATCAAAGGAGAGGGATGAAAAGCAGCACAGCAGGTGGCTCTGCCTCAGTGGCAGATAGTCTCAGCCAGCCTTGCTAGGCTGGAAGGAGGTAGCATTTCCCCACTTTAAGTAATATTAAATAAAACTGGACTGAGGCATAAAATTTATTTATGCTCTAAAGTCCTGCCTGGGAATTATGGTGGCTGGCAGCCTCACGTGTCTTAGGATCTCAGATCCTCCCGAACCATCCAATTCTGTCATAGGAGGTTACATGCAGCTAGGATGTGTAATAATTTACACAAACATGGCTCTGTGGTCTTTTATCGACAACCATGACTTTTAGCATGTACCCCTGTCTTAGATTGATATGATTCCATGATCTGGTTCCCCGTCACTGACTGTCAGGCTTTCATCGCACACCATATTCCCAAATCAGACCAAAGCCACAATATGTACTAGAATTCTTCTTGATGAAAATTAATAACTGCCATCGTGCCTTGTTGGAGGTGGGGTTTTACATCTGCTGTCCTCTGGCTGAAGGGCTTTGCTGGCCTACTTGAAAAACAAAGGTAGGACAGTGAAAGGTAACAGTATAAAAGCTTCTTTGAAGAATTCTAGGTACTCCATTCAGTTGCAAATTGGAAAAGACCAAGCTGAGGCTTTGAGCTCCACCTGTGGGGGAGCTGGCTTTGAGAATTAGCAGAAAGGCCAGAGATTCTCTGGAAGTGGAGGCTGAGCTCTAAATTAACTTTACTAGGTATTAAGAATTTTAGTTATCTTCAATAGGAATCTCTAATATTGGAATTATTACTAGACCAGTCTAAGATTGAGTTAGAATAACTGGTCACATTGAAGAAAAGAGAAAAATCATTATGACTATATTATAAGACTAATCTTTCTAAGTCAGAATATACAGTCTCTGATGTTCTTTTTGCCATAAAGTTAAAAAAGCTTGAAGCAAGGCAGCTTCACAACTCCAAACTGGAAAAAATGGCAAGCAAGGATGGGTCCAAAACATGTACCCAATTTAGTTTTCTTACCACTTCAGTCAAGGCACTGAGCCAACTCACCTGCCAGCTTGTCACACAAATTAGCCACCATGCTTCTACAGCATTCTGTGGAGAGAACCTATGTTTTTCCCTTCCCTAATAAGGTTGCTGTTCAGGATCAAGCCATATGCCAATAAGTAGATCCTTTTAAGATACTATAAAGCATTTATTAAGTTCTTTGACATCCAAATTTCAAAATTCTAAAATAAAAGTATGATTTAAATAATGTGCACAGGAATGCACTAAATAATAGGTATGGGGATAATTTCCCCCTTCTTTGCCTTTTAAAAAGTTAAAGTTTTAACGTTCTATAATACCCTGTCCTTGAGAATTAATAATTTGTTGACAAAATATCTGAAATACTTGACTGTTATAGTCAGTATTCATGTAACATGGGCAGTGACTAATAGCACTTTCTATTGTTTCTCTTAAAGAGAGGTTGTAACTAGAAAGCTTGAAAGTTATTAATAGTCACATGTGCATAATTCATTTATTTATTAACTTAGAAATAAGAGCATTTATTGGTAGCAATTTATTAAGTATAAGTCCTCAAGAATTAACAATATTATGTGGAAACAAGTAGTAACTGAGGGCACTAATACCAAAGAAATTGACCTGCACGATTGCTAAGAATATTAAAATATTATCTTAAACCATAACTGTTTTAAATATGTAAAGAACGAGATTATATATCTAACCTATCTTATATGTAGGACCTATAGATTACTTTACATATAAATTTAGCATAGCATTGTTTTAAGATGTCTAGGTAATCCAGAAGAGTTTATTAAATGTCTAAATCAGCCTTTTTAAAAGGACAGCATTTTTTCTTATGAGTTGTATATGCATAAGCAATTGTAAATTTGAGAATTAATAGCATCTGTGGGACAAACAATCTTCAGCAGTTATGAGCTCTGAGATATAATATTGACTATTAATGTACAAATTAAGGTTTGATTGCTTAGCATTTTTTTCCATTTTTTTATTAGGTATTTAGCTCATTTACATTTCCAATGTTATCCCAAAAGTCCCCCATACCCACCCCACCCCCACTCCCCTACCCACCCACTCCCCCTTTTTGGCCCTTCCCCTGTACTGGGGCATATAATGTTTGCAAGTCCAATGGGCCTCGCTTTGCAGTGATCGCCGACTAGGCCATCTTTTGATACATATGCAGCTAGAGACAAGAGCTCCGGGGTACTGCTTAGTTCATATTGTTGTTCCACCTATAGGGTTGCAGTTCCCTTTAGTTCCTTGGGTGCTTTCTCTAGTTCCTCCATTGGGGGCCCTGTGGTCCATTCAATAGCTTACTGTGAGCATCCACTTCTGTGTTTGCTAGGCCCTGGCATAGTCTCACAAGAGACAGCTATATCTGGATCCTTTCAGCAAAATCTTGCTAGTGTATGCAATGGTGTCAGCATTTGGAAGCTGATCATGGGATGGATCTCTGGATATGGCAATCACTAGATGGTCCATCCTTTTGTCACACTTCCAAATTTTGTCTCTGTAACTCCTTCCATGGGTGTTGTGTTTCCTATTCTAAGAAGGGGCAAAGTGTCCACACTTTGGTCTGCGTTCTCTTGAGTTTAAAGTGTTTAGCAAATTGTATCTTATATCTTGGGTATCCTAAGTTTCTGGGCTAATATCCACTTATCAGTGAGTACATATTGTGCAAGTTCCTTTGTAATTGGGTTACCTCACTCAGGATGATACCCTCCAGGTCCATCCATTTGCCTAGGAATTTCATAATTTCATTCTTTTTAATACCTGAGTAGTACTCCATTGTGTAAATGTACCATGTTTTCTGTATCCATTCCTCTGTTGAGGGGCATCTAGGTTCTTTCCAGCTTCTGGCTATTATAAATAAGGCTGCTATGAACATAGTGGAGCATGTGTCCTTCTTACCAGTTGGGGCATCTTCTGGATATATGCCCAGAAGAGGTATTGCTGGATCTTCCAGTAGTACTATGTCCAATTTTCTGAGGAACCGCCAAACTGATTTCCAGAGTGGTTGTACAAGCTTGCAATCCCACCAACAATAGAGGAGCTTTCCTCTTTCTCCACTTCCTCACCAGCATCTGCTGTCACCTGAATTTTTCATCTTAGCCATTCTGACTGGTGTGAGGTGGAATCTCAGGGTTGTTTTGATTTGCATTTCCCTGATGATTAAGAGTGTTGAACATTTTTTCAGGTGCTTCTCTGCCATTCGGTATTCCTCAGGTGAGAAATCTTTGTTCAGTTCTGAGCCCCATTTTTTAATGGGGTTATTTGATTTTCTGGAGTCTACCTTCTTAAGTTCTTTATATATATTGGATATTAGTCCCCTGTCCGATTTGGCATAGGTAAAGATCCTTTCCCAATCTGTTGGTGGCCTTTTTGTCTTATTGACGGTGTCTTTTGCCTTGCAGAAGCTTTGCAATTTTATGAGGTCCCATTTGTCTATTCTCGATCTTACAGCACAATCCATTGCTGTTCTATTCAGGAATTTTTTCCCTGTACCCATATCTTTGAGGCTTTTCTCTATTTACTCCTCTATAAGTTTCAGTGTCCCTGGTTTTATGTGGAGTTCTTTAATCCACTTAGATTTGACCTTAGTACAAGGAGATAGTAATGGATCAATTCGAAATCTTCTACATGATAATAGCCAGTTGTGCCAGCACCATTTGTTGAAAATGCTGTCTTTTTTCCACTGGATGGTTTTAGCTCCCTTGTCAAAGATCAAGTGACCATAGGTGTGTGGGTTCATCTCTGAGTCTTCAATTCTGTTCCATTGGTCTACTTGTCTGTTGCTATACCAGTACCATGCAGTTTTAATCACAATTGCTCTGTAGTACAGCTTTAGGTCGGGCATGGTGATTCCACCAGAGATTCTTTTATCCTTGAAAAGAGTTTTTGCTATGCTAGGTTTTTTTTTTTTATTCCAGATGAATCTGCCGATTGCCCTTTCTAATTCGTTGAAGAATTGAGTTGAAATTTTGATGGGGGTTGCATTGAATCTGTAGATTGCTTTTGGCAAGATAGCCATTTTTACTATATTGATCCTGCCGATCCATGAGCATGGGAGATCCTTCCATCTTCTGAGAATCTTCTTTAATTTCTTTCTACGGAGACTTGAAGTTCTTATCATACAGATCTTTCACTTCCTTAGTTAGAGTCACGCCTAGGTATTTTATATTATTTGTGGCTATTGAGAAGGGTGTTGTTTCCCTAATTTCTTTCTCAGCCTGTTTGTCCTTTGTGTACAGAAAGGCCATTGACTTGTTTGAGTTAATGTTATATCCAGCTACTTCAGTGAAGCTGTTTATCAGGCTTAGGAGTTCTCTGGTGGAATTTTTAGCGTCATGTATATATACTATCATATCATCTGCAGAAAGTGATATTTTGACTTCTTCCTTTCCAATTTGTATCCCCTTGATCTCCTTTTTTTGTCTAATTGCTCTGGCTAGAATGTCAAGTACAATGTTCAATAGGTAGGGAAAGAGTGGACAGCCTTGTCTAGTACCTGATTTTAGTGGGATTGCTTACAGCTTCTCACCATTTACTTTGATGCGGGCTACTGGTTTGCTATAGATTGCTTTTATCATGTTTAGGTATGGGCCTTGAATTCCTGATCTTTCCAAGACTTTTATCATGAATGGGTGTTGGATTTTGTCAAATGCTTTCTCAGTATCTGACAAGATGATCATGTGGTTTTTGTCTTTGAGTTTGTTTATATACTGGATTAAGTTGATGGATTTCCGTATATTGAACCATCCCTGCATTCCTGGGATGAAACCTACTTGGTCAGGATGGATGATTGTTTTGATGTGTTCTAGGATTTGGTTAGCAAGAACTTTATTGAGGATTTTTGCATCAATATTCATAAGGGATATTGGTCTGAAATTCTCTATCTTTGTGGGGTCTTTTTGTGGTTTAGGTATCAGAGTAATTGTGGCTTCATAGAATGAGTTGGGTAGAGTACCTTCTGTTTCTATTTTGTGGAATAGTTTGTTAAGAACTGGGATTAGATCTTCTTTGAAGGTCTGATAGAACTCTGCACTAAACCCATCTGGTCCTGGGCTTTTTTTGGTTGGGAGACTATTAATGACTGCTTCTATTTCTTTGGGGGATATAGGGCTGTTTAGATCATTAACCTGGTCTTGATTCAACTTTGGTACCTGGTATCTGTCTAGAAACTTCTCCATTTCATCCAGGTTCTTCAGTTTTGTTGAGTATAGCCTTTTGTAGAAGGATCTGATGGTGTTTTGGATTTTTTCAGGATCTGTTGTTATGTCTCCCTTTTCATTTCTGATTTTGTTAATTAGAATGCTTTCCCTGTGCCCTCTATTGAGTCTGGCTAAGGGTTTGTCTATCTTGTTGATTTTCTCAAAGAACCAGCTCCTCGATTGGTTGATTCTCTGAATAGTTCTTGTTTCCACTTGGTTGATTTCACCCCTGAGTTTGATTATTTCCTGCCGTCTACTCCTCTTGGGTGAATTTGCTTCCTTTTGTTCTAGAGCTTTTAGGTGTGTTGTCAAGCTGCTAATGTATGGTCTCTCTAGTTTCTTTTTGGTGGCACTCGGAGCTATGAGTTTTCCTCTTAGAAATGCTTTCATTGTTTCCCATAAGTTTGGGTATGAAGTGGCTTAATTTTCATTGAACCCTAAGAAGTCCTTAATTTCTTTCTTTATTCCTTCCTTGACCAAGGTATCATTGAGAAGAGTGTTGTTCAGTTTCCATGTTAATGTTGGCTTTCTATTATTTATTTTGTTATTGAAGATCAGCCTTAGTGCATGGTGATCTGATAGGATGCATGAGACAATTTCAATATTTTGTATCTGTTGAGGCCTGTTTTTTGACCTATTATGTGGTCAATTTTGGAGAAGGTACCATGAGGTGCTGAGAAGAAGGTATATCCTTTTGTTTTAGGATAAAATGTTCTGTAGAAATCTGTCAGATCCATTTGCTTCATAACTTCTGTTAGTTTCACTGTGTCCCTGTTTAGTTTCTGTTTCCATGATCTGTCCATTGGTGAAAGTGGTGTGTTGAAGTCCCCCACTATTATTGTGTGAGGTGCAATGTGTGCTTTGAGATTTACTAAAGTTTCTTTAATGAATGTGGCGACCGCTGCTCCTGAGGCTGAGGCCGCCTCCTGAGCCAGGGGGACACCTAACCTCTGGTCGGGAGGGTGGCCTGGCTGTCTGCAGCCCAAAAAGGGTGCTGCCTCAGTGGCTCTATGCCTCTGCCTGTCCCAGAAGCTGTCTGGTTCTGTGGTGCACCCTCTCACCTGTTCAGACTAATTTCCTAATTTCGGCGGAGTCCCGGAACCAAGATGGTGCCTGCTGCTCCTGAGGCTGAGGCCTTCCGAGCCAGGCAGACACCTGTCCTCTGGTGGGGATGGTGGCCAGCTGTCTGTGGCCCAAAAAGGGTGCTGCCTCAGCGGCTCTGTGCCTCTGCCTGTCCCAGAAGCTGTCCGGTTCTGTCTGTTTAGCATTTTAAAACACCATTTACAGCACACAACTTAATTGTCTGTGTTGAAGCAGGGGGAAACTCAAAGAATAAGCATGTGATCTAATTCACATCTACTTATTTCCCATAGAGGGGTTGTTTTTAAACACAATAAATGGAATGCATGCATGCATGAATTTATAGAAGATACAGAAGCATGCATAAAAACAATTTTAACTTATCTTTGGGATGTTGATTGTCAATCTTGTTTAAAATGATGATATGCAATAGATCAATTATTAATATTCTGTAATAACCAAATTAAATGCTGTTTGGAACAAGGAACAGATACTTGTCAGGTTCCTAAGACACAATTTTTGTAATAGGTTTTTCCAAAATACACGAATATATCTTACAACATTAGCACCACAGTAGTTTTAATATGTTTTTGAAACTGTGGTTTAAGGTGAGTGCTACCTTGGCCCTGCCCACCTGCCTTGGCTCCGTGGTCTTGGGCCTGACACCCACAGGGTACCTCGGGGGTCCAGTTTGCCCTAAGTCCTCCTAGGCCCTCGCTGCCTGCCACCTTGGCATGCAGAGTAACTCTGAAAAGGATTCTGGATTTTTTTTTTTTTTTTTTTTTTTTTTTTTGGTTTTTCGAGATAGGGTTTCTCTGTGTAGTCCTGGCTGCCCTGGAACTCGATTTGTAGACCAGGCTGGCCTCGAACTCAGAAATCCGCCTGCCTCTGCCTCCCAAGTGCTGGGATTAAAGGCGTGCGCCACCACCACCTGGCGAATTCTGGATTTTAACCTGCTGTTGAGCCCCTTATCTCTGAAAGGTAGGCAGTGCGTGCCTGATGTGCCCACCACCGCGCTACCAGGATGTTAAGCTGCAGCTCCACGGTCCTGGCACTATCGGCAGAGCCAGCCTTGCTGTCACAGCCACTTCTGTCACCACCGCTGCCACCTCAGCCTTTCTCTCAGGCTAGGAAACCCAAATGAGGGTGGCGGAGCATCCTTGGCCTTAGCGGGAAAAATATGGCTACCCCAGCAGAGACAGGCAGAGGCCCATGGGCCAATGGCAATCAAGGCCCTCCCCTGAGTTCTTGACAAAGCCACCTGCTTTTTGGCACACCCAGGGAAAGCTGCAGGCCCAAGGGCCCCACCCCGCAGCTGCCAGCAGTCCCTGGCCTGGAGCCAGAGAATACAGAAATTAAAGAGGGTAGGAAGTCACAGCAGACAAAATATTTAGAAATTACCAGACTCAAAACAAAGGAATGACTTCAAAAGGATTAACAGTAACCAGATACATGTTTGCAGTAAGGATAAGGCTGCTCTGCCTAGGGTTAGCTTAATGACAGCTAAGGTTTTAAGCAAAATTCCCTTGAGAGGCATTAGTTAATAAATTATTTTCTACTTAGAGAACAATATACACTGAAAGATTCAAACTCTTGGCTTTTTGTATAGAAGCAGAAATGATAAAAATTTCTCACATAATGTAGACCTATATTTAGCCATACCTAGAGGCAAAATATTTCAGTTATTACAAACTCACTAGAAGCAAAACCTTTATAATAATTAATATTCAAAGGAAAAATAAACCAAACTTTTGGATCTATAATAATTATATAAAAAGTAAGCAAGCCAGATTGTAATGCCTTTATAAATTCTAAAATCTGATCGACCCTTTATAAACTATGAATTTGAACTTTATTAAAACAGCATCTGGCTAGATCTGCAGAGGTGCAAGGAGAGCCTTTTTAGCCACCGTTTGTAAGACAAAAGAAAGTCACATAAATTTCTCTGAGGCTGCTCCAAGCTTAGTTCCTCTTGCCATGAGGACAGATTTTAGAATTACTAAGTTTCTTTTGCAACATTAAATTGTAACTATAACTTTGGGAAAGAAAAACCCAATTTCAAAACAAATTATCATCTTTAGAATCAATATTAGAAGCATTACTATCATATTATGAAGTTTGGCTGCCAATTTATACCTATAAATACATGACAGTGTAAGCTTTAATGCTTCATTAAAGAGGCATTGCTTTAAATCTTATCTTAATGTTACTTTCTAGGATAAGAATCACATTAAATATTATCTCAGCTAAAAGTATCTTAGGAGGCCCAGTTTTTTGGCCTGCTTATGTCCCATGTTTGAAAAACTCCTGAGTTGTCAATTTAAGGCTAACCTTCTGTTACCAATGTAACCATTATTTAATCATAATCAATAACTTATGAGCTTATTGCAAAGACATGAAGAGCCCATTACTAGTAAAAAAACAAAACAAACAAACAAACAAAAAAACCCAATAAAACAGTTACACTTAGACCAATCAGAATATATTAATTTTTCTAGCTATAAGTGTAAAATAAAAAGCATTTTGTCATTAGCTAAACGCAATAATCATGAATGCAGAGAATTTTCTTAGGAAAAAAAAAATCTATCAGCTTTTTCTGCCCCAAAACCATGAGGCTGCAGACTCTCTTCTTTTTTTTTTTTTTTTTTTTTCCAAAGAACAGTTTTTCCAGCAGGGAGCCTCCTGATGTGCCTGATCTTGGCTAAAGCCTGTGGCCACTCTAGGCTTTGCTATGCCAGCAGAGAACGTTCTAGTCATCTTTTATCTTCCAACATGAAACACGGAATATTCATTCATTCAGACAACTAGACATGAACATGCATGAATTAAACACGTGAACAGACTGGTTCACCAGACATTAGACAAGATCTTAGACAAAAACACAAAAAGGGCAGAGAACTTCTGCTGTATGGTCCAGAGAGAACAAAGCAGGGCACCCCTAAAATTTCTCTCTGCTTCTGGGACATTTTCCTCCCGCCTGATGCAGTTTCTGACTGTGGTTAATAGGCCTAATTATTAAGTCTAAACCCTTATTTTGTCTCTCACCTAAGAAGCAGCTTCTGGAAGCTGCGGCTAACTGACTGTTCTATGAATCCAGCACACCGATTTAGTGCCATTTCCAGCTTAGACTGTACCACACCTGGCAACCTTATGCCTGTTGCTTCTCCTGTTCCAGTACGAATTTTCTTTAATTATTTTCTTCTTCCATGGAACTCCAAACCAACAGTGTTCCTTTCTGTGTCCTCTGCCATTTCCCAGGCTCTGTGTGGGAAGCCAATTTGTTGGGGCTGACCTGCGGCTCTCATGTACGGGTTCGAGCCTGGAAAGCATCTTGGAATCTGGAAGAAAAGAGGGAATCTAGGCAGGTTAAGAGAGAAATGGAGTCAAGACTGAATTCTGATCAAGATTCAACTTTAATGTAGGCAAACACGCTTTATAAAGAAGAGGGGAGGCCCATTCCCAGTCATGCCAAGTTCCTTTGAAGTTTTCAGATCAGCCTTTTAGTAGGAACTCGCTAAGATCACAATTGGTGATAATTCAGGAAGATCTTGGCAAGCTGGTTCAGCCTCTGGCAGGTGGCAGGTAGTGGCATATCAAAGGAGAGGGATGAGAAGCAGCACAGCAGGTGGCTCTGCCTCAGTGGCAGATGGTCTCAGCCAGCCTTGCTAGGCTGGAAGGAGGTAACAATAGATGAAAGAAAGAAAGAAAGAAAGAAAGAAAGAAAGAAAGAAAGAAAGAAAGAAAGGAAGGAAGGAAGGAAGGAAGGAAGGAAGGAAGGAAGGAAGAAAGAAAGAAAGAAAGAAAGAAAGAAAGAAAGAAAGAAAGAAAGAAAGAAAGAAAGAAAGAAGACAGATGATACAGGCGATGATTATAGTTAGATGATAAATAGATGATAGATAAAAAGACAAAAATAGATCACATATGATACATTGACAGAGACAGATTAAATAAATGATAAGTTAAGGAAGAAGAATAAGTTAAGGAAGAAGAATTGGTTTAGAAAAAAAGTGACAAAAATAACTAGTAAAAGACCCATCCAATAGCTGACTGTGATCATCCACTTCTGTGTTTGCTAGGCCCCAGCATAGTCTCACAAGTGAGAGCTATATCTGGGTCCTTTCATCAAAATCTTGCTAGTGTAGGCAATGGTGTCAGCATTTGGAAGCTGATTATGGGATGGAAACCTGCATATGGCAATCACTAGATGGTCAATTTTTTCGTCACAGCTCCAAATTTTGTCTCTGTAACTCCTTCTATGGGTGTTTTGTTCCCATTTCTAAGAAAGGGTAAAGTGTCCACACTTTGGTCTTCGTTCTTCTTGAATTTCATGCGTTTGGCAAGTTATATCTTATTTCTTGGGTATCCTAAGTTTCTGGGCTAATATCCACTTATCAGTGAGTACATATTGTGCGAGTTCCTTTGTGATTGGGTTACTTCACTCAGGATGATACCCTCCAGGTCCATCCATTTGCCTAGCAAAGAGAGGCCCATTGGACTTGCAAACATTATATGCCCCAGTACAGGGGAACACCAGGGCCAAAAAGGGGGAGTGGGTGGGTAGGGGATTGGGGGGGTGGGTATGGGGGACCTTTGGGATAGCATTGAAAATGTAAATGAGGAAAATACCTAATTAAAAAAAAAGAGATTTCAGTTTATATTTTAATGAATGTATAACTTTTGAATATTTTTATGGAATACATAACATATGTGTATTCATATTAATAACTGTTTTTTTTTTCTTTTGACCCTTTTTTCTGCTGATGATCCACTATTAGTGTTACCTAAACATACAGAATCTGTGTGTGTGTGTGTGTGTGTGTGTGACTATGAAGTTCAAAATAAGATATCTCTACTTAGAGGCAGTTGTAATCCACCTAACATGGTTATTTAGGACTATATTTATATCTCATGGAAGGGCAGCAATGACTCTTAGTGGCTGAATCATCTCTTCCAAACATATTTATTTATTTATTTATTTATTTATTTATACTTTACATTTGTGAGTGCTTTTATTGCATGTTCACCAGGTGTATGCTGCATTAAGAAAGTCCAGAAAAGTATAGAGTCCTCAAAACTGGATAGAAGCCACATGAGTGCTGGCAATCAATTCTGGTTCTTCCACAGGAACAGCTGCTCTTAACCTAATGAACCATGTCATTGACTCCAGTTATATTTTTTTAATTTTTTATTGTAAATAGGAGCCACCTATTTATGGGATATAGTATGACCCTCCAGTCACTCTGTATTACAAATTATGTACAATGTGTAATATAAAGATCCAGTGGTATAAGCATATTTATTACCTTAAATGCATGTTTCTTTATAGACTGTGCTTTTTATGTCTTCTTCTCTAGCTACTTTAAGGAACGCAAGGAATAGCTTCTATTTTCCCCATTAATATAAAGCAGAAAACCATAACAGGTCCCTCTTTTTAAGTGCAAATTTGCACTATGAGATATCCTCATTATTCTTCCTTCTGCTTTCTTGAATCTATATTTGTTTGTTTGCTTGCTTGATAGGGACTCATGTAGCTCATGCTGAACTTGAGCAACTTATGTATATGAGGATATCTTTGAATGTTTATTCTTCCTGCCTTCAACTCCTGAGCACTTGGGATTATACGAATAGATTCACTCTCACCAGTTTTTGCAGTACTAATGATTTTTCCTAGGGCCTCATTCATGCAAGGTAGGCTGCATCACTGGTACAATCCTGTTTTCTATAAATATTGTACTTGTATCTTGCTGTGTTTAAAATGCATGGGTTTTATGGAAGACTAAGGCAGCTGTTATACTCAGGACATCATTGAGAATCAAATACAAATTAAGTTCATTCACAAGTCGATGAAAATGTGTAAGCTGAACATATAGAAACAATAACTAAGGCTTCCCATTGAAGTTTTGTTTAGAGGGACCTTGAAGGTAGATTTTTTTTAGTTGACTCATTAAGACAGGCATTCTAATTATCTCTTTTCTGACATCACTTGTACTGGTTTATTTTATTGTCAACTTGATGTAAAATAAAGTCAACTTGACAGAGAAAACCTCAACAGAAGAAATCACAGATAGGTCTATTTCCAATAATCTGATGGATTATCTTGATTGATGATTTATAGGAATGTGACTGTTTCATCGAAGAAACTACAATCTTAGTAATGTTCTTGGATTATATATTAAAAAATGACCCTGAACATGAGACACTGAGCAAGTCAACAAACGTAATTATTTGTTTATCCTCACAGTCCCCATCTTATGTTTCTGCCATGACTTGCCTTTTTAATAGACTATTATTTGAAAGGAATGCTTCCCACTTCCATCTAACTTTTGGCCACCGTGTTTATGATAACAACAGAATGAAACTAGAACAGTAGTGAACAGTGAGAAGTTTTCCCCCTACTTCAGAAAGCAGTGAATAAATACTTTTTGTTATAGCAGAGGACAGTTGCTATCAAGGAAACTCTCATTTGCAATAGTGAGCAAGGCAATTCAGAGTACACAAGATGCTTTATGTCCATTTTGCTATTAGCTCCAAAGTAGGTCAGAGAACCTAGATACAATTATCTTTGAAGAAAATGTATCAATGAGTCTCTCGGATGTTATTTATTATTATTATTACTTTATTATTATCAGTTTTACTACTACTACTACTACTACTACTACTACTACTGAAAGGAAATAAAACTGTAATTCATGTAATGTATGTTAAATAGCCCAAAGAGTTGTTTGTGAGCTTTGAAACCTGGGGCTGAGAACATAGCAGAACAGACCAGGACATGCCCGGGCAGGCCCATCGCCTCCCTAGCTCCCACCCCTCTGACCTAAGTTAAATGTTACAGGCTGCTGATGTTTAAATGGACCAATCATTTGAAACTGCGCCAATTCCTCCCCCAGCCCCACTCCTTTTCTATAAAAACCCCTAGCTTCCAAGCCTCGTGGTCGAATCCACTGTCTCCTGTTGTGTGAGATACGTTTCGATCCGGAGCTCTGCCATTAAAAACCTCTTGTTGTTACATCAAGGTGTTGTGTTCTATTCGTGATTCTTGGGTGCACGCCGAATCGGGAGCTGAGTGGGGGTTTCCCCACTGAGTTCTTTCACTACAACTCAAGTTGTTTTCTGTGGTAGTATTTGTGATTGTTTATCTTGATTGATGATTAATATCAACAATAGCACAATGCCTGAACACAGCTTAGGTAATGAGTTTATATTGCCTTAAGATTCTGGAGGAATAGAGTTCATCATTTTGTGATGTCAAGAAACGATAGCAGGAGCAAGAAGCTCATATATCACATTTTTATTCCTTACACAGGAAACAGAAAACAGAAGTTCAAGGGTAGAAATCATTAAAACCTACCCATAGTGATGAGAACTCTTGAGGAAAGCTCTGTCTCTTACTGCTTTATAACTTCCTCCAAGCTGCACCACCAACTGGGGAATAATTGTTCAGATATATGAGGCCATAGGGAACAGTCCATTCAAGCCACAGTGAACTTTGCTTGAGCTTGATGATAGCTGTTGCTCTCTGCTATAAAATCACTACTTTCTGAATTGCTGGAATTCAGATTTATGTTTTCAAGAAAACACAATGAATGACAGCTACCTAAAAAAAAAAAAAAAAAAAAAAAATTATCTCCACGTTCCTATTGAACAGAGGGAAGGGGAAGGTCATTTATTGTCTTCTTTTCTCCTATCTATCAGAAAATACCAGAACAATACCCTTTTAAAGAAAAAAATGGTTTAGAATCCTAGATTACAATCCTCATTTCAGGGAATTCAAGGCTGCTGGGGCATGCAGTAGCTCTTGTCTACACAGACAAGAGAAAAGAGCAATGACACATTGAATGGTTGTTAACTATCAGCTCACTATCTCTTCATTCACTCAGGATTCCAGCCCCTGAAATGGTCCATGACATTTCTAGTGTAGCTCTTCACACTTTAATTAACCTAGTTAAGAAATTTTCTCATAGGCATACCATTATAGTCTAACTTAGTCTAAATAATAACTCATTGAGATTTCTTCCTAGTTACAATTTCTTCCTAGTTGACAAATTCTTACAATTTATCAAGCCAACAAAGATATTTAGATATCACAACCCATTCAGATTACAATTGATGTTTATTTGAACAGCTGGAGTTATCTAATAATTAAAGTGGCTTATTGTTTTCTCTAATATCATCTTCCAAAAAATTCAAAAGGTACAAAATTCTATGGAAACTGAAGAAGTTCAGATACTTGCCTTCCCACACATGAGCAAATTATATGTGACAGATGCAACTTAACAGTCAAGTCTATCTTAATCCCACCTCTGAACTCTTTTCCTTGGACATAGTTTGTTCTTTCCCTTTAAAAAAGACCATGCTGTTTGATTTCCACTTTAATTATACTGAAATGTGGTTGGACAATTAAGAAGCAATTATATCAGAGGATCTCTACCTTTAAGGATGCATTAAAACATTTCTACCAAGTTTATATCAGGTCTTACTAAAGTAAACTCTCATTAAAAACACCCTGACTAGACCTCTCACTCTCCTGAACACAGATCTAATTGTCCACTATGAATTAAATTATAATAAAGCCTCCATAAGTTGTCGCTGCCATATCTAGGACTTCCTGGCTTTCCACATCATAAATCAAAGTAATATATTCTTCTTAATTAATTACCTAGTCTCAGGTAGGTACAATAATAGAAAAAAAAGGATAAAAAAATCCTTTACATGATGGAAATATGTCCCTCCTTCCTTATACTTTGGTATCTTATTCTCAAGCCCCACCCTACCTCAATCTGAAGGGAACATGTGCACAGTTGTCAACATTTTGGAAAAGTACTTTCTTTCATCCAGTTGGCAGTCTTCCACTTTGATCCAATGTCCAGGGATCTTCTACTTGGCATAGAAGTTATCTCTGCTATTTGGAGATCAAGTGCAAAGCTATTCAGTAAATGCTGATTTGAAAGTTTATGACAAGCTCTGACTTATGGGACCTCATGTCACAACTGTCGTCATAATTAGAGTTAGTCTAGAAATCCCTTCCTTCCTCTGTACTAACAGGTAGTATTTTAATAAAAATGTACAGCTCCATCTCATTATGAAGGAAAAAACTCACAATATTTTGAATTTACCTTATTCTAATGTGATATGTAAAACACCTCTTAAATATAAATTATATTTGAAATAACAAATTACATTATTCATAGCATCCACAAACAAATCACAGCCTGTTGAAAATTATCTTTTGCATTCCAAACAAGCCAGAAGCCTAGGCTGACACACTGCGAGCTTTATGAGTTCTTCTTTGAAAGACAGGTACAAAAGACTTCACAAATGGTTAATGCCTAGTCTGAGGCTTGCCTTCCATACATGTTTAGGCCTTGAGATCTGGCTATCAGGACAAAGACTAGCTGGTATATTTCAGAATTGTACATGCTGGATTCTTGGTTACTTCAGCATTTGGAAGCTCTATGACCTTTGACTTCAACTTGGAGTTAGGAAACCACTGACTCTTTCTTCATAAAGAGTTGATCATTTGTGTGCCATATACAGAGTAGATATTGAGAACTAAGTGTCTACCTGATCATTCCTTAACCTATCTAACAATATATTTTGCATTTGTTTATACTATGTCAAACCCTGCTGGGAATATCTAGAGATAATATGGAGAAGTGATGTTTTCCACCCTTATAGGAAATAATCAATTATAGAGATGAGATGAATGGATGAGGGCTGATCATTTTAGAAAATATGAGACCCTTGATACAAAGTGAATAAGAGCTAATGACAAAAGCACATGAAGCATGTCTTCTTTTGCTGTGCCTATAGACTCCATGTGGCATGATAGCATTTTATTACATGTATAATTTGTACCTCAATAACCTCTGGAATCATTCCAAGTTGCCCATCAATCTAAAGATGTACCATTTACTTCAGAGAACAATCAAAAAATCACTTGTATTTTAAACTACATAAATCGTAGTTCTGCAAAACATAACTATAATATGGGCAGGGGATTTATTTAAGTTGGTAGTACTCTTGGGTTTATTCCAGTTCACTACAAAACAGAGCAGAGGCTAGTATCTGTGCCTATAATGCAAGAATTAGGATTGGGGCACACAGACATTATGGCACCAAAGTAGAGATCAGAAGACCACCTGAAAGACCCATATCAGTCATTCACATAGCTTCTGGAGATTCTATGTGTTTTATTAGCCTTGGTGGCAAGTGCATTCATCTGTGGAGCCATCTCACATGACCAAGTTGGCTAAACTTTATAGCTGACTTGAGAGATCTGGAATCAACTTAAAGACAGACCTTTGCTCAGGTTTGTAAATTTATTGCACAAAAGAGTTAATTGAAGACAGAAGACTCTCCCCCATATCAAATAGCATCTAGCATCAGCTCACATGTAAAGACGTCCAACAGTAAAACAGTGTCACCAGAGTGTCTTTGATGCTTCCCGGTGAGTGTGTCTATCCTACAGCTGTCATTGCTACTTCAGCTACCTTTCTTCACTGCCAGAATTTAACAAGGTCTGCTAAACAGCACCTCTCCAGGAGTTCTCCAAGCCTTCAGCAGTAGATCAACACTGCTCAGGCATCCAGACTTATGAATGAAGCAGCTACTGAGCCTTGTAGACTGAGCAGAGTTTTTGGGGTCCATAATGTGTCAACAGTCATTATTGGATTTCCAATCGCTATAGTATAAGCTAATCTAATAAATCTCCTTTTATAATGTATTCAATGTTCTTCCTCTAGAGAGGACTAACACATAGACTACCTGGTTCTGTTCTTCTGAGTGATGCAAATGTAGATCTTACAGGAGGTTTTGCTGGGGGCAATTAATAGTGTTTATGCCAAAACTGCAACAGATGAACCTTGAAGGTTTAAAAAGATGACTGTCTTAGTTTGCTTTTTATAGCTATGACAAATACTGTGAACAAATTAACTCAATGAGGAGTGGCTTATTTCACCTCATAGTTTTCTTTTCATCATGAGGGGAACTTGAAGACAGAAACTCAAGGAATAGCCCTGCAGTTAAGAACTGATCCAGGGTCCATGAAGGAATGTTGCTTAGCAGCTCATGGCTAGCTTATCCTGCCTTTTTTTTTCCTTCAGTGTAGGCCAACGAACTTGTGGGAACTATGCACAGTATCCTAGCCCCTCCCATGTTAATCATTAAGGAAGATAGTGCCCAAAGGCCAGCCTGACACAGGAAGTTCCTCACGGCATTTTTCTCAAGTCAGGTTATTAAATCACATATGAAGGTGACAAAACAAACAAACAAAAAAGTAACCAGCACAACAACTAAAATTGAGTTGACCAAAGACTGTCATGTGAAAGGGAAGAAGTTGAGATATGGGAAAACCTTGGATGAGAAGAAAACTGGCTCCAAGATATCTTCACATGGTGGCAAACATTTTCTGCCATCTTATAAACCCTGACACCCAAGCCTCTTGTGTTTTGAGCATTCTATAGAAGGGAAGGCTCTTTGAATCTAATATGTATTTTCCTCCACTAAACAAACTGCTCCTAAAACTAGAATTATAAAATTAAGAGGTTTAGAGATGATTCACTGCTAAAATTAGATTTCTGGGGCAAATATTCTTCATGCCAAGACAGAATTAATTAATTAAGCACAGAAGGAAAGTAGCTTAAGAATATATAGTTGAGGGCTAGGTATTAAGATTTTATCCACAAATATATAATTTAATTCTTGTGAATATTGAACGATAGCAATGGACTGAAACTCTGAAACTGTAAGCCAGCCACATTTAAGTGTTTGCCATTGTAAGCATTGCCTTAGTCATGGTGTTTCTACACAGTGATAAAACCTTAAGACAATGACCTACAAACATGTTCAAAGGCTACTTGATGAAATAATTTCAGATTAACTCTTCTCAGATGCCTAGAGTTTATGTTAAGATGTAAAAAAAAAAATAAAAGCCAAGGTAGCACAAATAGTCAACACTTGTATCTTGTTTTATTAGAATTTTAATGAAAGACAGCATGCTTTATAATAGAGGAATTATAAGAGGTGAGGAAATTTTTTAATGGCTAAATATTCTTACTACTCTAGCAGAGGATCCATTTTGATTTCCAGCACTGATATTTGGCAGCTCACAATGATCTGTAACTCTAGTTGAATGGTATCCAATATTCAATTCTTGCCTCTATAGGCACTGCACTCACATTTACAAAACCACAAGCAGACATACATACAAATAAGTTTTTCCTATGAGAAAATACAATTTGTTTATCGGAAGATGTCTTCATAAATGCAAAAAAGTAAATATATAATGAAATAAGAAAATTAGTACCCCCTAAAACCAAGTAATAAGTGGATTACTTATAAGAGAAAGGTATAGCTGGTGTCACAGAAAATTACAATTCAAATCAAAGGTGGGGTTGAGTTACCAAACATTACAACTGAAGATTACAGGAAAAAGCCTATTCCCAGCGGTCTATGAGATAAGGGTAAGAACTGTGTATGGGGAGAAAAGTTGTACAGTATTTACTGAGTTTCTAACTCATGCTGGATTCTGAATAATGCAGATTTTCTACTTTTTCTAACTAAATAAACCTATCCTCACTGTTTCAGTGTTTTTGATAGAGAAATTAAATTTAATTAATAAATACTAAAATAATATTCAGGTAATTGTCTTTACAAAATGTATATGTGATTTTGTGTGGATGGTAGCATGGATGAAGGTGCATGTATGAAGGTAGCATGTATGAAGGTGCCCACTGTGTGCCAAAGCATGTGCACACATGCTAATATGAATTTGCAATTCAGAGCGCAACATTGGGTCATTGTGAGAAATATCCCCCTCTGAGACAAAGTCTCTCACTGGATTGGTGCTTACCACCTGTTGCTGTTTCCCCAGCTTGCAATTACAAATATATGCTCCAATGGACTGCTTTTTTTGGTCCCTTTTTGGGGTTTCTTAATATTTATATGATGCTAAGTATGAACAAAAAAGTAGATTTATTGTATAGTATTTGACTTTGTTCATGGATCAGGCCATTATCGTAAGATTTAAACAGGAAGGTATAAGATTGGTCACTGTTAAGATGACTCAGTAGATAAAGTGCTTCCCTTAAAACTATGAGGATTTGCACTCCATCCTCAAAACCTACTTAAAACATTTAGGTGTTATGCCTAGCCTACTTAGCAAGTTTCAGGACAGTGTGCCATACTTTCATAAAACATTTTGTTTGGCCTCTACACACACACACACACACACACACACACACACACACACACACACACACAGACATTTCTGTCTAGCCATGGAAAGATTTAACAGTGAAGACAAAAACTATGAGATCAAAGAAAGTATATTCAAATTGTGCATTAGAGTATGTGTCAGCTTTCAAAACATGAAACAAATACTTCAGAAAACAGAAAATAGGAAGCAGAAAATGGAGAACATCTCTTGTGGCTCTATGTCACAGAATTATAGAGAGACCTGGGGAGATATAAAGGTGGTTTTACAGTGTGTGTGATACTACTATTGGGTATTAAAAACCAATAGAAACATGAAAAAAACCTACGGAGGCAAGAACTGAATATTGGATACCATTCAATTAGAGTTAAGAAGTCATTGTGAGCTGCCATTTTTTCACTATGGTATCATGTGCCTGTACTGCACAGTTGAGAACTTACACTATACTTGTGCTCTTCAGTGTTGTGGATTACATAAACTACATAAACTATACTTTGCTCTACTGTTCTCAAGCTAGTAGTCCTTCTTGTCCTCACTCCAGACATACATATCTCTGCTGTAACATGATTGATCCCAACTGAGATCAAACTATTCCCTAAAATTTTGAAGACTACTAGGTTCAAAAACCATTATTCAACCTTCCTTCATGTTAGACACTAGGAACCGAGTATTTAGCCTCATATTTAAGAAACTCATTCAATCACTACTCAGACCAACACTTCTAATGAAGTTAGTGATATATTTATATCTTATGTGCCTGAGCCCTTTATATACCATAGCAATGATAAGACATCTGGGATCACACACTTCCTACAACATAACTATTTATGGATAAAGACTTTCCCCCTCTCTTTTATGCATTTGCATGTGAGTCTTATCCATGTGTGTATATCATTTTAAGGTCTATGCTTGACTGTATGTGCAATGGTGTGTGTGTGTGTGTGTGTGTGTGTGTGTGTGTGTGTGTGTGTGTATGGGTGTATGTGTGTGTGTGTTTGTGTGTCCATGTGTAAGCCAGAAGTTGAAACAGGGTGTATTTTCCTTGTGTTCCTCATATTTTCATCAGTTACAGTCTAACATTGAACCTGGAACTCACAGAGTTTTATAGGCTGGCTTGCCACAGAGCTGCAGGATCAACTTGTCCCATCCTCCCAACATTTTGATTATAGATGCATACCACCATACTCAGTTTTTTATGCATTCTTGGGATCAAAGCTCATTTCATCATGTTTGTACAAGAACTCTATCTACTGAGCTCATTTCCCAGTCCTTGGATGGAAGATTGCTGTAGAAATGGAAAAAGAAGATGCAAGATGGTGATCATTTTACTTGTAAAAGTATCACAACTGTCAAATAGTTCCAGTTGAGACCAAAGACACCAGAAGTGAAAAAAAAAAAAAAAAAAGGCCTGAACTTATAGGAGGCAATTTATGTTTACTATTCTGTCTGCATAAATGTTAGAATGTCTGTTGCTACTCCTCAGTTTTAAGGAAGAAGTTATGCAAGCAGCCCCTGACAATAGCCAACAAAATATAAGAATTCTTTCACATTCTTTGTGTAAACAACAGCAAGTTGCCATAAACTCAAGTTCTTCAGGCTGCAAAAGTAATTGAGTAAAGAGAGATAGATAAAAAGTCTCATTTGTGTCAGCAAACCACAAAAATAATAATGCTTTTTTCCAAACTACAGCTGCTGCACTCTAGTCTGACCACAGACTTCCTATTAGTCTGTTATTGTTTACTGTGATCTCTTTCTGAAAGGAATCCTTGATTTAATTCTGTAATCCTGCCCATATCACTTTTCCCAGAACAGAAAAAAAGCACTAGATATCTGAGTTTACTATCTGAATTAATGCTTTTCTGAAGATGGGAACCAGTTAATTTTCAAACAGGATGCCTGTAGTCTCTGAAATTTGTATTTGAAATCACAATTGCCAAAATTTCCTTGCTCCTGTGTTCATGGTAATGGTGAAATAGTATATGTTTTCCATCTTACTACTGCCACACGATAGGATTCTGACCCAGGATTTGGAATCTAGCTCTTTGATTAAACTGCTTGTTGCGCAATCAGGAAGACCTGTGTCCAGATGACCAGCACAATGCACAAAGTTGTGTATGGTAGCACATGACTGTAATCCTCCCTTTGGCGAGGCAATGTCAGGCTACTACCTGACATAAAATCATTGGCCTACTTAACTGAATTCATGAGTTCCATGTTGAGTGAGAAACCCTCTCCAAAAATCATTAGATAGAAAGAGATTGAAGAAGTTTAAGAAGACACCTGTCACTGATCTCTGGCCTGTAAAATACTGCAGCACACAAAGATGCAAACATACCCACACCCACACTTATGTACACACATATAAATACACCACACACACACACAAACACACTTTGGAGACTCTTTCATAAGTATTACTATATATTAGCAGATTTCTGACAAGATTGAGAGTAGTATGTATTGGTCATATCTGCATTAGACAACTTTTGTTTGTTAAGTTACTTGTCTGAGAATGTATATAATAAATACTATAATTTAGTGTCAATAGCAAAAATCATTTACCAAGGCAGGAAAGGAACAAAGATCTTAATTGTTAAGCTACTTTGACAGGTTGTATAGTATGGAAAAACACATTTTGTATTAGTAGAGAAACAAGTGGCATAGAGTTGGTGTTGACCAGAATGGAAAGGAAATTGAGAGCTAACAGCAGTGACACGAGACCATAGTGACAGAGAGTATATCCAGGCTGGTTCAGGCCTGTGACAGGAATTGAGCTTGTGGGCAGGCCCAGGGTTTGTGAGCTCTGGACTCTGGACAGGCATGATCCAACTATTGATCAGTATGGAGGCCACAGCAGGCAGAGGGTGGCAAGCTTGAGACTTGATGCCTGCTGCAGCCGGGGAGTTTTGACCCATTGCATTTCCTACCTTGGTCAGTCTGCAGAGTGAGAGACAGGCACATACACATGTGCCCTTGAGACACCAGGCTGTGCACATGGCTCAGACATAAGCAGGTGGGGCAGAACTTCCTCTTAGAAGCCAGATGCCCTGGCTATTTGCTTTTGGCTCTGGTCCAGCACTGCCCTGTCTCACCTGTCGGAGTACGAGGTGGGAGAGAAAAGGGAAGCAGCTGAAGTTGCATTCCATCTCCTACCAATGTGGTGGATGGGAGGCTAGTACTCACTTCATGAGTCCGCAGCAGAATTAGAGAATGAGAGAGGGAGAGAGAGAGCCCAAGTGAGGGCATGTGTGCATGAAAGAGTACAAGTAAAGGGATAGATGGCCACTGTAGCAGGTGGGAATCTCAAAAACAGAGTCCCAGACAGACTGTGGAAAGCACAGGGGAGCAGGGTGGAAGCTGCCTTTTTCAGGGCTGCTACAGATTTAGAACTGAGAGGCAGGGGTGCTGTCAGCCTTGGCAGACAAAGCACAAGAGCCACATGAGTGAGAAAGCACGAGTGTAGGGGCAGATAGTCACACAAGGGAAAGCAATCTCTCAGCAGACAGCTCCTCCTGCTGGTGCTTGGTCAGACATGATTTTCAGGTGGTGAACCAGGAGCAGAGCAAATGGGTAGAGAATGAGGGAGAGGGGAGGGTGAAGCCTATGCTATGGATCACTAGCGAGGAAGTTGTTTTAAAGTGGCAATTTAGTGGCCATGTAGAGATATTGTTTGTTGCTTATTGGGACTTAGACCCGGGATATCCCAGAAGTAGGGACAAGGTGGCAAAGACCAACCTATTGGGTGAGAATAGGGTTATTAACTACCCCTACCATCATTCTGAGAATGCAGTTAATAACCAGAGAGATTGACAGCCAGGGCAGATCATCAGGTTGTCACATGGTGGTCTGGGAGCATGCTCTGGGCTGGTGACCTAAGCGACAAAGAGCCGTTCACCCAGGCCTGGTAATTCTCAGCAGCAGGAAAGGAACCATCTTGGAGAAGAGAGGAAAATCTGCATCCCCAAGGGTAGCACAGGGGTAGATCCGAATTCAAGAACTCTCTCCTGTATCCATGGGAACATTTAAGCAGACCAGTAGGGAGAGGGTGCTTACCCGTTCTCCGAAGTTTGGACTAGTGAGTGTTGGATCACCATGTAGTAGCGAGGGAGGGTGGGGGGATGCAAACCTGCAGAGTTTCTAAATCCCAGTTATGTAACCAAATGCTGTGTTTATTAAAAGATAAGGGGAGAAGGATGTGTTTTGAGGAGGGTGTAGTCAGGTATGCGGGAAGGGGTTGTCTCCATGGTCCCGTTTTGAGGCATCCCTTCCCCCTGAGGGACAAACCACATGATGGTATATAGCATAAAGTAGAGTTTACTCAGGGTATGGGGAGGAGAGTTGAGAGGGTACTAGAGACAGAAACAGAAAAAGGCAGGGAGAGAGGGAGGGAGGGAGGGAGGGAGGGAGGAAGGAAGGAAGAGAGAGAGAGAGAGAGAGAGAGAGAGAGAGGCCATGAGCATGTGGAGATAGAGGGGTGAGGGGAGAACGGGAAGGGGCTAGAGGACAGGAAACAAGTAAGGAGGTAAGAGCAAGAGAGAGCAAAGGGGACAAGCAGCACCTTTTATAGCAAGTCAGGTACACCTGTCTATTGCCAGGTAACTGTGGATCAAAGCTTAGAAAAAATGCTAACAGTCAACCTCAGGCATTCCTCAGTGATAGTTTCATTATGTTTTGAGGCAACATTGCTTCATTGGCCTAGAACTTTCCTATTAAGCTAAATTGGATCACCCCCCCCCACACACACACACACAACCATTTTACAAATGCTAGGATTATAAGTGCATCCCATCTTGCCTTGCATTTGTGCAGGCTCAAGAATAGAATTCACATCTTCATGTTTGCATGGCAACCACTATGCAAACTGATCTGTCTTCCTAACCCATAAAAGTGTCAACTTGGTCATGCTCAACCCTGCTTGTCAGCTAACTTTCCTTCCCCTTTTTGCGTGTTTTCAGTTGGTTTGGCCATACTGAATTTTCCTGGTGAGTTGTGAAAGACAGAGGGCATTAGCCAATCTGCAACTCCTTGTGCCTGGTACACTGACTTGCCTCCATCAGGAATGGACCTAGAAGGTCTTGCCATTATCATTGCCCCAGGGATCTGACACTCTTCTGTTTTCCTGAGTTCTGCTGTCTTCCTCGGTGTATTCGGATGCTCTTGTATACTTGGCTGGAAGGATGAAGCAGAACCTAAAATGGGCTGGGTCTGCAAGACCCTATTCAATCCATGAGTGCAGCAGAAATGTTGGAGGGGAAGGGAGACCTTCTCTGAGTATTTTATTGTAACAGATCTTTTAGAAGGCACTCAGTGATCATATTGATCACTATGATCATGTTGCCTCAAAACATAAAGAACTTGTGTGCATATACTTCATTCTAGGTAGACAAGGGATATGTATTAACATTGGACAATGTAAAGGATTTTTCAGACAAAATGCATATCATGGACTCTAGTTTATAGTACTAGGAATGCTTCATTTTTATGGAGAGGCATTTCAGGAATCTCAGATACTTACTGGCCACATTCTATTGGGAAAGAGGAAGTTGAACTTGTAAGTTTACTAAGGATTATGTGACCTTCCTCAGGGAATAGGAAGCCCTGCTGCAAAAGGAATTCTTCCATTTTGCACCAATGTCAGAGGAGCTATCTGGACAACTTAGACTGTGACTTTAAGTTCAAAAGATTCTCTACACTCATCTGCACCTGAACTTGCCTCCAAGAGGAAAATCCATGCCTCTTGACAATGTCAGAAATGGTGAAGTGAGGATTTTAACATGTAATTTTGGAGTTTTATTTCCTGCTATGTATTTCTACTTACTTTGATTTTCCTCATCAATTCTCCCTGAAAGAACACTAATCCAACTCACTAGGTCATAGTTAAAGAAAGTATGAATGTAGAGTGCTAATGAAAAAAAAAATCAATGGGATTAGACAGTAGAAAGAGACCTAGAAAGTTTGAAGTAATATGACCATGATTTAAATCCCTCACAAGTAATCAAGATGGTTTAACCAGCCACCAAGCATTATCATCTGATAATAATAGCCAGGACCCATAGGGTAGAAACAAACTCCAAGTTTTCACTGACCTCTACACATGCAAATAATCAAACAAATGAATAAATAATAAAATTACAAATATAGTGTAAAGATTTATAAATATTATAATGATGTCCATTGTGTATGCTAAATATGTTCTAAATTTTAAAAAACAATTAATGGTAGTGCCAAGCAATTCTGTACCAGTAAATCTTTTTATGTTTTCTAATGTTTCTTTTCAGGCTTACTTAATACAAGGACCGAAGCACTAGCTTGAATTTAGCACACCCCAGACATATTTGTTTTTTTTACTATTAAAATACTTAAAGCATGCAAAGAGGTGTTTTATGATAGCAGACTGATGAATAATTTCATTAAAGGTAGATTTTAATATCACTGTAATTCAGACTTTCTCTTCAGCTAGAACAAGCAAAGTTCATATGTGCTCTGTTCAGTGCTTCTAAGGACTATTCAAATTCTTGCACCAGGCAAGTACTTATACAAGCATAGCTATGCATCTTCACCCATTGTCAGGGAAATCTGGACATCCTTGATGCTGACTACAAGCTGGCTCACTGTGCTTTCTTGACTGATTCATCGTTGCATAGATAGGGGTAATCTATTTCCGGTTACTGAATCAATCAGTGATGATCCACAGAAGATAAGATGAAGAGCTTTTATAATGGATGGTACCTCAACACAAATCCCCAACCTTTCAGCTTTACTTTAGGCAGTCTTTCAGAAGATTATAGGAAGTCTATGATGTGTCTGTGCTATGGGGCACAGGGAACCAAATCTATGAAAATTGGGATCTGTTCTTCTAGAACATATGGTGTAGCTCTCAGTGAAGTAAAATTTTGGTTTCCATAATATCATTGAACTTAAAAAACCTCCACAATTTGGGAAAGAAATAATGATCAAACATTAAGATTTCAAATTACCATTCATTAAAATTAGCATTCATATATTTTTTTGTTGGACATATGTTGGCTAAGGTTAGAAAAATATTTTTTCTTAACTAGGCAATAAAGTTTGTAAGAACAATTTAATATGGCATACTTATAGAAAAGGATATGTCTCCATACATATTTTTGAATTCAAAATACAATAGCCAAATAAATGTGGAGCAGAGACAGAGGAGACACCTTCCCACCAGCAAATAAGTCTCTTGCCATAGATGTGTTAGGAAACAGGAGGTTTTGTGGGTTTGTGTGTTAGTCTTGTATTAGTTTGGAATTTATAATTCTATAAGAAATATTAAAAATATTTAAATCTCTGTATGATTTTTTACATTTAAAATCAAAATTGTAAAAGTGATTTTTCCTCAGTGGGTTCAATGAGAATTCTAATTTCTCTTTGAGAAATAACTTTTAATCCTTATTGCACATTATAATAACTTGAGTACTGTTGCTGCTCAATTTGGACTTAATTGGCCTAAACTGAATCTTGACCTCCAGGTCATTTTTAACACTCATCTCTCACCAGCTAATGAAGGAACTAGAGAAGCAGTGAGGATATAGAAGACATGAACTTTACTTCTAAACAGATTGACACAAATGCTTTGTAATGAACATTAGAATTTGTAAATAAAAATTGTAACAATAGCACCTAGAAATTTTTATAGAAACAGATTACATGTGAGTCAATGAGTGTCAATGTCTAGTGCCTTAGAGTCCCAAGCATAGAGTCACTTTAATCAGGTCACAGGGGTCACACAGCCATAGTCAGCCAATGCACACTTTATTCAAAGTTTCAGTATCCTTTATTCAGAAAGCAAAGTAAATATTTTCCTACCACTTCCAGTTTACACCAGGTGCTGTTTACCTAGCAATAGCTTATCTTGGTTCAAGGTGATCCAAACCTCCTTGCATACTATGAAATCTGTCTGCAGTCCAACTCTTAGATGTGTTGCTTCTTATAATTAAAAACAAAGTTACTTTCTCTTGGGAAAAGAATCCTGAAGGCCACATCCTCAGGCTTGCTGCTTACTTGGCAGAACACCAGGATTCTCTGCTTGAGAAAGTAGGCTACCTCAGACTCAGACTGCTCAGAATGACAATCACTTTAGGTTGCCTCAGAGCCAGCTAGCTGGGAGCAGGAGCCTCATGCTATTTCTCTACGAAGGAGAATAAATTTTAACAAATCATTACAAAGAGTGCATGGAGAGATGGCTCAGTGTTTAAGAGTGAGTGCTTCTTTTGCATCGCACCTGAGTTCAATTCTCAGAACCCATGTTGAAGTTCTCAAAACTGCCTAAACTTCAGCTCTAGACGGTCCAATTTCTCCTATGGCCATTGAGGGCACAAACACTCATACATACACACTCTCACACATATATACATAAGTTAACATGATAAAATAAATCATTTAAAAGGCAGGCTTTAAAGTTATAAAACATTTGTCCTTATTTGAACATATACCAACAAACCAGAATATTTGGAAGACAATACCAAACATTTAGATATTTAACCAACATCCTTCAGAGAGTAAATTGACAAACATATTTCAACATTTATTAGTAAATATTTTGAACTAAATTCTTGAAAATATAGCACACCAAGATTTGTGGGAATCAGTAAAATATGTGTTTTAGGGATTTTTATCAATTTCAGTACTTCACTAATATAAAGGACAAATGTTTAAAATTCTTTGTATATATTTTCTTTATAAACAATTAGAAAATAAAAATATGCTTAATGTAAATAAAAATCAGAGCAAATACCAGAAAATAACTAAATTAAGCATCTAAAGCTGGTACTTTAGAAATATTTTTGTTTTTTTATTATGTTCTACATATTTTTTGGATTGAATAATATTATATTCAATTTATAATTGAAAATTCCAAAGCAAAACATTAGTTCACAGGCAAAGTGAATATTAATATTAAGATTTAGAACACCTAATGTCTCCATGTATTTCACCATTAAAAGAAGAAAGACATAGTCACAAATTACTTTTATAATGACTATGAATGTGACAACTTGAGTAACTGATAAATTTTTGAATAACTGACTCAAAATTAATTTGAAAATTAAAATTTAATTAGAAAATGTGAACATCCTTATATTTCATAAGTGAACTCAAAATTGAATATATGTTTCTCAATAATAATGATATTTGTACAGTTTATAACATGGATGAAGTGATACTATCCTGTTGCAGTAAATCTCCACCTGAATATGCCAGGCAATGAAAACAAAACACAGTTAATATGATTACATGTTGTGTGCCTAGATTGGACAGATCTACTGTTACACTACCATCTTCCACATCTATGAGACCCCTTAGAACTTGCAGTTTCTCCAGGCTATGTGCTTCTGCTCCACTTTCCTTCTTCTTTGTCCTCTTCTGAATCCTCTCCCTTTTCCATTTTCTCCTTCCTCTTCCCTCTTCCACTTCACCTTCCCTTTTATCTGCCCAATCATCAGCTCTCCTTTATTTTACAAATTAAGGTGGGAAGCAGGTTTAGAGGAAATCACCTGAGTGCTGACTCATTCCTTGTTCACAACCCCTCACAGGAGAACAGAATTAACATCAAATATAATTAGCCCCAGGGCTATCTGCAGCACTATCCCTGGACAGATTCTTCACACTGCTTGTCCTGAAAGGTGTATGACTTGGAATCTTCCTGTTCAATAACATGCACATCATCATCAGAAATGGCAATGATAGACTAAGAAACATTCTGAATATAAGTAAACATAATAAAACCTTTTCTTAAATACCAGCTGTCAAATTCATTGCTGATGACTATATATATATATATATATATATAAAACTTTTTTTGTATATTTTGAGACAGCATTTCTCTGTGTAGTCCTGGCTGTCCTGGAGCTCACTCTGCAGACCAGGCTGTCCTCGAACTCAGAACTCCACCTGCCTCTGCCTCTCAAGTGCTGGGATTAAATGCATGCACCACCACTGCCCAGCCAAGGCAACTCTTTTAAAGGAAATTTAATTGGGGCTGGCTTACTGGATTTGAGGTTCCACCCATTTTCATCATGATGGGAATGATGGCAACATGCAGGATGGCATGGAACTGGAGGAACTGAGAGTTCCCTGAGACTAGCTTCCAGGCAGCTAGGATGAGGGTCTCTAAGCCCACTCCCACAGTGACATACTTCCTCCAACAAGGCCACACCTTCTAATAGTGCCATTTCCTGGGCCAAGCTATTCAAACCCCCACAGGTTCCAATAAAAAATTGAGCAAATTAGTAAATATTCTCCTTCATGGATCTGAAGTTAGGGTTTATAAAAATTGAGAAATAGAATTTAAAATAATTTTGAAAAAAGAAAATACCAAGAGAGCCCTGTTGTCTCTCAGGTTTCTAATGTGGTGGAGTACAAAGAAGTATCATTGGAAAGCCAGGACAGAGTCATGGCCCATCTCTCAAAGTAGATGTACTTAAAACTGTTTTTAGAACACAAGTGCATTGAGTATTTGTCTGTTGTTTTTGTTTTCATTTAGAGTGAGGAAATAGTTCATCACTGAAAGGTTAATCTCAACAAAAGATTTTGGGAGTAGATGAAGGTACATAAAAACCTATATCTTTCTGCTCACTTCATACCACATAAAAACTGCAGGATGTGACTTCAAAGTAGATTGAAGTACCCTTATTATATCATGGCAGCATCTCCATAGCCTAGAGAGATGCCTAAAGGATTCAAACTGCATAATTCGAACTGATAAAGAGTTGTTGAGTTGAACTTTAACAAAAACAAAACAAAACAAACAAACAAAAATCCTGACCACTAAAAAGCAGCTATATGCAGCTGGCAATATAGCACAACTGGTAAGGGGCATGACGCAAAGACCAAAACTGCATTCAAAAGAGAAGAACTAAAAAAGACTGGGTTGGTAGTTTGTGCTTGTCATCTACATATTGGAGAAGTAAACAAGATAGTGAGATCGCTGAGGCTTGCTTGACAGCCAGCCTTCCAAAACTGATGAACGTCTTAATAAACAAAATGCCTATAAATGTCTTAATAAACAAACGAGATGGGCTATGACTTAACAAGGCAGTCAGGATAGACCTCTGCCCTCTATGTGCACATCTGCTAACAAGATATATACATATGAACACAAACATACACATACTTACACACGTACATACATGCACACACATATATGAAAAGTAGAAAATAGTAATTTAAAAGAAAAGCAAACCTCAGTCTTGAAGAATATATTTTTAATACATATATCTGAGAAAGAATTCACATCAAGAGCATAGAGTTTTGACTAATCAAGAATAGGGAGGTAGGGCTGGAGAAACTGATAAGCATTTTAAACCGATGGCTGATTTGTTTAGAGAATAAGAATACAGACCCCTCCACCTGCAACAGGCTATTTTGTAAGACTATTCTGGTTCTTTTTTTTTTTTTTTTTTTTTTTTTTGTAGTAGAAACAGTTAATTTTTTTTAATTAGGTATTTTCCTCGTTTACATTTTCAATGCTATCCCAAAAGTCCTCCATACCCACCACCCCCAATCCCCTACACACCCACTCCCCCTTTTTGGCCCTGGGGTTCCCCTGTACTGGGGCATATAAAGTTTGCAAGTCCAATGGGCCTCTCTTTGCAGTGATGGCCGACTAGGCCATCTTTTGGTACATATGCAGCTAGAGTCAAGAGCTCCGGGGTACTGGTTAGTTCATATTGTTGTTCCACCTATAGGGTTGCCAGTTCCCTTTAGCTCCTTGGGTAATTTCTCTAGCTCCTCCATTGGGGGCCGTGTGACCCATCCAATAGCTGACTGTGAGCATCCACTTCTGTGTTTGCTAGGCCCCGGCATAGTCTCACAAGAGACAGCTATATCTGGGTCCTTTCAGCAAAATCTTGCTAGTGTATGCAATGGTGTCAGCATTTGGCAGCTGATTATGGGATGGATCCCTGCATATGGCAATCACTAGATAGTCCATCCTTTCGTGACAGCTCCAAATTTTGTCTCTGTAACTCCTTCCATGGGTGTTTTGTTCCCATTTCTAAGAAGGGGCAAAGTGTCCACACTTTGGTCTTCGTGCTTCTTGAATTTCATGCGTTTAGCAAATTGTATCTTATATCTTGGGTATCCTAAGTTTCTGGGCTAATATCCACTTATCAGTGAGTACATATTGTGCAAGTTCCTTTTTGATTGTGTTACCTCACTCAGGATGATGCCCTCCAGGTCCATCCATTTGCCTAAGAATTTCATAAATTCATTTTTTAATAGCTGAGTAGTATTCCATTGTGTAAATGTACCACATTTTCTGTATCCATTCCTCTGTTGAGGGGCATCTGTCTTTCCAGCTTCTGGCTATTATAAATAAGGCTGCTATGAACATAGTGGAGCATGTTTCCTTCTTACCGGTTGGGACATCTTCTGGATATATTCCCAGGAGAGGTATTGCTGGATCCTACGGTAGTACTATGTCCAATTTTCTGAGTAACCGCCAGACTGATTTCCAGAGTGGTTGTACAAGCTTGCAATCCCACCAACAATGGAGGTGTGTTCCTCTTTCTCCACATCCTCGCCAGCATCTGCTGTCACCTGAATTTTTGATCTTAGCCATTCTGACTGGAGTGAAGTGAAATCTTTGTCTTCTTGATTCTACAGGCCTCCACACAGGCACAAACATCATCACAAATAAAAATGTTGAAAATTTAAAGAAAAAAGACAGACAACCTAAGTTTAACATGAGAACAGTTGTGAACACTTCACAAAATACTACCACCAACCAAGAAAAGTAGGAGTGACAGTGGCCAGCATTATAAGTCACTGGGATAATGTGAATCAGCATATCAGTGAACTGTCAATTCAAAATGAGCAGAGTGAATTAAATGAAAAAGTCTGACACCTACAAGACAGAATTTTCAGGTGTATGCACAAACTTCGAAGATATTATGCAAGAAACCAGGCACATGCCACTGTGTAATCTTAATTTTAAGAAATGTAAAGCTGTCACATCCTATGATCATGCAAAGAAGGAAATTGGTCTGCAAGTTACAGAAGACTTCAACGTGATCAGAATATTCTATACCTTGATGACAGTGTGCTAGCTACATGATTTCCTTATTAAAGTTTTTTGAATTGTATGCTTGAGACCACTGTATTTCTTCACATGAATTTAAAAGAAAAATGTTAAGCCTTTGTGTGTTTTCTACTTCCCTCGGTAATTCTGACAGGTATAATATTATGACTTTCAGGACTGAATATATTATTCAACTTTGTTTGGTATTTAATTGAAGAAATGAGAGTCTGACTCTAATGAAGAGGAAAGGGTTCAATAAGTAGGAGCAGGGGAGACATTCTTATTCTACTAGTCCATATATCATAAGACATCTTTTTCCCGTATATCTTTCCTACCCTGAGGGGGTGACCTTCTCTAAGTTAAGAGAGTACTTATAATCCTGCCTCAAGTTCATGACCACCACATTTTTGCAGTTGCTTTAGTTGGAAGAAAGCACTTTGTGAGTGGAAATATATCCAAACACAACAGCTCTCTTATTACTAATTTTTCATGTGAGCAGCAAAATCTCATGGTTTGGAACAGTGACATTTTCCTTACACTACCCTAACTCAAGGTACATACAGGAATAAAATATGATGTCCTCTTCTATTTACTTACTAGGCAATTCATTAACTTGCTGATTCACAGAGCTGGTGTTAAGCATCTGTTCCATGATGGACACCAATCTAGGAATATTGTCATAGGGCTAGCGAAATGTCCATGCAAGCATGAAGACCTGAATTCAGAACACAGAATCCTTGTAAAAAAAAAAATGAAGTGTGGTCATATGTAGTTGTAATCTCAGGTCTGCAAAAGCAGGGACAAAGAGATTGCTGGGGATCAATGGCCAGCCAGCCAAGCCCACTCTTGGTGAATTCCAGGCCCATAAGAAAAATAAGGTGGGTAGTGAGGAACAACACAGAAGTTTGACCTCTGCACACACACATGAACATGCACTCACAGGTATATACACAATGAAATAGTCACACTTATGTAAAAAACATATGCAAAAGTGAGACTATGTAGACTGAGAAGAAACTGTCTTTCCTACAACAAACTACCATATTAATAGAAGAAAAAATAAATTAAGCAAATCCTATACAATCATAGCTAGCCTAGTTATGAAGAAAAAATGAAGAAGGCCTTGATAGTTCCTTGGAGAACAGATTTGAAGCCTATGTGTCATCTCCATCAGAGTCATTTCAGCCAAGTTGCAGACATCTTGTCATCACTCTCAACCTTACAATTTTTATCAAGTAATCTATGTTCCCTGTCTCCCCTCTTCTTTTAATCATCAGACACTCATCTCTAATTCAGTGCTTATGCAGAGCACTGAATAATGAAGACTTGGAAAAGCTGTTGTTGGTGTTCTTAATGATGAATGACAGAGCATGCACCATGTACAATATGTGGGGGGTATGTATTACTGGAGCAATCAGGGTAGTTGGATTCCCATTGCCAGTCATTAATGTCAATTTGATAGGATTTAGAATCACTATGGAAATACACTTCTGAGAATGTCTTTAACGGAGTTTCTAGATTGGGTTAATTGAAACAAAGAAAAATGAGTTACGCATGGCCTAGAATTCTGAATATTAGAAAAAAATGGGATAAAATGAGTTGAGTACCCTTATTATTCTCTCTCTGCTTACTGACTGCAGTGCAATATTACCAGCTGCTTCATGCTCCACTTATAATGCCTTCTCTAATAGGATGGGCTTTACCCTTCTCCCATCCCTACCTCCCTACATCCTTCCCTCCCTCTATTCCTTCCTTTCTTCTCCCCTTTCTTTCTTCTTCCCTTCCTTTTTTCTTCCTTGCCTTTTTCTTTCTTCCTTCTTTCCTTCCTTCCTTCCTTCCTTTCTTTCTTTCTTTCTTTCTTTCTTTCTTTCTCTTTCTTTCTTCCTTCCTTCCTTCCTTCCTTTCTCCCTTTCTTTCTTTCTTTCTTTCTTTCTTTCTTTCTTTCTTTCTTTCTTTCTTTCTTTCCTTCCTTTCTTCCTTCCTTCCTCCCTCCCTCCCTCCCTCCCTCCCTTCCTCCCTCCCTCCTTTCCTTCCTTCCTTCCTTCCTTCCTTCCTTCCTTCCTTCCTTCCTCCCTCCCTCCCTCCCCCTTCCTTCCTTCTTTCTTTCCTTCCTTCCCTTAATTTTTCCATCCTTCTTTCCTTATCAAGTTGTTTTTTTTTCATGTCTTTCATCATTGCAATAAGAAATTAACTACCAAATGACTTTGATTCACTCCCTCTACCTATTATCAAGCACATCTTATCCTGACCTAAATGCTTTGACTGTGGAATGGGCAGAGGATGCAGTATACAATTGCTCCATTATTAATATGTATTCGGGTGCAAAAGCTGGAAAATACAGTTGAGAAGTTATGATTCATGCTCCTGTAGTTGTGTGAAGCAGATGCTCACTAAAACACAAGTGAGAATGTGTTGATCCATGCGGAGGTAGTGTATAAAGCAATGATGAGAGTTCTTCTATATCCTGAAAGGGAAATAAGCCATCTCCTCTAGTGTGAAACTCCCCATTTCCAAGTGGTGATGAAATAAATAGCTGACAAATATAACGTGATTAATCTGTTTAGATCTAAAAGGTTGGGGTACAAAGAGATTTCTGGCCACTTTGAATCAATGTTTGATCAATGTAATGCTATAAGAGATATTGGAGTGATTATTGCAGGTAACCACCCCTGCATTCAAAAACAGAATTCTAGTCTCTATCCATATGTCTCAGCACTGCCTAGTGAATAGAATCAAAACATTTAGAGGTGAGACACAAGAATTAGTGATTGCTAATGCTCTACTAGCACTGTCAATGGGCAAAGAAATATAAGAATCAAATGCATGAGAGGACAGTTCCAGAGAATTTAAAAGATGCAAAATAATGATTTTTGTTGGATTTTGGTGGGTTTTGGATGATAGCTATGTTCTTTGTAGTTTAGTTTTTTGTCTGAGAATTTTATTGTGTTAGGCAATATATTATTACCATATTTTCCCTAACTCTGTTCCTGCTAGTCCTACAGAAGTACCCAAAGAGACAATTTCTCTAACAAGATCATGTTTGGTGATTTTAGAACATAGTGATCCATGTTGGTGCTACTCATGTTCACATTGGCATGATCACCCTGCTAGGGATCTTAACCTGGAGAAAACTGACTACCTTTCTCATAGGAGCTATAAACTGTCAATAGGTATTCAGTGAAACCTGAGGGCTTGTAAACCCCCATTCTTCTCTGCAAGAATATAAACAGGCTTGATCTTGTGAAGATTTTCATGAATTTGTGATGGTTAATATTATATGTCAGTTTAACTGGTCCATAGGATGGTCAGATATTTGGTCAAATATTAGTTTGAGTGGATCTCTGAAGGAGTTCTCAGTGGCACTAGCATTTGAAACATTAGGTTGTTCAAATAGACTGACATCCATTTAAATGACAGTTCAAGCCCAAGGAATGTCTGATTCTTTTTCCACCAATCTGATGACCTTCAGTGAGGATATATATCTTTTTATGCCTTTCAAATCAGGTTGAATACTGACTTTTTTGGGAGGCAGAAATTTTCTAAAATATTCTCTTGGGTACTTTTGTGAGCTTGTTCTGGATTTCTAGGCTCACACCATTGTCCAGTACATAGATTTCTTGATCTTCCAGGTCTCAAGTTTGTGTGTGTGTTTGGGTGGGGGTGTGTGTGTGTGTGTTAATTTATGCAAGAATGGCTCCCATAGACTCATATTTGAATACTTAAGGAGTGGCATTAGGCAGTATGGCCTTGTTGGAAGAAGTATGTCAATGGGGATGGACTTTGGTGTTTCAAATACTCAAGCCAGGCCCACTGGTCCTCAAATCCTATCACCTGGTGATCAGGATCTAGAACTCTCAGCTACCTTTCCAACACCATGATTGCCTGTGTGTTGCCATGGTCTATGCCATAAGAATAATGGACATCTGAATTGTAAGCAAACCCAATTAAGTATTTTGTTTTATAAAAGTTGCCATGATCATGGTGTCTCTTCACAGCAATAGAAACCCTAAGTGTGTGTGTTCGTGTTTGTGTGTGTGTGTGTGTGTGTGTGTGTGTGTGTGTGTGTGTGTATGTCAGATATTTAAGTTAATATCATTTAAAATTTATCTCCACCTCATTTTTGAGAAATATTTTTCTTATAACTAAAGCTTGACCTGTATAAATTTGGCTAGACTGGCTGACCATCAACCCCCAGGGATACTACTGTTTTCACCTCCACAGTTCTAGGATTACAGATCCTTGGTGTCATACCTGACTTTGATCCATGGATTCTAAGGAACAGACTCTGAGCCACATGGTAACATTTACCTTTAACTTTAGAACAATCTTTCCAGTTCCAAGACCTCTCAGTTCTCCATAATGATCTTTGGACAGACACATACACATTCACACAAACACACATACACAACACACACACACATTGCTCAGTATCCTGTAGTAAACTCAGTTCGAGCTGGGAAACTAGGGCTCAGAGCTTCTCAATTTTTATTTCCCAGTAATCTCAATAAGTGTGGGCTTTGAACTTTGAACCACCAAAGTGATTTCAAGTAAAATTTGCAAGTTTCTATTTTGTTGTGAACGTTAAGGATGATTATACTGCCATATAAAGTTATTGCAGAAAATAAATTTTATCTAGCACAGTGCCTGGCAAAGATAATATGGTTGACACATTTTGAGTGTAACAATCAATACTGCCATACTGAATATTCTTCTTTTATTTTGGACACAACTAGAATATATTTTGAAATCATGACAGAGTAAATTTTGAGATTGATATATGCCTGGAGAACAATGTATGTAACTAAAAAAGTCTTTTCAGTTTCATTTTAGCCCAGCAGTAATGTCTGAAAGTCTTCATGCAGTCTGTGGGACTTTGTTGGCATACCTGTATGCTTCCAATTTCTGTAAATTCAATATCTGATTCCTTAAGTCATCAGAGGTCTACAGTCTCAGTTTTGTTGGGAGGGTTGGAATTCCTTCTGTTCTCAACTCTACCAGGGATTTTGTTTTTTGTGCTCTAAAAAGGATGGGAATTTGTGAAGGGAACAGTAGCAGGGAGAACATTTGAGAATTTAATTACATAAAGCAAGGAGACAAGAATATGCTCTAGAAAACCTGGAAGAAGCAAAGGAGCCACAGTTCTGATCTTGAGAAGTGCGGCTTTTATCTATCTTCTATTTCCTATCCATTGTGTCTCCTCAGGAGTAGACACTCCATGAAAAAGCAATATTCTTTGTGAAGTTCATTTTAACAGAATATAGTACACTCTAAAATTGTACAGGATTCAAGACCGTGTACAGAGGTTTAGTTTCACCAAAACGTGAAAAGTTCATGGGGAGGAAGTATCATTTCACTGTACATGATTCCCTGCCAAAACTGTCTCTCAAGCTCATTTCCAATGGCAAAGCTAAGCCAACTGGTACCATCTATTGTTCTGTTTCTCCTGTTTCCTTGACCATTATATCTTTATAGTCTCTTCTCAGGGTTCTGATGTGTGGCTGGGATTGAAGGTTCTTGGATCTATCCCCTTGTCTAACATCCCCACCACAGTTGTAAGAAACAGTTGGTAGCAAACCATTACATCTTAAGAGTTGAGGAGTGGTTTAACTCATTACCACCTGTTTGACAGCTTAGTCTGAATTTTAAGGCCACATTTCTCAGCCAGGGTGCTAGCCTGCCATTTGAACTCTTTAAACATCATATTTAATCTTACAATATGACTGTCTATTTGTTTTGAGCCTTCTATTCAATTGGTCTATATTACATTTAAAGCACTGCACTGTATTTAAAGTACCTTCTGTATGGGAAAGTATAGCATGTTAATATCCAAAAATCAGTGGACCTTTAAGAGAGATTTTGTATTTAAATTGTTTTGGATTATTTAAATATAATTATCCATTAAAAATCACATCACATGAATATGAGACCTCAGTATTAGCAAATAACTAGAACATTCTACACAGCAAGTACAGACCATTATAATCAGCTGAATATGTTAACATTTAGGGAACAGTCTTGTGCATTTACTGGCCTTTAGAAAAATAGAATGGTGCATGTAGACATTAATTAATCAATAAAATCCTAACAGTATTCTATTAAGTATTGTAAATGACATTTCAACTTAAATATTCCATGAATAACACAACCAATTTCCAAGTAGCAGCAAAATCCAATTAAGGTGCTATACAAATTATAATATTAAATGTACTTATCATCTTCACCTACATGAATATTAAGAAAATTAAAAGTAACACCGGAAGGAAAGAAGTCGGATGGATCTTCACACGTTTGATTCTTTTGCAAAGGAGTTCCACAAACAATGGCAGGGGTGCAAAGCATCAGATTTGGAAGCTCAAATAGTAATGATATGGTATGATATGATAGAGTTCATCTCTCTACTGTCAGTCTGTGTGTCTGAGTGATTCACAGTCATTCTGTACTCAATGTCTATGCCTGGGTTGTTTCATAGCCAAGTGCTATTAAGTGCCTATGACTCAGGAGATAACAGCCATGCTGTATTCATTGGCTGTGACTGAGTGGTTCACAGCAATGTTATAATCTGTACTTTTGTGTGGGTCTTTTACAGCAAAATATCCATTTTCAAAGTGAGCACAGATTACAATGTTCAGTGTTATATTAATAATAATTATGAAATTAAGGGATTAGGTACACTCTTGTTCTGGAGAAAGTGGAAAAATTTTTGATTGTGTCTAGAGGTCTGCATTCTGGTTCTGGATGACATGTTGAGCTCATTAAGCTCCACCAGATATTCTTGATGGGAAAGCCTTTTTACTATGCCTTCAAGTATTATTTTCAAATTTATTTCTAAATGTTTTATTAGTATATATAAATCATGCATAATAATGTATTTTGTTTTATATATATATATATATATATATATATATATATATATATATATGTGTGTGTTTATAGGGGTGTAGACACTCCATTACCTAACAAGGATAAAGATTTCCCTGAAGTCACATAGATTGAGGGTCCTGCCCTCCTCTCCTGCTGCCCTTCCCAATTCCATTATTCAATTTAGGCAGAGGGGATTGCAAACAACAGGTGGTAGGGAAGTTAGGCACTCAGATCAGGATCTAATGCTACTTTCCATGTCTTTATGTGGGTATGTAAACTATCAACACAGCTCATCTGGAGTAATAATTGTGGAGTAGTAGGTCATGCAGCTACCCTTCCAAAAATGCCATTTGCTTGGCTCAGTGCACCATCACTCATTACACATGACATGCCTGGAAGTTGACATTCTGTACAACTGCCTACCACATCTTCTAGTTCCTTTCATTATTTCATGTCCCTTCTTCCATTTTTCTTGGTCATTTTGAAAGGTGAGAACTGCAATCCAGTTTCTTCTTATTACATTAATTAGTAAGACATTCTACTTACTCAAAACAACCCACTTTAAGTGTTAGAACATGTGGAAACGATCTTAGTGATTCTCATTCATTTTATTGCTCCAATTAGCAACAATGTAACCTATATTAACTCCTCTAATAGACGAAATATATGGATAGATAACCAGTTTTTGAATGGGTTTGAGAACTGAAATCTATGGTTTCCAGTCATAGCTCAGCATCTCTGCCATGGAGATCTCTGCATTACATATAGATAGTGTCCTGAGCTAATCTGACACCACTAATCACTTGGGTTTTTTTTTGTTATTAAAATTGATGCCCACTTATAACTTATAAAGTTATAGCTTATAAAGGGTAACTTATAAAGGTCTTAAAACCATTCTTTAATGCTTATTAGCTCCTAGATTATCTCTATGATCTGAATACTTGTCCTCTGGGTTAAAAGTATTCAATAACAAGAGAAAGTAGGATGAAAGGTACTACCATTTTTTTTTAATTTTGTACCTTATTTTTTTTAAATTAGGTATTTTCTTATTTTACATTTCAAATGCTATCCCAAAAGTCCCCCATACCCTCCCCCCTCACTCCCACTTCTTGGCCCTGGTGTTCCCCAGTACTGAGGCATATAAAGTTTGCAACACCAAGGGGCCTCTCTTCCCAATGATGGCCAACTAGGCCATCGGTACTACCATTTTGTAATGTTGGAACCATAACTTTTAACATCTAAACAGAAAATAATCCCTAATCCTTTAGAATATAATCAAAACACATGTTTTGTAATACCATTCCCTTGATGCTCCTTAAAAAATAATCAGGGCATAATCAATTAATCACTGTCAGACATTCTACTTTTAAATACTGATAGCACAAACTGAAAGTTAATTATTGTTTTCCCAGCACAATATATTAAAGAAAGTCTCTGGTGGGCAAATAGTTTTTATAGAGTAGGACTTCAAAATTGGAATGAAATGTGGCAGTGACAAAGGAGTTGAGGTAGTATCTGAAGATTCAGAATAATCATCAGTGTTCTTTGTTCCTGGTAGATGGCACTGACTTGCCATTTGTCGAGTCCTTTAAATAGAGTCTGTATATTGAAAGGAAAGAGGAAGATAAAGTAAGAAAAGATGTGAAGGGAATGGGAGGAAAGTACATCAGAGAGAAGGGATGAGAATGGAAGAAAAAGAAAAGTAATGGAAAGGGAGCAGGAGGGTGTAGAGAAAAGAGAAGGGAAAAGATGGACAGAGAATTGGAAGAAATAGCAGGGGATTAGAGGGAAGGGTTAAAAAGGAAAGGGAACAGGAGGAAAGGAGAGGAGGAGGAAAGGGAAAGGGAAGAAGGAAATGAAGGATAGGGGAGGTAGCAAAGTCAAAACTTTTACATGCAAATGGATGGAATTATAAAACGTCATCCTGAGTGTGGTAACACAGACTCAAAAGGACACCATGATATGTATCAAAGACAAAGCGTCCCAAAAGAACCTTTCTAGTCCTCTGGTCTTGTGGTCTTTTTTTCTTTTTTTTTTTTTTTTTTTTTTTTTGAAGTGGACCCTAAGCAGTAGGTATTGTTAATACATTATAAATGTATCATTTGTTATGGGGCACTCCATAGTCAGTTCTTCTTTAAATTTTAACTAGTAGTGGATTTCTGTGGCAGCCTAAATTTGTTTTAGACATGCTACTATTATGAGTAAGAGTAATTACACTTTATGAGTATAATGATAATACTGAGATTACAGTTGAAATTTTATATGTCTAGGAAAGTAACATTCGTATGTCCTCTAGGGAATGAACCATTTCTTAGACTAGGTTCATGTCAAACATAAGTTTCTTCCCATTAAGTTGGCCTTAAGTTCAATGACAAAACTATTGGTTATTTCAAAGGTATGAATGCCATATTTCAGTATTGGTAGTATTAATGATCTTAATGAGAAAATTTATCAAGAACAAAACTACAAAGTCTGCAACCTACAATGGTGAACTGCTTATGTGAGATGTTTCTGCATTAGTGGTACAAATGTGTAAGTAACCAACCACTCTGTAATTGGATTTAAGGATCACTTCATGAGATAGATCCCATGCCTGGCACAGTTAGGGTGACCAAGAACCTGAGAATTCTAACACCCTAGACTTAGGGGAAAATAAAATACTATTGTCAGGCTAAAGGAACATAGAAATCAAATTACTCGTTTTGGCATTATACAATATTTCTTATCCTTATCTTGTTCATACCCCATTGAAGATACTTCTCCTTCCATCAGATAGGAACAAACACAGAGAATTACGACTAGACAATGTATAGAGACTGATACTTTAAAATGCTTAGTCCTTAATGGGATGTCTTCATGAAACCCTTCCCTCAAGGATTCTTTCATTAAGAAAGGAGAAGATTTTAAGAGCCAGAAATGAAGAATTCCACCAAGAAAACAGTTTACCCAAGACATAACATGCCTGTTGAAACATAAACACAGAGAGACTACAGCAGCATTCCCATACCTGACAAGGCTTAAGGAAAACAGGTCCTAGTAATAAGCATGAGAAATGGACATAATCTCACACCCATAGCACAGAAGGAATATTCAATTAGTAACCACTTGAAAAGGAAAAATTAGACATTTTCAATGATGGCTCATTGGGTATATTAAGTACTATAGAATAGAAACCCCATACCAAGGAGATGTCAAACCCAAAATAACGTCGATTGTAGACTTTCTTTTATTTATTTATTTTATCATTTTGCTTCATTTAAGGATTATTTTTGTTTGTTATTTTTACTCCTATACTTTGGTTTCCCATTCTGTGGGGCTTTGGGAGTTTTGTGTGTGTGTTTTTATTTTGTTTTGTTTTGTTTTGTTTTGTTTTGTTTTCTTGAGTAAAAAGAAGATAAAGGAGTTGGAGGTGCAAGAAGATCTATCTGAGAGAAATTAAAGAAGGATGGAAAAGGTTATCAGAATATGTTGTATGAAAAAAGTTCAATGGAAAAAGAGGTAAACAAATATACAACCCAAACTAATTATAACCTGTCTTGGAGCACATGCCTTGGCTTTAACAATATGTTTCCAAGGCTCTTTTCCTCACCATGCTGTACATTTTGGTTGTTGTTGCTGTTGTTTGTTTGCTCATTTTGTGTTTTTTCAACTTCCTACATTAATTGTATACTTGCATAGTGATTGTTAGGAACAACCATGCCACAGATTCAACATTCTGTTCTTTAGAATTTCCTCCAACAGCCAGGCATGGTGGCCCACGCCTTTAATCCCAGCACTCGGGAGGCAGAGGCAGGTGGATTTCTGATTTCAAGGCCAGCCTGGTCTACAAAGTGAGTTCCAGGACAGCCAGGGCTATACAGAAGAGAAACCCTGTCTCGAAAAAACCAAAAAAAAAAAAAAGAAAAAAAAAAAAAAGAAAAAGAAAAAAAAGAAAAGAAAAGAATTTCCTCCACCAACCAAATAAGTCAATTAATTTTATTTTAGTCTCAATAAAGTTCTTAAGAGAAGAAAAAGAACAGCCATATTCTGGTCAAAATACTACAACATTGTCCTCTATCCCAAATTTTAAACAAATTATACATGGCATATTCAATTGCAAACAGCACACCACAATCCCAGTCATGTAATTTTCTTTGCTCAGACTATGTTTCTCATGGGATAACAAACATATTCAATGTTAACATTTACAAACACATTTTAGTAATTTATGAATAACACCCCTTTCCCACCCAGGTTTCTCCCTTTTTCCTTCCTCCTGTGATTTCTTTCTTATCCCTCCCAAATGGGACTGGGGCATCCTCACTTTGGCCCTTTGGCTTATTAATCTTCTTGAGTTCTGTGGATTGTATTCGGTGTATTCTGTACATTTTTGGCTAACATCCACTTATTCATGAGTACATACCATTCATGTCATTTTGGGTCTGAGTTACATCACTCACACCCAAAATAATATTTTCTAGCTCCATCAATTTGCCTGTAATTCTCATTATATCAATCTTCTTAATAGCTAAGTATTGTTCCATTTTGTAAATAAACCACTTTTTCTGTATCCATTCCTATGTTGTGGGACATCTGTATTGTTTCCATCTTCTAGCTATCACAAAGAAGGCTGCTATGAACATATTGAAGCACTTGCCCCTGTTGGCATGTTGGAGCATTTTTGGGGCTATATTCCCAAGTGGTAGAGCTGGTCTTCAGGTAGAAGTAGTTCCAATTTTCTGAGGAACCTCCATATTGATTTTCAGAGTTGTACCAGTTTGCAATCCCACCAGCAATGGAGGAGTGTTTCTCTTTCTTCACATCCTCACCAACAAATTTTGTCACCTGGGGTTTTGATCTTAGCCATTCTGATTGGTAAATGGTGAAATTTCATGGTCGTTTTGATTTGCAATTCCTGATCACTGAGGACACTAAACATTTCTTTAAGTGCTTCTTAGTCATTTGGTATAGCATTTTAGGACTATGGAATAGCTCTCTCAACCCCATCTACATGTATCTGATGTATCAATCAAAATATTTTTAAAATTGCCTTAAATTATTACTTCCTTTGTTCTGTAAAACTACAAAGTATTCATGAAAGTGATACCAAAATGGAACATGAGATTTGGTATAATCTATATCTGTTTACTTGGGCCATGGTCACTCATGATGTCACTTGAAAAAGCTCTTTTCCCCTTAGTATAAACCCTCTTATTTCCTTTAAGCTGTGGTCTGTATGTTTCCAAAACACTGTGAGCTAGCAATTGTAACCATATTTATATATAAATTTCTAATGTGGGCCTCCAGTGGGCACATTTTTCTCTCAAATAATACTATTACTTTAAAAAATAGATATTTGTTATATTCTGATAAATACTTGGCTCTGTAAGTGTCAGAATTCTCCTTGAATTTCTTTTTGTAACTAAGACCAGTGCAACATGAACATTCAGATAACAATTTGCTTATTAATCATACTGAAACATGTTTTTGAAATAACATGCATGAATGCCTGGCTTTCTTACTGGACTGTACATCTTCTGAGTCAGAAAATCTGTTTCATTTTATTTCAGGTCATTGATGGTACTGCAGTGACACCTAGTGTATAAGTGTTTTATATGCACACAGATGTTTGGATAATCCTTTAGTTTTATTTTTTTTCATTATTGTTTATTTACTTATTCATCTAATTATTTGATAATCAAATCATGTACCTAGAATATCCTGGTAACTCTATCCCAATACACTACTCTCCTGTCTTCTATCAATTCTCTCCTCTCTTACCAGTACTTTTCCCAAACTCATACTTTTTGTTTTGATTTATGATTGACCAGTCTAGTCAGTTTGACCATTGTATTGGAACTGTCCATTGAAGCATGATGGGGTCAATAGTGAGCACAGACCTGAAGTCACCTGTTTCTTCTTTCCCTAGTCTATCAGTAATAAATTTAATTAATTAATTAGTTAATTAATTAAAATAAATATTTTAGGAGTGATTTGTATGGCCACCTCAAGCCCTCCTCAATCTATGCCTAGATATTGATAGACACGTTGTTTACAAACACAGTGGAAGTCACCATCATTGTAGATTTTAAGATTGCAGTGGCTATAACTTGATCAGAACACAGCCTTCTATTTGTCTTCCAGCACTCACACTTCTTCTACCCCTGCTGAGTTCAATCCCAGGAACATATATATAGTGGAAGGAGAGATGCTATGACTACCAATTGTCCTGGAACCTGCATATGCACACCACAGGATGTCCATGCTCAAATACATACACTCAAAATATTCATATAAATAAACATAGTAAAAACTCAAACTTAAAATGCATATATGTATTATCCATATAAGTATTATACATATTATCATTTTCCCTCCATTGTAAAATCAAAAATGTTGACATGAAATCATAAGTAGGAAACTCTTCCTACCTCAATTTCAGGATTGACAAACTTATCCCTATAATGGGTTAGTTCAAGTGGCATCTGATCAGAATATAGTATTCTCTATTTATTTAAGTAGCCTTAGGTATAGATTATATAAATTTATAGATATCATATAATCATAATAAATAATAGACATAAGTGAATCATATCTAAATGTGCGCGTACACACACACGCACACACACACCTATATATTTTTCTAAAAGGTTGTAAGTAAGAGTTTAGTGGTATACAGTTCATTATTTTAAATATGATTAATGTTCCATAATATATACAAGTAAAACTTGTTTTTAATGTGTGATGAGAAAGACAAACCTATATTAGAAAACAATACATTGTAGCTTCTCATTAGTCTTTAAATATTTTGGTAAACTTTACCTAAATATTGATTTTTTTTCTCAATTAAAAAATAAATCTAAAGAACCGGGCATGGTGGCACAAGTCTTTAATCCCAGCACTCGGGAGACAGAGGCAGGATTTCTGAGTTCGAGGCCAGCCTGATCTACAGAGTTAGTTCCAAGACAACCAGGGCTACACAGAGAAACCCTGTCTCTGAATATAAATAAATAAATAAATAAATAAATAAATAAATAAATCTACGTAGAGTTGAGTGCTGTAGTCCCCTGAGCCCCAATGTCTAGCTATGAACTTACTCTTTATTTTGGAGGAACCTTGTGTGATATCAAGATCAATCTGCTTCCCCATGACCACATTTGGGGGCCCCAAAATTAACAAGTTTGGAACCCTGTCTAACCAATCCCATCCTAATTAGATCAGCCTGCCATCCCAGTTTGTCCAACTGGGACAGCCAACAGAGGTGAATGGTTCAAAGTCTCTAAACCCCACTTTATAGCTGTGGACTTGCTGTTTGGCCCATAGAAGCTTTGCTGAACCCCAAGAGCATCCTGTCTTTCTGTGGAAACTTTAAGCCTAAAGACTAACTAGCTTATAACCCTGCTACACAAATCCCATCCAGTAGGGTCTGCCAGCTGGGTCCTACTGGGACAGAGTGACAGGAGCCTCCCAATCTGGAGAAGGTAGAGAAGGGGCACAGAGTAGGACTGTGGTGTAGTGGGAAAGACTGAGGGTCTCCAGATGTTCTAGCTCTTTAACAATACTGAAATGCTAATGATAACTTCTAAAAAATCCTAAAAATGTTCTTGCTCTTTCTGAGGGCCAAAAGCTGCTGGTTTAGAAGATTAACTCTTGTAGCCTAATAGTGGAGGATTAAGTAAAGTGCCCTTTGTTTTATCTCTGCAGGAACTGCATGGCACTAACTTTTAGCTTGCTAGTAGAAGTCACAAGAAGAAAAGGGGATACTTTAAAATGGATTATAGTGTTTATTACTAAATTATAAAAATTCTACTATGAAAGCTATCTGAGTAAATGGGGAAAAGCAAAAAGATCCTAAGCAGAAAGATCCTAAGGCAAGGGAAAAATTTTTTCTCACATCCTCTTTGGAGCAATAAAATTCTAATTAATCAGGACAAGAGAATAATGTATACACACACACACACATACACACACACACAGCTTTTACATAAGCAAATATGCACAAATATGCATAAATTCATATACAGATTCATGCATGTTTAATTATACATTTGCATTCATACCAGTTGTTGCCATACATTCTCACAATTAAATATTACATTCTCTCTCTCTCTCTCTCTCTCTCTCTCTCTCTCTCTCTCTCTGCCACACACACACACACACACACACACACACACACACACACACACACAGACACATATCAATATTTACATATGTATTTGGAGCAAAATAATAAACAATGTGTATACAGAACTCACTCATTGTAGATGAAAAATTGTTCTCCAATCTTTATTGCATAAAGAACAAAAACGTTTTTAAGCTATTAATGCTAAATGAATTAAACCTAAGTTTTAAGAAGAAAACTTTGTTCCTTTTAATCAGAATAATACTGCCGTGTTACTAAGAAAAGACCTGTTCTTTCCTATGCTGAGGAGAAGGTGCCTGCTCCTTTGTCTTTCTCTATATTCTTTTCAGATATGACAAAAATGTTCTGTCTAAAAAGTTCTCCTCAGCTGGGCAGTGGTGGCGCATGCCTTTAATCCCAGAACTTAGGAGGCAGAGGCAGACAGATTTCTGAGTTTGAGGCCAGCCTGGTCTACAAAGTGAGTTGCAGGACAGGCAGGGCTATTCAGAGATACCCTGTCTTGCAAAACCAAAAAAATAAAAAATAAAAAAAAGTTCTTCTCAGCTCCATTCTTACTCTTTTCTTTTTCCGTTGCACTTACACATCTTTCAGAATACATGATCACATGTTAAAAAGTTCATCACAACTTCACATATAAAATCAAATCATAAATTAAATTAGAAGTTTACAACAGAGAATGTTTATATGAATATCCATTAGGAGTAATAATCTGACTAAACATTCATCACCCTTCACTGCTCCACTGTTTCCCTGAAAGTTAAGAAACCTTCCTTCCATCTCAGCTCCGAACTTTGTTTCTGTAACTCCTTCCATGGGTATTTTGCTCCCAATTCTAAGAAGGAGCACAGTATCCACAATTTGATCTTCCTTCTTGAGTTTCATGTGTTTTGCAAATTGTATCTTGGATATTCTAAGTTTCAGAGACAATACCTGCTTATCGGTGAGTGAGGCAAGGCATGGGGAGGGTATAGGGGGCTTTGGGGATAGCATTTTAAATGTAAATGAAGAAAATATCTAATAAAAAAAGGGGGAAAAAGAAACTTAAGAAACACAAGTAAGTTATTAGTGAATTAGTGAATTTTTTAATAGATGAACCAGATCAATATTTGTCTCCTATCCTAACACCTATAATAAATAATTATGATTTTTATGATCTTTGGTTAATTGTTTTAGAACCTCTTGTAAACTGCTCTGAGTAGTAGAAAGTCTGGCTACCATCTAAAAACAATTAACTGGTGTCACATGCAAGACTGAAAGAGTTTCCATTGCAGCTAAAAGCAAGAATCTTTACTATAATGATTTATTCCTGGTCCTTGCCTGTAAGAGCTTTGTCATAGATACTAATCTAAAGTGAGGTCGTTTCAGGAAGATCACCTGCTAGTTATTAGCTTGTTGTTATTATTATTATTATTATTATTATTATTATTATTATTATTATTATTATTGTCTGTTGTCCTGACAACAGAGCTTGCAGAGTAAGGTCTAAGCAGGACACAGCCTGCAGAGTGTGGTCGGTATGCATAGACAACAGAGTTAGGTGACCTGACCTCCACTGTCTGGTCAATGGCTCCTCATGCCTTTCTGAGAAGTACTCGTGCCATGAGAATCATCCAGCCAACATCAGGGAAAACAAGAGGCCTAAAAGATAACATAAGAACATAATAATCAAGATTCTGAGCTATGTGGCACCATAAGAGCCCAGTTATACTGGTGCAGCAAACCATAGATATCTTAATGAAACTGAAGCACAAGAAGATGATCTTAAATCCAATTTTATAGAGATGACAGAGGCCTTTAAAGAGAAAATTAAAACATTCCTTAAAAAATACAGGAAAATACATTTTAAAAGGTAGAGGCATTAAAAGAGGAAGAAAATATCTATAAAGAAATATAGAAAAATGCAATCACACGGGTGAGGATATGAATAAATATAAGGTCTGAAAAGGGAAATAGAAACAAAAAGAATCTATAAACTTGTAGGCGGAAAAACCTAGGAAAGAGAACAAGATCTACAGATGTAGGCATAATCAACAGAATACAGAATGGAAGAAAGAATCTCATTTGTAACAAACGAAACAGAAAAAAATCAATTTATCTATCAGAGAATTTACAAAATCTAAAATGTTAATGAAACAAAACATCTAGGAAATTTAGGACACTATGAAAGCACCAAATCTAAGAATAAAAGAAGAGAAGAAAGAGGAGAGCCCCAGATCAAAAGCCCAGAAAGCTTTTTCAACAAAATGATAGAAGAAAATCTCCATAACAAAAAGAAAGCGATGCCTATAAATACTCAAGAATACACCAAACAGATTTGACTAGAAAAGAAATCTCCCCACCACATAAGAATCAAAATACTATATATACAGAATAGAGAAGGAGTTTTAAAAGCAACGGGGAAAGAAGGTCACATAACATATAAAGGCGGATATGTCAGAATTATGCTCAATTTCTCATCTGAGATGAGAAGGGAATGGGCAGAACCTTAGGTCTTGCAGGCCCTATAAGGCCACAGATTTTAGCCCAGACTACTATGCTCAGCAAAATTTTAGTCACAACAGATGGAGAATCCTAGATATTCTATAACAAATCCAAATTTAAGTAATATCTTTCCACTAAAACAGCCCTACAGAGTATAATAAAAGAGAAAATCCAATCTAAACCTGCTAACTACACACACACATGTTTTTATGATGGAAAAAGACTTATTTATTTAATTTTCATGAAAACTCAATAAAAATCATTTTCCATCATTAAAACCAATAAAAGGCAAATATTCATGCACACACACACATACATGTGCATGCAATCACCATCAATATCAAAATTAAAGGAACTAACAATTATTGGTCATTATTACCACTCAACATCAATGAACTCAGATCCCAGCTTAAAAAATAAACAAGCAAACAAATAAACAAACAAAAAACAAAGGCTAACTGAACGGATAGCCATTATCTTAGTATACAGGTCTAAAAAAAAGTTTTCCAAACAAATAGATCCAAAAAGCAAGCTGCAGTATCCCTCTGAATATCTAAAAAAGTATATTTCCAACCAAAAGTAATTAGAAGAGACAGAGAATGTCATTTCATACTCATTTGATTTTAAAGAAAAAAATCCATCAAAATAACATCTCAATTCTGAAATTTATACTTCAAATGCTGGAGTACCCACACTCAAAAAAGGAACATTACTAAAGCTTAAATTATACACTGAACCTAATATATTAATAGTGGGTGACTTCTAAACCCAGTCCCATCAATGGACAGGTCAGGGAAACAGAAACTAATAAGAGAAACAATGAAATTAACTGACAATATGATTCAAAAAAAAAAAAACCTAGCAGATATCTATGGAACATTTTATGCAAACACAAAATATTATACCTTCTTATCAGCACCTCAGAAAATATTCTTCAAAATTTATCATATATCCAATCACAAATCAGGACTTAATATATACAAGAAGATTGTAATAACACCACTTATCTTATCAGATCATCATAGATTATAGCTAGACTTCAACAAAAACAGAAACAACAAAAAGCCTATATATTCATGCAAACTAAACAACTCTCTACTCAGTGATCACTTGGTCCACAATGAAATAAAGAAATAAATTATATACTCTCTAGAATTCAATGAATATGAGGGTGCAACATACCCAAACTTATGGAGAACTATGAAAGCAGTACTAAGAGGCAAGTTCAAAGCATTAAGCATCTTCATAAAGAAATTGGAGAGTTCACATACTAATACATTTGAAGTACATCTACATGCTCTAGAAAAAAGAAAGAGAAAAAGAAGAAGGAGGAGAAGGAGGAGCAGGAGGAGCAGGATCAGGATCAATAGCAGAAGCAGAAGCAGCAGAAGCAGCAGAAGGAGAAGGAGAAGGAGAAGGAGAAGGAGAAGGAGAAGGAGAAGGAGAAGGAGAAGGAGAAGGAGAAGGAGAAGGAGAAGGAGAAGGAGAAGGAGAAGAAGAAGAAAACTCAGCCAGGAGGAATAGTCTGTAGAAATTATTAATTCAGAGCGGAATGAAATCAATCAATTAGAAACAAAGAGACCATTACAAAGAATCATTGAAATAAAGTTGTTTCTTTGAGAAAATCAACAAGATACACAAACTACTAGCCAAACTAAGTAATGCAGAAAGACAGTATTCAATCTAGCAAACTAGCAAACTTAGCAAAGGAAAGTGGGCATAATGGACACTACATTAATTCAAAGAATCATGAGGTCTTACTTTAAAAAAAAAACCTATAGTCCACAAAATTGGAAAATCTAAATGAAATGGATGATTCTCTATACAGATACCAATCACCAGAGATAAATCAAGATCAGGTAAACTATACAATTAGTCTTATAACCCCTAAGGAAATAGAAGAAATCATTTAAATTCTCCCAAACAAAAAATGCCTTTGGCCAGATGGTTTTAGTTCAGATTTCTACCAGACTTTCCAAGAAGTGCTAATACCAATACTCTTCAAACTTTTCCACAACATAAAAACAGAAGGAACACTGTTAAACTCATTGAATGAGGTCACAGTCACCCTGATACCAAAGCACCTAAAGACTCAACAAAGAAACAATTTCAGAACAATTTCCCTGATTTGCTGCAATTTCCTGCAAAAATACCTAATAAAATAATCACAAATTGAGTCCATGAATAAGTCAAAACATCATTCCCCCATAATCAAGAAGACATCATCAAAAGGATATAGGCATGGTTCAATATACCCTATCTATCACTATATCACTGTAAAAAAGCATATATATATATATATATATATATATATATATATATATGAAAGAAATAATAAACACATGATCTTTTTACAAGATGCAGAAAAATCATTTGACAAAATCCAACAATCCTTCATGATGAATGTCTTGGAGAGAGCAGGGATACAATATCCATATGTAAACACAATAAATGTCATATACAGCAAGTCAATATGTAACCTAAAATTGAATAGAGGGTAACTTAAAGCATTTCTACAAAAAATGGGTACTAGACAAAGCTGTCCATTTATTAGTAAACTAAAATCGAAGCTAGAGCAGTAAGAAAATTAAAGGATACCAAGAGAAGACAAATTTGAAAGGAAGAAGTCAAGGTATCACTATTTGCAGATTATATGATAATGTACATAAGAAACCCCAAAAATTCTACCAGAGAACTCCTACAGCTGACAAAAACCTTCAGAAAAGTTGCTGGATACCAAATTACAATACATACATACATACATACATACATACATACATACATGCATACATACCTTCAAAAAGCAGTAGTCATCCTCTACACAATCCATAAATGGGCTGAGAAAGATGTTAGCAAACAACTACCCTTCACATTATCCATAAATAACATAAAACAGCTTGATGTAACTCTAAAAAATCATTTGAAATTCATGTATGACAAGAACTTCAAGAAAGAAAATGTGGAATGTACCAGAAGATATATTGTTCATAGATCTATAGGTTTAATATATTGAAAATGGGCACTTTACCAAAAGCAATCTAAGATTCAGTGCAATCTGCACCAAAATTCCAAAACAGCTCTTCTTTAAAGAACATTCTCTTAAATCTTTAAGAGAATCTTTAAAGAACCATTCTCAACTTCATATGGACAAAAATGAACAAACAAACAAAATAAAACAAAACAGAAATAGGATACCTCATGCAATCCTGAGCAAAATCCCTGACTTAGAAGTATACTAAGAAAAATAGAAAAAAAAAGCAGCAGAGTATTGATTCAGAAACAGACAGATGGATCAATGTAATCTAATATAATACCACAAATAAACCCACACACACATGCATACTTGACTTTTGACAAAGAAGCCAAAATCATACAATAGAAAAGGGAGAATATTGTTAACAAATGGTGTTGATATATCTGGATGTCTGCATGAAGAAAAGTGTAAATAGATCAATATTTATCACTGTACACAAAACTCAAATCAAAATGGATCAAAGACAACAATATATAACCAGACTCACCTAATATTATAGAGCAGTGGGGGATAGGAGGAATACCATTGAACTTTCAGTATAGGACACAATTTCTTGAACAGAACACTAGTTGCTCAACACTAAGACCCAGAATTGATAAACGGGGCCTCATGAAACTGAAAAGCTTATGTAAGTCAAAGGATATTATCACTAGGAAAAAAAATGACAGCCTATAAGTTGGGAGTAAAAATCTTCAGCAACCCTACATCTGACAGAGGGCTAATATCTAAGCTATATAAAGAACTCATCAATTTAGACACCAGCAATCTAAATAAACCAATTCAAAATGGTTACAGAGCTAAACAAAGAATGTTCAACAGTATAATTTCAACTGGATGAGAAGCACCTAAAAAAGTGTTCAATGTCCTTAGTTATTAGGGAAATGCAAATCAAAGTGACTCTGAGATTTCAACTTACATCCATTAGAATTGCTACTGTCAAAAACCCAAAGGGCTGCACATGCTGGCCAGGTTGTGGAGCAAAGGGAACACACATTCACTGCTGGTATGAATATGAACTTGGGCAGTCATTCTGGAGATCAATTTGGTGGTTTCTCAGAAAGTTGGCAATAACTCTACCTCAAGATCCAGCTATACAACTCCTGGGCATATACCTAAATGATGCTACACCATTCCACAAGGACACTTGCTCATTTATATTCATAACAGCTTTATTTGTAATAGCAGCAAACTGGAAACAACCTAGATATCTCTCAACTGAAGAATTGAAGCAGAAAATATATTATATTTACACAATGGAATATTTCTCAGCCATTAGAACTAAGGACATCATGAATTTCACATCAAATAGAAGGAACTAGAAAATAATCCTGAGGGAGGTAGCCCAGATCCAAAATGACATGTATGGTATGTACTCCTTAATAAATAGATATTAGCCACAAAGTACAAGACAGCCATGCTGTAATCAACAGATCTAAAGGAGGATTACTTGACCTTTCTCAGAAGGAGAAGCAAAATAGATATCAGAGGTCATTGGAAGGAGAGAACTGGATGGAAGGGTACATGGAATGAGGAAAGGAGTGGGGTGGACAGATATCATATGTAGGGAGATCAGGGGAGGGAGAAGAGATATTGTTGGTTGGGGGGACCTCTACGATGTGCCAAAGACCTGGAATGGGGAGAGGCTCCTAAGGGTCTATAGAGGTGACTCTACCTCAAACACCTAGCAATGGGGATATGGGTCCTGAAGTGGCTACTTCCTGAAGCTAGGCAGAACTTCCAGTGAAGGCATAAGAACAGCAACCTATCCTCAAAACGTTAGACCTAAAATGTGTTCTACATAGAAGATATGCAGGGACAATGAGCAGACACTGAGGGAATGGCTAACTTGAGGTCAATCGCATGGGCAAGATCCAATCCATGACAATATTAATCATACTCTGGTCTGCTTTCATAAAAATATCTAACATAACTGTCCTCTTCAAGCCTCCACGCATCAGCCACGGAAAGAATTATGGACTCAGACTCAAACATTAAATGGAGCTCAGGTGTCTTATGGAAGAATTTGGAGGAAAATTGAGGGGCCTGAAGAGAACAGGGAGTCCACAGGAAGATCATCAGAGTCAACTACCTGAACCCTTGGGGGCTCCCAGAGACTGAACCACCAACCAGTGAGCAATCATGGACTGGACCAAGGCTTTCTGCATATATATATATGAGATGAGCAGCTTGGTCTTTCTCCAGGTTTCCCAACAACTGGAGCAGGGCCTGTCCCTGTGACAGTTGCCTGCCTGCCTGTGGATCCCATACCACTAAATGAACTGCCATTTCTGACCTCAGTGTCAAAGGATGTGCCTAGTCCTGCAGCAATTTAATGTGCTGGAAAAGTGGAGGAATGACTTGTGGAGGGGGGTACTAGGAGGAGAGGAAGGGGTGATATTTAGTTGTAAAGTGAATAAATACATTTAAAAATAAAAGTAAATATATTATTCATGGTTTTATCTTCTAAATCCTCCACCCATGTAATTTCCAAGGGTTTCTACATGCCCTGAAGTTTAACTGGATTTATCAGCTAGCTATAATCTGTTCAATCAATGACTACAGATATAAGATGGCCTGCTTATTCCCCCAAGGTAGAAGTACTTGTTATGATATCATCAACATGCTACACTCAGATGTTACTGATTTTCCTTTCCAAGTACATCCTCACTTAGCTCTAGAGGCATGCTGACAACAACAAATATCCCTGTGGGAATATAGCATTTGGGGAGAAGTTCCAACCAAAGGTGAAACAGCCTGGTCAGTCCCTAGTCTGGTGTTACTTGTGTCTGTAACTGCAATCCATCTTCATGATCTCATGCACCTATTTATAACTTTCATCTTGTCAATAGCTGGAGTAATCACATGTCTTATATGGCCTTTGCTGTCAGTCTGCTCTTGACATTCAGTGTTCCTGCTTTACATATTTGCCATGGAACACTGCACAATCCACATGTTAAAATAAACAAACAAACCAGTAAACAAACAATTAATATCCAGTCACAATTCCAATGTAGTAGAGCCAGAGACAAGTGAATTCCTGGCTCTACAAATGGAAATGCCAATTTCTGTCAGCTTCATGACACCTGATCTCTCCTAAAGCTCACATACTCTCTTGTACTCATTTACAGCTAGCTAATATGACCCATGTTGAGGTATATTAACTCCCACGACTAAATTTGCACATATACTCCTTCTCTGAACACTGTTTAAATATCAAAGTTGCTTTATCAGTGAGAATTTTCATTGTGCCTCTCAGTCAGGAAACCTAGACTAGACCTCTTCTCACTGAAACTTGTACCAGCTACAGGCAGAAAGTTGATGGACTTGATGTGAACACTGTCCATTCTTGAGGCATATATCTCTATAATACCTTTCTTCAACTACATAAAATATCTCCTACATTGTTGTCTGGTTTTATAGCCATTTAAAACTAGAGAAATAGTCTAGCAATGACCATATATTTTCATTACTAAAAGTGGATGAGTACACTCCTGTGATTTTAAAATATAGCCAATGTACAGTATATTTTCCAGAAAATTCCAGCAGATGTCAGCAAAAGGCAAGGTGTGATCTACTAATCATTCTCTAGGATATTACATACCTAGTAACCACAGCCAGAACTGAGTCAAACAGCACAATTTTGTAAATGGATAACTTTGCCTACAGTGCCCATTAAGGCAGTGGTTCTCTACCTGTGGGTCACAAGCCCACTGGGAGTCAAAAGGCCTCCTCAAAGGGGTTCACATATCAAATGTCTTGCATATCAGATATATTATGTCTCACAGTGCTAGCAAAGTTATATTTATGAAATAGTAATTTAAATTATTTTATGTCTCATGTTACCACAACAGGAAAAACTGTATTAAAAGGTCACAGTGTAAGGAAGGTTGAGAAGCACTACATTAGCAGTTAGACAGTTGGAAATATAGAAAGAGTTCATTTTCCAGAAAATAGAAATGTTCTGAACTCAACTCAGGAAGCTACACACAGTGAAATGCTGTAGAATTTCTATAGTCATACCTTGAAGAATATAGTAGCACCCAACAAGAAAGCTGACCAACAGTATCTTTAGGTCCCTTTTGGCTCCATTTAACTAACACATATATAGTGTTCTAGTCTTAAGTTTTGACCCCCTCCCTTTCCTTAGAACAATTTAGAAAACATCTATATTCTTCTGCTGCTTTGACATGTATGATCTTTAAATTTGTTTTTTAACAAACAATAATTACACATATTTATGTGGTAGACTATTATTATTCAAGTCAATATTGTGTGATGATCAATTCAGCATAAATAGTGCATAAATAATATTCACATTTCTTTATGGTGAGCATTTTTATAATCCTCTCTTCTAGCTCTTTTGACATTGATAATCTATTCCTTTTAATTATGTTCCTCCTACTGTTGCTTTCATAGATATTGAGAACTAAGGTGCTAAGGAGAACAGGAGGGATTGTGTAAGGCAGAGGTCACAGGGTAAATGATGCTACGAGGTTCTAGTTGGTTTTATGTATCAGGGCTTTCGTTTTTGAGGGATAATCAGGACCTTTAGTAACTGTACTTATATCAGAATGGGAGTCTAACTTCAGTGACCTCATCACACACCCATGTATCACTACTTCCAGAGAAAATGATAAGGATGTGTTTCATTTTCTTATTTTCTTGTGTAACCCAACAACCGAGCTTGGAAGCTGTGATGCTTGCCTGGGAGGAGGGGCCTTCAAAGGAAGAGTTTCTTCAATCAGATTTGACCATGGGGGCATTTTCTTAATGGCTAAGTGATACAGGAGAGGCAATCCTCCTGTGAGTAGGGCCAAGGTAAAGCAAAACTGATATATTAATACATTTACTGAAAAGAGAAAAATCTCACGCTGTATGAATATGAAGTCATTCTGTTAAATTTTCCTTTGAAAAATGGGTCTATGTTTTAGATTTATTTTTATTTTAAGTGTGTGTGTGTGTGTGCCCTGAAATGAGAGCTTTATATTTTTACTTTAATATTTTTATTAGACTGTATACAGATCTGTGTGCAATTATATCACTTTATGATCATATATTTAAAAATAAGATTTGGTTATTTTATTTCATAGTTATTCTAAAAAGTATGAGGATAGAATTATATTTTTTGCTATATTGTATGCAACATATCTTCATATTATCCCCTTATCTATTGGTTTTCATGTTTGATTAGCATTCAATTACCTTGATTTTAACCTCCTTATGGTGTCATTAAGGATCCTTCTTATGTTTGGTTTATTTAACTAATTATTTGACTATACTTGTCTTATTTCAACATAAAGTCTTTATGTTCAACAATACAAGTTACAGAATTCTATTTTTGAGAATTTCATACAATATGATTACATGCCATCCACATTATTGCTGTCCAATTCCTCCATATCCCTCCCAACACTTATTTATAAATTATAAAATTCTTTCTTTTTTCATAACCCACCAGTATAATTAATTTTGCCCATATATGTGTGAGTATGGGGCCATCCACTTGGGCATCTGAAATCTATTAGTAGCCACATATTCAATGAAGAATTACTGTCAACGCTCAAATGCCAGAAGCTCTTTAGGAAGAATTGAGACATGAAGAATCTCCCCTACCTATAAGAACATGTTTAATTGCTGGATTTTGTGTAGATTTTGTACTGTCAAACACAGTTGATGTGAATGTTCGTGTACAACAGCCTCTGCATTCCCATAAGGTAAAAAAAATATATAGCTCTTTAAATTTTTCAGAGATTCATTTTATTAATTTTTTTAATGTATATGCATATTTATGTTTCTGTGTGTAACACGCACATGAGTGCAAGTACACACTAAGGTCAGAGAACCATCCAATATCTCTTACTTCTAAAATCCAAGAGTTTGTAAACTGCCAGACTCTGTGGCTGGGAGCCAACATTGCGTCTTCTGAAAGAGCAGTAAGTACTTCTCACTACTCTTTAGAGACAACTCTTTAGAGCAAAGCACTTACATTCTTTATGCCTCCTCTTCAGTGATGTCTCCTGAGCAATGGTGGGATTTCTCAGCTGAAAAATGAGAACATTAATTTATACTTGCAGTGTTGTCTTGTGAGCATTAACTCATATTGTATATTCTATCTAGCTTAGACTCAGACATATTAAGCAAAATCTTAAATTTGTCCTTAATTAATGACAGATGAAGGATTATTTTAGATATCTGTGGAGTTGCTAGGAAGCAGGCCTGTTTTTGTTTTTTTGTTTTTGTTTTTTGTTTTTGTTTTTTGTTTTTGTTTTTTGTTTTTCATAATTTCAGCTGCATTTTACCTTAAATTGACTTCACCCCATAGGATTAAAAATAATCCTTTACAACTTTACTCATATAAAATATCTCTCTCTCTCTCTCTCTCTCTGTCTCTCTCTCTCTGTCTCTCTCTCTGTCTCTCCCTCTCTCTCTCTGTCTCTCTGTCTCTGTCTCTGTCTCTCTGTCTCTCTGTCTCTCTCTCTCTCTCCCTCCTTCAACCTTCCATGCACCTAGTTAATTTGTCCAGTAGATGGCAGGATTAGACCACAGATTGTCAGGCACATTAAAAAAGTTCTTGTACAATTTTCATATATGCCATAAGTGCACAAGTAAATCTGTGCCTTAACCATATCAGACCTATATATGTTGATGATTCTGTTACCATTCTCAAATTATGTATCACTGATAGAATTCCACAGGTTAATTTGAAATCCAATTGCCTTAGGTAATGAGTGGTAATACAAGACTTAGATCAGAGGACTCTAGAAATTATAATCTGTTTTGTATTTTCAGCTCCCTATAAATACAGAGAGCCACCAGAGTCAGAAAATTAGATAGTGATATGGATATGGGTATCGTGTGTTTGTGTGTGTGTGTGTGCGTGTGTGTGTGTGTGTGTGTGTGTGTGTGTGTGTTTGTTTGTTTGTTTGTTTTCTGTTGGAAAGCAAAAGTCTAGAAAACACACAAAAAGTTGGTGGCTCTGCCTTAGAGGAAGTTGTTGTTCTGTTCACTACATAGTCCTGGGAAAATAAGTACAAAAAGAGTGAGGGGCAGTTATGATAGACTCCTGTTTGCAAGCATAACAGTATCATTAATAGTGTCCAGGATTGCTTCTTGTCCATGGGGTTGGTCTCAAGTTGGGCCAGTTGTTGATTGGCCATTCCCTCAGTCTCTGCTCCATTTTTGTCCAGGAACTTCATGTAGGCAGGACAAATTTTAGGTCGAAGGATTTGTAGGTGGGATGTTATCTTTTCCCTCCACTGGAAACCTGCCTGACTACAGGAGGTAGCCACTTTTGGCTTCATATTCCCCACTACCAGGAGTCAATCTGAGGCTCCAACAAACAGCTGCCAAAAAAAAAAAAAAAAAAAAAAAAAGATGCAGAGACACAGACCCAAACATTACACCAAGCTCAGTGAGTCTTGTGAAAGAAATGTGGGAAAGATTAAGGTACTTGGAAGGAATGGGGACTACTCCAAAAGTGTTGTGGACCGTCCAGCGGCTCACAAAAAACAGGATACAGTTGAAGAGGCAGACTAGAGCTGAAAGAGAGAATTAGACGGATGAGAGAAAGAATGGAGCTAAGTCAAGTTTTCCTGATCAAAGCTCAACTTTAATGTCGGGAAGCATGCTTTATAAAGAGGGGAGAAAGTCCATTCCAGCCAATTCATCCTGGGAGCCTGGAACCAGCTGCAGGTGATGACTTGCAGGATAGGGTGTAGTTTCCAGAATAGCTCCAGGGCCTCTCAGGTTCCTCTTGAAGAGGAACAGGAACAGTGGAAGAACAATAGAGTGATCTAGGGAGGAAGGCTCCACCCTATATAATCTCCCTAGTGGCAACAAGGTTATGTTCTGGCTTAGCCTGCTTCAGGTTTATGGGAGGCTACACAAAAGAATACAAACAGAGTCAACTAAGCTGGACACTGATTTACTTCCAGAAACTGCACAAGAAATAAAAGAGCAATCATGAGCTGAACCTAGACCTACACATTTGTAGCAGATGTGAAGCTTGTTCTTCATACAAGTCTCCCAACAACAGGAGGGGCACTGTCCCTGAATTTGACTGCTTGTGGATCCTGTTCCACAAATTAGGTTGCTTTGTCAGGCCTCAGTGGGAGAAGATTTGCCTAATCTTGCAGCTACTTGATAGGGTGGGTTGGCACCATGTGTCCTCTTCCTTCTCTGAGGAGAAGTGGATGGATGATATAGGTCGAGGCTGTGTGATGGGGAGACTAGAAGCAGAAGGGAGATATGATCAGGATATAAAGTAAATAAATAAATTAATAGAAAAAAAGAATTAGGGTCAAATCCTTGGCTCTTGGGTCCCAACAAACAAGATTCAGTCACTTGACATCAGTAGGTTAGTAGAACTAACAGTAGGGAAAAGCAGAAAAAGCAAGATTTTTCTTTTTTTCTTTTGTAATTTCGTATTTATTGTTCATTTCATTTTAACAATTTTTATTAGATATTTTCTTCATTTACATTTCAAATGCTTTCCTGAAAGTTCCCTATACCCTCCCCCTGCCCTGCTCCTCTACACACCCACTCCCACTTCTTGGCCCTGGTATTTCCCCTGTATTGAGGCATATAAAGTTTGCTAGACCAAGGGGCCTCTCTTCCCAATGATGGCCAACTAGGCCATCTTCTGCTACATATGCAGCTAGAGACATGAGTTCTGTGAGTACTGGTTAGTTCATATTGTTGTTCCACCTATTGTGTTGCAGACCCCTTCAGCTCCTTGTGTGCTTTCTCTAGCTCCTCCATTGGGGGCCCTCTCTATTTCAATGTGACCATGTAGCTGAGAAGAACAGATAAAGAAGTCCAGCAGCTCCCCTCCCTGTACTTTCAGCCACATCTTCAGGGAACTTTTATGGTTATTACTTTAATATCCATTTTCTTTCTCTTGTTTTCAGTTTGGTACAAAAACATAATCAGAATTTACTTTCTCTAAATTAAATATCTCATGTTTTGCAAGAATTATTGATTTAGGGATACATTTTATAGATTTACATTGCAGAATCAATTTATAGCACACAAAAGTTTTCAAATTAAGTTAAGAGTTTTGGAAATCTCATTTTGTTAACACTAGTTTCATTTTCCAATTGCATCTAAAAGCCGGTTTCCACAAACTCTGTGCTTTATTTATTTCCATCAGAATGTTTAGCTTTTATCATCGATACAATTCTACCCACTAATATTGCTGCTTGTTTTCTGTTTCCCATGGCTCAGAAAAAGTGCACAAATACAGAGTGGTTAATGTTTTGAATGATCAATAAATAAAAATTCATATGTTTTCTTATGGCAAAATTTGTGATTTGACTCAAATACCGGCATGAAGCTACTGATACTCGATGAGTCTCAGATTTGCAATATTCTGTGCCATAATTCTACAGTTACTTTTTACTAAAGAAAAGAATGGTAACCAATGGAATATAATAAAAAATAAACAGTAAAAAAATACAAAAGAAGCTCTATTTAACAGACTATGCAAATATTACACTGAAGTCAAAGGACAATTGAAAATGACCTTGTGAAAAATAAGATTAGAGAAAATTTACTAAATTGCACTGTCTCCCAGGAGTAGAAGATATGCAAAGAATATATTTGTCCCACTGTGGATATTCTAGATTTAAAAAAAAAAAATGCTTGATTCTTTTTAGCCTCTCGTTCAATGGTGTAATTTTAGCACATTATCTTTTCTACACTCCTTTGTATTCTTTAAATTATTTGAAAATTACTCATAATGAATATTCAAGGTAAGTATACATAGCTAGTATGCCATATTTCATAAACAATTCTACAAAGAAAAATGTTTTTAAATACATTTAATATATACTCAGGTATTTTCAATCCCTAGTTAATAAAATTCACAGATGTTTAACCCACAGATATGGAGAGAAAACTACATGATAAATAATTTCAGGATGGCATCTCATTATAGGTTTAAGACTGGAGATTTCTCTTTTATTTCTAGCATTTTTCATCTTAATCATTTGGTTAAACTTCTCAATTCAATTTCACACTGAAAAATATTTAAGTTATTTAAAGTAGCTTGCTAGGATTATACTTGAAGACTCTGGCTCTAGTTAAAATTTTCTTTTACACTTTCAATTGATTTTCTTAAATTAGTAATGATTAGGGGACTCCAATATGATAGATGTATTTGTATTCCTAGTTAATAGTGCTGTCATTGCTCTTATACATTTTATATTATAGAGAGATAAAATATTTCAGTATTGTATAAATAAATTCCTGGGTTTATAGTTACGAGATCATTGGCAATGAAGAAAATGAATGGTTCCAGGAGTAGAAGGCCAAACAAGAAGATGACTTGTAAGCATAGTGAAAAGCCACAGATACTCCATTAAGAAACTTTGCCCTGAGGCTTGGAGAGACTCCTTAGAGGTTAGAAAACCTTGTTACCCTTCCAGAGGACTGAGGTTTCGTTCATAGCATTCACTTTAGACAGCTCACTATTACCTGTAACTTCAGCCCCAGGGATTTCACACCACTTATGGATTCCTTCAGCACTACACTTATGTACAAATGCACACATTCTCTCTTATAACGTTTAAAATATAATTAAAAGTTAAAAATAAATATATAACCTTAAGAATGTTGGTCATTTGGGAAACAAAAAAAAAAAAATCAGATGAGCAGCATTGCTATTTTATGCTGTCAGTATCTCATAGCACCTATGATTGCTATCCTTCCTACAGTATATAGAAAGTGTTAGGTTGTCTCGTATCTTCTAAGTATGGGTCTGTCTGTAATGGTGGATCTTTACCCTGAAATCATCCTTGATTTTGTGGTAAAGCCAAGAAAAACTGTAGATTTACCTCTTAGAGAATAATTCTATAGTTTCAGAGTGTGATCACCTTCCCAATATTAACAGTATGTCTTCATGAAAATATTCTGTGTAGCAATAAACGGAGTAGATATCTGATGGAGTTGAATACATTCATGTCTCCTTCAAAAGAATAGGGAATTTTGAAGTACAACATAAATTATGTTGATATTAAACAACCATCTCTTGCTTTAAGTTGCTTTCTATCTATATTACCCTTGTGCACATGATCTCACAGCTTTCTAAATTTCGATCTATACCTTGTCAAGCTCACATACAGGCTACTTTGCAATTTATTTTACCTTACAAAATAAATATATGTTACTCAACTGTGCAGAAATGTTAGTACTCTGTATGGCTTTACATATAATTTTGCAAACAAGAAATATAATCCAAGCAGGGATTATTTGCCTTCTGAGACATGAGGTCATATATACTGTACATGAACTTTGTATGAATAAAGTATCTACCAAAAATATTTAAATCTGCCACTTATATTGATTTGTGTTTTGAAACTCATGCCAGTAATTTGAGCCCAAAATGACTGGGATAGATTTTGTATTTTCTTGCTGTGACCTTATATCAATATTTGACCTATTGAATAAATATTCACAATATTGTTCTTTATGCCTAACCATCAAAATATACAGTATGCAAAAAAGATGTAATTAATTCATGGGTCAGAAGTATTTTGTAGTTTACCTGTCCTTAGAGGTATTTTGATGGATTTTCAGGAGGATGTGCAATGGTAAATGTATGTTGTCTGAAATGTTCACACTGGGAACTGTGATATGTGACAAAATATGATGAAAGTATGTGGAATCCTCCTGAAAATTCTAAGTCCAATAAGAAAGATATCATATGAGGAACTCTAGATTTCTATAGAAAAATATTGAAGCAATGTCTCTGTACAGATGAGCTCAGAAGATAAAGCTTAGTACTGACGATTAAACACATACAGGCTTTAAAAGTCACATTTAAGGTCTGCGATGTACTAGTACTTTTGGATGTCTGTTTTTTAGTACTAATATGTTTTCTTCTGATTATGGTTTATCTGCTCCACAGACACACTTTATTTTATAAATAACATTTATTCTATGAACAAGTGAACTCTGACTTTGTCAACTTGATTGGTTTGACAAATGCCTGAGAGATTAGGTAAACAAAAAATGAATAAGAATGTGAACATTTACTCTAGAGATGATTCGCATGAAGTGACTTTGGGTAGTGATGTCCACTATGCCTGGGGTCAAGATAGAACAAACGCAGTAGGAAGAAGCCAGATAGCCTGTGTGGGCCTCAATGTCCCCAAATACATGCACCCAGTGCCACTGCCATCTAACCATAGGCATAAGATTATAGTTCTGTCAACATTTTATCAGATTATCCAGGAAACCTTCAGGCTTCAGACTGTGACTGTGACTGCAACAACAGTCACTCCTGATCTGAGCCTTCCAGATTTGTGTTTGGAGCAGCGACTCCTGGCCATTATGACTCTCAAGCATTTAAATGACCCTTCTAAGATTATTTTGTCTCTGATCACATAAGAAATTCTAATCAATTCCTTTTTGTGATTACATATATGTTCTATTGTTTCCATTGCTCTAGAAGATCCTAACTAATAAGGAAAATCCCTGAAGGTAATCAATCCTCAGGCATCAAGTAGACTTCAAACCTCATGATTTTATTTGCAATGTTCTTCTTATTGTTTTTCTGTTTTCTCCAGGGCAGTGTTAATTGGAAAAGAAAACTCACTGATATGAAGCAAGTCTCTTTGACTCCTAAGATTCTGATGGTCATTATTATAATAATGTCTATAGTTTAAATGCCTGTATTTATCTAGTGTAAATATTCTAATATATTAATCTATATACTACTTCGTAACATGTTTAAATAGTTCAATACATTTCACGGTGAATTAAAATTTCTAGACTTATTTTATATACAGTTTGCTATCTTGAAATACTTAAGTATCTTATCAACATGTAGTCATGTTTGTCCTGAATTTTAATGCATTTCAAATGCTAAAGAATATTAAATAAATTTTTCTTGCATTATTTTCATTCAGCATATTCGAATGGTGGTAACTTTTTGTTTGCTGTTGTCAATGTTGTTGTTTTTCTTATTTCTTTTTTCTGAGACAGGGCTTCTCTGGGTAACCCTGGCTGCCCTGCACCTTGTTCTGTAGACCAGGCTGGCCTTGAACTCAGAAATCTAACTTCTTCTACCTCCCAAGTGCTAGGATTAAAAATGCTTGCCACCACTGTCTGGCATCTTAACATGATGATTGGAAAGAGAATGACTGCCCTTCCCCAGGTTCATATATATGAATGTTTGATCTTCAGTTAGCTGAATTATTTGGAAAGAATTAGGAGTGTGGCTTTGTTTGATGTATTACAAGTTGACATAATTTTCAGTTAGCTCTCCCTATGCTTATATCAGTCTTTGTTTTTCTGTCTCTGTCTCTCCCTCCTTCCCCATCTTTCTCTTTGTCTCTGTCCCCCTTCCTCTCTTTCACTCTCTCACTATCACTCTCACTCTCACTCTCACTCTCCCTATCCCTAACTCTCTCTCTCTTTCTCTCTCTCTCTCTCTCTCTGCTCTGTCTTGTGGCTGTTGTCTTAAAACGTAAGCTATCAGCTGCTACTCCAGTACTATTTCTACTGCTGCTATGCTCAATATTATGATAATCATAGACTTATCCTCTGAAGTATAAACAAGCATCCTATAAACTATTTCTTCTGCAACTTTCCTTAGCCATGGCATCCTTTTAAAGCTATATAAAATGACTAAGACACTTACTAAAAATGTCATTCATTCTTAGAAGAAATAACAAAATAGATATGAAGACTCAGATCCACAGTTCAGACTCTATAGTTTAGAACACTTTTTAAAAACTACTACTTAGGCACTATGGATTTCTCCTGAATCACACAAATGTTTTAAGTTTTTCCCCCCATGTAGTAAATAAAGATAGTTAGAGAAATAAAATTTATAGAAAAAAATATATCCGGGCGTGGTGGCGCACTCCTTTAATCCCAGCACTTGGGAGGCAGAGGCAGGTGGATTTCTGAGTTCGAGACCATCCTGTTCTACAGAGTGAGTTCCAGGACAGCCAGGGCTATACAGAGAAACCCTGTCTCGAAAAACAAAAAAACAAAAAAACAAAAACAAAACAAAACAAAACAAAACATATATATATATATATATATATATATATATATATATTGTGTCACAATGTGAATGTAAATGTTTATTCCAATTACAGTAACACTGTTATTGTCATCATTATTGTTATTATTATAAATGCATTTATCAAGTGAAATTAGTTATCAGAAATATTACTTCAATTCTCTCTCCTTCCCCTTTTCTCTCTCCTCCTTTCTCTCCCTCTTCCTCTCTTTAGATAGGCTCTCATTTACTTCAGACTATCCATGAATTTATTAAATACCCAAGAGAGGCCTTGACCTCCAGATCTTCTTGCTTCTATCTCCCAGATGTTGGGATTACAGATGTGTGCTATCATTCACAGCTACAATTCTTTAGAGTCTACTTTAAAAAAATACTTTTGAGTGAAATCATTCTTTCAGTTACTCTGACTCACTTGAAGTGAAAAATAACAAAGTCTACGTAGTACTTAAGCAGAGCTCCTTAAGACTATCAGAACAAATAACAAAAGCCTAGACTCTGCAGGTCCCATGGTAGTTATAAACGTAGCCCTACATTTCTATAGCTGACAGTAGCAGGGGAGGAAATCTGCACGTCCCTGAGAGAGGGATTGTAAAGCATTTTGTAAGCAAGAATCTAAGAGTTTTCTTGATGCACTGTATTCACTTTTATTTTAACTAGGTATTTTCTTCATTTACATTTCCAATGCTATCTGAAAAGTCCCTCCATACCCTCCCAACCACTTGCCTACCCACTCATTCCCATTTCTTGGCCCTGGCGTTCCCCTGTACTGAGGCATATAAAGTTTGCAAGACCGATGGTCCTCTCTTTCCAATAATGGCCGACTAGGCCATCTCCTGATACATATGCATCCAGAAACACAAGCTCTGGGGAGAGGGGTGTACTGGTTAGTTCATATTGTTGTTCAACCTATAGGGTTGCAGACCCCTTTACCTTCTTGGGTACTTTCTCTAGTTCCTCCATTGGGGGCCCTGTGATCCATTCAATAGTTGATTGTGAGCATCCACTTATGTGTTTGCTAGGCCCAAGCATAGCCACACAAGACACAGCTATATCTGGGTCCTTTCAGCAAAATCTTGCTAGTGTATGCAATGATGTCAGCATTGGGAGGCTGATTATGAGATGGATCCCCGGGCATGGCAGTCTCTAGATGGTCCATTCTTTTGTCTCAGCTTCAAACTTTGTCTCTGTAACTCATTCCATGGGTGTTTTTTGTTTTTTTTGTTTTGTTTTGTTTTGTTTTGTTTTGTTTTTTTCCAATTCTAAGAAGGGGCAAAGTGTCCACATTTTGAACTTCATTCTTCTTGAGTTTCATGTGTTTTGCAGATTGTATCTTGTATCTTGGGTATTCTAAGTTTCTGGGCTAATATCCACTTATCAGTGAATACATGTCATGTGAGTGCTTTTGTTATTGAGTTACCTCACTCAGGATAATGCCCTCCAGGTCCATCCATTTCCCTAGGAATTTCATAAATTCATTCTTTTTAATAACTGAATAGTTCTCCAGTGTGTAAATGTACCACATTTTCTGTATCCATTCCTCTGTTGAGGGACATCTGGATTATTTCCAGCTTCTGGCTATTATCAATAAGGCTGCTATGAATATAGTGGAACATGTGTCTTTCTTACCAGTTGGAACATCTTCTGGATATATGCCCAGGAGAGGTATTGCTGAATACTCCAGTATTACTATGTCCAAATTTCTGAGGAACTGCCAGACTGATTTCCAGAGTGGTTGTACAAGTTGCAATCCCACCAAAAATGGAGGAGTGTTCCTCTTTCTCCACATCCTCACCAGCATCTGTTGTCTCCTGAACTTTTGATCTTGGCCATTCTGACTGGCATGAGGTGGCATCTCAGAGTTGCTTTGATTTGCATTTCCCTGATGATTAAGGATGCTGAACATTTTTTTTAAGGTGTTTCTCAGCCATTCGGTATTCCTCAGGTGAGAATTCTTTGTTTAGCTCGGAGCCCCATTTCTTGATGGGTGTTATAATCTGGTTATTCTTTCCTCCTTTCTCTCAGGTGAGAAGGCATGTTTACAGGAATTCAAGGGTACTTATGGATTTCTCAATTGTATCATATTTGCCAGAAACAAAGTTTCATATGAGATATTGTACCAGCAATGGTCCTCTTAGCCTGGTGAGCTCCTCAGTAGGTAAAAGCTGGTGAGCTTGACAAACTGAGTTTGATCTCAGGAACCCATATGCGTGAAAAAGAAAACTAACTTCCAGAATTTGTCCTCTGCCTTGACCATCACATGTACATGTGCCTAGGCACAAATATATTCACAAAAGCTAATCATCTCAAAAAGTGCATTTCTTGTTTTCAGTGAGTGTATTTTCCCAGACCTTCCACATAAGGATGAGTTAGTCTAAAGCAGCTTTTTAAAAGTAAAACTATGAATGCATTGTAAACAGCATTTAATTCCTTTTAGAAGAATAATCATTTAAAATGGCAATTCAACACAGAAAAACACAACAATCATGAAACAATTTTTTGATATTAAATGGATGTACAGGATGAAAATAGCATCAGAAACAATAAAAGACTTTCATAGTTATACACCATTTTCTTATCAAAATTCCACAAAAGATTAGAGATCAAAATAACAAATTATGAACAATTAACTTGGGAAACATAAAAAGAGTTATTACTTAACCTACTATAATAATAAGGTAAATTTAGCCATGAAATCTCTGTGCATTATTTATTCTCTGTACTATATATCATCACGATTAGTACAGTATAAGATTGGAATATTTTTTATTATTGTCGAGAATTTATCTAGGATCTTCAATTTTCTTGCTGCTTCTCTTGTGAGCAGGTAAAATGAATCTATTCTATTCATTTAATTCTAAAGTTTACCCCAACAAAATATATCCACTGTGCTTGCAACAAAGTGCCTTATCCTTTCATCAAATATGCAAGTGTTTATTTCCATTTACTATAATACTTGCATTTCAATAAAAAGTTCTTTTACTAGTGAAAGTCAAATTCCAATGCTTGTTTACTTTTTTTTAAAAAAAATTTAAACTCAAACAGTGTGTCTCAAGATTTGAACTGCTCATATTCTGTAGAAAGTTTAAGCTGCACAGACTTTGGGATCACTGCCCCTACTGACTGGAGCATCACTAAATGCTCTGATATTACGTTGCAGAGATAAGGACACTTTTCTTTGATTATGTGGAAAATAATGTATAACTTCAAGGAAACCATGTTTACAGAATTCCTGAATTTCTTTAAAATAACTATATTTTATAGAAATCTAAAAAACTGCAAGATATAAAATTTGAAGGCTGATGAGGATCAGGTACCATTTTGCAAAATAAGATGATCTAATTCAGTATTTTGAAACTCACTCAGCTTCTAATATTTTATATAACAATAGATGATATTAATTCTCTAGAGACATCTCTTCAAAATGTGCTCTCAAGTCATTGCATAGAAGTAAAAGATGTTAGCCAATAAGCTAGAATGGGGTTCTCAGACTCTACCTGAAAGAATTGTGACTTGTTGAAGGGGTGTTTATATCATTTGTTGACAAAAGTATTAAATAGTGTACTTTTAGTATTTTCAATTTGTTGTATGTAAGTATATTTGAATCATGTTGCGTGTGATATGCCTGAGCATGCTACATTTGAGTGTATGTGTTTCAAAGCTGGTTGGTAGCAAAAGGAAAACAAAAACATAGTGAAATTGAGATCATAATGTTTATATTCACAGTCAAAATTAAAGGTAGCACTAAAGGGAGAGGGAAAACAACATGCCCGTAAACACAGTATACACTGTGTTGCAGACAATCCAGTTTGGTTCCCAGCACTGCGATTGGGTGGTTTAGAATTGTCTGTAACTCCTACAGCAGAGAATATAACTCTCTCCTGATCTCTGTGGCACATGAATGCATCTCAGAAAATTAACAAACAAAACATATATGTATGAACAAGTAAACAAAAATAAATCTTTAAAAATAAATAACTCTTAACATTTTAAAAGTATCATTAGAAACAATAGTATATTAAAAAGAAAAGAAAAGGAGTCTTAACTTAATATAACAGTCATTTGTGTACATTATTTTAAAATAATATATATTGTATGTATATTATACGTTTCTGTATGTGCATGCTTATGCATTCAGTCTATGACTTAGAAAATCATTGAGTTCTTAGATACTCAGTGATACGAATGAGATATACATTGAGTAGCAACTCTATTTCAGAGATTGAATTTAAATTGTCTCCTTGACTATTGATCTGAGGATTGATGTGTTGATGAATAATGATAGTCCTGGTCAGTCCCCTAGAATATTGCATATTTTATCATAAAAAAAACCTTTGTTTTGGGAAAATTTGCTCAGCTATATTAATGTAACCATTCTGAACGGAGGTAAATTTAGCTAGGTTACATAATGATGTTTGCAATTTAGGTGTAGTAAATGCACTTCGACACTGCATTTAATATTTTCAATAAATGTATTTAAGGCTTGTTGGTCCATTATATCTTAAGTGAAGGAGCATTTCTATATGTGTAGATGTTGATCTAAACCCATAATCTATCTATATAATCTATGTTACCATAAAGATAAATGTTTGGTGTAGGAAACCGCCCTCACATTTGCCATTACAAGATGGCGCTGACAGCTGTGTTCTAAGTGGTAAACATAATCTGCACACGTGCAGGGGCAGTTTTCCCGCCATGTGTTCTGCCTTTCTCGTGATGACAACTGGGCCGATGGGCTGCAGCCAATCAGGGAGTAATACGTCCTAGGCGGAGGATAATTCTCCTTAAAAGGGACGGGGTTTTGCCATTCTTTTTCTCTCTCTTGCTTTCTTGTTCTTGTTCTTTTTCTTGCTTTCTTGCTCTCTTGCTCTTGCTCTCTTGCTCTCTTGCTCTCTTGCACTCTTGCACTCTTGCACTCTTGCACTCTTGCTCTCTTGCTCTCTGGCTCCTGAAGATGTAAGCAATAAAGCTTTTGCCGCAGAAGATTCAGGTTTGTTGTGTCTTTCCTGGCCGGTCGCGAGAACGGGTGTAAGAGTTTGGGTTAAAAAAGCTAAGTCAAGATCAGGGACAAACACAGCTTTTCTTGAAAAACTGTGGATGACTCTTCTTAACCCAGCACCAAGAAGCATGTGTCAACACCCATGGAAGGAGTTACAGAGACAAAGTTTGGAGCTGATACGAAAGGATGGACCATCTAGAGACTTCCATACCTGGGGATCCATTGCAAAATCAGCCTCCAAACACTAACAACATTGCATACAGCATCAAGATTTTGCTGAAAGGCCCCTGATATAGCTGTCTCTTGTGAGGCTATGCTGGGGCCTGGCAAACACAGAAGTGGATGCTCACAGTCAGTTGTTCGATGGAACACAGGGCCCCCAATGGAGGAGCTAGAGAAAGTACCCAAGGAGCTAAAGGGGTCTGTAACTCTATAGGTGGAACAACAATATGAACTAACCAGTATCCCCGGAGCTCGTATCTCTAGCTGCATATTTATCAGAAGATGGCCTAGTAGGCCATCATTGGGAAGAGAGGCCCCTTGGTCTTGCAAACTTTATATGCTTCAGTACGGGGGAATGCCAGGGCCAAGATGTGGGAGTGGGTGGGTAGGGGTGTGTGTGGGGGAGTCTGGGGACTTTTGGGATAGCATTTGAAATGTAAATGAAGAAAATACCTAAAAAGAAGAAGAAGAAGAAGAAGAAGAAGAAGAAGAAGAAGAAGAAGAAGAAGAAGAAGAAGAAGAAGAAGAAGAAGCATGTGTCAACAGCCCTATTGTCCTTTCTTCTAGAAATAAACCAACTGTGTGGGTAGTCAGACCGTTGTATGACTTATGTCCTGTTCATCTAATGGTAACTGAGTGAATTGCAAGTAATTGTAGATTATAAGAAATTCCTTGCTTATTTCAGGAAGAAGACTACCAAAGTTGAGGAGAAGAAAGGGTGAGATGGAATCCATAAAGTTAGAAGCATACATAATATAAATAGAACTTGTATGGTCATTCAGCTTCTCTTGCCCTGTCCTTCCTTTTGGAAACTGCACTGTGGTTTTTCTTCTCATTGCTGAAATAAACCCTAACTAATTACTTGTTCTTCCAGTTCCCAGGAGAGAATAATTTTTCCTTGGAAACACCAGAGGTGAAATGAGATTGCTCCTGAGGTTGGGTGTTGGGAAAGTGGAAGATCAGCAAAGGTATCATTTCCCTCTACAAGATAGACAAGCAGTTTCCAACAGGATGGTCTTCAACCCTAGGAATGCCATGTAAACATTAATGGACACACAATAATAAGTCAACACTGAACACTTTGAACCATGGCTAGTGAGATTGAAACTCTAAGTTTACAATTTATAGATATTACAAAGGGCAATTAAAGGCACTTTTGAACTCAATACACTGGCTGTGTTTTCTCCTTATTAGTAATCGGTAAATAACAGTGGATAGCTAATTAAAAGAGTTGTTTTAGAGGCAATTCAAGAACCAAATAATAATTTATAAGGTGACTAAATTATTCTTTGTTGTTAAAGTGCTGAATTTCTGTTTCTCATTCTATGAATAGAAACAAACATGAAGGCAGAAGGGTCCCTACAAACTCCAGCTCTGCAGCAGGCTAGCCAAGTGTCACATTTGATACACTGTTTTATTGACATCTGCCACCCTCCGCTACCATAAAGTGAGGATAATTATTCCTAACTCAGAGTTCTACTGCACAAAACTAAGAAAATGACTTTTGTGAAATTCTGACCATATTGCCTGGACATGATATTGATCTTTAATAATTGTTATTTTGCTTTTCTGCTATTACACATAATTGAGGCCATGTGTAATTAATCATTTGAAAAGAAGAGTACAATAGGTTTTCAAACTAAGGCTGCTCTTTGGTATATTTTAAAGGAAACCAGTAAAAGATGCTTGTAAGTTAGTGTTTTATTGATTCAAAGATGATTTTTAATTTAGTGGCTTGCTGTTGGCTATGTTATAACAAGTGTCAGGGAAGCATGAGTATAAAGGATGCTTAATGGTCTAGCTTAATATAAGTGAAACTTACAAATGTATTCAGAGGCAGGCAGATTTCTGAGTTGGAAGCCAACCTTTGTCTACAAAGGGAGTTCCAGGACAGCCAGGGCTACACAGAGAAACCCTGTCTTGAAACAACAACAACAACAACAACAACAACAACAACAATAACAACAACAAAATGTATTCATTGTAGCAAGAATGTTGCCATCAACTTCACAAGTACCCTGATACAAAGTTGTAAAAGAACTGTCCAAGTGCTGAAGTAGACAAACACTAATTGCTTCTGTGATTTGACTTAATATTTATAGCAATATAGCAATTAGAAAAAATCAGAGCTCCTGGTGTCCATCTTAGAGGACCTGATACATTCAGAGCAGTTGTCTGAAGGCCCTTCAGGAGATCTACAGCAGCCAGGACAACAAATCAGCAGCTTCTCTGTCCCTGTGAAGAGTCACCAGTTGGAAGGCCCCACAGGTGGTCAGACATATCCAGGGCCACCAGCCTACAAGGATACCTGAAGCAACCCAGGGAAAAAAGAGACAGACACCATACAGTCATGCAGACCAGCAAATACCAGTAATATCCAGATGGCGAAACACAAGTACAAGACCATAATAGACAGAAGCAATTTACTGAAAACCAACAGCCAATATCAAATTAAATGGAGACATACTGGAAGTAATGCCAGTGAAATTGGAGACAAGACAAGGATACCCACTATCCCCATATCTATTCATAGAGTACTTGAAGTGTTAGCTGAAAAAATAAGACAACAAGAAGAGATCAAGGGGATACAAATTGGTAAAGAAGCTATAAGGGTATCACTATTTTCAGATGATATGATAATATACATAAGGGACCCCAAAAATTAAACCAGAATACTTGTCCAGCTAATAAACAACTTCAGTAAAGTGGCTGGATATAAAATTAACTCAAACAAATCAGTAACCTTCCTTTATACAAAAGTTAAATAGGCTGATAAAGAGAATAGGGAAACAACTGCCTTCACAATAGCCAAAAATATTACAAAATATATAATAACTCTAACCAAACAAGTGAAAGACCTGTATGACAATAACTTCAAGTCTCTCAAGAAAAAAATTGAAGATCTCAGAAAATGGAGAGATTCCCCATGCTCATGGATTGGTAGAATTAACACAGTAAAAATGGCCATCCTTCCAAAGGCAATCTGTAGATTCAATGCAATCCCCGTCAAAATCCCAACACAATTCTTCAAAGAGATGGAAATAGCAACTCTCAAATTTTCTGGAAAGGCAAAAAACCCAGAATAGGGAAAACAATCCTTAACAAGAAAATAACAGCTGGAGGAATCACCATCCCTGACTTCAACCTTTACTTCAGAGCAATAGTGTTAAAAACTGCATGGTATTGGTACAGAGAGAGACTTATTGATCAATGGAATAGAATTGAAGACACAGAAAGTAAACCACACACTTAAAAGTCACTTAAAGATGTCAAAAATATACAATTAAAAAAAGAATGCTGGCCTAACTGGTGCTGGTCTGACTGGCTGGCTGTATGTAGAAGAATGAAAATAGACTCATATTTGTCACCTGGTACAAAGCTCAAGCCCAAGTGAATCAAGGATCGCAACATGAAACCAGATACACTGAATCTAATAGTAGGGAAAATGGGAAAGAACCTTGAACTCCCTGGTACAGGGGATCTTTTCCTAAACAGAACTCCAATGGTTCATGCTCTCATATCAAGAATTGATAAATGAGACCTCATGAAACTAGAAAGCTTTGGTAAGGCAAAGAACATTTCATTAAAACAAATTGGCAACCTACAGATTGGGGAAAAACTCTTCATTAACCTCACATCCCATAGAGGGCTAATATCCAAAATATATAATGAACTGAAGAAATTAATCACCAAAAAAAAAAAAGAAAAAAAAGAAAACCTAAACAACCCAATCAAAAAAAACTGGGTAAATAAATAAACCAAGAATTCACAACTGAAGAACCTCGAATGGCTGAGAAGTACCTAACAAAATGTTCAAAGTTCTTAGTGATCAGAGAAGTGTAAATCAAAATGACCCTGATATTCCACCTTACACCAATAAGAATGGCTAAGATCAAAACCTCTGGTGATAACACATGTTGGAGAAGATGTATAGAAAGAGGAACACTCCTTCATTCCTCCATTGCTGGTGTGATAGCAACCTGGTAATGCCACTCTGAAAATCAATCTGGAGTATCCACAGAAAATTGGAAATACATTTACCTGAAGACCCGTCTATACCACTCTGGGGAAAACCCAAAAGATGTCCCACCATGCCATTGGGGCACGTGTTGCAATGTCTGTAGCAGACTTATTTGTGATAGTCAGAGGCTGGAAACAAACTAGATATCTTATGACAGAAGAATCGATATAGAAAATGTGGTTCATTTACACAATGTAATGCTAATCAGCTATTAAGAATAAGGGTATCCTGAGTTTTGCAGGCAAATGAATGGGACTAGAAATTATCCTGAGTGAGGCAACTCAGAACCAATAGAGGATGCATGGTAAATACTGCCATCCCATAGTCACATCTCTGATCCATAATTGTTCCTGTTTGAAAGAATTATAGAGATGGGAATGGAGAGGAGCCTGAGAAAAAGAAGATCCAGAGACAGGCCATAAGAAGATCCAAACAGACAGCATACACCAGATGATATGAGGCCCCCAATACACACACAATAGAGGACTTCCAGGTCTGTGTTCATTTAGAGATGATGCACTTAGCCCTTAAGAGACTGGAGGCCCCACGGTATTTAGAGATCATGTGAGGTAGGGATTGGGGACATCCAAGTTGGACAAGGGGAGCAGGAAGGAGTTGTGGGATGAGGAGCATTTGGAGGGTGGATGGGTGTGTATTTGGAATGGAATATGATGGAATATAGAGTGTATTCTAAATTTTATAAAAAATTTAAAAAAGAAAGAATGAATGAAAGAGAGAGAAAGAAGAAAGAGAGAGAGAGAGAGAGAGAGGAAGGAAGGAAGGAAGGAAGGAAGGAAGGAAGGAAGGAAGGAAGGAAAGAAGGAAGGAAGGAAGGAAGGAAGGAAGAAAGAAAGAAAGAAAGAAAGAAAGAAAGAAAGAAAGAAAGAAAGAAAGAAAGAAAGAAAGAAAGAAAGAAAGAAAGCAAGCTCCTGAATGCTGCCTAAAATTATTCCTGTGAGGACTGGAATGTAGAGTATTGTCTATGTAATGTCTGTACATATAATTTGACAAACTTCTCAAATAAAGGCAAATAAAGACTCTAGTTTCTATTATAAAACACAGTTAACTAAACACACTCTTATACCTGCTAACATGATATTTGGATGCAGATTTCCAGGTTGTGACTAGTTGTCAATTTTTCTTGATACTAAATTATATTCAGCACTTTGGATCCTAAATATACTTAAACATTTCTTCCAAAGTTTATCTGGAGAAGATATTCCTGAGTTATGCAAAAGACTTACACACTGCTGGAAAACAGTTACATTTTCAGTATAAGCTTGTGCACATGGAATTACATTTTCCTTAAAAATGATCATTTTTTTCTGCAGTTTGAGTAATTTACTTTATGCTTATCTTTGAAGCCTGAGTACCGAAAAGAGATTTATTCAACAGCTCTCAAGTGACTCACAGATAATTTTGTAGGACACAAAAAGAATATATTTATGGTATGTTTTTTTCATAAAGCTAAAAGAGTTATGAACTTATTTTATTACTATAGATATATTGGTAACTAGTACCCTGTTCCTAAATGTAGACTCCAGTGATATTTGGTGAGATGTCTATAATCAGAGCTCCAATTGATTTCAAAACCCAAAAATGCCCCTAAGGGTGTTACTGGATTGTAAGTTACAGCTCCTTCCCAACCTGAATTTTATGTAAACACTCTAGGCATCTTCTGAAGAGGCCTAGCACGGAGGATTTCTGCCTGTGACCCTCATTACCTCTAGAACTGAATCTTGCAAACCTCTTGCTTGTTCTGAAATCAGTGTGTGTAATTACTCTTGCAAATCAATGTTTCCACTAGCTCAACAGAATGAAAAAAATAACTTGTTAAATAGCATGCCTGATTTACATATCTAAGAGTCAACAAAGGCTTTATGTACCATTGATTATATCTTTTAGCTAAAAAAAATGCAATTTATTGGCTGACTGCCAAAGCCTAAAATAAAAGAGGTAATTAAGACCATGCTGTTGTCATACTTTTATAGCAAAATACACCGTGCTTTCAGAGAAAACATGCTGCCTTATCTGGAGCCACTTTACTTATAATCATAAGACTAACGTCTATGGATAAAGCAATATTAAAAATGAGTCATTTGAAAATAGACTTCAAATTAATTGTTTCTGTTTTAACAAAATATTTGAAAAGCACAATATATACATAGATACATATGGTCATATGTGCCATTTATTTTTTTATAATCAAGATATATTTTTATTTATGTTTCAATATATTTTCCATACCTTCTCAAAATTTTACCAATAATTATTTTGAGGAGAAATGAAACTAATATTTTATATGAAACTATGAAAAAGATAGGAAGAGGGCTAAATTTATATACTTATGTTCTTCCTGGATATACATTATACATTTTCATTAAAGAAAGTTTAATCTACTTTTCCAAAGAAATGAATTCTAAAATATAGATATAAACATTTTGACATAGGATCTTTTCAACCACAGCTGGCCTCACACTGGCTAGGTGGTTAATGCTGACTCTGAGCCTGATCCTCTTCCTTTCAACACAAGCCCTGGCGATGCAGGTGTGTGTCACTGCACCTGGCAAGAGCTCAATTTTTAATAATAGATTTCTTTTTTCATCCTAGCTATTTGAAGGGAAAGTATTTCACAAGCAATGGCAACTTTTACAGAGTAAAGCAATTACAGTTCACAAAATAATAAAACTTGTTCCAAATAATGATATCAATAAACTTTTGACAAGATCCAACCTGTAGATGTTCTTTAATAATGAAAGAGTTGTAAACAATAATATTCACGACTTTCAAATTTAAAATGATCTTCATTGATATTTGAAGAAATTTTATTTTTCTTTATTTTATCTATCCTTTGAAAACATCCTGCACATATATAATACATTCTGATAATACTTACCTCCTCCAAAATCCCCTTCCACGTGGGTTCTCCCAGTGGGTCCCTACCACCATCATATCTTTTTGTTTTCTTTTGTGACCCAAGGAGTTTAACTGGAGTTTGATGCATTGGCATGGGTATGGAGCAATCCACTAGAGTCTGGGTAACTCATTAGAAGCTAAGTCACTGAAGACAAGAACCCACTTCACTCAGTGGTCATTAATATCGCCAAAGAACCCAAACTCAAAGGAAAGGTTATATTTACTAGCCAGGTCTTTGCATAAGAATCATGAGAAAGTTCAGGGACTGAAAAAAACTGAGGTAGCTTCTTCAGTGTCTGGTCTTTTAGAGGCCATCTCTCACTCCTGGGACACAAACACATTCCTGCAGTTTGTGTGACCATAAGTCTGAAGTCAAAATCTTGGAGCACCAGCAGCTAATCTTGTGATCTAGAGAAAGAAGCAACACATAATCTATGTGAGAGATGATTGAGAAAAAAGTAACTGGATGAGAAAAAAGTAACTCATATCTCATGGTTTGTACCCAAACAATAGTACATTCTTCAAGAAAACAATGGAAACTTCTTTTGGCTATGGTAGAAATTTTTGTTGAATATGTAAGTCTGTGCTGGTAACTATGGCCTCTTAGAAGGTGAAACATACAGTGTCATAAGCCCTTCTACCTATTAATGTTTATGTTTTGTAATAAGTTGCTATTCTGATGACCTGCACTCATATGTGACTTTATGTTTGTTTCTGAAAATTTTAAATACACTTTTATGTAGTTTAGTCTTTTAAATATAAAATGTGGTGGGTTCTTCTTTTGGCCTTGTGTATTCACTGTTGTTTATGAAACTTGTACTTAGACGGCCATCCAAATTAAGGTACCTCTCTGATATGATTATGCTTAGAAAATGTCTATACCTTTTATGCCTATCAATATTGAATTCTGTTTTTCATTATTTACCAAGGATTCTCATATTTCTCATTTCAATTTTATTAACTAACCTTCATGTTTTACTAAATACTCCCATCTCTCTCTTCAAGACCTATGGACATTCTAGATATAGTACTTCCACAGAGCTTTTAATTTAAATTGATTTTTTTTATTTCCAGCATAAATTTTTCTTCAGTGTTTATATCTCTTTATGAAATTTTGTTTTCTTTTAAACATTTTATTAGCTCTTTAACAATTTTTATATGTTTTGATCATAGGCACTCCCATCCCTAAATTTAATAAAATCCACTCCCCATGAACCCAAGCTTCTCTCTCTCTCTCTCTCTCTCTCTCTCTCTCTCTCTCTCTCTCTCTTTAAATTTTACACACTCTAACTCATGAGTCTAAATATTGAATATGTGGCTTCCAACAGTATTGCTGAATTATTTGTGGCTACACTCTTAGAGAAAACTGACTCTCCCCTTCTATGCAGCTACCAATTGCAAATATGTCCTTCCCTAGCTGTTGAATATCTCTCCAAACTCTATTCTCCATGACAGGGTATGATTGTCCTGGGCTTGAATTAGTCCTTTTGTATGCTTTCACAACTGCTGAATTCATTCATTCACCTGCCTTGCTTATTCTTGAAAACACTTTCTTTGTATTCATGCTCCTGATCTAATAGCCTTTCCTTGCCTTCTTTTGCAATGATACAATACCTGAAACTTTTTTGAGAAGAGAGAGGTGGTATACATCTTCCATTTTATTCAGCTATTTTCTTGGCATTCTCTTGGAATTCATTTGGTAGCCTGTGTTCTCTTTGATTTCTTTGAAAATATTTATGAACACTTTTAAATTATTTGGAATTTCATATGCAATTTTATTGTGGGTCATTACTATGGGGTTCATAAGTTTTTACAGAAGACATGTTTTGATTTTTTATGTTGCTTTTTGTTCTGCATTGCTTGAGCATCTGAAGTTAGTTCATGTGTATGTGTGTGTGTGTGTTTATGTTTTGTGTGTGTGTCTGTGTGTGCACACATGCCCATGATATGTATTTATCTGTCTGTCTTTCTATGAAGAAAGGGAGATCACAATTAGGATTACTTTATTTTTCAGTATCAATATTAACAATACTCTGGAGAATCTAGGCTATAGTAGAGAAAAGGAGTCATTTTTTTTCCATCAGACTACTGGTTAGTCACTGATCTTTATCTCCAGTACTTTTCTGAGAAATTAATATTGTCTTTAAAACAGTCAATAGTCATGGTTACATACTCTATGACAATAAAGCAAGTGTTAACTAACAAAGCTATAACCTCATTTTTAACAGTAAAGGAACACAGATAATACTGTGTGCACTATTGTACTAGACCCTGTAAGTAGAAGTTAACAAGGAAATGAAAAGGAAAACGTTGTTAAATATGAATATCAACTAAGATTAAATTACTAGAGATGAAACAGAAAAGGAGACATAATATAGACTACTATAAAGGCAGCATAAAGAGAATAGTAGGGACAATAGGAGGAATGAAGAAATTTTTGCTAAAGGTCCTTATATAGGGAGTGATGATAACAGGAAATCAAGTCATGTTAAGCAATAACATCTCAGGAAGGTGAAATACAAATAACAGGAGAGTTTGTAACATAGACAATGAAAATCTGAAAAGAAAAGAGGGAGGGGGGCAAAAAGGAATTCCTATACTATGAAGCAGGCCTGAGTGGAAATGCTACACTGACAATTGCTATCAAATAACAGAAGAAGTGAAGTACATGGGAGAGATAACATGGTGGGGATATAGGATCTGGGAACTGTTTAGCATTATTAGATTCAGTTTGAGTGTTTCCTTTACCAGCTCTTAGAAACTTGTCAAACTGCATAACTTTCTGAGGTGTGTGGTCACATTCTCTCCTTTATATTTTCCATTGTTGGTTGAATTAGAAAGGCTGATATGGTACACGAGCTTATAAGCCAATTCTCAGATACTGACCACAGTGCTGCTGTCTTGTGTGGCACTCCCTAGTGTCTCTTATGGTGCTTGGAATCTGGGTGAACCTTTCTATGTAGAATTTGTTTCCATTATGTTTTCAATTTAGTGGACACTGCTTGATTCTACTCAAAGTTTCTTTTACACAGCAATATTCTGGTACAAGTTTTCTGCATGGCATCCAGAGATACACTCTCTGAAAAAAAAAAAAAAAACAAAGAAATTGAAGATTTGTTTCTGGATTGAAGAATAAAATTCTAGCATACGATTGCATCTCAGTTTCCTTTGAGATTAACACCTTTCAAGTTTAGAGGGAAGATCATTAAAGAACAGGATATTGCCACAGCTGGGATGGCTGTGTAAAGGGAGAAGTAACACAGATCCTGCCCCTGTAAAATTGCCAGGTCATTGATCCCCATGATCCCCACGTGTGCTAATAGTGGCTGTTGGCCTGAAATGGATCTACTGTCTCTCCTATTTTACTTTCCATCTCTCTGGGAAATATACTTACCTCCCCCATTACCCAGAGATAATCACTCCATTGTAAATGAAACTAATGTGATCCTCAGGAATGAGAAATGGAGGAGGTCATGAAGCTGTGAAGGATGAGGCTTCTTCTTGGCCTTTAGGACCCTGGGAAAGATTCTAGACAGCATAACCACAGAGGCCACAAAAATCTACATAGCCCTTTGTACAAATTGCTCATTGTGAGACTTGGCTTGAATTTGGCATTATGAGGAGAAACATGTACCCTCTGGTCCAATGACTGCTGCATTAACAAGTCAGGTTGAACTTGGGAGAATCAAAGATAGAGTTAAACTGGTTTCAAGAAAGAAGGCAAGGGTAGAAAAAAAGAAATCTATAAAATACCAAGTATATGTGTCTTATCTTACAGGAGAAAGGCTTATATACATCTAGAAACAAATAGTATTAGAAGGACAATACTATTTAATAAGTCTATGGAATTCTTAGGATGAAAATCAATGATCATAGAATTAAAAGACAATATGGAAACAGAAAAAGCTAGTACTATTTCCAGCTGCTAGAATGATTGCAGATGATAATGCCTAATTTTCTTGCATAAAATTTAAAACTTTGAAAGAAATTATGTCAACCTTAGTAGTCTCTCACCTTTTTGTTCTTACATGAAAGTAGTTACTAAGGACTGTTGTCTTCTGTACTAGGAAACTACAGGAACTGTGCCCACTTACCCATGAAGAACAAGCTGCGTAACACCTCTAAGGAAATATGCTTTTGTTTGGTGTTTAGGTTTTGTTTTATGGAGGCAGGGATTTGGAATAATGATCCAGAATTCAGTAAATTTATGTACATTTAAGGATTTCTAAAGAAATATGAAAATTGATCAAAGCCTTGCTTATATAACTTTAGTAAATAAAAGACTGGGTTCTGTATCTGGTTGGGAGAAGGTAAAAGAATGTGAAGGAGGAAGACAAAAGAATGAACGGGAACTAGGGATAAAGGAGAGGAAGGAAGAAAGATAAGTATCCTTGGGCAAAGAAAGAGTACTTGAACATACAGCTTTTACCATCTACTGAGTCATTGAATTAGCATAGCTCCCATTCCTGCCTTTCTCAGGACCCTCTTCCCACTGCAGCAGTACCTCTGAATATTGTTTAATAGGAAATAAAAGAAACAGATGTTCTAAATGATGGTCACACTTTCTCTACTGTTATGGAAGCTCACTAAACTCAGGAAGCAAATAATTCAGTGGCTTCAAGAAGTCCCTGAAACCAACAATTTTACTAAGTCCCTCTCTCTCAAAGCTTATATAAACAGTGAGAACTGTTAAATGTCTTCTCAGACAATTGAGATGCATAGAAAGGGATCGGCTTAATCAAGCCACCAGGCAGAAACATATCAATAAAGCTGCCTGGAAAAAGCTGAGACCTGACAATCTGTTCAGAAAAGGATCAAACCAACTGAGCCAGACATCTGGAAAAATACTCTCCAACCTAGTATGCTCCATTTTTCCAGATTTCATGAACATCACCTATACTGTGGGTTGAACTTCTCACATGCAGCTGTATTTGAATCATTTCTTCTAGGAATGATTATAAGTAACCTGTCATACATACTGCTGTAAGAATCCCCACAAACAAACAAACAAACAAACAAACACCTCAATGGTTCAACAGACAGGAATTGGTGGTCTTTGTCTAGGCTAGGTGGGGTAAGGAGATTTTTTTCTTCTCTCCCTAGGAATAGTGATAAGATTTAGACAGAAACAGAGACAAAAGAAAATCTTAGCCTTATAATTCCTGTTGGACATTTGTGATGAGAGACATAATAATTCAAGCTGTCTTCAAAGCTGTTTCAACATACTCTTGTATTTACTCTGTATATGCTATATATCTACCCTGTCATTCAAGGAATAGATTTGCCATCTTTTGTCCAGCTTTTGAAATACAGAACCAGCAAGTATTTTAACGTGTTAGCACCAAAGTAAAATTTCTTTGAGATTAATACTCTGGAGACATGAAATTTTGGAAAACACATTTTATTATATTAATATGAAAAATGTTTTAGATTACATATTTTAAATAGCATAATAATTTTATTTATTCTGTACAAGTTAATCTTAATTTAAACCATGAATCCTCACACCTCACACATATAAATTTGAACATGCACAAAATAAAATTTAAAAATCAATAAAATCAAAGTCTAAAATTTGATATCTGCCATTATAGTAGCATACATTTCATTTCTCCTTAAGAGAAACACCAAGACACTGCATTGAACACACCATGACTCCTGACAGCTCCTTGAAATAAAGAAGTCATAATCTAGAGTTTGCCAGGGAATTCACTGTACCAGGATTGTCTTTGGTGAGTCTTACTAATATTGGCTTTAATTTGTAATAGTAACACATTTTGCCTGCACTGGAAGGCATTCAAAGTCATGTAAAAAGGAATGAATTAGGAGGTCTATGACTTCTATTAATATTACCAAATGCAAATATGGTTAATTAAACTTGAGCAAACAGAACATTACTCATTAATTTGATTGTAACTATAGGAAACTATTTTTATTGAATTAGTGTTTACATTATATGTAATAAATTCTTCATAGTAATAAGTACATAAGCTGAATAATTGAATTAGTAAAATATTTATATTTTTTGTAATTTTATGTTTCTTGGGTTTTTGTTTTGTTTTGTTTTGTTCGTTTGTTTTTTGAGACAGGGTTTCTCTGTATAGCCCTGGCTGTCCTGGAACTCACTCTGTAGACCAGGCCTGCCTCGAACTCAGAAATCCACCTACCTCTCCCTCCCGAGTGCTGGGATTAAAGGCATGCGCCACCACGCCCGGCTTTTTAATTTTTTTGGTATAATTTTATGTTTTTATGTGTTATTTTATATAACTAAAATATTTAAAGTAGTTAATATACATCATTTTTAATTAAGAAGTTCTCACTTCATTCTCTACTCTGAAAATGTCAGCAATATTAACATTGTCACTCCTAATCTGATGCCTTCCTGACAAGCACACCTGACTTCTGACTTCCCTCCCAGTGAAAATTTCAACTCTCATAAGTTAAGCTACAGGAAGTCAGCGTTCCATTTCTTTATGATCTTGGTAGAAGACTTGGCCTGTCTCTCTTCCCTATGTCTGTCCATCATCACTTATGAATGGGAATTGCTACAGGCTCTGCATTGTTCTGCCCTAAGATTCTGAACAGAAGGTTGTATATATTTGAAATAATAGGACTCATTGTATTTTGTCTCCCATTCTTTTAGCTAATTGTCTTTTTTCTGTCCAGAGATTGCTTTTTTTAACATATTCATCTTTCAAATATTTTAGTTTATTCTTTAATTGTCTCATATGGGTGGGATTCATGTAAGTTATGAGAGAATCTACCAACTATATTTTTAAGTGCAGGCTTTCTAGAGGGTTTATCATTGAGCCTCAAGGCAAATTTGAATCTAATATTCCTGTGAGTTAATTGGCTTACTGACCATTGACATAGTATTCTTTGTGTGAAAAATTCATACTTATTCTGCATTATTTTAATGGCAACCCATTAAGGAAGATGTCAACAACACCAATCATATTTCACTATTTTATTCCCAAAGCAATCTGGTAGTAAAATAATTCATTTTATTCTTTAAGAGTTAATGTTGTATATCTTCCTTATATTCAAATATGTTGTATGCAACAAGATCCATTATTATACTTTTGAAAGTAAGAGTTTAGTTGCCATTAAAGGAGTTTAAGGAAGAAAAATGAAGATGTTTACTCATTTTTTAAAAAAATTGAGATTAGATTCTTCTTAATATATTTATATTTATACATATATCACTTTACTTCTGTTTGTAAATATATTTCATATTATAAATTTCAAGTATTTTAAATGTCTGTAAGGTTTTAGTTATTAAAAACTATCTACAATTCTTTAATTTCTGAAAAATGATGTAAAACTTGAGATTAATTAATGTTTTTTACTGATTCAAAAATAATCAAAGAGAAGAAACAAAGAATCAAAGAAAAATGAGACATAGATAAAACAAAAAGCAAGGTATTACGTTCAAATTGAACCAAACTAACACTCAAACCAAATGCTTCAACTCTGGAACTGAGAAATCTTCAGGTTTGATTAAAAGAATAATATCAAATTTCATAATACAATATTTTCATAAAAAACATTATTAAAATAAAATGCTAATAAGCTAAAGGTAAAAATACTGAGAAAGACATATCATGCATACTAACATTATTCATAAAAATCTAGAGTAGCTGGTTTATTATCAGGCAAAATAGATTTCAGATAAGAATTTTTTAAAAAGCTAAAGGATGATTTCATAAGGGTACAGGAGTAAATTTATCAAGCTAGTGCAATGATAACAAACACATATTTACTTAATAAGAGGGGTAGAGAATACAAGAAAAACTTGCTGATTATAATACTCTTCTTTCAAGAATTGCGTAAACAATTACACAGAAAATTAGTAAGAAAACAAATACTTTACACAGCCCTGGAGATCAGTGTGCCCTAAACAAGAGTTATGGAACATTGCCCACTAAGAGCAGAATGCATGTTTTTCTCAAGTGCACATGAAATGTTTACAAAGATTGTCCATATGCTGGGTTTAAAGAAAGACTCAATAAACTTAAATTGATTCCAAACATGAAAACCCATTCTCTACTCAAAAGGAATTAACTAGAAATCAATTATATAACGATATTTTGAATGCAACTGATTATTTGGCAGCTACTGAACATACTTTAAATAACCAATATTCACAGAAGAATTGCAAAAGGAAATTTGAAGCTTTACAATGGACGAAAATGAAAATAGTTTACACCACAATGGTTGAGATATCACTATTCAGAGACACACCCAAAGCACAAGCACTCTCATTTTAAAAAGTTCTCAAGTAATCTCCAATTAGGAAAAACATAAAACAAAGAAGAAGTTCTAAAGTAAGCTGAATATAACAAAGTCCAGACAATAAAAGAGTAAAGTAGAAAATAAAGAGCTAGTTTCAAATCAATTAAAAAAAAAAAAAAAAAGACCTGATTAATTGAAAACACTAGTTTTAAAGCAGTACCCTAGCTGATCAGAAAGACAAAAAAGGATAACGAGCATATTAGTTGTACTTGCTTCAAGAATGGGACCAGCAGTTCAATTTCTATTAATAATTCAAATACAATAAGGCATGCTAGATTACCCTTAAGGTTCACTAGGTACAATAGGTTAATACCTTGAAAGCAGAAATCTCCAAAGTCTGTTCCCAACACTATATGGAGAGAACATCTCAGAGACAAAGCAAATATCTGCCAAATCATTGCTCAGGGATTAAGCCCTGGGTAAAAGGTTGAAAATTACCCATTCTTTCAGTCATTAGATATACTTATATAGAAGAAACTTATGTGATTATTGGAATAATTCTAAATGGGCTTAACAAAAGTAAAAAAAAAAAAACTCTATTAGGAAATCTTTTTCATGTTTATTATCATGATAAACACAGATACTTAGTATTATGGGTGATGAACAAACAAGAATGAAATGGTGCAATTCTTGCCTCCCACGCAGGTGATCCAGGTTTGATTCCCCACCAATGCACCACATGTAATACTCTGGCCATCCTTAGCTTACCAAGGACCTCCTGAGTGAACCAAGTGGAGCTTGAATCAATGTAAAAAGCAACAGGAATTTATTGTTTCAGTGCACTGGGGTTGTCCCAGACCCAAAGGAGAGGTGGCCACCCCTGGCAACATATTAGGAGAGTTTTTTTGGTTTCAAGGGGTGGAATAGAGCATCAGTAACTAGGCATAATATGATTTGCAGAAAAGTGCGCCCTTTAAACTGATTGGTCTTTAGATTATGAAGTAGTAGGAGCTTACTCAGACTCTCCCTTCTAATCTATGTGCTCGCTGACCTGTCTCTTCCAGAAAGGGCAGGGTGTGGGTATCAGGTGGAATTTTCTAATGGCTGAGCTGACCTCTTCATTAAGAGTACATATGTTACAAAAGACCAGCTATAAATAAAGGCTAGATTAGTATTTAGAGGTAATAATTAGAAATACAGTACAAACAAACATACATACATACATACACATACCATACACAAAGCAAGATTATACTAAACTGCAATAAAAGTTTTCATGGGTCCCTTGAGAGCTGTGAAATACTCTTTGCTCAAACCTAATATACACATACATACATACATACATATACACACATACATACACATACAATAATACATATACAATACACATACATACACATACATATAAACATACAATACATACACATGCATATATACACACATACATGCATACACATACAATACAGAAAGCATACATGCATACATACACACATACAAATATATATACATACATACAAGCAATACATACATACAAACATACATACATACATACATACATACAAACATACATGTCACAAAGAGACAATTTGACCTTGTTGATTTAGTGTGTATGTGTGTGTATGTGTGTGTATGTGTGTGTGTGTGTGTGTGTGTGTATGTGTGTGAGTACATGTGTGCGTAATTGGAAGGGTGCATGTGTGCATGCATACCTGTGGAAGTTAGAACAGGGTGTTAGATTCCTTAACACTGGAGGAGCGGGCATTTGTGAGCCAACAGACAGACATGGCTACTGGGACCCTTACATCGCTCCGCATGATGATCCATCTCTCAAGTCCCTCTACTTAGTTTCTTGCACTGCTTCCTGAGTGGAGAAATTTATCTCTCAGTTCCCTCTTGATACTGCCTTTCAGGCTTCATGTCATGTAAGGTAGGGGAGACCAGGAGCCCTTTGTGACTTCATTGTCTTCCCTGGAAGAACTGATGATCAGGCTTAATGTTCATAGATGTGTGTAGAGGTTTTTGTCCTTTCTGAATCTCATCTCAGCAGAGGCTCTTCCTTCTAAGTCTCATGATGCATGTGTGTGGGTGAGGTGAGTTTGTAAGTTGTTGTCTGATGATTTACACTGATTTCAACCTTACCTTTTACACCTCACCTAACTGGTAACTTCACCCAGCCTCATCATTAATTATATATTTGGTTCTTGGTCTTCTTCCAGACCCTCTGTGTGAGAAAGGAAACAACTCACTGCTGGATTCCGTGACGACTCTTACCAGAGTTACTTGGTCCATTGGTTTACCAACTTGAAATTATTCCTGCTTCCTCACAGTAGAAAGTTCACTTGGATGGAAATTAATTTAGAGCTATGATATCTCACAAGAGCAGAGACCACCGTCTATTATCATACTCATTAATACGACTTTCTAATCTGCCATCCTACTTAGAATTCTGACCTTGTTTTCACTTATATAGTCTGGACTCATGTCATTTTACACAAATATCTGAACATTTAATTTACTAATCTTTAATTCTGTAGTTTTAGCAACCACCTTTACAAAAAATGTTATTTCTAGAAGAATGTATTTTTTAATTTATAATGTGTATACCTTGTGGAGAAATTTGTTTAAAAAATTCTCTGTGTCAATACCTTTTCAGAGAGAATGATTTATTTGGATTTCTGGGACAAGCTTTAAAATTCAATTCAAAGATTAATGAAAATTTGAAAAACATATAAATTTTAAATATTTACCTCAATATCCATTTTAAAAATCACATAAAATATGAGAAAGAAAATAAAAATCACAGGTGTTAAAATTGTATCTAAGAGAAATTATTAACCACTATTAGAAAAAAAGAAAACTTTTGGCAAATGGTAAAAGTTTTAAAACTTTCATTGACCTCTTGTCCATATAACCAGCATATAGTCAAAACACGACTCACTGTATATAGATATAATATCAAAAGGTAAATGTGTCATAAATATTTTATAAGTTTGGAAGCAGAGAATCTAATCTTTAAGATAAATCCTAGAGAGACATTGAAATAAATCATTAAAGCAAAAAGTAAATTTGAAAGTGATATTTCTACTTAAGGATTTGAGCATGCAGATGCTTTTTAAAGCATGGGCTACCTTACCTGGTAAACTCCACTAAGAAATGGACTAAGACATTGTTCTGATTCCTGTCAGATTTCTAACATCACGTCTTTTCCCCCAAAGGGGTAAACCTGCTACACAGAACCACTCCTCCACAGTGAATGAGAGATGAAGGAAAGAACTCCTGTAAAAATTAAAAGAGACGATGTTGACATGAAATCACACTGGAAAAAAAGGCTAATATTATATTCATTCACTTTATAAACCTCTGAGAGATTTCTTTAGACAGATTCTATCTGATTAAACTGTGTCAGTCAAAAAACTAACTGAAAATTTTCTAGCAGCACACATATAATGTATAGAGGAGCTGAAATAAAATGATCTCAGTCATTCTTTATATAATCCAATATACTCAAAATAATAGGCTATGAATATGAAATCAATATGTAAATCATTCAACTCATTATTTTACATGTTTTAAGCAAACATTTGGAAACTGTTCTGTGTCTTAGCATCTCAGTAAATTTTTTACAGATATAACTTAACTAGCCAAGTTTATGACTTAAAAAAAAATCAGTAGATTAACTACTAAATTTTAACTTTTATTTTTATGTCCTTTTTAGTTTTCAAATACTTCTGTTACCTATATACTCTGCCCATGAATGTCATCAATTGTCTACTCTTAGGCATTCAGTAAGAAGATCAAACAAACAGGAAATAGTATGAACATATTTCTTGACAGTTTCACCCTAATTTTCTGATGGTTCTATAACTTCACTTCTGTGTCAGTTCCTGATCTATGGAGACTATTGCCAGAGGTATGGAGTAAGTCACTGTTGGCAAAAGCTACAGTTCACACAATGGCAGCATTTATACATGTGGAGTGTGTATGTTAGGCATTTAAGAGGTAGTGTTTAGAAAAGAATGTAATGTAAACTAGGGAAATACAATGGACAACCAGACTCCAGAAGTAAAACGGTAACCCTGATATATTCATGGTGTAGGGGTCAGAAAAATCATTGAAGAACCCAGATTCAGATAGAATGCAAAAACAAAGAATGTTTATTCTGCAGGAAAACAAAAAAAACAAAAAGAAAACAAAACAGCATGCTAGGGTCACCATCATTTTAGAATAGTGACCGAGAAAAAAAAAGCTTTCAAGCCTGTTTTATAACAGAACTACTTAATTGATTCTGAGATAACAACAAACTTCTGAAACCTAGAGCACATTCCAAAGGATTATAAAATCCATTAAGGGAAGTTCATGAGAAGATATACACCAGAGTTGCAAAGATAGGAGATAAACTATTTCCTGGATCTATATAGACAAATTTCAAGGACAACTTAGTTATGGATTTACCTCTCCATGAGCCTGTATTCTGGGAACAAATGATAAATGTTTATCCAGAAAATTACTCCCAGTAGGTATGTATGTAAATATTCTCTGTTTCAAACCTCCTATTTAATTTATGACCTGAATTTATATATAATCTTGTAGTGAACTTTTTACCATGTGAACACACACTTTGAATGTACTACTGAAAACAAAGAGCAGAGACAGGACTTCCTCCCCTTTTCTTCCAGAGAATAACTTAGATGTGTGATTCCTGCCAAGATAGAACAAAGTCTTACTATACCTAGGCCCCTGCTGTTTTACTGTGAGGTGCTAAATCCTTGACTGTAACTTCTAGCCTCCGACTAGCAGATCAGCCTCAGAAACAAAGTAAATTACACTTAGAATAATAGAAAATGGTTTATGGCCCAGTTTCTGAGTGGAGACAAAACTGGAATAAAAAGGACTCTTCAATAACAACCAAGTGTTTCTTCTGATTCTCTGGGTGACATACATTGCCATGCTCAATGGCAACTAGTCACACTTAAGTCATACAGATCTATAAAAAGAAATCAGGTGGGAACTGAGAGAACTTCAATCTAGCTACTACCCAGAACCACAAAATAAGCCATGAGATACTCAATCATCTATGTGAAACAAAGCAGCTGTTATATATAAATGTTCAAGGCTCACCCTGCTGACATTTCCTTATTGCCTACTTCTGTCTCAGATCACAGGATGGGTGAAAAGAAGGCTTTCGGCTTAATTTTATATGACACCAAATAGTCTATTTTGACACCAAGACTTATTTTTCTTACAACTATTGATATTTTTATTTTCTGTTTTATTTCATCTAATCTAAAAAGAACCCATACAATTTTGAGTGGTTTTAAATATCAGAAAAAGAACTTGACTGAAATATTGAAATTTATTTGTGATGAAATGCATTTTTCTATTACTATTTTACATGTAAGGACTGCTGCCAATAGTATTGTATTTCATTTAAATTGCGACATAGAAAATGTGTTCCAGATTATTCCATTGCAGTCACGAAGGTTAGTCTTTTTATCACTAAATTATCATTTTCAAAACCAATTCCATATTCACTATGTCACCTGCAATCATATGATGATACCCATACCAAATGGTGATGATAAGTCCTTTTTTTTCTTTTATGATTTATAATTTTTATTTTAGTTGATTTTAAATCCACTATCTCTTCCTTCCTTTTAGATCCTTCTCCTTATCATAAATGTTCCTCTCAAATTACAGCTCTCTAAAAAGCATCAAAAACAAAACCAAAAATCCTAAACCAAACCAAACTAAGTGATCAACCACCAAAAACATACCCACACAAACAAAACAAAACAAAACCAAATAAAAATGCATTGTACTCTCTGTATATTCATAGCTCTTAGAACTATGCACTGGAGTATGATTCACCCCGAGGAACCTCATGAAGAGAACTGATTTCCTCTTCTCTAAAACACATCAGTTACTTATAAGACCTCAGGGGTGTGACTCACTCCTCCCCAAAATATGCTGTTTTTTTTTTTTTTTCTGTCTTGGTCTTGTGTAAATTTTGTGTGTACATCTCAGTGTTGTGAGTTTTTGTATGCAATTTCACTGTCATGTTTGGCAAACATGGTTTTGCTGCATATATTCACTTGATATGGCCCTTACACTCTTACATTTTCTCTTTTGGGGAAGTATCTTAAATTTAAAACATATATTTAAACAATTTAAAAGCACCTAGAGAAATTTCAAAGTCTTTATTGATCACAAAAATGCAAATCAAAATGACCCTGAGATTCCTCCTTACACCAATCATAATGGCTGAGATCAAATCCTCAGGTGACAACGTATGTTGGCAAGGATATAGAGAAAGAGGAACACTCCTTCATTGTTGGTGTGATTGAAAACTGGTACAACCACTCTGGAAATCAATCTAGAGATTCCTCAGAAACTTAGAAATAGACCTACCTGAAGACCCAGCAATACCACTCTTGGGAATAAACCCTAAAGATGTTCCACCATGGCATAGGGGCACGTGTTCCACTATGTTCATAGTGGCCTTATTTGTGACAGCCAGAACCTGGAAACAACTGAGATGTCCCACAGTGGAAGAAAGGATACAGAAAGTGTGGTTCATTTACACATTGGAATATTCCTCAGATATTAATGAGGACATCCTGGGCTTTGCAGGCAAATGGATACCAGAAAATATCATCCTGAGTTAATTAAAAGACCTGCATGTTATGTACTCACTAATAAGTAGATATTAGCCCCCCTTAAAAAATTAAAAAAAAAATCAGAATACTCAAGATACAGTCCACCGAACTCAAAAAGTTCAAACCCACTTGGGAGGAAGAAGAAAGCAATCACAAATGGGGAGGGAGGGAGGGACCTGGGAGAGAAAGTGAATGGTAGGGGGTGAAAAGGGGAAACTGATCTCATATTGGGTGAGGGAAAAGTACTGAAGACCTGAGGGCCAGCAGAAAGAATAGAAACAGTTAACCTCAGGAAATAGGTGTTTGGGGGAACTCCCTAGAATGTACCAGAGACCCAAGAGGTAAGATACTCCCAGTATTCAAAGAGAGGAACCTAAAATGAAGTGCCCAACATTTGGGAGAGGGATTTATAGAGCCGACCTCCAGCAGGAAACAGGGCATCAAATGAGAGCGCGGGTTGCCATACCACAGTCAAAATCTCAACCTATAATTGTTCCTGTCTGAAAGAATTACAGGGATGGAAATAGAGAGGATCCTGAGGAAAAAAAAATGTCCAGCTACAAGCCCAAAGTGGGATCCAGCTCAAGGGGAGATCCCAAGGCCTTACACTATTACTGAGGCTATGGAGCACTTACAAAATGGGACCTAGAATGACTGACTCAGGAAGACCCAGCAAGCAGCTGAAAGAGTCAGATAGAGATAATGGACAGAAGCTGTTGACCCGTGTGGTTGAATTAGGGAAATGCTGAAAGAAGCTGAGGAGGAGGGCAATCCTGTAAGAGGACCAGCAGTCTCAGTTAATCTCTCAAACACTAGACCACCAAACAGTCAGCATACACCAGCTGATATGAGGCCCCCAACACACACACAGCAGAGGACTGCCAGGTCTGTGTTCATTCAGAGATGATGCATGTAACCCTCAAGAGACTGGAGGCCCCAGGGAGTTGAGAGGTCAGGTGGGGTGTGGGTTGGGGGTGGAGTATCCTCATGGATAAAGGGGATGGGGAGGATGTTTGGGATATGAAACAGTCAAAGGGTGGATGGGGAGGGGGAATAAAATATAGAGTATAAAAATCAGTTAATTAATTAACTAATTTTTTAAAATTTAGTATAAAGTAGTGAAGAAAGCTTCAGAGATTAAAGATTATCAAACCCAGTACTTTAAGATCACTTTGAATAGTCAATTGATTACCTCTACAATTGTAGGTTATTGCCATTTTATTTGGCTACCTATCCTCCAAACATGAGGGTAAGACTGTGTTGCTGAAACTACTACATATGTGAATTATAATACAGTAAGTTACTCTGAGGAGGAGAAAAAAAAAGGGGGGGGGGAGAGACTTTAACTGAAGAGGGTAAAGGGAGGGCAATATGGAAGAAGAGGAAGAAATAAGACATGGAGAATACTAAGGATATTTTACAAAGCCAAATTGAAATATCATTTTATAAGTTTACTAAAAAATATTAACATAAATGCAGACAGTTCTGACAGTACTGAAAAGGCAAGGCCAGCAGATCTGGGTGGTGTTGAGGATAATATTGTCTAATTAGGGAATTACAGGTTAATGAAGGCTACACAAGACACAAGAGCTATGATCTTATCATAAAAATCACCAATGACAGCCATGGGAATTATACTTTCCAGCTACTGGTCGAGAATTCTAAGAGACTAGGGGTATAAGTATGTATTGGCATTGCTTTTGGTTACATTCCAGAATTGGAGTTTAAGACCGTTTTGAAAATTGTAAAAAATTATTCAACCCCATGTAGATTTTTATTTACCTACAGAGCAACTCACTGAACAGAACAAACTTCACACACACAAGCAGACAGAGAAAAACATTGGGAGATGATGCACATGTTCATTTCTATTGCCTCTGATACACTGGCATGGGAAAATCTATGAAAGGCCTCTAAGGATATGAGTTATGCTTACCTAATTTAAGGTATAACCTTAATTACCAGATGCTATATGTTACATATCCATTTTTACTATATATACCTTTCTTTCCTTCTATTCTATCAATACCATTTGTTACAGTTAAATATATATATTTTCATGGACATCCACTTACTTTTCTATGTTGTAAACATCTTGTAGACAATTACATTTGATTACTCAAATTTGGGGAGAAAATTGAGTAAGCTTCTTAAAAGATAATTTAAGAATATTTTTTTCCAGGATTTTTACTGTTTTCTTTTACAAGGTGCACATTGTTTTACTCCTCTCTGTGTTAGAAATGGGGCTGAGTCGCAAGATTTTATATACATAATTCAAAGAATTTGGGCAAGGCAAAAGGCTTTACTTTTGCATATGAGTGTCAAATTGAGCAGGTAAGCACACCCAGTAGTTTTCTAAGGTTCCAGGTCCCATTTTGAGTGGTCAGAGGCTGGTTTTCCTTTTTCTAGGATTGGCAAATTTAAAGTAACAAAGTTGTTAAGCAGATCCCACTATTTAGCCATGAGTTCAATCTTCAATACATATTTTGATTTCAATAAGTTCTGATGTTGGATGGATTCAACTTTCTGTCAATTTGATATTTCAAAAGAATTATTTATTTTATTCTTTTTATGTGTATGAGTGTTTTGCCTGTTTATGTGTGCATCATGTGTGTGCACCTGGTTATATTAGAAAAAAAGGAATCAAATTTTCTAATACTGGAGTTAGAGACAGTTGTGAGATGCCACATGGATACTAGGAAATAAAAACTGTTCTATTCAAATTAGTAGCAGTGTTCATAACCAGTGAACTAACTTTCTCACTTCAAATAAGTTTTTAACTATTCTTTTTTAAAACAAAGTTTGAAAATGTATCCCTTTGATAGAAAACAGTGCAGTACATTTCTTTTACATTTTCCATATGCAAACTCTGGGTAAGCTCAGATATGCATATATCAAACATATTTTAATTATATTATCAGTACTGGCCATTTTGCTTGTATTTGTTATGTCATTAGCTACAGTAATCCAACTCATTTAATTATCCATTATAAAATAAAAGTAGTTGATATAAATTCCTGTAGTGGCATAGAAAAAAACCTGCTAGCAATTACTAAGTCAGTATATAATTACTAAATTTTCTTTTTTAATTTGCTTCAAAAGAATATTTCCCCAATTAAAATTTAGCATATAAGGAAATATTATAATAGGAGTAATTTTCTAAGATTATGGAAGTATTTCAATTTCAATCATCTGTTTGAAGGTGTTTTATTAATGACATAAATACTTTTAACACATTTTTAATAATTAACTTTGTTTGGTTTTATACTATATCCAGATAAAGTCAATACAAATGAAAGATTACTAATCATACTGTTTCAGTAAGTTTTCAATTTCATGACTACCCAAATAGATGCTTCTTTGCTTCTCAATTTTAAACATTTTTTCTGACAGGAACCTGATATAGCTGTCTCCTGAGAGGCTCTGCCAGTGCCTGAAAATTACAGAAGTGGATGCTCACATCCATCCACTGTACTGAGCACAGGGTCCCCAGTGGAGGAGCTAGAGAAAGGACCCAAGGAGTTTTCCAAGAGGTTTGCAGCCCCCCATAGGAGGAACAACAATATGACCCAACCAGTATACCCAGAGCTCCCAGGGTCTAAACCACCAACCAAAGAGGACACAGGGAGGAGCACAAGGCTCCAGCTGGATATGTAGCAGAGGTTAGTCTTGTGGTAAATCAATGAGAAGACAGACCCTTGGCCTTGTGAAGCCTTGATGCCCCAGTGAAGGGGAATGCCAAGACAAGGAAGCAGGAGTGGGTGAGTTAGTGAGCAGGGGGGAGGGGAAGAGGATGGGGGGTTTTGGAGGGGAAATGAGGAAAGGGGATAAAATTTGAAATGTAAATAAAGAAAATATCTAGTAAAAAATCTTAGAAAATTTAAAGAACTAAACAAACTAAGTATCATTATTCTTTTTAACTGAGAAGAAAATAGAGTTTAAATATCAAGAGAACTCTCCCTGCCTGAGTCAGAGGTAGACACTGGAACTACTTAGTCTCTATCCGCAGTAGTCCATCTGTAACATATTTACTGTCCTCTTTCCCTCACTCCATTTCATTTATCCCATCTTTCCTTCTTCCCTTTGTCTTTTCTGGAAAAAATATTAAGATTGTAGTATATACAATCAAACTGTCACATACTTTAAATTATTTAATATATAATGTAGGTATATTTGCCACATTTTTGTGACAAGAGTTTTGTGAAACTAACATATTTAATCAGTCAGTTTTACAAGTTGTAAAAAATTTCACGAACACCATGGTTTCAAATATTTAGTAGTAAATTCAGAATACTGATATAAAATTAACACAGATTTTAACTGTACTTTCAATTTGATAAAGAGACTGAGTTGGAGACCACTAAAATAATAACTTTAGGAATAAGTGTGTGGAATGAAGCATAATTATATTCGACAGAAAAAATAGTGTTCAGAGACCAAGGAGATGATTTAATAGGTAAAGCTCTCTAAGTCCCATGAAAACATTGGACATCCATGGTAACAACTTTAAGTTCTGCTATATGAGACATAAACAGAGTATTACCAGGCTCGCTGGCAAACTATACTAGTGGAATCTGGAGTGGAATCTTTAGCAAGAGACTCTACATAAATATATATGTTGTAGAGTATAGAGGTAAAACACTCAAAGTCAACTTCAGTCATGTATGCACATATGAACATATGCATGCATATTATATGCAAATAAAAAGATGGTTAGTAACAATGATTACGACATGTATTAAAATATTTATTTAATGAAGTAAGTATGCTTATAAAACATAAGTATTAGATTACTGCACAAAGATAGTTTTTAATTAAATTTAAATGATTTACTAAGTTCAATTTCTGTTAGAGTTACAATCAGTAGCCATGGGCCAAGGCTATGGACCTCATAGAAAATCTGTTACTTACTTTGAGTCTCAGAAAACAGTATTTATCTGCACAAGAAAAAGTACAAAAAAGAACTTTAATAACAACTTAATAAAATGATCAACTATCATTAAAAAGATAAATATATATAGAATCAAAATAAAAAAGGCAAAGAATCTACAATTCTAAGAGCTAGATATTTGAGTAGAGAAAAAAAAAAATTGACAGGTCCTGAGTCCACCTAACCAAAAGAAATAAAGAAATGATCAAAATTAGCAGAATAAGAATTGAACAGGAAAATATTACAACAGAAACAGAGGAAACACAGGATTTCAAAATGAAATGTTTTAAAACCTGTACTCTATAAAGTAGAAAAATCTGCAAAAAAATTAATGAATTTTATAATTCACTCAAATTACCAACATTGAGCAAGAAAGAAACCTACAATCAAAGCAGACTCATAACAAAAGAGGAAGTAGAAACAGTAATAAAAAACATTCTAGCTGAAAGAAGCCCATCTCCAAGTGGCATCATAGCAGATTTCCAAAGAAGTGCCACAACCAATCCTTTAAGTTTCAACTCTGCAAAAAATAAATACAGAACGAACACTCCTAATGTTTCTATCATCTCAGTATTAGTATAATACCCAACTTCCATGAACATAAATGCAAGAATCCTCAGTAAAACACTATCACTCTAAATACAAACACCTATTTAAAAAACACCGTCTGTTACAATCATTTGGAATTTATCCCAGAGATGAAGAATTGATTTAACATACATATCTCTTGTTTGCATCTGCTATAGTGTCTGGGTTTGGTGGTTGTTCATGGGATGGATTCCCAGGTGGGGCAGTTTCTGGATGGTCATTCCTTTGATCTCTGCTCTGAATTTTGTCACTGTAATTCCTTCTATGGATATTTTGTTCCCCCCTCTAAGAAGGAAGTAAGTATCCACACTTTGTGCTTTCTTCTTCTTGAGTTTCATGTGTTTTGCAAATTGTATCTTGGATATTCTGAACATCTGGGCTAATATCCACTTATCAGTGAGTGCATATCATGCATGTTCTTTTGTAATTGGTTACCTCACTTAGGACGATATCCTTTAGATCCAATAATTTGTATAAGAATTTCATGAATTCACTGTTTTTAATAGCTATGTAGTACTCCACTGTGTACCACATTTTCTGTATCCATTCCTCTGTTGAGCGACGTCTGGGTTCTTTCCAGCTTTTTGCTATTATAAATAAGGCTGCTATGAACATACTGGAGCATGTGTCCTCATTACAAGTTGGAGCATCTGGGTATATGCCCAGGAGTGTTATCACTGGATCTTCTGGTAGTACTATGTCCAAATTTCTGAGGAACTGCCAAACTGATTTCTAGAGTGGTTGTACCAGCTTTCAATCCCACCAGCAATGGAGGAGAGTTCCTCTTTCTCCACATCCTTGCCAGCATCTTCTGTAATCTGAGTTTTTGATCTTAGCCATTCTCACTGATGTGAGATGCAGATGTTAACAAGAGCTTGCTGACAGGAGGTTGATATAGCTGTCTACTGAAAGACTGCCAGTGCCTGACTAAAACAGAAGTTGATGTTCACAGTCATCCATTAGAAGCACAGGGTCCCCAATGAAGGAGCTAGAGAAAGTATCCAAGGAGCTGAAGGGTTTTTCAGCCCCATAGGAGAAACAACAATATGAATTACCCAGTACACGCAGTCGTCCTTGGGACTAATCGAGTAATAAAAAAACAAACAAACAAACAAAAAACGGAGGGACACCTGGCTCTAGCTGCATTAGTAGTTTAACAGGAAGTAGGAGTGGGTGGGTTGGGGAGCAGGCAGAAGGGGGAGAGGATAGGAGATTTTTGGAGGGGAAACTAGGAAAGGGGATAACATTTGAAATGTAAATAAAGAAAATATCTAATAAAAATAAGAAAAAATTAAAAACATACATATCTCAGAAATTATAGTATATATATATATATATATATATATACACACACACACACACACACACACACACACATATATATATATATATATATATATATATGGACATAGAGACAAATCACACAGGATTGTCTCAAGAGATTTAGAAGCCCTTCAAAAATCTGACAGACTATCATTATAAAAGTCATAGTAAAAATAGGACTGGAGGGAACAAATGTCAATATTTAGAAAGTCTGAATATGACAAACCCACATCCAAATTTATTATAAATATAGAAATGTCAAAGTATACTCACTAAACTAAGGAATGAGAATGGATGTTCACTATCCTTAAATCTTTTCAGTATGATGCTGGAAGCAATACCCAGAGCAACAAATTAAGAACAAATTTAAAGGATATAATTAGAAAACAAATTCAAATTATCCCTACTTGAAGATGAACTTATATCACACAAAAGAGATCTCAAATATTTCACCAGAAAAGTCTAGAAACTATCAACAACTTCAACAATTTAGTAGGGTACAAAGCCACCTTATAATAATCACAACCCAGTACTGATTATTAGCCCCCAGAGCTAGTCACTGGATGTAGCTCAGGACATCTTAAGGAATAATGGACAGAAGGATTGGAGGACCTGAAAGGGATAGGAACTTTACAAGAAGACCAACAGAGTCAACTAACCTAGACCCTTGGGGAACTCAGACACTGAAGAACCAACCAAAGAGCATACACAGGTTGGACCTAGGCCTCCCTGAACTTAAATAGCAGATGTGCAGCTTGGTCTTCATGTGCATCTGGAAAAAGTGCAGCAGGGACTATCCCAAAAGCTGTTGCCTGTCTCTGGTATATATTCTTCTAACTGAACTGCCTTGTCTGGCCTCAGTGGGCAAGGAAGTACCTAGCCTCACAGAGACTTGAAGTACCAGCCTGGGGGATACCCAATGGACACCCACCCTCTTAGAGGAGACATGGAGAGGGAGGAGAAAGGATCATGGGAGGTCCTGAGCAGGAGGGGGCAGTGAGCAGAATGTAAAGTAAATAAGTAAAAAATAAAAGTAAATAATACAAAAGACTGAAATATGAGCACTCCTAACTATAATCATCTGATATTTGAGAAACAGACACACTGGGGAAAAGACATTTTGTCAGGTGGTGCCAGGAAAATTACATATCAGCATGCAGAAGAATAAAATCAGACCTATATTATCATGCTGCAAAACAAAATTAGATTCAAGTGGATTGCAGTCCTCAATTTGACACCTAAAGTAATATAATGGATAGAAGAAAACATAGGACCAACTCTATGAAATATAAATGTAGGAAAGGACTTTCTGAACAGGATTCCGCTTGCCTGGGAATTAAGGCCAGCAACTGGCAAGTGGTAGCTCATAAAACTAAAAACTTCTGAGCAGCAAAGGGAACAATCAATTGGGTGAAGAGAAAAATTGGAAACTTCACTAAGTCTACATGTGACAGAATATTAATATATCTAGAATATACAAAGAACCTCAACACAAAGAATCAAGAAAATAAATGGCCTATTTAAAAATAAGGTGCTGGTCTAAATTCACAATAGATGAAAGACAAATGCCAGGAAACAAATAAAAAACTGTTTACTATCCTTAGCAATAAAGGACATTTAGGTCAAAACAACTGGGAATTTTTCTCACTCCAGGCAAAATGGCTTACTTCAACAAAACAACTAACAACAGCAACAACAACAACAACACAAATGCTGGTGAGGTTGTGGGAAAAGAACAATCCACACTCAATTTTGGTAGGAATGCAAATTGATACAGGCACTGAAAATTAGTTGGTACAATTCTCAAAAGCTGAAAATAGATCCATGATATGACAGCTCTACCATTCTTTGAGATTTTCATATAATACTTACCATCCCACTTCACAGGTACTTTCTCAGCCATAGTCATTTCTTTTATATTCATAATCACTAGCAGTTAGAATCAACTTAAAAGGTGAAACAGTTACATTATTTATAAAAATGTGGTATAAATACATAATAGAATATTATTCACCTACATGGAAAATTTATGAAATTTACAGATAAATAAATGGATTTATAACATACAACTATAAGGACTAAAGCCACATATTCTCTCTTATTTTTAAATCCCAGCTCTAAATCTTTAGATGTATATAACCTGGAGTAACTATATGATCAAGAAAACTAAAGAGGGTCTTGGAGATGTATCAAGAAAAGTCTCTGGAGGCCAACATAGTAGGATGCAAGTGCTATGAAAGGTAAAATGTAGAAAACAGGGTGGGGCTGGGATGGTGGAAAGGAGGGTAATGAAGAGGGTGAGAGAAGGAGGAGAGATGATAAAAATAAGCATGTTTGAATGACGTTTTTTGTTTACTTTAAAAGTGTGGGGTGTGTGCATGTGCGTGTGTATGTGTATGTGTGTTGCATGAAACTGTACTACCTTAGGAGAAAATCCTTCCAAGAGTTATCCACAATCTACCAAAAACTCTAGTAAGGCACTGGGAAGCTTCCATCGAATTTTCAGACAGGGGAGTCCAAGAGACTTCAAAAGGTATTGCTGTTGCTGCTGGTTTCTTATAAGAACTAGAAGTTGAGATGTGATTGCTCAAAATACCACAAAGCTCAAACAAAAATTTGAGGAATTAAAATCAATGGCACCTGGCCCTAGAAGACTCTTCCCCAGGTCAAGCTTTCACAGGATTCAATAATGCTATACAAACTGCCAAGAATGAAAATTTATCAAGAGTGTAAATTAGCTCTTAAGCCTGGAAGCCAATAGATAGATAGATAGATAGATAGATAGATAGATAGATAGATAGATAGATAGATAGATGACAAGCCAAGCAAGATGATATCCCTAATGCTACAACAATGGCACTTGATTGAGGACCAAAGACTGTTTCCAGGCACATATGCAAGTGGGACCTGACACCCTCATAAGGCCCCTGCAAGCATGAGCATGTAGCACGCACACACACACACTCACACACACACACACACACACACACACACACACACACACATGAGAGTGAGAGAGAAAGAGAGAAGCAAGACAGATACAGAAACAAAGATCAAAGAAACAGAGACAAAGATGAAAATACTGAGAAGTAGGAGAAAGAGAGAGAATGGAGAGGGAGAGGAACAAGAGAGAAAGGAATACAAAATGTCGTAAAATATAACCATGAAGGAAAATTACCAGTTAAAGTTTGAGCATTTTGATTTGCACTGTCTATTGGGTGAATTATGAATTTTATGACATTCTTCATAAGAGTAAATAGACATTTTACAAAAAAATTACTTTTTAAAAATACTTAAAGAAAATTTAGATATTGTATGTGTTTATCAAAAAGCCTTTTACTCCTTTTTTTTTCACTGTTCAAGGTTTATTTGGTGTTTTCATTGGCATGATTCTAGAGTGGTTGATTCTATCATATACAGATCTTACAGTTCATATAATACTACAATGTACACTACCGACATATGTAATACATAAAATATCCTTTAGAACATTTATGCAAAAGATATGCATAATGGACTTACACACTGGAGCCAGGGCACTGCCCTGCTGCCAAGCAGTACTTGTGTATTGGTAACCTGGTTAGTGTGATAGTCCCACTGTCTCCAAGACACACTGCCAAATGTGAAGGCTTTGATTACCCTGTAAGCCTGTTGCATTGCTGCCCTGAGCACCCTCACCAAACATGCCTAGGCCAGTGAGTTCTCAGTTAATCCTTTTACTTTTAAGAAAAATCTTGCAGGTTGTGGTGGCGCACGCCGGTAGGATTTGCTGAAGGAGGCAGAGGCAGGAGGATCTCGAGTGGAAGCCAGCCTGGGTACACATTTTAGCTGTGCGTGGTGGCGCACGCCTTTAATCCCAGCACTTGGGAGGCAGAGGCAGGCAGATTTCTGAGTTCGAGGCCAGCTTGGTCTACAAAGTGAGTTCCAGGACAGCCAAGGCAACACAGAGAAACCTTGTCTGGAAAAACCAAACAAAAAAAAAAAAAAAAAAAAAAAGAAAAGAAAAGAAAAGAAAAAAGAAAAATCACAAGATCTAGTTAATTTGAGTAAGTACCAACCAAGAGAACAAGTCTTGCTTTTTTCAGAATAATCTTTTAAAGTGTTTGAATTATTTATTTTCTTTTGAAAAATTAAAATATAAATACATAATTCCCCCTTTCATTTTCTTCCCACAAACCCCTCTGTTCTCAAATACTTGGCCTTCTAGTCTTTATTATTTTTATATACATACGCATAAATGTAGATATGTAACATTATGACTGTGTTTGTTTTCCTGTTTGTATATGATTTCAGGGGAATCACTTGATATTGGATAAACAATAAGGAGGCTCTTCCCTGGAGAAGACCAGGTTTAGCGTGTACGTTACAATTAATATCCACTTATAAAGAAGTACATATCATGTTTGGCTTTCTGTGTCTGAGTTATTACACTGAATATGATCTTTTCTAGTTTTGAACTCCACAAAATTAGAAAATGTAAATGATGTAGACAATTTTCTTGAGAATTCCCAATTACTAAAGCTAAATCAAAATTAAAGTAAATAATCTAAATAAACCTTCAATTCCTAAGGAAATAGAAGCAGTCATTACAAGTCTCCCAACTATGAAAAACTCAGGCCTACATGGCTTTAGTGCAGAAATCTACCAGATCACCAAAGAAGGGCTAATTCTAAAACACCTCAAATTATTACACAAAATTGTAACAGAAGAAACACTGTCAAATTCATTTTGTGATATAACAGTCACCCTGATACATAAACCACACAAAGACTAAACCAAGAAAGAGAACTTTAAATCAATCTTCTTTATAAACATTGATGCAAAACTACTCAATTAAAATACTTGCAAAATGAATCCAAGAACACATCAAAAAGATCACCCACCATAATCCATGCCTCATCTAAAATGCAGAGATGGTTCAACATATAAAAATCCATCAATTCAACCCACCATATTAAATGAAACTGAAAGAAAAACGAATCCTGTCATAGATGGAGAAAAAATGTTGACAAATCTAAAACCCCTTCATGATAAAAGTCTTGAAGAGATCAGGGATACAAGGAACATACTAATACCCAATAAAGGCAATATACAGCAGGCCAATAGCCAACATCAAATAAATGGAGAAAAACTTAAAAGAAATTCCACTAAAATCAGGAAGAGGACAAGGCTCTCCACTCTATATTTATCCAGTATACTTGAAGTATTAGCTAGAGCAAAAAGACAACTTATTGGTATCTTATTTGTTCAATTTGTATATTTGAACAAATTATTCAATTTGAAAATTTTTGTTTTCTTATTTGAACAATGTATTCAATTGTCAAATTGTTCCAATTTTTCCAGTACAAACAAAAGAGAAAGAGACAAAGTATGATTATTCACAGATGACATGATAGTATAAAAAAGTGACCACAAAAACTCATGAGGGAATACTTACAGCTAATAAACACCTCCAGTAAAACAACTGGAGACAAAATCAACTCAAAAATCAGTATCCCTCCTACATGCAAATGATAAAATGCTAAGAATGAAATTAGGAAAACAACAACATTCACAATAGCCACAAATAATATAAATTATCTTGGAGTAACTCAAAAAATGCAAGTGAAAGACCTATATGACAAGAACTTCAAATCTTTGAGGAAATAAATTGAAGAATGCTGAGCTGCATGTCCTCCTCACCACTGGGATGCCAGAAGCATCACCTTCATGCCAGTTAGGTGAGACAGAACGCAATAATGGAGTTCTCAGTTCATAATGAAGGTTCTTAGTTCATTTTCCTGGTGGATAATAGCAGAGAATGATTGCTGTACTTGCCATTCTCCTGTGTACACAGGAATCACCTGATTACCATTGGGAATTGGGAACTAGGGTTCCCAGCCCATGCTTCCCTTCAGGGCATTCACACACCAAGCAGAAAGGGGAAAGATGTGTGTGTGTGTGTGTGTGTGTGTGTGTGTGTGTGTGTGTGTGCCAGGGAGAACAATTTGGTTCCTAATAAGTATGGAGGGGCTGGGATTGAGAAAGCATTCTCTGGAAGATTTAGGTGTTATTATTTTGATGAAGGCTTTCTCTGTAGTGATATGTGAGGAAGAGATAGCCCTTGCTTGTCCAAATTGCTTTATTTGATAGTAAATGTAAAAATGCATATATCTTCTTTATGGTGAAGCGGGTATTAAATAACTTTTTTGGGAAGGAATGCTGAGGAAGGGAAGCTCATTGGCTGAACATTTAAGGTCTTTCTAGATACATCATTAGCATGAAGAACTCCAAGTTTTTATAATACAATGACTGATTGTCATGGTCCTCTCAGTAAGGTGTCATAGTTATATGTTCCAGAGCAGGCAGTTTATCAGGGACCTGGCCTGATGCCCACTGTACTCAATTCTGAGTATGGGTTTGAGGTTTGGACTCAATCAACCCTACCAGTTCTTTTGTCTGGTGGTAAAGTTCACTCGCACTTCAGAAGAAGATATCACAAGATGGGGAAATCTCCCATGCTCATGGATCAGTAAGATTAACATTGTAAAAAAAATGGCCATATTCACAAATACTATATATATTTTTAATTCCCATCAAAAAAATTCCAACACAATTCTTTTTTTTTAAAAATGGTTTTAGAGCTTTATTGTAGAAAGGCAGGGAGAAAGACAGAAGGTAGAAAGAGGGAGAGAGGCTGGCCATGGCCACGTGGAGGGAGGGGGAAAGAGAGAGAGAAGAGAGAGGGGGGGCTAGAGAGGAGAATAAGAAAGGGTGAGAGCTTAAAGAGAGCAAGGAGGGACCACACAGTCCCTTTTATAGTGAGCTGGGCTATCAGGTAACTGTGGGGAGGAGCATACCTGGCTCTAGTCAGGGGACTGTAGAGATGGAGTCTAGCAAGAATACCAGAAGCTTAGGACATTGTCTGCATGACTTATAGTCACAGAATATGGAGGCTCTGTGGTGACAGGTACCTGAATCTGGGAACATGGTTCGCTTTTCTGTCCCTTGTAGAGTTTTTCTACTGGGTCGATGGAGCAAGCCTCTTTCAATCAAAATAGGCTGCCTATCATGGTCCTACAACTCCTCCTTTCCTTTTTTAAAAAGGGAGGGGTCACTGGAGCGACTTTGCCATTTGTGGTGAAAATTTAGGGTGAGGTGGAAGTATCAGAAGAAAACATATAGGCTAGAGGAGTAGTACAACTAAGCCAGAGTAGTAAGGAGGGTAAGGGTTGGGAAGACAAGAGATTATAAAACCAATTAATTGTTTTATGGATAGTACAATTTGAGGGTAATAACATCAGTTTTGAACAGCAATTAATTAATCTAGATAGATATTATGTTTTCCTTACTATCATGTGACTTCCCCCAAGTTCAGCAGCCATTTGGCTTTGGCAAGAGAGTTCATCTGTAGCTGGAAGGTCTGTCTCCTATGGGGTTCCGTGTGCATATCTGGAGTCTTCAGTCAGTTTAGGTTTTTGAAAGAAGGCATCTTTGTTGTCTGTAGATCTCAGGAGATGGTGCTGTCTCAGCTAGATCTGTGGCAGCAGGCACAATGTGGAGATAGGACTGTAGAGAAATTGTAATAGAGGAGCAGATCCCCAGCAGAGGATGTCTGCATAGGGTGGATAGCAAACATTACTCCTGGAATGGTTTGCTTGGGAGCACATTATGGTCTGTTGTTAGGATCCTAGAAAAGTGAGGGTGTTTAAGGAATTTAATCTTGGAAGGCATCCTTTAAGTCTGCAACAACATGGTGGCATGCTCCTCCCCATCCAGCTAAAACTGCCAAAGCTGCACCTGAGGGGGGGAAGGGGGGAGGGAGAGGGAGAAAGGGAGAGGGAGAGAGGGAAAGGGAGAGGGAGGGAGAGGGAGAGGGAGAGAGGGAGAGTGGGAGAGGGAGAGAGACACAGAGAGAGAGAGATTAAAAAGCCTAGTTTTTGGACTAGGTCACTCTCAGTCTTGGGCAATTTGGAATTCTGATGTAGGTCTCTGTGTGCAGAGCATATTCTTTAGCTGGTTCTGTCCACACTCTGCTACCAGATGGGGGCCTGGGAGCTTGGGGGAATAAAGAGAGTGGGAGAAAAACCAACCTCCTGCCAGAGTTCCAGTGTTCTGGGTGCAGAAGGACTGCCGCATACTTTCTATGTGACCCTGGGTCAGTGTCTGGTTGTGGGGAAGCCACAGAGTCCAGCTCAGAGGGTGGTGGACCAGGGGCAGTCCTAGTACCAGGTTCTCAGCCTTGGGCATCCCAGACACCACCGCCAGAAGGACTGAGAACAGAATGGGGGCCACAGGGGCGGCTCCATCAGCCCCAGGGTCAAAGGGAGGAAAGGGCAGGGGGTGAGGGGGGAATTGGTTGGTTCCCACACAGGCAAGAATACTTGTTCTGGTCTCTGGCTGGAAAACAGAAAGGCCTTCTAGCAGGAGGTTAGAAGCAGCTCCTTAGGGGAAAGCTTAGGGTTCATGCACAGCGGACCTTGATGAACTAAGATAGTCTATGGTTTTAGAGCTTTATTGTAGAAAGGCAGGGAGAAAGAAGGTAGAAAGTGGGAGAGAGTTGGGCCATGGCCATGTGGAGAGAGGAGGGAAGAGAGAGAGAGAGAGAGAGAGAGAGAGAGAGAGAGAGAGAGAGAGAGAGAGAGAGAGAGAGATAGAGAGGAGAGTAAGAAAGCTTGAGAGCCTAAAGGGCCCAACACAATTCTTTACAGATCTTCTACAAAGGACAGTATTCAACTATGTATGGGGGAAAACATGATACCTAAAACAATCCTGTGCAATAAAAAAAAAAAGAAAAAAGAACTGGAGGTATTACCAACTCTGATTTCACGCTGTATTACAGAGCAATAATAGTAAAAACTGCATGATACTGGCACAAAAATTGGATTTATTCAATGAAATCAACTTGAATGACTGGAAGTAAATCCATACACCTATGGACACTTTACTTTTGACAAAGAAAACAAAAGTACACAATGGGAAAAAAAAAAGTAGATTCAGCAGTATGCTTGTCTAACTAGATGTTTGCATGTAGAAGAATGCAAATAGACCTATGTCCATCATCCTATATAAAACTAAGTCCAAGTGTGTTAAACACCTCATCATAAAACAGGATGCTATAAATCTGTTAGAAGTGAAAATTGGGGAATAGCCTTGTGTACATAGGCACAGGAGTCAACTTCCTGGATGCAGTACTACCAGCTCATACACTAAGATTAATAATTAATATATTGGACTCCATGAAACTAAAAAAGTTCTGCATGGCAATTGACACTATCAGGAGGTCAGTCATAACCAGGCTCACAGGTGAGACACTTCACACTGCCTCAATACCTGGCCTAACTGTAACCTTCACAGAGCTGAGTAATGCATGATCTATTTACTCTCCCAGAGACACATCGTCCTTCTACATAAAACTATGCTCAGTGCAGATCAGGCATGTCAGCCTTCCTCCCCTCACCCCATCCACACACAGCTTGACTCACAGGAGGTCTGTCATAACTAGGATCAAAGATCTGGTGATCCACACTTCCTCCCACATCCAGAAACAGCCTGACTTGTGGAAGTCGGTCATAACCAGGGCCATAGGAGGGTCACACTCTAGGCAGAGATATCAAGGCCAGTTAACACCTAGATAACCAGACAGAAAGAAGCAAGCACAAGGACATTAGCAACAGAAACTACTACCACTTGGCACCATCAGAACCCAGTTCTACCTCAGCAAGCCCTTGATACCCTAACACACCTGAAAAGCATGATTCTAACCAAAAAATCTCATCTCATAAAGATGATAGAGTACCTAAAGGAGGACTTAAATACCTACCATAAATAAATGTAGGAGGACACAGATAAACAGATAGAAACCCTTAAAAAGGGAACATATAAATCCCTTAAAGAATTAAAGGAAAAAACAAACAAACAAGTGAAGGAATTGAACAAAACCATTCAGTATCTGAAAATTGAAATAGGAACAATAAAGATATCACAAGAGGAGGCAGCCCTGAAGATGTAAAACCTAGGAAAAAGATCAGGAGACACAGATGAAAGCATCACCAATAGAATACAAGAGATCAAAGAGATAATCTTAGGTGTAGAATATATGATATTGGCACAACAATCAGAGAAAATGCAAACTGAAAAATGTTGCTAATTCAAAACATCCAGGAAATTCAGGACACAATGAAAAGGCCAAACCTGGAAATAATAGGAATAGAATAGAAGAGAGTGAAGATACCCAATTCAAAGGGTCAAAAACCATCTTCCACAAAATCATAGAAGAAAACTTCCCAACCTAAGGAAATAAATGGCCATAAATGTACAAGAAGCCTACAGAATAGAAAAGTAATCTTTCCCATACATAATAATCAAAATGCTACATACACAAAATAAAGAAGCACTATTAAAAGCAGTAATGGAAAAAGGCCAAGTAGCATATAAAGACAGAACTACCAGAATTACACTAGACTTCTCAACAGAGACTCTAAAAGCCAGATCTCGGACAGATGTCATGCACACCCCAAGAGAACACAAATTCCAGCCCAGGCTACTATACTAAGAAAAACTCTCAATCACTATAGATGAAGAAAACAAGATATTCCATGACAAATCAAATTTAAATAACATCATTCCACTAATCCAGCTCTACAGGAAGACCCGAACACAGCACCCAAGAAAAACCAAGAAATTAATCATCTCACAACAAACACATACATATGTATATACACATAGATGAAAGATAGGTTATGATAGAAAATTGACTTTGAAAAAGTAGTAGGTTTTGAAGAGGTATGAAAGCAGAGATGTGATAATTTCTCAATAAATACATTTTGTGATACTGTATTGAATACTTTATCAGAGATGAGTCTAATTAGAATATTTAACAAACTTCATTGAAGAAAATAAACATTTTATTAAAAGATTTATTTATTAAACTCAAAAAAATTTAAGGTTTTGAAATTTTAAGAAATTTTACAGAGTCAATAATCTTAAAATTTTGAATGATCTCATTTTAAAAATAGGTCAAATACATATTTTAAAATATAGCTTTCCATTTAGTATGTAATTATATGTTCTGATTACAGAACTAATTCCTGTAAGCATACTTATATAATTAAATGATATAATTACATAGAGTAATTACATAATTATTGTAATAGCATAATTATAGTAACTACTCAATTGCAAAACATTCAATGCACAAGTAAAACAACCAGATTAATTGCTGTAATAAAATAGCTCCCTAAAAGCCACTTGGAGTTTTAAATAAAATTTCATTTTGAGTTTAAGTACAACATACTTTTAAAATAGTAAAATAAGAAAAGAAACCTTAAACATGCTCAGTTCTTAAGATTTATTTTCATAATTAAAATAAGTAAGGAAAAAATTATGTTTGTATATATTTAGAGTTTTTATGTCCTAAAATTTGAAAATTAGGTTAGTACAAAAATAAATGCTCAGTCATTAATTTCTAGTTAACTGATTAGAAAAATGAAAAATGTTAACAATCATAATCAATTTTGTTTTGATTTTTCTCATAAGATATAATTATTATTAATTTTTGTACTGATCTTAGGGAAAGTATGAACCTGTCATACATTTCAAAAATAAAGCACTTTCATATTACATATTGATTACAGAAATTATCAAGATGGATGTTCCTGGGCTTCATAAACTGGTCATAGACTTTAAAGTTTTAATTTGATTTAAAATCTGAGCATTGATGTGACTAACAAATAAGTGCCACACATTTATTTTTAAGGACTCCATGTTTGGTATGTGAGCTAGTCCTTTTTTGGGGGAGAATAACTAGCATTAGGTTCCAAATACCATGTTTATGCACAATAATAGAAGCTCTCCTCAAGCAACTATATTCATTAAAATGCGCAAACTTTCCCATGATATGTGTCTATTCAACTAATTTTTAGGGAAATATCTATTCCATTTGTTATTTGATTTTGATGTACATTTAAGACATTTGGCTAGAGATCTTCATACCACAAGTTACTTTTCATTAAATGTAAAGGAATGGGAAATTTAATGTGTATGAGAAATGATTTGGCAAAAAAAGATAACAGACCTAACACTTTTGTCATCATAGCACATACACAAGTCTTTTATCAGCAGTTGCATTTTAACATCTAAGTGTCTTGACAGCCCCACTTTTCTATGTATTGAGAGCCTTTTTTATTTCAATGAAAAGTCAGTTTACCTCCAGTAATTTTATTTTTGAAAACATACAATTTTTATACATAAACTTGTTTGAATTCAATCTTAAATGTCTGTCTTAGTCACTTTGCAATTTTTTTTGTATCAATCAATTATTTATTTATTTATTCATTCATTCATTTATTTATTTATTTATTTATTTATTTATTTTTTTCGAGGCAGGGTTTCTCTGTGTAACCCTGGCTGTCCTGGTACTCACTTTGTAGACCAGGCTGGCTTCGAACACAGAAATCTGCCTGCCTCTGCCTACCAAGTGCTGGTATTAAAGACGCCAAAAATTCCATACCTATCACCCAATACAAAACATCAATCCAAGTATCTGGAAAACCTAATCCAGGTGCATTGAATCTGATAGAAAAGCAAGTCTGAAACAACCTTGAATTCATTGCTACTGAAAAAGTGTTTGGAAGTACAACACTGTTAGCACAGGCACTAACATCAACAAACAATAAATGGAACTTGATGAAACTGTAAGCTTCTACATGGCAAAGGCTTTTTATTCATCATTCATGCAAAGCAGCAGCTTACAGAATGATTTTGCTAGCTACCATCCCAAAGAGAGCTTTTTATCCAAAATACATACAGAATTCTAGAAACTATATACCAAGAATGGATACAGAAAATGTGGTTAATTTACACAATGGAACACTTTTCAACTATTAAAAATGAGGACATCATGAGTTTTGCAGGGAAATGATAGAACTAAGAAACTATCATCCTGAATGAGGTAACTAAGACCCAAAAGTGCATTCACAGCATGTACTCACTAACTAGTGCATATTAGCCAAAAATGTACAGAATAAAATGTACAGGATAAAATTCACAGAACTCAAGGTTAACAAGCAGACTCAAGGTTAACAAGCAGAAGTATACAAGTGCTTCAATCCTACTTGGGAGGGAGAACAAAGCTGTCACAGGACAGGGGTAGAGAGAGAGGAGTGTGTGGATAGGAGAGGGGAGGGTGATAGGAAAGGGGAACATGAGCAGGTACTGGGGAGGGAAACAGGACTGAAGTCCTGAGAACCAACAGAATGAATAAAAATATGCAACCTGGGAGTGGAGGGTGGGAGTGGGACCCTTAAGAAAGTATCAGGGACCTGGGAGGTGAGAGACTTTCAGGATTCAAATGGAAACACCTTAGATGAAGTGCCCAACATTAAGGAGAGGGAACTCATCAAGTTCATCTACATTAGAAAGACAAGGCATCAAGTAGAAGGAAGGGATTGCCATTCCACAGTCAAAATTCTGATCTCGAATTGTTCCTGTCTAAAGAACTGCAGGGGAAAAAATGGAGAAGAGCCTGAAGGAAAGGAAGTCCAGTGACCAACACAACTTGGGATCTCACTGAAGTGGGAGGTTTTAAGGCCTAGCACTATTACGGATGCTATGATGTGCTTACAGACAGAAGCCAAGCGTGGCTGTCCTCTCAGAGGCCCAACAAGCTGCTAAGTATGACAGATGCAGATTCCAACCATTGGACTGAAGTTGGGGACCCCTATGATTGAATTAGGGAAAGGCTGGAAGAAGCTGTGGAGGAAGGGTCCCCATAGGAAGACCAGCATTCCCAGCAGACTTGAACTCCAGAGATCTGTCAGATACTGAAGCACCAACCAGGCAGCATACACACACAATCTGGTCCAAGACCTCTGACAGAGTATTATCTGGTCTGGCTTTATTGGAGGAGGACACTTAATCCTTTAGAGACTTAAGGCACCAGGGAGTGGTGAGGCCTAAAGGGAGCAGAGGATATCCTCTTGGAGACAGAGGGGTGGGGAAGAGGAATAGGGTGAGGAACTGTGGGTAGTGACCTGGAGGGGGCAATGGATGGAATGTAAAAGTTAAAAGTAGAAATAATATATATATATATATATATATATATATATATATATATATATTATATATATATGAATTATATATTATATATATTATATTATATTAATTATATATATTAATATATTAATTATAATATATTATATTATTATATATTATATATATATGAATTCACTAAGAAAAGAAAAGAAATTAAACAGGAGACTTAAAAATGTTAAGGTAAATTTGTTACACAATTTATTTGAAGCTGTGGGACATAAGATAATTGTTTCTAGGAGGAAAGGTCATAGCAAAGAACACACATCAAAGATCTCAGGATCCAAGTAGATAAGCTGATATTCTACCTTAAGGAACTAGGAAATCAAGAAAACCAAACTTCAGTGAGTTAGAAAGGTCAGATTAGACATCAGTAAACCAGTAAATGCTAAAAAATACTTGAAAGCTAATAGGATATAATTAAATGATTTCATTTTTACTAAATTGTGATATTCACATGAACCTACCTGAATTTAAATTTCAAATTTTGATTCTAAAGTAAACTATAGTCTTTTGCATTCATTCTAACAATATTGTACTATCCTTCCCACTTATGACTCACAGGAATCTCTTTTCTAAAACATAATGAAAACAAATAAAATCGACCCTTCAACTTCATGACATTTCAGCAAATCCTGAGCTGGAAATCACCTTTAGATCAGATCATGAATGTTGTGCACTAAAGTCTGTCTATATATGTTTAATAAAGGTTATTTCCTGACAGGTATTATTCTGAATATTTCAAAAACCCCTTTCATGCAGAGATAGTTCACCAACAACCATGCTTTTCATGTATAAAAGTGCCAATGTGAAAGGTATTTATTATAGGAGATACTGAAAGTTCACCCTTAGTCCCATCCAAAGCCTCATAGCCTATGAACTGCAGTTTATGTTCATGCAGCATTCTTCTGCATTTCTAGTAAGTCGCCTATATTATGAAATTAATATATAACACACATAATGTTTGTAAAAAAATTGTCATGCTGATTATCATAATAAAAGGTCAAAGAAAGTATTCTTATAAACATTTTTTTTTCATGATACAGAATTGTGTATTATTTTGAAGAAGAAATTGACAATAAAATAATATAATAATATCTGACAACACACATCATGATAGCAAATTTTAAAACAAAATAAACAATCATGACTGCCAAAGTACAGCCTCAGCATCAGGAGGGTGCTGAGAAAGGCAGGAATGAAAATGGTGCTGTTGCTGGGCAGTGGTGGCACATGCCTTTAATCCCAGCTCTTGGGAGGCAGAGGCAGCCAGATTTCTGAGTTCAAGGCCAGCCTGGTCTACAAAGTGAATTCATGGACAGCCAGGGATACACAGAGACACCCTGTCTCGAAAAATAAAACAAAACAAAACAAACAAAAACAAAACAAAAACAAACCAAGAAAATCCAAAGATGGTGCTGTTTCAATAATGACTCAGAGTCAGTAATAGGTGCAACCTGATAATTCAGGTATTCTCTCTATTTCCTGACAATTCTCAGTATTCTTTTGTTTTCATATTTATTGGTTATTTTATTTATTTGCATTTCACATGTTATCCCCCTTCCCACTTTTCTCTCCACAAGCCCCCAATCCCCTACTGCTTCCCCCTGCCTCTATGAGGTTGCCCCCCTACCCGCCTACTCACTAGTACCTCAGCCCTAGCATTTCCTTATCCTAGGTTGTCAAGTCTCAGTAAGACCAAGGGGTTCCCCTCTCAGTGATGCCAGATAATGCAATCCTCTGTTACATATCCAGCAGGAGCCATGGGCTCCCCTATGTACTCTTTTGTTGGTGGTTTAGTCCCTGGGAGTTTTGAGGTGTTCTCGTTGGTTGATATTGTTGTTCTTTCTATGGGTTGCAACCCCCTTCAGCTACTTCAACTTTAGCTTAATTCTTCTTCACCTTAATGACCAGATAGAGCCCAAACACAGTCTTTTATATACTAGAACTACATCATCACAACTTTCATCATTGTTAATAATTATCAGGAATTCTTAAATTTACATAAACTCTATGAGTCCCAGACCAGTATTCCCAGCCTCTGTTTCTTAAGAGTGGAACTGAGCACAAAGCAAAAGCAATTTCCTTATAGGTTTACACAGCTTGTTCTTCATGAGTAGCTTGGCACAGCTCTTCCATTTTCCTGGTACAGCAGACAACAGCCTTTAGTAAATATTCTCATATAAAATCAGAAAGATAAAAGACTACTAAAATGAAAATGATTTCTTATATGTTTTTAATTTACACGAGTGAAACAGTTCTCTCTAATATCTTTCCAGGCATTGTTATCTCTAATTCTTCAATTAGCTAGAAAAACAGAGTAGTAACTTTTTATATGTTTATACATCATCTTTAATTCTCTAATCTTCACTTCCTTATCCTAGCAATTCCATAGCCTCATGTACTCTCCTAATATTATCTATTCCTAAATCATATATAATTGTCTATTTGTTCTATCCGTGCGCTTTCTTCCTAAAACCACTTGAACTTTATTTTTGATGTCCCCAAGTTAACCATGGCTAATTAATGCAGCAGGTGTTGTACAAGAGGGTACATGTGCTTCTTCATGATTCCAAAATCAAGGTCAAGTCTGGCACTGAACCATTTCCAAAAAGGGCAATGTAGGCTTTTATGTCCCTTGAGGTTATATTGTCTAGATCCTTTCCCATGGCACTAAAGGCTAAGTAGAGGGCCTGTTCCTCATCCTTCAGAGCCTCATGGCCATTTTCATTCCTTATTCTTGAAAACTGCATTTGCTTTATTTACTATGGAATGATTAGCTCTGAGTAATGGGGAAAGTATATTACCAGACAGAAAGATCAAAAGTAGAGTAATAAAGACAGCTGTTCAACTTCCAGACAACAGCAATCATCAGCACACATGGGGATCAGGGGATCAACTGTCTGCCTGGCAATGCTCCAGGGGCAGGTACTATGTCACACCTCCCATTATGTGACCATGCTGGACCTTGCACATGTCAACAAGACTTTAATACCAGCTCATGGAACAACAGTGTTTTAAATTATCATGAAGTAAGCACTTCATTTACATTTATCCAAGCATGAATTGTACATTAATTAAAGACTAACAGTGAGGGCTATGTCAGCACATGTTAAAAAATATACCGAGGAACCATTCTTGTGGGGGTTCTACTCCACAAGATTTTAAAGTAGTTGGACACAGAATTTCAAAAATAAATTGCCTTGTATAGTTTTAACAGGTAAAACTAAAAATCATCCCTTTATAAACTAAAGCAAAACTGAATCCATTTAATACATATTTTTTCCTAATACGGTTTATTGAAACTTACACAACACCTATTCCTTTAACCAATATTGTGGCCATGTTTATATTATAGAATTATTAAGAATAGTCCTGACAGCCAATATTTGACATGCAAATCTAAAAGAATTAGCATTTGTTCTTCTAAAGCAGTATCCTAATACTTAAGTAGATACTTTCACGCTGTCTATTGCTGTGACATTCATCTGCTTGCTCTTGGATATTTCACCTAGTGTTGTTTTCTGTTTATAAAACATTAATATTTATTAATCTCAAAGTCTATGTATAAGAAAGACAAAGTATTTTTAAGGATGAATTTATTTTATGTGTCTGAGAATTTGCCTGCAATATATATGTATATATATGACATGGGTATGTCATAATTGGTGTCTGTCTTGCAACTAGATCTGTACATGTTTGTGAGTTGTGAGCCACTCAAGTGCTGAGAACTGAACCTGGGTTCCCTGAAAGGGGTGTAAGTCCCCATAAACACTAGGCAGACCAGGCTATTTTTCAGGTAGTATTTCTCTATGGCTATCATATTTGGTACTATTCCGATTTTGCCAATTAAAATTATAAAATGTTACATAACTATGTTACTTATGCAATATGCACTTTTATATTTTTAGACATAATCTATAGCATCAAGTTAGTTACACTCTGAAGATAAAAAAAATGAATGAGTTTCTGTCCTAATGCAACTTAATGAGATATGGAGGGTAATGGCTACTTTAATAAGCAATTATCTTATGTGTAGGTTAAGAACAAAGTTTGCGAACAAACAGGTCCAAAATTTGTCTCTGTAACTACTTTCATGGGTATTTTGTTCCCTATTCTAAGGAGGAATGAAATATCCACCCATTGGTCTTCCCTCTTCTTGATTTTCTTGTGTTTTGCAAATTATATCTTGGGTGTTCTATGTTTCTGAGCTAATATCCACTTATCAGTGAGTGCATATCTAATGACTTCTATACAGAGACTACCCCACCTGGGGATTCATCCCATAATCAGCCACCAAAACCAGACACTATTGCATATGCCAGAAAGATTTTGCTGAAGGGACTCTGTTATAGCTGTCTCATATGAGGCTATGCCAGTGCCTGGAAAATACAGAAGTAGATGCTCACAGTCATCTAGAAGATGGAACACAGGGCCCCCAATTGAGAAGCTAGAGAAAGCACCCAAGGAGCTGAAGTGGTCTGCAACCCTATAGGTGGAACAACAATATGAACTAAGCAGTATCCCCAGAGCTTGTATCTCTAGCTGCATATGTAGCAGAAGATATGTAGTTGGCCATCACTGGGAAGAGAGGCCCCTTTGTATTGCAAACTTTATATGCCCCAGTACAGGGAAATGCCAGGGCCAAGAAGCGGGAGAGGGTGGGTAGGAGAGCAGGGCAGAGGAAGGGAATAGGGAACTTTTGGGATAGCTTTTGAAATGTATGTAAAGAAAATATAATAATAATAATAATAATAATAATAAAGAACAAACAGGTACAGCATGAACACTGAGGCCTGTGGTACTATACTAGGTACGATGGAGAAAAAGACACTTAGATTTTCAGGCTGTACTGTGAGATGAAATGTTCTCAGAGCTTATTCCTCCTGCAGACTAGGCAAGAAGGTCTATTCCAGCTTTGCTAACTGTCTGTAGATGACATTCTTCTTTCTACATGGGCCAGACTCCAAGTTTCCTCTCCAGTGAAGACAAAGACCTTATTTTTGAAGTACTTAATAATGTCATTATAATCCATGTAATAAATCTATCTGTAGGTCTTCAAAAATCAGCACATTTTAAATCATTTACATGTGCAAGGGGGTAAGCATTTCAGGACATGTTTAAAAATTCAATTTGACAATTTCATACATGTATATGATATGTTATAATTACCATCCCTTATTGTCCATTGTTTGTATTCCTGTTCGTAATTCTTCCTCCTGGCTAGTTTTATAGTGATTTTCAAGTTCTTCCCATTGTGACTCACTGAGTTGAGTTAGGTTTGCTTATATGAGCATGGGTAGGAACTACATATTAGATCATGAGACACTTGCCAGTGGCCATACCAACAAAGGAATTTACTCCCTCTCCTCTCTGTAGGCATCCAAGGGACTCTGTGGCATGCAGGGCAACTGATCGAACAGACTGAAATCCTCCCTGGAGTTCTGCTGCACACAGGGAAACAGAAAACACAGACTGTAGGCTGTCCCTTGAGAAGAGGTTCACACAGGACCATGGCTTGTCTGATTCTCTGATGACCTAACAGTCTGAAGGTCACCCAGGAAATCTACTGCAGCCAGCAGCTGCTCTGCCCCTCTGAAAACCTCCCAATTATAAGGCCCCATAGGAGATCTTCTACAGCTAGGGCCACAGGCAAACCAGGAGACCTGAAGAAACCCAGGGACAAAAGAGGCAAACTCCAGACAGAGTCACCCAGACCAGAAAACACCAGTAATAACCAGAGGAAAGCTCAAGATCATAAGAAAGAGAAGCCAATATATGTGGGCATTATCAGAACCCAGTTCTCCCAACATAGAAAGCCCTGAATACATCAACATACCTGAAAATCCTATCTCATGCAGATAATAGAATACTTTAAGGTGGGTATAAATAACTCACTGAAAGAAATAAAGGGAAATACAGGTAAACAGGTAAAAGCTCTTTAAAAGGAAACAAATAAATCCCTTAAAATATAGGAAAACAATCAAACAAGTGAAGGAATTGAATAAAGTGAACCAAGACCTAAAGGAGAAAGGAGAAACAATAAAAAAAAAAACACAAATTGGAGAAAGAGCTGGAAATGAAAATCCTAGGAAAGAGGTCAGGAATTACAGATGTAAGTGTCACCGGCAGAATACAATAGATAGATGAGAATATCTGGCGTAGAAGATACTGCAGAAGAGATTGATACAACTGTCAAAGAAAATTCAAATCATAAAAAAATTCTCACCCAAATAATTGGAATAGAGGAAAATGAAGATTCCCAGCTCAAAGGACCTAAAAATGTCTTCAACAAAATCATAGAAGAAAATGTTCCCAACCGAAAGAAAGAGATGGCCATAAAGGTACAAGAAGCCTATAAAACACCAAATAAGTGTGATAAGAAATTAAAATCTTCTTGTAACATGATTATCCAAACACTAAATGCACAGAACAAAGAAAGAATATTAAAAGATGCAACAGAAAACAGCCAAGTGACATTCAAAGGTAGACCTATCAGAATTACAACAGACATCTCACCAGAGACACTAAAATCCAGAAGGCCTGTACAGATGTCATGCAGACCCTAAGAAAACACAAATGTCAGCCCAGGCTACTATTCCTAGCAAAACACTCAATAAATATAGGTGGAGAAAACAAACAAAATACTCCAGGAAAACAAAACAAAACAAAACAAAACAAACAAACAAACAACACCAACAACAAAACAAATTCAAGCCTTTTCTATGTACCAATAAGGCACTACAAAGTATCTTAAAAGGAAAACTCCAACACAAGGAAGGTACCTATACCAAAGAAAAGACAAGATATTAAGCATCTTACAATAAAGCCAAAAGAGAAAACCACAAGCTCATAAAGCCACCCCCAAATCAAACATAACAGGAACCAAGAGTCATCTGTCTTTAATATCTCTCAACATTAACAGGCTCAACTCACTTATAAAAAGACATAAGCTAACAGAGTGGATATGCAAAAAAGATTCAGCATTTTGCTACATATAAGAAATATACCTCAATAACAAAGACAGCCACTATATCAGAGTCAAAGAATAGCAAAAGGTCTTCCAAGCAAATGATACCAAGGAACAAGCTGGAGTTTCCATCTTAATATCTAATAAAATAGAATTTCAACCAAAATTATCACATGTGATGAGGAAGGACTCTTCAAAATTGTCAAAAATAAAATCCACTAAGGTAAATTTTCAACTGTGAATATCTATGCCTCAAATGAAAGGGCACCCAAATTCATGAAAGAAACTTTACTAAAGCTCAAAACATACATTGTACATCACACAATAATACTGGGATGCTTCAACACCACAGTCTCACAATAGGTAGATCACTGAAACAGAAACTAAACAAAGACACAGTACAACTAATAGAAGTTATGATCCAAATGGTTTTAACATATATCTACAGAACATTCCACCCCCAAACAAAAGAATACACATTCTTCTCAGCACCTTATGGTACCTTCTCCAAACCGGCCATATAATTGGACATACAACTCTCAACTGATACAAGAAGATAGAAATACTCATGCACCTTATCAGATCACTATAGGCTAAAGCTGGTCTTCAATAACAGCAAAAACAATAGAGAGCACACATAAACATGGAAAGTGAACAACTTTCTACTCAATGATAACTTGGTTAGGGAAAAATTAAGGACAGAAATTAAAGACATCCTGGAATTTAATGAAAACGATGACACATAGTACCCAAGCATATAGAACATAATAGAAGCAATGCTAAGAGGAAAATTTGTAGCACTAAGTGTCCTGGTTTAGAAAAAAATAAATAAATAAAAATAAAAACTAGAGAGATTTTACACCAGCAACTTAATGACACACATGGGAGCTCTAAAACAAAAAAAGAAGCAAACACATAAAAGAAGTAGACTGCAGAAATAGTCAAAATCAGGGCAGAAATCAACCAAATAGAAACAAAGATAACAATATAAAGAATTAACAAAACCAAAAGGTGGTTCTTTAAGAGATTCAACAAGGTAGATAAACCTCTAGGCAAACTAACTAAAGGGCCCAGAGGCAGAATCCAAATTAGCAAAATCAGAAATGAAAAGGGTGAAATAACAACAGAAATAAAGGAAATCTTAAAAAATCATCAGATCCTACTTCAAAAGCCAATACTCAACAAAACTGTTAAATGTAGAAGAAATCATGGTGTTTCTAGACAGATACCATAAACCAAAGTTAAATCAAGAGTCGGTAAACTATCTAAACAGGACCATATTCCATAAAGAAATAGAAGAAGTCACTCCAAACCTCTCAAGCCAAAAAAAGCCCAGAGCCAGATGGATTCAGTGCATATTTCTACCAGATCTTCAAAGAAGATCTAATTACCAATATTCCTCAAACTATTCTATAAAACAGAAACAGAAGGAACACTACCTAATTCATTCTATGAAGCCACAATTACTCTTATACCTAAACCACATAAGTACTCAACCAAGAAAGAGAATATCACACATATCTTATTGATGAATATCAATGCAAAAATACTCAATAAAATTCTTCCACACCGAATCCCAGAACACATCAAAACCAACATTCACCAAGATCAAGTAGGCTTCATACCAGGGATGCAGGGATGGTTCAATATACAAAAATCCATCAATATAATCTACTATATAAACAAACTCAAAGAAAAAGATTAAATGATCACCTCCTTAGATGCAGCAAAAACATTTGACAAAATCCAGCATCCCTTCATGTTAACAGTATTGGAGAGATCAGGAGTTCAAGGACCATGCCTAAACATAATGAAAAAAAATTTACTGCAAACCAACAACCAATATCAAATTAAATGGAGAGATACTTGAAATAATCTCACTAAAATTGGGGACAAGACAAGGATGAACACTCTCCCTATATCTATTCAATAGATTACTAGAACATCTAGCTACAACAATAAGACAACAAAAAGAGATGAAAGGAATACAAATTGGCAAAGAAGAAATAAAGGTATCACTATTTGCATTATTTGACCCCAAAAGTTCTACCAGAGAAAATTTCCCTCCTGATAAAAGATTTCAGCAAATTGGCCAGATATAAAGTCAACTCAAATAAAGCAGTAGCCTTCTTTCATGCAAATGATAAACAGGCTGAGAAAGAAATTAGGGAAACAACTTCCTTCACAATAACCACAAATAATATGAAATATCTTGGGGTAATTCTAACCAAACAAGTGAAAGATCTGTAACTTCAAGTCTCTCAAGAAAGAAATCGAAGAATATACCAGAAAATGGAGAGCTCTCCCGTGCTCATAGGTTGGCAGAATTAACATAGTAAAAATGGACATTTCAGCAAAGGCAATCTACAGATTCAATGTAACCCCCATCAAAATTCCAACACAATTCTTCAAAGATATTGAAAGAAGAATTCTCAAATTCATCTGAAAAGGCAAAAAAAAAAAAAAAAAAAGGATAGTGAAAACAATTCTTAATAAGAAAAGAATGGCTTGGTGAATCACCTTCCTTGACATCAAGCTCTACTCTAGAGGAATAGTGATTAAAAACAAAACAAAACAAACCAACCAACCAACCAACCAACAATAAACCCAACTCCATGGTATTGGTACAGAGACAGACAGATTGATCAATGGAATAGAATTGAAGACACGGAAGTAGAACCACACACTTACCCACAATTGATCTTTGACAAAGAAGCTGAAAATATAAAACACTGAAAACAGTCCATAGCTCCTAACAATAATCTGAACCATAAAATAAGCCCTAACATTAACCCAGGAGGAAACATAATGTTAATTTTACCTAGATCCCTAACATTCACCATTTAAAAACACCTAAAACAGTCTGTAGTTCCTAACAATAATCTCATCCATTAAGGATATATATATATCCTTATATATATATATATCCTTAATCTTTCCTTAGCCTTATTTTTTACCCTAACCCTAGGCAAAACCTAACTCTAACCCTAATGTCCACTCAAACCTTAGCTCTAACCATAATCATCAGACCAAACATCAAGTCCCTACTTATAAAATTAAACTTAAACCCAAATTCTAACCTTAACCTTAACACTGAAGTTAAACTAACCTTAACCCTGATCCCTAGACATATTTTGAAGCTTAACTCTAATGACTAACCCTAATCATAACGCCTGAACCATAACTATAACACTAACCCTAATCCATAGCTCTAATTATCCAGGTTTGTAAAACATAATTCTATACTAGCCCTAACTCACCTTATCCCTACTTCTAACCCTAACTCAAGCCATACACAGTTCTAGGCCTAGTCCTACCCAACAGTAACCTAACCCAACTTTCAACTTTACTATTGCAGGATATTTTATTACAGTATGAACCTTAAGATTGTGCTATTTACTGGAAAAAACAAAACAAAACAAAACAAAACTTGTTGCTGTGTAGCTCTTTCCTAGTACACACTTTTTATCCAAGAGCTTACTATTTATTGTAAACAAGTTCTTGTAGTGTATCTTAGCCTTAGTACACACATTTTATCCAAGAGATTTCTGTTTATTGTAACTAAGCATTTCAGGTATGGATCAGCCATAGCACACATTTTTCATCCAAGAGCTAAATAAAATCAACCCTTGGTCAAAGAGCACAGCAACAGAAAAAAACTGACAGGGACTGAACAGAAGTAAACAGAAGGAGAAGCATTTAGTTGAAGGCTATTTAAGACATTGTAGAGAAAGTAAAAAAGCTTTTTCCGTCTTGAAAGTTGTGAAGTAGGAAGATCAGCTGAGTGCTTTCCATGCCTTTCTGAGAAAGCAGTCTTTGAACATAGTATCTTGCTGCCAAGTTTTCATCTGGTATAATTCAATGGCTGAGACTTGTATTTTAATATAACAACTAACACTATCCTTAACCCTAACTATAGCATCCTATTCTAATCTTAATCTGCACTGGAAGCCTAACATTAACCATTCATCAGACCTTACTCTTCCTTCCTACAAGCACAATAGCATTAAATGTTAGGGGCCACTCATAAAGTAAGAAAATCAGGAAATCATTATGTAGCCTTCCTTAAAACTAAGCATTTAAAAATAGGACTAGGTAGGGATAATCCAGACTGGTATAATTATCAGAACCAAGTCAGAAGCATTGTACACAAATATACCCCAGAGAGAGCTTTTGACATTATGGGCACACAGAAACACACACACACACACACACACACACACACACACACACACACACACACACACACACACACACACATTCTTACATTATCCTCAGCAAAAAAAAAAAAAAAAAGAATGGTATAAATTTGTGTATGAGTCTTTCTCTGTAGCAGAGTGGGTCAACAATGGGCAGACCAAGCAAGTTGTTCAACAGATTTAGACAGTGAGGTCAGAAAGCAAAAGCAGATGAGTGACCCCAAATCTTGTACACTAATGGGTATCAATTTGTCTGCTGTACTTTTACTGTATATAAAAACAAAATATGTTTATTTCTATCTGCCTCCAGAATTGCTTGAAAGTTAATGGTACATTACATTGGCTGCTGTCCATATACAAGAGGTGCATATTAAACACTGAAAATATAATAAATGCTTTGAAGGTAGACCTGGGAATAATTATATTCACTAATTACTGTTAATTTCACCATAGCTTAGAACTATGGGCTTCCCCAAAGGTTCTAAAGGAGATTGCTCCTCCTCCATCCTATTAAAGAGGCACATTTTTTTCACAAACTCTATTCCTACATTGTACTTAAGTTGTTCAGCCACCTCCACTTGATACTGAGTAAGAAAATCAATAATTTACTTTTTTAGAATCAAGTTGTACAAGATTTCCCTTTGTGGCCTTGATTACTCTATTAAAACAAACCAAAAAATGGTCTTTTTCATTCCTCTTTAACAAGTACAGACATGCTTGTGTGTTCAATAGAACATCCAATACATGGTATGCTGAGAAAACTGAATTTTTCAATGGATATTGTAACAGAATTGCTTCTCAGGCCTTTCTTCAGTTGCTTCCCCACTTTGTTACATAAATATTCATGGATAAACTTACAGCTAAGAAGAATACCCAGGCAGGAATCCTAGGACATCAATGGCTATGTGATTTCAGTGCTGCTAGTCTCATGTACTGAACAGATCTGAAAATCCATTTATTTTAAGACTGTCATGAGTATGCTCTCCTACTTAAGACTCTATAAATACATACTTCTGGGATATAGGGCCCAGAAATGAGGAAGGGGACAACTAGAGCAAGAACAACAGCAACAAGTACAACAATAACAACAAGAAGGAAAAACAACAACAGCAACAACAGAAACACCATAATGGACAACATCATGAATGTAAAAGTTGGAAAAATAGGAAGAGTAGGAATATATGCATTGGGTCAGTGCCCATGGATGAGATCCTCCAACTGTATCCTAGAAGACAGGTGATATCAAGGGTCCATAGCCTGCAGCCAGCTTCCAGAGCTCAGCAGTAGATCCTGGGAAAATTGCTGAGTTCCAGTTTCCTCTCTGGGCTTTTATTTATCCAGGAGCTGGAAGCCGTCTTGGCAAGGTGTTACAATGCTGCTAGCTCCTGCTAACAGAGAGAGGGAGGTCCACAGAATGGCCTTGGTGCTGGAATCATTTGAGAATGACAGGCAACAGGTGAGGACTTGATCCAGGTAGGGTTGTCTGCAGATGGCTGCAGTATCTCCAAGCCAACCACTGAAACTCAGGTCTGGTTTGCAGTTTCATTTCTGGGGTCCAAGCTGAAGCACCTGCTCTACTCTGCAGGGGATAAGCCTGATGCTCTGCCTCTGACGCCATGCATGACAGCTATACAAGCTCAGACAATTAGATGTCAGTCCCAGAGGCCTCTGTCAGTGTTGGGTTCATGGGAGCTGACTGCTACATATTGACTTCCATGTGCCTGTTGCTCAAAGGCAAGCACACTGGTGAGACACCATCGTCCAGGCACATGTTTTGCTAAGAATAGTCATAATCTAAAGCTATTGCGCAAATAAATTAATCTCTTTAGTATGATTGTTAAAGAAATTCCCCAAATCCATGGTCAGACATATTTGTACTATCTCATTGGTTGTACAAGACAGTCACCAATTCCTCTGAGCTTAGCTTTTCCTTTACATTTTACACATGCTCATTCATACTCACTTACATGAAGCCAAGTGTAATGTGGGAAAGCAGCAAGTCATTGTAATAATGGGGAAGCTGATTCTCCTCAGTAAGCTAGATCTAAGGCTTCAATCTCTCCGCTCAGAAACTCTTCTTATCTCACACCCATCTCTATATTCCAAATCGACCTTCAGTCTGGAGCATCTTGGTGGTAGATAAGGAATGGCAGTTCTAAGCCTCCTGTCTGTCTGCTCAGCTCAGCAATGTGAGTATTTGGCTTTGGTATCTTGCCACAGACTTATCCCTTCTCGGTCTCCCATCTGTGTGGAACGGGTTCTTGTTGTAGGTGGGCAAAGAGTCTTCGAGAAGAAAGGGTAACAAACAGACACGACATAAGGGAGTATGGATTTGAATGTAATTTGTCAAATCAAGCGTCAGACTTTTTATACAGAAGAAAATAGGGAAGTTAGGTGACACACAGGCAAGGTACAATAAGGTTACTGGATTCTTACACAAAACAGAGGAATGCAAATAGGAAGGACTGGCAGGAACAAACTGGGATAAAATTCAATGTTAACAACTGGGATCAAAACAGCCACACCTAAGGTCAACTTAATCTTAGAAGCCAGGGGCAAGGGCTTCGTGCCCTTGCCATAGTTCCTATTCTAGTCTATTATATAGTCCACCTTCCCCCTAGGCCATTGTAAATTCTTGTGTGTAGGTGTAACTCAGTTATCTATAGTTCTAAGTTTCTACTCTGGTTCCTCCTTAGATCACAAACTCCCTTCTTCCTAGATAATGGTAAATTTCTGTGTAGGGCAGTGACTTATCTATCCATGGCCAGGGTTGGCTCAAGGACTGACTGCCTTGGACTGGTGAAGAATCTAACTTAGCTATATGTCAAAAATTCAATCCTTAGAACCACTTATAATAGAGCAATATTAAGGGAAAGCACACAGATCTATTTACCAAGTAAAGCAAGGACATTGGAGCATTGGTTATACAGGATGCCATGGTTCCAGGAGACTAAGTTTCCATGAACTTTTCGCCTCAGGACCATGTCCAGGCTTTTCGGCCTGTCAGGCTGGTCACTACTGGAGCGGATGTACTAGTATCTTAGTCAGTGGTTAGGAGAAGACATTTTCTAGCTTAAAATTCCATCTCTAGTTCAAATGAAAATACTCAAAGCAAATGGGCAGAAATAAGTGCCAAGTTATTCTAGTGAGACTGTATTCTTCATTCTCTGGCTATTTTCCCCTTCCAGAGTTACTCTAGAGAACCTAGATGAAAGGCCTTTTGGGAGGGAAGGGCATCCTTTAACTTAAACTTACATTGCATGAATGAAATGAACAAATAATTCCCGAAAATTAAAGTTTTTGTGGCCCAGGTGGAGCTTAGAGTATTCATGATTTTAAGTACCCTTCAAAAACCTAATACTTGACTGCCTAGAAACTGAGCAGATGAGGGTGAAGTAAATAGTTGAGAAAAATGAGCTCTCTGAGAAACCTCTGTGTTAATAAGAATTTGGCTCCTGACTAAAACATCACTTTCCTCTTTAACCCTGGATTGGATGCTTTACACTTTACAACACTCAGAGTAGGATAAACTTTCAAAGTATGATGTCTGCAATACTAATTTATCAGATGTGCTGGTTTGAATGAGAAGGAAACCTATAAGCTCACAGATTTGAATGCTTGGTCACCAGGGAGTGTCACTGTTGTAAAGAATTAGGAGGTGTGGCATTGTAGTCACTGGAGGTGGGTGTTTAGGTTTTCAGAAGGCCAAGCTCGCCCAGAATCTCTCTTCCTGCTGCCTGAAGATCCAAATGTAGAAATGTCAGCTTCTCTCAGATTGATAACTGCCTCAAATTTTGAAACAGTAAGCAACCCCCAATTAAATACTTTCATTTATTGGAGTTACTGTGGTCATGGTGTCTCTTTATCCCAGTGCTCACTAAGACACCAGAGTACTGGAGTTCACATCTTCCTTTCCATTGGGTGAGGAATTCACTAACTTTCCCCTCTGTGAAGCGAAACCACAAAGCCCTCCCATTAACATGATGACATGAAGTATTTGGTGAGTATCTAGAATGCTATTAACAGTTTTCTAGAGCACATGAAAGACACACACAAGAAAACTAAGGTCTGAAGATGTTACACACATTAGTGTACACCCTCCATGGGCCAATGCTGACTTTGGCTTTCTGGCCCAGGTGTCTGTTGCATGCACCTGCTGAATAGAGAATTCTATTCCTTGTCATTTCTTCCAAGTTGCTCATATTTCTGTTTTTAACTCATCTCCATGTGGATGACTGAAATCCTGAACCATCATTCTTTAGGGCCTTAGCCCCTTCTTTCTAGATACCCTCTCCCTTCAACATTCCCCTTTTACTGACTGGGTTGAGTTCAAGTTGGGCTTGGTCCTGAAGAAAATGTGAAAAGCAAGTGATCTCTCTAGCAGGTCACAGCTTGTCCTCTGTGCCTACACCAGTCTAGGCTGATTTCCTCTAATGGGTACCAGGCGTTTAATCCACTATTTGTATCCCCTTTATTATAACAATACTGAACATTCTTTATCTCTTTTACTTAATGCTGTTGACTAGATATTTAATAGGCAGAAAACATACTTGTCATTTCAGTCCAAAATTTTATTATACAGATGAGGAGAGAAAATCTAACAAAAAGACGTACCCAAGCAAGGTAGGAGGTGGAGACTCTACTTGATACCCTAAACACCTCATTATTTCATTTAGTATTCTCTCTATCTAACTCTTGCCTCCCTCCATATATTATTGTTCATTGTTTTCATGGAGACATGGTCTCATTGTGTATTGTTGGCTTACTTGAAACTCAAAATGAAGACCACAATGGCCTGGAACTCATAAACAACAGCTGACTTTGCTTTCTGAATGCTGGCATTAAAGTTGTACACTCCATGTCCTGTGACTTCCATTCTTAAATTGTGATATTGCACAAAAGTCTAATGATGCATCAACTACCCTAAATGTTCTTTATGTTCTGTTTATTCATTCTTCATTTCCTACACACTCTGGATACCCCTGATCTTTTTATTATGTTCATAGTTTTGATTTTTATAGAATATAATATTTGAGATTATTATGTAACTTCTTCATTAAACTTCTTCCATGTGTTTTCAAGAATCAATATTATTTTTGTTTTTGGTGAATACTATTTTATGGTCTCAGCATACTACAATGTATCTGCCATTTCCCAAAGACATCAGGATTGCTTTGAAATTTTGGCAATTATGCACAAAGCTTCCAAAATTTTTGTGTAAGGTTTGTGTATGTGATGACTAATCTCGATTGTAAACTTGATTAAACCTGGATCTAAGTAAATCCCAAATGACTGGGCACACTAGTGAGGTGTTTTAATTTTTTTAAAAAAGAAAAAATATTAATTCAAATAATTAGAAGCAAAAAGGCCTATTTTTAGTCTGGATCTGTAAGCTGTGGAGATAAACCTTTAAATCACATCTTTTAAAATTTTTTCTTTCATTTATTTATTGGATATTTTCTTTATTTAAATTTCAAAGTTATCCCCTTTCCTGGTTCCCCCTCTGAAAAACACCCTCCACCTATCCCTTAACCCCTACCCCTGTTCACCATCCCACCCACTCCAGCTTTTTGGCCCTGGCATCCCCACACACTGGGACATACAGCCTTCATAGGACAAAGGGCCTCTCCCCCTATTGATGTCTGACTATGCCATCCTCTGCTGTATATGCAGCTGGAGCTATGAGTCCCAACATGTGAGCTATTTGGTTGGTGGTTTAGTCCCTAGGAGCTCTGGGGTTACTGGCTAGTTCATATGTTTGTTCCTCCTTTGCATCTGCAAACCCCTTCAGCTCCTTGGGTCCTTTCTCTAGTTCCTTCATTGGGGATCCAATGCTCAGTACAATGGATGGCTGTGAGCGTCCACCTCTGTATTTGTGAGGCACTGGCAGAGCCTCTCAGGAAAGAGTACATCAAGCTCCTGTCACAAGCACTTGTTGGCATTCACAACAGTGTCTTGGTTTGGTGATTGTAAATGGGATGGATCTCCAGGTGAGTCAGTCTCTAGGTGGTCATTTCTTCAGTCTCTACTTCATACTTATCTCTGTAACTCCTTCCATGAGTGTTTTGTTCACCTCTTCTAAGATGTATAGAAGTATCCACACTATGGTCTTCCTTATTCTTGAGTTTCATATGGTTTGTGAATTGTATCTTGGGTATTCTGAGCTTCTGGGCTTCAGATCTTTTGAGATGGGAAGATCACACTTAATCTGAACCATACCTTCTGCTGATAGCCTATATAAAGAACATGAAAGAAGGAAGCCTCTTTCTTTGCTTGCTGCAGTTCTCACTATCAAGCCTATTCATCAGATGAAATTATAGTCTACTTCTTTTGAATTCCAGAGTATACTGACTATCTCAGACATCCAGGATCTTGGAATGAACAACTACTGTATTCTTGGACTTTCAATGCATAGGCAGTCATTGTTGTATTAACTGGAACACAGCCTCTTCTAGATATTCTAGTAATTCCCTTCTCTTTAGAGAGAGATTCATTCTGTTAGTTCTATTACTCTAAAGAACACTGAATAATACATTATGTGTATGTAAATTTTTGGTTATTTTGAGATAAGTGGGATTGTTGCCCCACTAGGTAAAAGTATTCTATTTTCTAAGAAACTGCAAATCTTTCAAAGAGACAGTGCTATTTTTCATTCTGGCCATCAGTGAATGAGAATGACATCTGAGGCACTAGTTTTTCACTGTTCTTGATTTGGGACATCTTAGTAGCTAAGATCACACATTATATTAATGTGGCAAATACATGATACTGACATCTTTTCATTTTCTTATTTTTTATATCATGTTTGTTGAGTGCTTTGGGCCACTTCAATCTAATTACCACATCTTTTCTGATATTGTGTTAAAGTCTGCCCTACCCCTAGCGTAGCTGTAGCCATTTTGTTCCATACCTGCCAGCAATTTTATATTGTGCTGTAATATTTTTGTTAGTCATTGACACAGAAAAATAACGACTCAGAGCAAGGTAATGATGACCACATACCCTGTTATGTTCCATATGTTCTGAGGTTTGGTAATCTTAAGAAATTTCACAAAGCTTTACATAGGAAGCATCAAATTAAAGGGCAATTTTACTTGTTATGCCTAAAATGGCTTGAGTCAGAGACAAAGAGCAGGCAGCACTTTCTGCACCTGCATATTAGCTCACTGTGTGTTTTATGTTTATTCCTCTAAGCTGAGAGAAAAAAAAATGTTTGCCCCCATGGTTCAGTCCATACATTCAGAGCTGTGGCCGTGATCAATCAGTGTTAGGGTGTCTATGCAGTAAGCTATCAATGTCTGATTAAGATTGATGTTTACTTGTTTTGTGAGGTGTTTCCTGGACCCCAACAGTTGAAAAATTCTTTATGTATCTTAGGCAAAAGTCCTTTACTAATTTTCAAACATGTTGTTTTTAGACAAAATCCCAATCATTTGATTTTACCAATGACAATTTGGGAGCCAGATTCCAGGATGAAAGACTGCTTGCTCAAACAGGCATAAAAAGCAACCAGATGACATTTTTCCTCAGATCACATCTATGAAGGCATCTCTACTCTCATGCCATCTCACATAACCTCTTTCTAAGTAATGGTCCTCACTTCTACTTCGAGAGCATTGCTCTCTCTCTGTACGGCTGACTGCCTCTTACTCCCTACATATTTTTTCCTGATAATACTATATGCCCTTTCTATCAATGGGTTTCCTGCTCTGCCTCTTGACCTCCAGTTGAATTTATTTAATCCTGTTTATAATAATCAAGCAGAAAGCTCTTGTATGCTAAGGCTGAGCCACACCACAACAAAAAACAGATTTTTCCAATAAATAACACAACCTCAGGGTTCACAGTATGATCTAATATCCTGCAATGATGACTTTATAGGGTAAGGAGGTAAGGCTAAACGAAGTTAAAAGTGTATCAAAAATCCATTTGGAAACCTAGTACATTGTAAAACAAAAGCAATGTAAGTTTTAAAACATTACAAGAAGGGTAACCTACATCTCTAGGCAAAGCTGCTTCTAAAAGTTGTGTATTATACAAAGATTGATGTGCCATATGGGGATAGTTCCTTGTGAGCTGTTATGGAAGGAGGCTCCCAAGTTCCAGCCAAATTACACAGTCTTTTCCATTTTTCTCCTGATTCCCTGTTAGAATTAATTGAAGCTATTAGTAAAGATATCACAGACCTTTGTTAAAAGATACAAAGAAAGCAAGTTGGGCATGAACTAGAAGCTTCCTTCCTGAAATCCAGGCTTCATTGTCCCGGGAAATACTATTCAGGCTGTCAATAGAGAAAAGAACCATTGGTTTTACCCTAATGTGAGCCCTACAAATATCAACATACTTGGTAAGATATGTCACTGGAGCAATACCAGCATGATTCTTATAGGGTAATATACTGTTAATTAATTGTATTTGAGAAAGGTTCCATTAGAAGTAATTGATCCTGTGTACAGTAATTGACTGTGTTCAGTCAAAAGAGAAGTTTAATAATGTTTGTACCTAAATTGAACAGTGGCAGGCCATGTTTAATTGTGCAGGCATTTGAATACAGCATGGGAAGATAAGACAGGTAAGTCTCTGAGTTCAAGGACAGCCAGGTATACATTGCGACTTTAAGGTCAGGAAGGCTATATAATGAAATCCTTTCTCAGAAATATATAAAACAAAAACCAAAATGAAAGTAAATTACTGGATTTTGTTAAGTACTTCTTAAACATGTGTGTTCTGTTCTCAATTCTTATCAGAGTAGTTTATCTTTGCAATTTTCAGTAGCAAATGAAAAGATTTGTGGTTTGCCATCCTGAGAATAGATGAAAATTGAGGGTTTTTTTTTATTTTTTTAGTGAAATACTTTCTTTATTTACATTTCATGTGCTATCTCCTTTCAAAGTTTCCTCTCAGAAAATCCCCTATACCCTTTCCCCTCCCCTTGCTTCCCAAACCATTCACTCCCACTTCCTGGCCCTGGCATTCCCCTATACTGGGGCATAGAATCTTTGCAAGAACAAGGGCCTCTCCTCCCACTGATGGCCAACTAGGGCATCCTGTGCTACATATGCAGCTAGTGACAGGAGTTCCATCATGTGTTTTGTTTGATGTGTGGTTTAGTCTCAGGGAGCTCTGGGGATACTGGTGAGTTCATATAGTTGTTCCTCCTATAGGGCTGCAGACACCTTCAGCTCCTTGGGTATTTTCTCTTGCTTCTTCAATGGAGACCCTGTTTTCCGTCCTGTGAGCATATACTTCTGTTTTTGCCAGGCACTGGCAGAGCCTTATAGGAGAGAGATATATCAGGGTCCTATCAGGAAAATCTTGCTGGCATATGCTATAGTGTCTGGAATTTTTGGTTGTTTATGGGATAGAGTTTATACCCCAGGTGAGGTAATCTTTGGATGGCCCATCCTTCAGTATCAGCTCAGAAATTTGTCTCTGTAATTCCTTCAATGGGTATTTTGTTTCCCCTTCTAAGAAAGATCAAAGTATCCACACTTTGGTCTTCCTTCTTTTGAGTTTCATGTGTTTTATAAATTGTATGTTGGGTATTCTGTTTCTGGGCTAATATTCACTTAACAGTGAGTGCATATCATGTGTGTTCTTTTGTGATTGGGTTACCTCACTTAGGATGATATCCTCCAGATCTATCCATTTGCCTAATAATTCCATGAATTCACCACTTTTAATAGCCGAGTAGTACTCCGTTGTATAAATGCACCACATTTTCTGATCCATTCCTCTGTTGAGGGACATCTGGGTTCTTTCCAGCTTATGGCTATTATAAATAAGGCTGCTATGAACATAGTGGAGTATTTGTCTTTATTACAAGTTGGAACATCTTCTGAGTATATGCCCAGGGGAGGAATTTCTGGATCTTCCAGTAGTACTATGTCCAATTTTTGTGAGGAACCTCCAAACTGATTTCCAGAGTGGTTGTACAATCTTGCAATCCCACCAGCAATGGAGGAGTGTTCCTCTTTCTCCACACACTCTCCAGCAACTACTGTCATCTGAATTCTTGATCTTAGCCATTCTGACTGGTGTGAGGTAGAATCTCAGGGTTGTTTTGATTTGCAGTTACCTGATGATTATGGACATTGAACATTTTTTCAGGTGATTCTCAGCCATTTGGTATTCCTCAGGTGAGAATTCTTTGTTTAGCACTGTACACCATTTTTAATAGGGTTATTTGGTTTTCTGGAGTCCATCTTCTTGAGTTCTTTATATATATTGGATATTAGTCCCCTATCAGATTTAGGATTGGTAAAAATCTTTTCCAAATCTGTTGGTGGCCTTTTTTTCTCAATGACAGTGTTCTTTGCTTTACAGAAGCTTTGCAATTTTATGAGGTCCCATTTGTTGATTCTTGATCTTATATAGCACAATCCATTGCTGTTCTGTTCAGGAATTTTTCCCCTGTGCCCATTTCATCAAGGTTCTTCCCCAATTTCTCCTGTATAAGTTTCAGTGTCTCTGGTTTCATGTTGAGTTCCTTGATCCACTTAGACTTGAGCTTTGTACAAGGAGATAAGAATGGATCAATTTACATTCTTCTACATGATAACTACCAGTTGTGTCAGCACCATTTGTTGAAAATGCTGTCTTTTAGCCACTGGATCATTTTAGCTCCTTTGTCAAAAATCAAGTGGCCAGAGGTGAGGGTTCATTTCTGGGTCTTCAATTCTATTCAATTGATCTATCTGTCTGTCGTGCTGTACCAGCACCATGCAGTTTTTATCATAATTGCTAAAATACCTTTGTTTTACTCTAAATAACAAAGTAAACGATCTGTATGATTAACTTCAAGTCTCTAAAGAAAGAACTTGAAGGTCTCAGAAGATGGAAAGATCTTCCATGCTCATGGATTGGCAGGATTAATGTAGTAAAAATAACTATCTTGCTGAAAGCAATCTACAGATTCAATGCAATCCCCATCAAAATTCTAACTCAGTTCTTCACAGGGTTAGGAAGGGAAGTTTACAAATTCATTTGGAATAACAAAAAACCTATGTTAGCAAAAACTATTTTCAACACTTAAAGAACCCTTGGTGGAATCACCATCCCTGACCTCAAGCGACAATTGAGTTCTTAACCATAAGTAAAATATTTATATCACCATATCCCTAAATCTCATGTAATATCATGGAAGGATGGGAAATGTAACTTCCAGAGATCTCAATCTGGCTGTGATTACTTGCACTTAGTTTCCACAAGACCGGTCTGTTACTATTGATCAGCCATGGGTTGGAAGGGGGATAATGGAGCCATGTTGGCTCTGAATGGTTTCTAGGGATATGTCTTCAATTTTTTTCAAGGTAAAAGTTCGAATCTGTGATCACTGAATTGGCCATGGATAAACCCTGGAGAAAAAAATAAGAAAGAAAGGCATGAATATAAAAAACGAATTTGTAGAAAGGAAGCAGGTTGACAAGGGTGGGAAGCATGTAAGAGAGGATGGGGAATGAAAGTTTCTAAGAGTTACAAAATGTAGTAAACATAAATTATGCTATTTTTGAAAAATTGAAGCAAATTTACACACTAATGAAATCTATATGAATATTACTTTTGCATAATGAATTAATTTTTTTTGAATATCTGCTGCTTACAGGCAATAGAGCATTAACCTTTTTTATATTAATCATATTTTAACTTAGCAACACTTAACGCTAACAATAAAAACTGACAGATGTTTAGGACATATTCAGAAAATGAGAAAATTTCTATCTGAACCCAAGCTAAAATATGTTCACCATTTTTAAAATTAAATTTATCAGTGTAATGGCTATTCCTGGTTTTCAACTTGACTATATCCAGTACTGGAAGGCTCACTTGTGATCTTAATCTGGAGGCTGGGAGATACAAGTTTCTGACTTGGATTTTGGCATGGAGAACTTGAGGCATAGCAGCTATGAATCCCAGAAGATTAAAACAGGCAGATCTCTGAGTTCAAGTTTATCTAGAATAAAGCAAGTCCCAGATCCAGGCATGGTGGCACACACCTTTAATCTGGTCCATGCCTTCTGTTGTAGACCTACATAAGGACTTTGTAAGAAGTAAGATTTGCAATCTATTAATTGTATTTTTTGTCTTATTGACAGTGTCCTTTGCCTTACAGAAGCTTTGTAATTTTATGAGGTCCCATTTGTCAATTCTTGATCTTACAGCACAAGCCATTGGTGCTCTGTTCAGGAATATTTTCCATGTGCCCATACATTTGAGGCCTTTCCTCACTTTCTCCTCTATAAGTTCAGTGTATCTGGTTTTAGGCGGAGGTCCTTGATTCACTTGGACTTGAGATTTGTAAAAGGAGAAAAGAATGAGTCAATTTGAATTCTTCTACATGGTGACCACCAGTTGAACCAGCACCATTAGTTGAAAATGCCCCCCCCCCCCACTGGATTGTTTTAGCTCCCTTTTCAAAGATCAAGTGACCATATGCATATGGGTTCATTTCTGGGTCTTCAATTCTAATCATTGATCTTCCTGTATCTCTCTGTATCAATACCTTGCAATTTTTATCATTATTGCTCTATAATATAGCTTAAGGTCAGGGATGTTAATTCCCATAGATTTTCTTTTATTGTTGAGAATAGTTTTCAATATCCTGGGTTTTTTTTTTAATATTCCAAATGAATTAGCAAATTGTTTGTTCTAACTCTATGAAGAATTGAGTTGAAATTTTGATGGAGATTACATTGAATCTGTAGATTGCTTTTGGCAAGATGGCCATTTTTACTGTATTAATCCTGCCAATCTATGAGCATGGGAGATCTTTCCATTTCCTGAGATCTTCTTTGATTTTTTTGTTTATTCAGAGCCTTGAAGTTCTTGTCATATAGATCTTTCACTTGCTTGGTTAGAGTCACAACAAGGTATGTAATATTGTTTGTGTCTATTGTGAAGGGTGTCATTTCCCTAATTTCTTTCTCAGCCAGTTTAATCCTTTGAGTAGAGAAAGGCCACAGATTTATTTGAGTTAGTTTTATATCTAGCCACATGGTTGAGGTTGTTTATCAGCTTTAGGAGTTCTCTGGTGGAATTTTTTTGGTCACTTAACTATAAGATCATATCATCTGCAAAGAGATTGGGGTAGATCTTTACCAATCCTACATCTGACAGAGGGCTACTATCCAATACATACAAAGAACTCAAGATTTTTGACTCCAGAGAACCAAATAGCCCCATTAAAAATGGGGTACAGACCTTAACGAAGAATTTTCAACTGAGGAATGTCAAATGGCAAAGAAGCACCTAAAGGAATGTACAATAGTCTTAGTCATCAGAGAAATGCAAATCAAAACAAACCTAGATTCCACCTCACATCAGTCAGAATGGCTAAAATCAAAAACTCAGGTGACAGCAGATGCTGGTGAGGATGTAGAGAAGGAGGAACATTCTACCATTGCTTGTGTGTATATAAACTGGTACAACAACTCTGGAAATCTGTCTGGCAGTTCCTATGAAAAGTGTATATAGTATCACCTGAGGACTCAGGTGTACCACTCCTCAACATACACCCAGAAGATGCTCCAACATGCATTATCCACTATGTTCATAGCAGCCTTATTTATAATAGCCAGGATCTAGAAAAAAACACAGATGTCCTTCAACAGAGGAATGGATTCAGAAAATGTGTTGCATTTATACAATGTGGTACTGCTCAGCTATTAAAAATGGTGAATTCATAAAACTCTTAGCCAAATGGATATAACTAGAAAATATCATCCTGAGTGAAATAACCCAATTGAAAAAGAACGCACATGGTATGCATTTACTGATAAGTGGATACCAGCCCAAAAGCTCCAAATAACCAGGATACAATTCACAGACCACATGAAGTTCTTTAAGAAGGAAGACCAAAGTGTGGGTGCTTTGATCCTTCTTAGAAGGAACAAAAACACTCATAGGAGCAAATATGGAAATAAAATATATAGCAGAGATTAAAGGAAAGGGCACCCGGAGACTGTTCCACCTGGGGATTCATCCCATATACAGTTAGCAAACCCAGACACCACCGTGGATGCCAAGAAATGCACGCTGTTAGGAGCCTGATATGGCTGTCTCCTGAGAGGTCCAGCCAAAGCATTACATATACAGAAGTGGATGTTGGCAGCCAACCATTGGACTATTCTTCTCCTAATAGAAGAATTAGAGAAGGGACTGAAGAAATGAAGGTATTTGCAACCCCATAGGAAGAACATCAATATCAACCAACCAGACCCCCTAGAACTCCCAGGGACTAAGCCATCAACAAAGGAATACACATGGCTCCAGCTGCACATATAGCAGAGGATGGCCTTGTCATGCATCACTGGAAGGAGAGGTCCTTGATCCTGTGAAGGGTTTATAGATGCCCCAGTATAGAGGAATTGAGGATGAGTAGGTGGGAGTGGATGGTTGGGTGGAGCAGGGGGAGGGAGGATGTGATAGGGTGTTTCCAAGAGGGAGGGAAACTGCTAAAGGGGAAAACTTTGAAATGTAAATAAAGACAATATCCATTTTTTTTTTAACAGAAAGAAGATTTGTTCTTCTTTGCTTGCTTGCTTTGTGGGACTGAACAACTTCTAGGTCCTTGAACTTCCATTCATAGCTGCTGCTGATCATTGTTAGGAACCACAATGGTGAGTTGGACTACAGACTATAAGTCATCAACAAATCTCCTTAGTATATAGAAACTACCCATAACTTCTGTGACTCTAGAGAACCCTAACTAATACAATCAGTAACTTTTTTTAAATCAAGCATTCTCTCATACTATAATCCAAAGATACATTAATTTGATAATTTATTTTCAGAGGACTGGTATTGTAAAAAAAAAAAAAATTAAGGTATGTTTGTATAGGAGCAATATTGCAGTCCATAACACTTGCTAAGGTCAAATCTGAGCCAAGTTGTTTCACGCAGCATTCATTGGTACCTTATGGTATGATAACATAGACAGTGTAGTGTGTGCATGCTATGTGTTCAGGACCAAGATCACAGTAAAGCCACACAATGCACATGATCAAATACTGCCAAAAAAATTTAGGATTTACTACAAATTTGATATTTAGCTACTCTTTTCTCTGTGAATTCCAATGGCTTTTGTTGCAAATTTCTCATGATCTGCACATTCAGTTACATGATGCTATATAGTGTTACAACCTATCATTTAAAAGCGTGTATATAGATCAAATTGTTAAGAACTGGTATTGATAATAGCTAGTTTTGTTCATGTAGTTCTTGCAATTTTTCCTTAGAATTTTGTCCTTTTTATTACATACATCTTACACATCTAAAAACCTACCCTGAGCTACATAGAGCAATATAGAGACATGGATAGAAAGCCAAGTGATACCTGCGTGAGTGAAGAGACTCATTTATACTGGTTTTGTACCTTCATTCTGGGATATGGATGAAGGCCAAGCAGAATATCAATGAGTCTACATTCTTTTAATAAAGCTGTCATAGCATAGAGCTCCTCTGGGATTATTGAAGTGAAGCCGTTTACTGGGTATGATGAAGGCATATATAAGACTTTTCCAGAAGTGGTGATTTCTGCCCTGTGTCTTTAACTATGAATTAAATATAGAGCATTTGTAGCAGATTATTTATTATCCTTGCATCATCAGAATTAATGTATATGACATAATTAACTTCTGAAAAGCAAGGCTCAGTCCAATGAATGGCTGTAAGCCTCCACTTCTGTATTTGTCATGCATTGGCAAGGCCTCTCAGGCGACAGCTCTATCAGGCTCCTGTCAGCAAGCACTTGTTGGCATCTGTTGGGAGCCAACTCCTAGCAGAAAGTGGCTATCATCTCTGCAGTCATCTCAGGCTATGTACTTTTCCACCCTGATGAAAGACTTGTTTTCCTAGCATTGTGTTTTTGCTAGAAGCCCAGCACAGCTAAACACACTCTGATAACATCTTCTTTTTCTCCTACACATCCTGGACTTGTGGTTAAGTGTCTCCAGATGCAGTCCTCAGCTTGTGCTTATATACCCATAGTTGCCTTTCAATAAGTGAGATTTGTGACTTAATCAGACATACTGTCTTGTCTCCATTCTTCATGTTTGTCGCCACTCAGTCCCCACTCTTTTTCTCTCTTGTAGACCCCGTTGAGTGACCCGTGGACAGGGTCACCTGGTGCCCAACTCAGGGCAGTGAGAATGAGAGACCCCATGGGGGACATTACTGAAAGAAGGGTCTACTGAAAATTCACAAATGAAACAAAGGTGATCACCAAGGGTGTTGAGACCAAGACTGGTGAGTCATAGTAATGAAAATGGGGCAAGAAATAAGTGAAATCCTTGCAATATACAATGAGGGAAACTTTAGTTTCTCCAATGCTTGGACATACCTGGTTATATGATACAATTTTTCACAACTATTTGCCATGCACTGCCTGCTGCTGTTTTACAAAGTCCAAAAGGAAAAGCTTAGCCCTATACAACCCATTGCCATGTTCCTCTGTGTGGTTTTCATTTCCTTTTGGCAAGCAGTACTTATTGCTTTGTTTGTTAAAGTGGACCTTATTACAGAAAAGCATACCTGTGAGTGGCAAAGTGCAGAAGCTCTGGCCACAGACCTGCATGGTTTCATAATCTGCACTGAAATGTTCTTTGTGGCAATTGCCGATCACTGTATGTTCTCTGAGTCAGACAGGGTCAACCTGGAGGAAGAGGTCACCAAATATCATGATCCTGAATGGCCCCCCTTTCAGAGACCTCTTCCATCTGCCCTCCCCTGGACCACCTAATTGTATCCTACAGATGCTGTCTTGGACCCTAGAAAAGAATTACAGGATAAAATCTCAGCCCTATAACAGCAAATAGAATTAGAATAAGAATATCAGGACTTAATTAATCAACTAAAAAAATTAAAGACTAGGAGGACATCTCTGTAGGGCAAAGCCCCAGGTCCTCGAGTTCCTCAACTCGGAATCCAAAAGCTGCCACTGCCCTTTGGCTTTAGTTCAGCCACAAATCACCCAGAGGCTGAGGCTTTCCCTAGATCCGAGACCACCGATGCTCAAGGGGTAGCTTGGAGACATCCCACAGGATTCAATTTCCAAATCATTAAAGAATTTAAAAATTCTGTGTCACAATATGGTGCCACTGCTCCTTTTACTCTTGCAATCCTGGAATGTGCAGCAGAAGAGTGGCTGACTCTGGGGATTGGAATACCCTAGTGAGAGCAGTTCTTAGTGGTGGCGACCATCTTATCTGGAAATCAGAGTATCATGAGAATTGTAAAGCGATGGCCAGGAGGAATGTTCAGGTAGGCAATGCTTGGTCCTTTGATGCCTTTTTAGGAAAAGAGCAATTCGCTTCAAGTGATGAGCAGATGCAATATGACCCAGGTTTATTTGCTCAAATTCAAAGCTATGAAGGCTTGGAGTAAACTCCCGGTAAAGGGAGACTCTGGTGCATCTTTGACAGCAGTCAGACAAGGGCCTGATGAAAGATTTTTTTTTATTTTGTTCATTGACTGATGACAATGGCACAGAGGATTTTTGGTAATGCAGAGGCAGGTGTAGACTATGTGAAACAGCTTGTGTTTGAAAATGCCAATCCTGCCTGTCAAACAGCCATTAGACTCTACAGGAAGAAGGCAGACCTTAATGGGTACATCAGACTCTATTCTGACATACAGCCCTCCTAACAACAGGGCTTATCTCTGGCTACTGTCATACAAGTACACTCAGTAAGGGACTTCTTGGCAAGTAGAGACCAAAAGGCCTGTTTTAAGTGTGGCAAGCCTGGACATTTTGCAAAGGACTTCAGGGTAGGAAAGGAGTCCACTCTGAGACAGCCCGGAAAGCAGCCTGGGCTATGTCCACCTTGCAAATTCAGAAAACATTGGGCTAGTAAGTGTAGATCCAAGAAAGATACACAATGGAACACCCTTTTCCCTAATCTGGGAAACAGGATCAGGGGCCAGTTTCAGGCCCCGAACCAACACAAGCCAAAACAGGCTTATTGGGCAGTCAGCTTCATGCCAGCAAGCAACAACAACCCCTTTCAGAACTTAGTCGAGCAACACAAAGAAGCAAAAGGCTGGACCTCAGTTCTGCTACCTATGCAGTACTAACCCCAAAAATGGGACCTCAGGCCCTACCTCTCAGAGTGTTCGGGCCACTCTATCCAAATGTGTTAGGCCTGATAGTGGGAAGAAGTTGTGCTACCATGCAGGGACTACAAAATATTCCTGGTGTTATAGACAATGATTATCAAGGTGAGATTAAGGTAATGGCCAAGGCATACATAATATAGTCACCATCCCCACAGGAAGGAGGATGGCTCGACTATTGTTACTTCCATTGGTTCCAACTAATCACAAATATAAGAATCCTAAGAGAGGGGATCAAGACGTTGGTTCCTCTGATGAATACTGGGTGGAGCCTGTAGTTAAACAAAAACCTATGGTGACAATATGGCTTGATGGAAAGGTATTCCGAGGCTTGGTTGATACAGGGGCGATTGTGTATATTATAAAACAAAGTGATTGGCCCTCCACGTGGCCTCTAACTCAAGCCTTGACAAATATGAGGGATATAAGCCAAAGTCAAAAATCCACAACAAAGCTCTAAGGTGCTTACGTGGAAAAATAAAGAAGGAAATACAGGAAATGTCCCAACCGGTAAGAAGGACACATGCTCCACTATGTTCATAGCAGCCTTATTTATAATAGCCAGAAGCTGGAAAGAACCCAGATGGCCCTCAACAGAGGAATGGATACAAAAAATGTGGTACATTTACACAAAGGAGTACTACTCAGCTATTAAAATGAATGAATTTATGAAATTCCTAGGCAAATGGTTGGACCTGGAGGGCATCATCCTGAGTGAGGTAACACAATCACAAAAGAACTCCAATGATATGTACTCACTGATAAGTGGATATTAGCCCAGAAACTTAGTATACCCGAGATATAAGAGACAATTTGTAAAACACATGAAACTGAAGAAGAACGAAGACCGAAGTGTGGACACTTTGCCCCTTCTTAGAATTGGAAACAATCACCCATGGAAGGAGTTACAGAGACAAAGTTTGTAGCTGAGACAAAAGGATGGACTATCTAGAGACTGCCATATCCAGGGATCCATCCCATAATCAGCCTCCAAACGATGACACCATTGCACACACTAGCAAGTTTTTGCTGAAAGGACCCAGATATAGCTGTCTCTTGTGAGACTAGGCCAGGGCCTAGCAAACACATAAGTGGATGCTCACAATCAGCTATTGGATGGATCACAGGGCCCCCAATGGAGGAGTTAGAGAAAGTAACCAAGGAGCTAAAGAGATCTGCAACCCTGTAGATGCAACAACATTATGAACTAACCAGTACCCTGGAGCTCTTGACTCTAGCTGCATATGTATCAACAGATGGCCTAGTAGGCCATCACTGGAAAGAGAGGCCTATTGGACACGCAAACTCTATATGCCCCAGTACAGGGGAACGCCAGGGCCAAAAATTGGGAATGGGTGGGTAGGGGAGTGTGGGGGGGTATGGGGGACTTTTGGGATAGCATTGGAAATGTAATTGAGGAAAATACATAATAAAAAACAAAACAAAACAAACAAACAAACAAAAAGAAGGAAATACAGGAAATATATAACCATATGTCATCGCAGGCCTTCCCATTATTCTCTGGGGCCAAGGAAAACTTTAGGAAAAAAATGCAACATTCCTCTGGAAAGACCCATTAACCAGACTCTGGAATGGGTCAAACCCAGTGCTTATCTGGGGAAGAGGTTCTTTCTGCATATATTCTCAAGCAGTAGATGCTGCATGCTAACTGCCAGAGAGACTAATTAAACAAATAGACAATAATAACAGATCCAGGGAGGAGAAGCCACCTGGGAACCCCATTTCTTCTTTTGCAGGGAATATGAAATTTCTCTTCAAACTGGAACAGATCAACCAGGCTATGCCAAATAACCTGAATTGGGAAGTCTTCAGTGCTGAAGGAGACCTCATTACCAGCACCTCCAAGGTGGCTCCATTGGACTCTTGGTTCCCTGACATACGATTTAATGGGGTACATATCTTTGACTGTATAGATAAAATGTGAAGGCCCTGGGGAAGCATACTGTGCCAGCTGGCACTGTGTATCCACAGGCTACATTTGGTGGTCCCTACCTATAGTCACAGACAGAATTAGAATCTATGTCAAAATATCAGGGATATTACTCCTGTAATAGGGGACAACCAAGATAGCCAGACTACTTATCTCTTGTGTCTCCTGCCCATATTGTTCAACAAATGTATGGCTTTTGTATGATAGCAGATAGACACTATTCAAATGAAACCCATACAGGTCCATTATCACACACTAGAAGTAGGGAACTCTAAAACCTCTGTCCTTAACTAGATTGGATAGCCAATGACAGGTAAGAGAACACCTCAAGACCCTGACCCCTAATTGGGATGCATCACCAACCTAAAACAGGAGATTAACCAAAAAAGAGCTGTTGAGAGTCCAGAGATGGGAAAAGGGAAGCTGTGGTCTGTTCAAACCAACATCCATAATAGTGTCTTGGTTTGGGAACTGTATATGAGATGGATCCCCAAGCGGGACAGTCACTGGATGAGCTTTACTTCATTTTCTGCTCCAACTTTGTCTCTGTATCTCCTTCCATGGGTATTTTGATCCCTCTTCTAAGAAGGACCAAAGTATCCATACTGCAGTCTTGCTTCTCGTGCTTCATGTGGTCTATGAATCTTATCTTGGTCATTCCAAACTTCTGGGCTAATATCCACTTATTAGTAAGTGCATACCATGTGTCTTCTTTTGTGATTGGTTTTGGAATTCAAAATGATATTTTCTAGTTCCATCCATTTGCCTAAAAACTTCATGAATTCATCAATATTAACAGCTAAGTAGTACTCCGTTGTGTATCACATTTTCTGTATTCATTCCTCTGCACATGGTCCCCTATGGAGGCACTAGAGAAATGATGGAAGAAGTTTTCGCAAGGAGTTTGGAGGAACAAAAATATGAGTCAACCAGTAACCCCAGAGCTCTTAGGGACTAAACTACCAACCAAAGAATACACAAGGAGGGACTCAAGGCTTTAGCACATACATAGCCGAGAATGGTCTTGTGGGAATCAATGAGAGGAGAGGCCTTTGGCCTTGTAAAGGCTTGATGTCACAATATAGGGGAATACCAATACAGGGAAGCAGAAGTGGTTGGGTCAGTAAGCAGGGAGACAGGGAATGGGATAGGAGGGTTTTGGAGGGGAAATGAGGAAAGGGGGTAAAATTTGAAATGTAAAAAGGAAAATATCTCCTCAAAAAAAATTTTTTTTTAAGGAAAGCTTTATTTTGGACCATGGTTAAGAAATTCTGGTCTAAAGATGGGTGTGATCGCACACACCTTTAATCTCAGCACTTGGGAGGCAGAGGCAGGTGGATTTCTGAGTTCGAGGCCAGCCTGGTCTACAAAGTGAGTTCCAGGACAGCCAGGACTATACAGAGAAACCCTATATCGAAAAAACAAAAACAAAAACAAAAAACCCAAACAACAACAACAACAACAACAACAACAACAAACAAGATATTCTGGTCTAATATAAGGCAAAGTCATTTTATTATGTCTCTGTTGCAGAGAAGAAAGGATGTGTATCATATAAAGTTTACTGGCAAAATGAAAGTAAAGAAGGTTGCCACTGAACAACTTCTGTTTCAAAGACATTTTACTATTTGTGTGATATTTTAAAAACATTTGTTAAGAGCAATTGACTCATTTTTTAACATACAGATTTGTCTTCATTAAATCATGCTGGAAAAAACACAAAAAAACAAAAAAACAAAAAAACCGGAGGGTAAATAACTTGAAAGAGGGAAAGCTTATTTCTCACATATCTGATATTTTCAATGTCCTGTAATAACATAAATTTTGGCTTTATTGCACCCTCTAAATGGAAGACATGTATTGAAAATCAGGAGAGAAACACTGTCTAACTGGTCTCTTCTTGAAAACAAGGCCCTTATCATTTAATTATTGATGCCTCTTCATACTGTTACATTGGGGACTATATACCAACCTGAGTTTGTGAACCCACAGACCATGTATATGACATAAATTATATAACATTAAATAGATAGAAACCAAACTGAAAAATTCAAGAGTCATCTCTTATCATAAGCTTAGGTTATATTCAGTTTTGGTTCTTTTTCTTTTTCTTTTTCTTTTTCTTTTTTTTTCTTTTTCTTTTTCTTTTTCTTTTTCTTTTTCTTTTTCTTTTTCTTTCTCTTTCTCTTTCTCTTTTCTTTCTCTTTCTCTTTTCTTTCTCTTTCTCTTTTCTTTTTCTTCTTTTTCCTTTTTCCTTTTTCTCTTGTTTGGCACACAATGTCATTTATCCAGGCTTACCTATAACTGACTGAGCAGAGGCTTTGAACTACTGAACATGTTTTCCTATTTTTCAAATGTTGGGATTGTAAGTGTGAGCTTCCATGGCCAACATAAACTTACCTTTTAACAACTGTTAATTACTTACTAATAACTCACACAAAAAAAATCTCCATATGGTGTTACCCCTCATTAGAGGTGATGATGTTCACCTTGGTACATTTATGAGGTGCTTTTGTAGATTGACATACATGATTCTGGCAAGGGAAAGATATGTATGACAAGAACTTCAAGTCTCTGAAGAAGGAAATCAAACAAGATCTCAGTAGATGGAAAAATCTCTCATACTCATGGATTGGAAGAATTGACTTAGTAAAAATTATTATCTTGCCAAAAGTAAACTACAGATTCAATGCAAACCCCAACAAAATTCCAACTCAATTCTTCATACAGTTAGAAAGAGCACTTTGCAAATTCATTTGGAATGAAAACAATCCTTGAAAATGAAAATCATTCTTAACAATAAAAGAACTTCTAAGGTAATAACCATCCCTGACCTCAAGCTGTATTACAGAGCAATAGTGATAAAAACTGCATGGTATTGTTACAAAGGCAAGCAAGGATAGCTGTGGATATCTGCCTTCTCAAAGGCAAAGGGAAGTGGGTAGAGAGGGTGAAGAACTCTAGGAGGAGGGTCTGGGAAAGGAGGGCAAAATTTGGTATGTAAATAATAAAATAATTTAAAAAAACCAGCATTTTCAGCAAATGGTGCTGGTTTAACTGGTGGTCAGCATTTAGAAGAATGCAAATCAATTCATCCTTATCTCCTTGTGCAAGCTCAATTCCATGTGAATCAAGGAGTTTTGCATAAAACCAGATATACTGAAACCAATAGAAAAGATAATAAAGAACACATGGGCACAGGGGAAAAGTTCCTGTACAGAACACGAATGGTTTATGCTCTAAGATAAACAATAGACAAATGGACCTCATAAAATTGTGAAGCTTCTGTAAGATAAAGGACACTGTCAATAGGACAAAATGGCATCCAGCATATTGGGAAAAGATCTTTACCAATTCTATATCGAAAAGAGGGCTAATTTCCAATATATGCAAAGAACTCAAGAAATTAGACTCCAGAGAAACAAATAACCATATTACACAATGGGGTACAAAGCTAAACAAAGAATTCTCAACTGAGGGATCTTAAATGGCCAAGAAGCAGCTAAAGAAATATTAAATATCCTTAGATATCAGAGACACACAAATCAAAACAACCCTGAGATTCCATCTCACACAAGGCACAATGGCTAAGATCAAAAACTCAGGAGACAGCAGATCCTGGTAAAGATGTGGAGAAAGAGGAATAGTCCTCCATTGTTTTGGGGATTGCAAGCTGGTACAACTACTCTGGATATCTGTCTGGCAGTTCCTCGAAAACTGGACATAGTATTATCTGAGGAACCAGCTATCCCACTCTTAGGCATATACCCAAAACATGCTTTACCATGTAAAAAGGGCACATGTTCCATTATGTTCATAGTAGCCTTATATATAATAGCCAGGAGCTGGAAAGAACCCAGATCTCCTTTGAGAGAGGAATGGATAAAGAAAATGTGGTGTAGTCTCTGGATAGTCCATCATTTCATCTTAGCTCCAAACTTTGTCTCTGTAACTCCTTTCATGGGTATTTTGTTCCCTCTTTTAAGGAGGAATGAAGTATTCACCCATTGGTCTTCCCTTTTCTTGATTTTCTTGTTTTGCAATTTCAGACATATAAATGAAAGTGATCAGGCTGCAATGAACTCTGACCATTGTTATTTATGAATTTCTAGATATCTCTAGTCTCCAACAGGATGCACTCCATTAGTACCATGCATAGTTAGAAGCCTCTGGGCAAGTTTTGTTCAAATGACAGAATTGAAGCACATAGTCACAGCCAGAATGCCTGCCATTTACTTTTATCTTACTCATATTTAATTTGAAAAATGGTAGATAGTCAGTCCATGGGGTAGAAGTGATTTAATCTATACTTTAAATACCTTCTTGCAGGTTGCATCTGTTAGCTGAGAAGCATAACGGCTAAACTACAACTGATTGCCTTTACCCTTTTTTTTTTTTAATTAATATTTTGGGTGGGTTGGGGAGCAGGGTGGAGGGAGGGCATAGGGAACTTTCAGCATAGCATTTGAAATGTATATAAAGAAAATATCTAATGATAAACAAATAAATAAAAATATAAAATAAGAAAAAAAAAGAAAAAAGAAAATGTGGTGCATTTACACAACGAAGTACTACTCAGCTATTAAAAACAATGAATTCATGAAATTCTTAGGCAAATAGATAGAACTAGAAAATATCATACTGAGTGAGGCAACCCATTTGCAAAAGAACACACATGGTATACATTCATTAATAAGTAGATATTAGCCTAAAAGCAAGGAATACTACAATTCACAGACCATATGCATCTCCAGAAAAAGGAAGACCAAAGTGTGGATATTTCAGTTTTTCTTAGAAGGAGGAACAAAATACTCATGAGTAGCTATACAGAGACAAGGTGTGGAGCAGAGACTGAAGTAAAGGCCATCCATAGACTTCACCACTTGGGGATCCATCCAATATACAGTCACCAAATACAGATAATGTTGTGGATGCTAAGAAGTACATGCTGACAGGAACCGGATTTAGCTGTCTCCTGAGAGGCTCTGCCAGGGCCTGACAAATATGGAAGAGGATGCTTTCAGCCAGCCATTGGATTGACCATGGAGTCTCCAATGGAGGAGTTAGAGAAAGGACTGAAGAAGCTGAAGGATTTTGCAAAGCCATAGGAAGTATCACAATGTCAAACACCCAGTTCCCTCGGAGTTCCCAGTGAGTTAACCACCAGCCAAAAGTACACTTGAAGGAACCCATGGCTCCAGCCACATATGAAGCAGAGTCTCAAGTCTCTGAAGAAAGAAATCAAAGAAGATCTCAGAAGATGGAAAGATCTCCCATGCTCATGGATTGGCAGGATTAATATAGTCAAAATGGCTATTTTGCCAAAAGCAATCTACAGATTAAATGCAATCCCCATCAAAATTCCAACTCAATTCTTCACTGAGTTAGAAAGGGCAATATGCAAATTCATATGGAATAACAAAAACCTATGATAGCAAAAACTATTCTCAACAATAAAAGAACCTCTCGCTGAATCACGAGAAAAGCTGTACTACAGAGCCTGACCTAAAGCTGTACTGCAGAGCAATTGTGATAGAAACTGAATGGTCCTGGTACAATGACAGACATGTAGATCAATGGAATAGAATGGAAGACCCAGAAATGAACCCACACTCCTATGGTCACTTGATCTTTGACGAGGAAACTAAAAACATCCAGTAGAAAAAAGACAGCATTTTCAACAAATGGTGCTGGCAAACTGGCAGTTATCATGTAGAAGAATGCAAATTGATGCATTCTTATCTCCTTGTGCAAAGCTGAAGTCTAAGTGTATCAAGGAACTCCACATAAAACCACAGACACTAAAACTTATAGAGGAAAAAGTGGGGAAAAGCCTCCAAGACATGGGCACAGGGGAAAAATTCCTGAACAGAACACCAATGGCTTGTACTGTAAGATCAAGAAGCAACAAATGGGACCTCATAAAATTCCAGAGCTTTTTTTTTTTTCTTTTTCTTTTTTTTTTCCATTTTTTATTAGGTATTTATCTCATTTACATTTCCAATGCTATACCAAAAGTCCCCCGTACCCACCCACCTCCACTCCCCTAGCCACCCACTCCCCCTTTTTGGCCCTGGCGTTACCCTGTACTGGGGCATATAAAATTTGCTTGTCCAATGGGCCTCTCTTTCCAGTGATGGCCGACTAGGCCATCTTTTGATACATATGCAGCTAGAGTCAAGAGCTCCGGGGTACTGGTTAGTTCATAATGTTGTTCCACCTATAGGGTTGCAGATCCTTTTAGCTCCTTGGGTACTTTATCTAGCTCCTCCATTGGGAGCCCTGTGATCCATCCATTAGCTGACTGTGAGCATCCACTTCTGTGTTTGCTAGGCCCCGGCATAGTCTCACAAGAGACAGCTACATCTGGGTCCTTTCAATAAAATCTTGCTAGTGTATGCAATGGTGTCAGCGTTTGGATGCTGATTATGGGGTGGATCCCTGGATATGGCAGTCTCTACGTGGTCCATCCTTTCATCTCACCTCCAAACTTTGTCTCTGTAACTCCTTCAATGGGTGTTTTGTTCCCAATTCTAAGGAGAGGCATAGTGTTCACACTTCAGTCTTCATTCTTCTTGAGTTTCATGTGTTTAGGAAATTGTATCTTATATCTTGGATATCCTAGGTTTTGGGCTAATATCCACTTATCAGTGAGTACATATTGTGTGAGTTCATTTGGGAATGTGTTACCTCACTCAGGATGATGCCCTCCAGGTCCATCCATTTGGTTAGGAATTTCATAAATTCATTCTTTTTAATAGCTGAGTAGTACTCCATTATGTAGATGTACCACATTTTATGTATCCATTCCTCTGTTGAGGGGCATCTGGGTTCTTTCCAGTTTCTGGCTATTATAAATAAGGCTGCTATGAACATAGTGGAGCATGTTTCCTTCTTACCAGTTGTGGCATCTTCTGGATATATGCCCAGGAGAGGTATTGCTGGATCCTCCGGTAGTACTATGTCCAATTTTCTGAGGAACCGCCAGACTGATTTCCAGAGTGGTTGTAGAAGCTTGCAATCCCACCAACAATGGAGGAGGGTTCCCCTTTCTCCACATCCTCGCCAACATCTGCTGTCACCTGAGTTTTTGATCTTAGCCATTCTGACTGGTGTGAGGTGGAATCTCAGGGTTGTTTTGATTTGCATTTTCCTGATGATTAAGGATGTTGAACATTTTTTCAGGTGCTTCTCTGCCATTCGGTATTCCTCAGGTGAGAATTCTTTGTTCAGTTCTGAGCCCCACTTTTTAATGGGGTTATTTGATTTTCTGAAGTCCACCTTCTTGAGTTCTTTATATACGTTGGATATTAGTCCCCTATCTGATTTAGGATAGGTATAGATCCTTTCCCAATCTGTTGGTGGTCTTTTTGTCTTATTGACGGTGTCTTTTGCCTTGGAGAAACTTTGGAGTTTCATTAGGTCCCATTTGTCAATTCTCGATCTTACAGTACAAGCCATTGCTGTTCTGTTCAGGAATTTTTCCCCTGTGCCCATACCTTCAAGGCTTTTCCCTCTTTCTCCTCTATAAGTTTCAGTGTCTCAGGTTTTATGTGAAGTTCCTTGATCCACTTAGATTTGACCTTAGTACAAGGAGATAAGTATGGATGGATTCGCATTCTTCTACATGATAACAACCAGTTGTGCCAGCACCAATTGTTGAAAATGCTGTCTTTCTTCCACTGGATGGTTTTAGCTCCCTTGTCGAAGATCAAGTGACCATAGGTGTGTGGGTTCATTTCTGGGGCTTCAATTCTATTCCATTGGTCTACTTGTCTGTCTCTATACCAGTACCATGCAGTTTTTATCACAATTGCTCTGTAGTAAAGCTTTAGGTCAGGCATGGTGATTCCACCAGAGGTTCTTTTATCCTTGAGAAGAGTTTTTGCTATCCTAGGTTTTTTGTTATTCCAGATGAATTTGCAAATTGTTCCTTCTAATTCTTGAAGAATTGAGTTGGAATTTTGATGGGGATTGCACTGAATCAATCTGTAGATTGCTTTTGGCAAGATAGCCATTTTTACAATGTTGATCCTGCCAATCCATGAGCATGGGAGATCTTTCCATCTTCTGAGATCTTCTTTAATTTCTTTCTTCAGAGATTTGAAGTTTTTATCATACAGATCTTTCACTTCCTTAGTTAGAGTCACGACAAGATATTTTATATTATTTGTGACTATTGAGAAGGGTGTTGTTTCCCTAATTTCTATCTATGCCTGTTTATTCTTTGTATAGAGAAAGGCCATTGACTTGTTTGAGTTTATATTATATCCAGCTACTTCACCGAAGCTGTTTATCAGGTTTAGGAGTTCTCTGGTAGAATTTTTAGGGTCACTTATATATACTATCATATCATCTGCAAAAAAGTGATATTTTGACTTCCTCTTTTCCAATTTGTATCCCCTTGATCTCCTTTTGTTGTCGAATTGCTCTGGCTAATACTTCAAGTACTATGTTGAAAAGGTAGGGAGAAAGTGGGCAGCCTTGTCTAGTCCCTGATTTTAGTGGGATTGCTTCCAGCTTCTCTCCATTTACTTTGATGTTGGCTACTGGTTTGCTCTATATTGCTTTTATCATGTTTATTTATGGGCCTTGAATTCCTGATCTTTCCAAAACTTTTATCATGAATGGGTGTTGGATCTTGTCAAATGCTTTTTCTGCATCTAACGAGATGATCATGTGGTTTTTGTCTTTGAGTTTGTCTATATAATGGATTAAATTGATGGATTTTCGTATATTAAACCATCCCTGCATCCCTGGAATAAAACCTACTTGGTCTGGATGGATGATTGGTTTAATGTGTTCTTGGATTCGGTTAGCGAGAATTTTATTGAGGATTTTTGCATCGATATTCATAAGAGAAATTGGTCTGATGTTCTCTATCTTTGTTGGGTCTTTCTGTGGTTTAGGTATCAGAGTAATAGTGGCTTCATAAAATGAGTTGGGTAGAGTACCTTCTACTTCTATTTTGTGAAATAGTTTGTGCAGAACTGGAATTAGATCTTCTTTGAAGGTCTGATAGAACTCTGCACTAAATCCGTCTGGTCCTGGGCTTTTTTTTTGGCTGGGAGATTATTAATGACTGCTTCTATTTCTTTAGGTGATATGGGACTGTTTAGATGGTCAACTTGATCCTGATTCAACTTTGGTACCTGGTATCTGTCAAGAAATTTGTCCATTTTGTCCAGGTTTTCCAGTTTTGTTGAGTATAGCCTTTTGTAGAAGGATCTGATGGTGTTTTGGATTTCTTCAGGATCTGTTGTTATGTCTCCCTTTTCATTTCTGATTTTGTTAATTAGGATTTTGTCCCTGTGCCCTCTAGTGAGTCTAGCTAAGGGTTTATCTATCTTGTTGATTTTCTCAAAGAACCAACTCCTCTTTTGGTTAATTCTTTGAATAGTTCTTGTTTCCACTTGGTTGATTTCACCCCTGACTTTGATTATTTCCTGCCTTCTACTCCTCTTGGGTGAATTTGCTTCCTTTTTTTCTACAGCTTTTAGATGTGTTGTCAAGCTGCTAGTATGTGCTCTCTCATTTCTTCTTGGAGGCACTCAGAGCTATGAGTTTCCCTCTTAGAAATGCTTTCATTGTGTCCCATAGGTTTGGGTAAGTTGTGGCTTCATTTTCATTAAACTCTAAAAAGTCTTTAATTTCTTTCTTTATTCCTTCCTTGACCAAGGTATCATTGAGAAGAGTGTTGTTCAGTTTCCACGTGAATGTTGGCTTTCCATTATTTATGTTGTTATTGAAGATCAGTCTTAGGCCATGGTGGTCTGATAGGATACATGGCACAATTTCAATATTTTTGTATCTGTTGAGGCCTGTTTTGTGACCAATTATATGGTCAATTTTGGAGAAGGTCCCGTGAAGTGCTGAGAAGAAGATATATCCTTTTGTTTTAGGATAAAATGTTCTGTAGATATCTGTCAGGTCCATTTGTTTCATAACTTCTGTTAGTTTCACTGTGTCCCTGTTTAGTTTCTGTTTCCACGATCTGTCCATTGATGAAAGTGGTGTGTTGAAATTTCCCACTATTATTGTGTGAGGTGCAACGTATGCTTTGAGCTTTACTAAAGTGTCTTTAATGAATGTGGCTGCCCTTGCATTTGGAGCGTAGATATTCAGAATTGTGAGTTCCTCTTGGAGGATTTTACCTTTGATGAGTATGAAGTGCCCCTCCTTGTCTTTTTGATAACTTTTGGTTGGAAGTCGATTTTATCCGATATTAAAATGGCTACTCCAGCTTGTTTCTTCAGACCATTTGCTTGGAAAATTGTTTTCCAGCCTTTCACTCTGAGGTAGTGTCTGTCTTTTTCCCTGAGATGGGTTTCCTGTAAGCAGCAGAATGTTAGGTCCTGTTGGTGTAGCCAGTCTGTTAGTCTATGTCTTTTTATTGGGGAGTTGAGACCATTGATATTAAAAGATATTAAGGAAAAGTAATTGTTGCTTCCTGTTATTTTTGTTGTTAAAGTTGGCATTCTGTTCTTGTGGCTGTCTTCTTTTAGGTTTGTTGAGGGATTACCTTCTTGTTTTTTCTAGGGCATTGTTCCCATTCTTGTATTGGTTTTTTTCTGTTATTATCCTTTGAAAGGCTGGATTCGTGGAGAGATAATGGGTGAAATTATTTTTGTCGTGGAATACTTTGGTTTCTCCATCTATGGTAATTGAGAGTTTGGCTGGGTATAGTAGCCTGGGCTGGAATTTGTGTTCTCTTAGTGTCTGTATAACATCTGTCCAGGCTCTTCTGGCTTTCATAGTCTCTGGTGAAAAATCTGGTGTAATTCTGATAGGTTTGCCTTTATATGTTACTTGACCTTTTTCCCTTAATGCTTTTAGTATTCTATCTTTATTTAGTGCATTTGATGTTCTGATTATTATGTGTCGGGAGGAATTTCTTTTCTGGTCCAGTCTATTTGGAGTTCTGTAGGCTTCTTGTATGTTCATGGGCATCTCTTTCTTTAGATTTGGGAAGTTTTATTCAATAATTTTGTTGAAGATGTTTGCTGGTCCTTTGAGTTGAAAATCTTCATTCTCATCCACTCCTATTATCCGTAGGTTTGGTCTTCTCATTGTGTCCTGGATATCCTGGATGTTTTGAGTTAGGATCTTTTTGCATTTTTCATTTTCTTTGATTGTTGTGCAGATATTCTCTATGGAATCTTCTGCACCTGAGATTCTCTCTTCCATGTCTTGTATTCTGTTGCTGATGCTGGCATCTATGGTTCCAGATTTCTTTCCTTAGGGTTTCTATCTCCAGCGTTGCCTCACTTTGGGTTTTCTTTATTGTGTCTACTTCCCTTTTTAGGTCTAGTATGTCTTTGTTCATTTCTATCACCTGTTTGGTTGTGTTTTCCTGTTTTTCTTTAAGGACTTGTAACTCTTTAGCAGTGTTCTCCTGTATTTCTTTAAGTGAGTTATTAAATTCCTTCCTTATGTCCTCTACCATCATCATGAGATATGCTTTTAAATCCAGGTCTACTTTTTCAGGTGTATTAGGGTGCCCTGGACTGGGCAAAGTGGACGTTCTGGGTTCTGATGATGGTGAGTGGTCCTGGTTTCTGTTAGTAGGATTCTTACGTTTACCTTTTGCCATCTGGCAATCTCTGGAGTTAGCTGTTATAGTTGTCTTTGTTTAGAGATTTTTCCTCTGTTGATTTTGTTACCCTCTATAAGCAGATGTGGGAGACTAGCTCTCTCCTTTGAGTTTCAGTGGTCAGAGCAGTCTCTGCAGGCAAGCTCTCCTCTTTCAGTCAAGGTGCACAGTTATCTGGTGTTTGGACCTCCTCCTGGCTGAAGATGAAGGCCCAAAACAGGATCTTTCCCAGAAGCTGTGTTGCTTTGGCCAGGAAGGTGGCCGGTTGTCTGGAGCAGTAGATGGCGCAGCCTCAGAAGCTCCCTAGCTCTTGCCTGTCCCAGAAATGGCTGTCCTCTGTATTCCACACCCTCACCTGTGCAGCCTGCCCGCTGAGGAGTCCCGGAGCCAAGGAGGCTTCCGCCGGGCCTGAGGCAGAAACCTCTCGGGCTGGGCGGACCCCTGACATGAGTTTTTAAGTGTATTTCTTTCAGCAGCCTATAAAGGAGGAACATACCATCACCTCCACTCGTGAAAGTTTGCTGGAGAGACCACCAGACACCTATTTAGTCAGACAGGTCATGAAGAATAAATCAAAGAAACAATTCCACTCAAGTCCAGTTTGATGAACTGATGTGTTATTAGGTTTATTTATAGGAGCATGGTTGAGAGATTTCTTCCAAGAACATGAGTGGGGGATTATTTAGAGTAACATGGCAATTTATATACTAGTAGATACACGTTTGAAGAAAAAAATAACTCTCCCCTAAAGATACTAACTTGGCAAAACTTGTCAGGAAGGGATATGGTATCATGAGCTTCTCTCCATCACTGAAAATTATTCATATTATGCCTATATTACTCAGATATGGGTAAGCCTTCACCATTGCTTCTCCCATCCATAATGTAAAAATAAAGGGCCAGACTTTGTGTAGGTCTCCTGTTGATTGTCATAGCTGCTGAGAGTTCAAGAGAGTAGTGACCACATAATGCATGAAGATCAGCCATTCTACAGCATATACTCTTGAATACAATGAGTTATAGGGCTTTTGGGAAGACTAGACAATGAGAATTAGATTAGTGCCCTTAGAAAAATACCCTCGAGAAATGTCTTCCCACCCGGTGAGGATATAGTGAGAAAAACTGATTCATATTCTGGAAGCAAGTCTTCACCAAGCTTTAATTCTGTACTGCTGAGGTTTTGGTTGTCATAATGAAATATTGAGACAGCCTCATCTCCTGTAGCCTATGCTTCTTACATTATCCATTAAGTAGAGAGGCACCAGTCTCACAATGGGTGGTGCTGGTGAGCCTTCAGTCTTGACTGATCCCTACTTGTTGGCTTCTAATATAGCAACACTAATCTAGTGATTGAGAAGAATTGTTTTATGAGATTCTTGTGTCTGTGATAATTTAATTAAAAGTACATTATTTTCTTCAATGCACAGTATGAAAAATGTTGATTATTTTTAAAAGTAGAAAAGTACATAATTACAACCATGTATAACTGTTGCTAATATGATCTCTGTGTCGAGTTTTAGTCTTTGTTTTCATGGGGTCAGTCTGAGCTTGTTGTAAGAGTGCTTGAATAAATTTCAAATAAATTAACAAATTTACATTTAACTGTGTGTTTCAGTAACAATAGGACAATGAATTCTGAAAACATTTTTCTTCTAAAAAATGATCCAGTAACTTTTCAAGTGTGGTCTGAAAAATACGCAATGAGTTGTTTTTGAAAGTAAACAAATTGTGTCTTCAGATAAATGAGTTTAGATTAACAGGAATTATAATTCTTTCAACAGTCCCTCATGGCTCTAGCACCTGAAAGACCTTTATAAAGCAATCTGCCTAAGCTTGGTTATCTGGGGACTGACTTCTCATCATTACTTAGCCACAGAATTATTCTCTACAAACAAGTTTGTCTTAGAAACACTAATCAAATCCCTTAGATCTTGGCATAAAAATAACCCTAAAATGAACAACTTCGTAGTCTGTTTAACAGTTTTGATTCTTCAGCTGTTTGACTACTAGACAAATGATAAACTTGCCCAAATCTGGCAACATTAAAAAAAAAGGATATAGATGTAGTTATTCCTTTTGAAACTGAAAATAATTAAGTGAAATGGCAGTCAGTGAAGTTGTTAAATTGACAAAAAAGGCAAATTGGTAAACAAGAGGCAGGTTCAAATTAAATCATACTGAAGAGAAAATAAGGAACAAGAAATTTAGAAAGACAAACGATAGTTTTAGAGATAGTGAGAAAGGAGGACAAATTAAGGGAGAAAGAGGAGAGAGAGAACCTGACAACTTAATATGGTTGAGTCTAGTAAGACATTTTCAATTTAATTACAAAGATTATCTTTTCAATGGAACTTCTTACCAGTTCTCACAACTACTCTCATTACTCTTAGTGAATACCAACCATTGACGCTTTAATTTCATAGTCATTCTGTTTTAAAATATATTGGTAGTTTTCCATATACCATCTAATTCTCATTTTTTTCTTTAAAAAGAACCAAAGATGACCTGTTTCTCTTATCTCTGTGACTCATCTACGTGGATAAGACAGATGTTAACTTTTCAAATTTCTGTCTCTATCCCTCCTCCCCTAATCCAGTCAGATTCGAGCACTAGTTGCCATGGGGAAACAGCACATCCACACTTACGATTTTCCAGCATTATCTGGGACAGCCTGGCTTAGTTCTGATATGCTTGGAATTTAGAAAATCCCCACTCTCTCCAAAAAGCCAGCTTTCATGCTTATTCCCTGACACAAATTTAAACCAACCAACAAACAAAATCTCATTTGACAGTCAAAGCTAAAAATGTGTGCCTTGTTTGAGAAAGTTCTCACTAAAACACAGAAAGCCATTTCCTTTAAGGCAGTTTGGGTGGAAAGAAAAATGACTTCAGAAAAAACAGTATTTGTGGGATATGAAAATAAATCTGTCTGGAAACATTTCTAATGTACTGTCTTGACTCGCTATACTTTATTATGGTTTTGAAGGAGTATATTGAGAAAGAGAAGACAAAACAAGTATAAAAATTGTTGAAAAAAGAAAATGAAAAAATATAAGGTGTCAAGAAAAGATCAGGCAGACAGACAAGATAAGATTATGTCTAAGTCCAGAAAATAACATCACCAGAAGCAAAAATAAACCTTTGCAAAGAATATCACATTGGGGAGGCATCTTGTTAACAGGGATCTGAATAGTTTAGATGGAGTGACAATAAGCTTTACTGTGTAACTCACTGTCTTCCTTTAGATGCAGAAAGAATAAACTGAAGGCATTTGGTATTCATCACAAGGAAGCAGCCCTAAGTCCTGCTCCTTTGTCAACTTGAGCATCTTCCGAGACAGAAGTCAAATAGGGTTTTTAAAGCAAGAAACATGACCCCAGGTTACAGTTACATTGTCTTCCAGTAAAATACACTGGTGCATTTTTGGACGACAGCATTTTATCTTCTAATATTGTGAAAGTGTCAAAAAACCTTTCTTAAAAATACGCCAAGCTGCCTGCAGACTTAAAATGAGACATTTAAAGGCACACAACCTGATGAGATTTTGCCTCTTTCCAACATTTTTCAAGTCCCAAAGTATACTTTTCAGAGTTTTATAATTTGCTATCAATGTGAACTAGCAGTCCTTACATATAATATTAAATGCAAACTAAATGCACTCTCCGCACCAATATTTCACTGACCAGGCAGTTCATTTGTAATATGGCTCGTCTTTATTCTACCACCTAGTTCTTTAATAACATAGTCACAGATGAATTCCCTCCTGAGTGGGAGCAGTAAGTTATCACTTGTCTTGTAGTAATGAAGACCATGCAAGGTAAGAAATTCTAGGCTGGCAATAGGGTTTATTTCCCTACAAATGTGCTAGATCCAGTTGCTACCTTCTCAATTCATTCACTCAAGAAATCATTACTTCACCCAGTCAGTTTTTCACTGACAATTGACTTTGTATTTTCACTCTAATTGGAATTTATTACATGCTTCATTCTTGGCAATATTTTTAAGGAAATCAAACATATTCCACAATATAGATGATCAGTTATGGTACATCCTAGATTGTAAAATCTGGAGCGGTAAAATACTCGCTACTAATTTACATATGTATTTGCTAAACTGACCAATGGCTTTCTCTTGCTTCCTGAAGCCCTGTAATGTAATATAATATTGGAAAAACTTAAAATTTTAATGATGGTTTAATCAATTTTAATATAAGAGTATTTTTGGCTGTTATACAAACTCTTTATTATGAATTACCTGGAATGTACCAAGCTTACATATAATCATCAAGGCTTGAGCAAAGAAAGATTGCCCTGCTGAACTATAGTGAATCACATGTGGATCTGAAATTCATTTTAAAATATATTTAACATGGAGACAGCATGTGGTGGGGAGGATGTATGGGATGTGGAAAAAAGGGAAGGTAGATGGGGGTGGGTTGGGGAATGGAATAGGGAGTATAAAAATAAATTAAAAATTAAATTAAATTAAAAAATAAGATATACTTAATTAAAACATAATTATTTCACTCCTCCCATTGCTTTTATATACCAAAACCTCTTCCCACATTCTCATGGATCTTCCCTACCCTCTCAAATTTATTTTCCTGTCTTCTTTGAATATTACTAGTATATATGCATACACACACACGGACACATGATAAATACAACATCCTGAGTCTATTTCATTATATATGCATATATATATATATATATATATATATATATATATATATATATATATATATATCAGATTTGACTGCTTTATATTAGATAACTAATTGGGGGGCTCTCATACTTCAGAAAGGTACAATAGTCTGTAGAGTTTTCCTAGGTGTTGGATACCATGAAAAATATTTCACCTTCCATATTAGCATGTTGTGATATTTTCAGTGAAAATGGTCCTAATAGGATCATATACTTGAGTATGTGGTCCTCAGTTAGTGGGATTTTTTGAGATTGATTAGAAGTTGTGGTTCTGTTGATGAGCATGTGTCATTGAGGGAAGGCTTTGAGCATCCAAAAGCCCACACCAACCCCAATTACCTTTCATTAGCTTTTACTCTGACACATAGATCTAGCACAAGACGTAAGCTGTGAACTACTACTGATCTAGCACAAGATGTAAGCTCTGAACTACTACTATTCCAGCACCATACCATGCTGACTGCTATTATGCCTTACAAAGTGATGGTCATGGACTCAAACCTTGTGAAACAGTAAACTTCAAATACTCATGTGGCATAACTTGGTATAATATCCACTGTTTGTATGTGTGTGTGTGTGTGTGTAATATAATTATAGAAATTATAAGTAATATGATTCCTTTAATCTTTATCAAACAACATAGATGTTATTTGTTCCTTATTCTTTCTGAAAAATAAAAGGGATACCCTTTTTTAAAGTATTCACACAAACCTTCACACACACATTCTACACACACACAATTATGATAATTTAGTAGTAGATTATTTTCTAAAATCCATGATCTTATCAGTTTGGGGTAGCTCTCTAGATTTCAATACTGGGCATGATTTCACTTTTGTTGAGGGAGCCTTAAGCCCATGTAGAAAGTTATTGTTTATAGACAAGATATTAATGTCACTATTTCCACTTTAGCGATATCTTACCATTGTTTTCCTTATTGTGGCTTAATAAGGTTTCACAGATGGATTGGACTTTTGACTGTTTCCCTCAGTTGCCAGTGTTCATAGCACTTTCTGGATCTATTAAATATGGTCTTCATGTCTGATTCAGCAAGAACTTTAAAATGGCTCTATCAAAACTGCATGAAGTCTTCAGCAATACGGACTTATCTGAATTGTCTTGGTGGCAAGCAAGGAAAACAACAACAAAATATATTGTTTAGGAAGTCGCTCAGATTTCCCTGGGCAGCATCACTAAGAGACACTTTTCATGCCAGGTATTATGTTTCTGCTAGATATTACATGACTTTTATGAACAACATTGGCACCTCAAGTGATATAACTCCATCTAAGTTGTGCATAAATTTATAACTGTTACATATCATTTGTATAAATATGAATATGTCCTCTTAAGGCTTTTTTGGATATCTTTAACATCATTCTTGTTCTCTTTCTCTTCTTTTGTCCTTACATCCACCCCTCCTTCTGAGTGATAACTCATTCCCAACTTAAACCATATTCCCTTTCTTATTAATTTTATGCTACTATTGCCCTCTCTAGAGTTCCTACCGGCAGTTATGCCATTCTCTGAATTTTGAGCTTATTCTAGATCAATGTTTTCAACCTTGCTAATGTTGTGGTGATCCCACCCATAAAATTATTTTTCTTGGTACTTTAAAACTGTAATTTTATTACTATTATGAATTATAACATAAATATGTGAGTACATATATATATATATGTATACATATATATATACACACACACATCAACGTATATACATGCATGTGTTTATGTATGTGAGTGGGGGACAGAGACTTTGTAATAACTGTTCAAGATATATGTACATTAAGCAAGGTACATTAGCATTAAGCAAGGTGATCTAGATTTTAAAGGATACTTTTAAGATGCTAATGACATTAAAATCAAAACATAATTCAGGTATGGGATTGTAAACTCATTAAGTTATGTTAAACGATAGAGTATTTTTTCTAAATTGCCAAATATGATAGACTGGATGTTATAACTGCATATCATACCTCATAGTTTACATAACTTATAATTATGTTCAATGTGTATCTGAGGAGGAAAAAGCCTTTTAATTAACAAAACGTGGGAAATGTTGTGGATTTCATCTAATGGTGCTTAAAATATGTTAATTTCATCCCCCAAATTGCATGAGAATCCCCACGTCCACAGGTAAGACTCTGAATGATGGACCCTGACTCTACTTGGGTTTGATTGGTAAATAAAGTTGCCTGTGACCAGTGGCTGATCAGGGAGACAGAGGTAGGACTTCAGGATTCCCTGGAAAGGGACTGAGGAAGGAAAAGGAAGGGAGCTAGTCACAATGCTAAGAAAGGAGTAGAAACCACACCTTAGGTGTCCCAGAGAACATAGCTGTCATGTAGGCTCTAGAGAACTCAGCCTGAGAGGGCTGCAGGTGTGGGTCTGGATCTACCAAGATGGATTATAAGTTTTAGTAAGTGATAACTCAGGAATATCTGAGGGTAGTGTGTTAGTAACATTTGGAAATGATTCAACCATTGAGCTATTTAAGGAATATTAAAATATAATGTTTCACATGTTTCTTTCATTTGAGAACCCAAAACATTAGGGGCCAGAGGGCAGAGGAGTAGCAAAGAACAGCAACACTATCACCTGGATGATTTGAATAGACTTATTTTGATACAGCAGCAGGTGAGTGTTTTTGACATCTGGAGTTTTAGGAGCATCCTTGTCCCTCTTTAGGAGAAATTATTTCGATTCAGAGAAAATAGTTACATACTACACGGCAGTTTTGTTTGTCATTGTTATTATAATAAACATTGCTATTAATCCACACATAACTTTTACACATATTTTTTACATGTTTTAGGAGTCCTAATATTTAAAAAAATGAAACATCTAAGAAATTGTTTGATTTATTGAATATGTTGTGATTAGAAATCCCGGATTCTAGAGATGACATGTATTTGAACTTATGCCCTTACCAGGACAATCTAAAGATTACTTTCTTTATAATCAACAGTGTGCTCCTTGTTTAGGAAACCTTCCCAGACTCATTAACCTCAGGACAGTGCATCCTTCAAACTTAATCTATTTCAACACTAGAATGACGTCCAGTATTATTTCTTTTTGAGAGAAATCATCCTAGACATAAGCCTTTCCGTTTTTATTTTTCATTGTAAATACTACTCATTATGTATTAAACACACCAATGCCTTCCTGATTCAGTTCCATTCTTTTTTTCCTCTAAAGAATCAGTAGGTTAACATGGGACAGTTTTACACTTAAGAGATTTCTGAGCAGATTGAGAAGAGACCTGTGTATTAACCCTATTCCCACCTCCTCCACATCACTGCAGTTTCTCCTACTATCCGTATCTTGCATTGGTCTGTTTTTCCACTTAATGAGTGAACAACGACATGATTATTAATTATGATGCATAGTTTATACTTCATTCATTTTGTTTATATGGATGATTTCTTGAACTTTCATAAAGTTTTCCAGTTAACAAATAGCAAACAAATAATTTAGTCATCAACTAACTGAAATAAAATAGTCCAGATTAGTAACTGCACTATATCCTCCAATTTCTACTTTTGGGTGTGTAGCTTTTTTTATTCTTTTTTTTTTTTTTTTCTTTTTTTTTTTTCCATTTTTTATTAGGTATTTAGCTCATTTACATTTCCAATGCTATACCAAAAGTCCCCCTTACCCACCCACCCCCACTCCCCTACCCACCCACTCCCCCCCTTTGGCCCTGGCGTTCCCCTGTACCGGGGCACACAAAGTCTGCGTGTCCAATGGGCCTCTCTTTCCAGTGATGGCCGACTAGGCCATCTTTTGATACATATGCAGCTAGAGTCAAGAGCTCAGGGGTACTGGTTAGTTCATAATGCTTTTTTTATTCTTAAATGGAGATTTTTGAAGGCTTAACATCTACTAAAGTTACAGTTTTTGCAAATCATAGAATCTTTGTATTCAATAATAAAATTCAATGATTATTTTATTGAAAACGCCATGCATCTTTATGTCCATAATATTTTTCTCCTTTGTTTTGTTACAGTGTTCATATCTGAATTCATATTGTGTATGATAATAGGAAGAGCTTTGTTTAAAAAAAACAATTTCTGTGTAATTACATGATCATAGTATTCTCAATTACTTTTTCAGACTTTAATTATGTCTCTACCTAAATCCAGCACATGTTATCATTACCCGTTTCTTAAAATTATTTATTCTCATTTGAAATCATATGTTTACTTATTTACCTATTAGTTACTCAATTTGTTCAAAATTAATAATTCTATATGAATATCAATATTTATATCTTGCTAAGTCTTTTATTGTAGATTGAAATTTGTATCTGGACCTGGGATGAGGGATCTACAGTTAGAAATAACAAATGCTCTTTCAGAGACCTTAGTTTCAGTTCACTGAATCCATACGAGATGGCTAGGTCTTCTCACACAAACCATTAATCAGTAGAATGACGACCCCTATCTTTCCCAGGTATTCCCACAGACTGATCTAATGGTTTAGTCACTCACTTGATCTTCCTTATATCTAGCTAATTCCAGTTTGTGTCAAGTCAATCAGCTCAAGTACCTATATCTTAAAATTGTCTCTGAAATGGAAAATACAGTTTTGTATGGAAAGATAATGACATAAAATATCAAAGAATAAAACAAAACAGATTAGCTGAGGATATGGCCCAGTCAATTAAAGTCTATCTTCCTAAGCCAGGTACTGAGGCATGTGCCTATACTCCTAAAATGGGGAGAAAGAGAAGCAGGAGAATCTTTGAAGTTTGCTGAACAGTAAGTTTAGCCAAATCAATAAGGTACAAATTCATTGAGTGACGTGGGCTCAAAAAATAAAATTAAGAATGATGAGAAATTCATTGGATACCAGCCACTAGAATGTACTGAGAATCAAAAAGATGATGTAAACACAAGTTGGAATTGGATATTAAGTAGAAAAAAATTGAACCTAACCAAATAAGATATTTTGAGTACAAGAAAACTCATGAAATAAATAATTGAAGAAGACTAAATAATCATTTGGAAATATTATATACATATACATACATATATACATATATACATATATATTGCATATAATATATATTATATATGCAGACAATTCTAAAAGGATAATGTATCAGAATGAAATGTCTCCATGGACATCCACAGTGCTCAGTAATACCTACTCTCAATGAATAATGTTTGTTGAAAGGAAAATTAATGTTTGGATGTCAGTTAATTCTAGAAAATAAAAGAACTATCAAGTTAAAACAAATATACAATGACAAAATACTCATAAAAATAAACCACAGAAGCATTATACAAAAATCACAAGAGATATTGTAGGGAACCCAGACAAGCAAAGGCAGAAAATTGTAAAAATCTGTATTCAACAATATTGTTTCCTGAATTTATTTTTACTTTATTTAATCTTATTGTTTCAAATGTTGCATTCCAAATGTTGATCCCCTTCCAAACGTTCTTCACCCCACCCTTCTCCTCTTTGCCTCTAAGATGGTGCTCTCTACCTCAACCCCCTGTCCACCCACCTCCTCACTCACCAATCCCAAGTCAGTCTTCCCCAACCACCCCCCCTTCCTTAGGGCATCTTGTGTCTACAGGATAAGTCATCCTCTTCCATTGAGACCTGACAAGGCAGTACTCTGCAACATATGTGTCTGGGGCCACAGACCAGCCCATGTATGTTCTTCTATTGGTGGCTTAGTCTCTGGGAGCTCCCAAAGGTCTCCCTGATAATGATAATTGATAATGTTGGTCTTCATATGGGGTTGCCATGGCCTTCAGCTCCTTCAATCCTTCCCCTACCATTTCCATGTGGGATCCAGTCCTCAGTCCAATGATTGGCTATAAGTATCATGGTGTGTATTAACCTATAAGTGGATATTAGCCAAGCAGTACAGAATAATGATATAACCCTCAGAACATATGAAGTTAAACAATATGGAAAGCCCAAGTAATAATGCTTCAATCCCACTTAGAAGGAGGGTGGGAGGGACCTGGGTAGGAGAGGGAAAATGGGGCCAGGATCAGGTATTGGTAGAGACAGGAGAGAAGCCCAGAGGAGACAAGAGAGTGAATGAAAATATTCAACGGTATGTGTAGGGATATAGATCAACCTCTAGAATGACCCAGAGAATGAAGTGGGCATGGTGTCTCACCCCTATCTAAGAAGCTATTTATAATTCATGCCCATTGGCAAAGGAAAACCTAGTTTTCTGTAATGGTTTGTCACTGAGTATATCAACCATACTCCTAGGGATGCCCCGTCTAAGTGTGCTTAGCTTCTATCAAACTAACATCATGTATTTGTCTGCTTCCCTTGCTTGCTAGCTTTGTGGATTTTTATTTCATTTTGGTTTAGTATGGCATTTTTTGTCTTATTGGTGTCTTCGCTTATTTGTTGTGAATATTGTATTGCTCTATTTTGTTTTTTTTTTAATATAAATTATAACATTAGGTTGATATGAAGGTGGGGACATTCTAGAAGGGATCGGGGAAGGGTAAAGCATGATCAAAATATGTTTTATGAAAAATTTTGTATATATATGTTATATATATATTTGTCATCATTTGACTTTTATTGCTGTGAAGAGACACTATGACCCAGGTAACTATTGTAAAAGACAATGATTAATTGGGGCTGGCTTACCGTTTCAGAGGTTTTGTTCATTATCTTCATGGCAAGAAGCAATGAATCTCTAGGCAGATTAGATCCTGGAGAAGAAGCTGAGAGCTCTGCATCTTGATCCAATGGCTGCCAGAAGGACTCTCTCTTATTCAGGCATCCAGAAGAATGGTCTTTTCTACACTGGATAGAGATTGAATATAGGATCTCAAAGCATTTCTACACAGTTAAACACTTCCTCCAACAAGACCAGACCTATTCCAAGAAGGCCATACCTCTGAATAGTGCCAATTTCTATGGGAAAAGCATATTCAAACTACCAAATAAATCTATATACAATTTTGAAACATATAGATGGTTATATTTATATAGAATTTAAATTATACCTATACTTTTAAATACATTTAATTAAAATTTTAATACAATAAATTTATATAGAATAAAAAATTTAATTGTTTAGATTTTTTGTTTTTAGGTAATTTACCAATACAAATTATTGAGGTTTTATTTGATGACAAAATATAAATATTTTCTCATAAATGTGTACCAAGGTATCTAATAGAATATATGTAACAAGAAAGAGGAAAAGGCTACTGAAGATAGAAAACCAATCAGTAAAATTGAGTAAGGGGACATAACCAAAGGCAATGGATAAGCAACAGAAAAAAAAAAAGTATTTCAATACCTCAATGAAATTCATTTCATTGTACACTAGTTCAATGAATACTGATTATAAAATAAAACAAATCACCACAAAAATGTATACTGATATTATTTTGCTCCATTAATATACATCTATCAGTAAAAAAAAAGTTCATAAATGATAAAAGCAAGATAAGAGACATGTATTTTTCTTTTTATTTATCATACTCTCTTGTACAAAACAACAGAACTAAAACACCCCACATCCCTCTCCTCCCAATTGCCTTCTACCTCCTGTCTTCCCCACATCCATTGGTCCTCACTTTTACTTCAGAAAAGAGCAGGCTTCCCAGATATAGCAACTTAACATGGCATAATAAAATCCAAGAAGACTAAGCACAAACCTTCATAGCAAGGTTGGAAAAGACAGCCCATTAGAAGGAAAGATGTTGCAAGAGAATGCAAAGGAGTCAAAGATACCCCTACTCCCACCATTAGGAGTTCTATGAAATACCCAAATTAAAGATAAGCAGGTATGCACAGGATCTATCTTAGACCACACAGGCTCTGGGATTGCTACTTCAGTCTGTTAGTTCATATGAGACCTGTTTTGTTGATTCTGTAGAACTGGTTTTCCTGGTGTCCTTGACCCTTCTAGGTTTCTCCAATTCTTAAGGGTTCTTTAAGATAAGCCTAATATTTGTCTGTGTGTCTCTGATTCTGTTCCCATGAACATAAAGAGAAAGTCTCTTGGATACAATTGAGCTAAGCACTGATTCATGAGTATAGCATATAGCAGAATACCATTTGGAATAATTTTATTTAATGACTCATTGCCTCCCCTGACCCCTACCCCTGGATCATGTTGGGATTGATTGTATTCATCTATGTTCCAGTATCTGGTTATCCAGGTTTATATTGTGCATGGACTCCTTCTTGTGCCCTGGGCCTCAATTTGGCCCTTTATTGGCCACTCGAAGAGGCTGTGAACCACCATTGCCCCAAAACATCTTGCAGGCAGGGCAGGTGATGAGTTGAAGGTTTTTGTGTCTGGCTTGGTATCCCAGTCCCACTACTGGGAGCCTTGCCTAATTACCAAAGACAAACACTTCATGCTCTATATTCTGCTTTACCACGAGTCCTTGTTAAGAGAACCCTCATAGTTTCCAGGAAGTTTCTGCTATACTATGTTTCCACATTGGCCCTAAATTTCACATTTTTCCAGTTGTCTATCCCTATACTCTTTCCCTCCATCCCTTTCTCCCCACCTGAACCCTCCTGTTCCCATATTCAGCTTCTTCCAGGCCCACAAAATCTATTCTATTTCCCCATTCACAGGCAGATCTCTTCATTCTCCCATAGTCTTTTTGTTACTTAGTTTCTCTGACTCAGTGGATTGTTGTGTGATTATCCTTTACTTAAGAGCCAATATCTACTCATGTTTTTCTTCTGGCTATGTCTTGCTTCACTCAGGATTATTTTTTTAGTTCTATCTATTTGCCTGCAAATTTCACGGTGTCACTTTTTTTAAGTTATTGATTGATTGATTGATTCATTGATTCATTTTACATCCCAATATTAACCCCCTTCCTCCCAGTATCCCTCACACAGAATGTCCTTCCATTCCTCATTAATATCTCCTTTAAGAATGGGGATTCCCCCCTCATGGTATCAACCCTAACTAGCCCCCACAGCACATCTACTTGCTGCAGGCCTACGCACATCCTCTTCCATTGAAGTCAGTCAAGGCAGAGCATTCTGGGGAACAAAATTCAAAGGTAGTGTGAAAAGCATCTTTATTTAGGGAAGAGCACCTCTTCCTGTTGTTTGGAACCAAGCTGCTCAACTGCTAATTATGTGCAGGGTGTCTAGCATCATCCTATGCTCTCTGCTTGGGATTTACACAGGGACCCAAGGGTACAGGTTAGTTGACTCTGTTGATCTTCTTGTGGAGTCTCTGTTCTTTTTGGGTTTGTGCATTCATCCTCCAAATTTTTGATAAGACTCCCGAGATCCATCTTATGGTTGTCCATGTGTCTCAGCATCTCATTCCATTCACTGCAGGGTGGAGCCTCTCAGAGGACAGTTATGTTAGGTTCCTATCTATAAGCATTACAGTTTCATTAGTAGTGTCTGGGATTAATTCTTGCCCATGGGATGCTTCTGAATTTGGGCATAACATTCATTGACCATTCCCTCAGTCTCTATCTTTTCCCCTGCACATCATGTAGGCAGGACACATTTACAATCTATGGTTTTGTGTATGGTTTGCTGTACTTATCCTTCCTCCAGGATCCTGATTGGCCTCAAAAAGTGGTGACTTCTGGATCCGTATGCCCACTGCTAAGAAACTTATCATGAGTTGACCTCATAGACTCCATTACAGGTCCCTTGCATATCCTAGAGACCCCCCCCCCCCACACACACACACAGAGTTCTTGTCCATCTCCCCTGTGCTGCCTACATCTGTTCTCCTCCATGTGCCTGACTTCTCAGCCCTCACCTATCCCACACAATTCTCTCTTCCATTGACCTCCAATATCTGTTTTGTTTCTCCCTCTGAGAAAAATTCAATAATCTTCTTTAGGTCCATTGATTATGATGTGGTTAACATATAATATATGACTCTTACCTGTTTATATGTGAGCACATACCATCTATTTCCTTTTGGATCTGGGTTACCTCACTTAGAATTATTTTTTCTAGTTCTATCTCTTTCCATTTTGAAATTCATGATGTCTTTTCCATTCCATTGTATATATGAACCACATTTTCTTCGTTAATTCTTTAGTTGAGTGGTATGTAGGTTGTTTCTAGTTTCTAGTTATTACAAACAAAGCTAATACAAGTATAGATGAGCCAAGTTTCCTTGTGAGATGGTGAAACTTCATTTGGGTAAATGCCCAGGAGTAGCATACCTGAGTCTTGAGTTAGAACTATTACTAGTTTTCTGCCACATTGCTTTCTAGAGTGGTTTTACAAATTTGCACTCTCATCAGCAATGGAAGGGTGTTCCCCTTGCTACAGAACCTTGGCAGCATGTGTTGTTGTTTGAGATTTTGATCTTCTTCTGATGAGTGTAAGATGTTGATCTGAACTTCCCTGATGTCTAAGAACATCAAACATTCATTGATGTGCTTCTCAGGTATTAGATATCCCTCCGTTGAGAATTCTGTTTAGCTCTCTCCCCTATTTTTTATAGGGTTATTTGGTTTCTTGGTGTCTAATTTCTTAAGTTCTTTGTATATTGTTGGATAACTCTCTGTCAGATGTAGTGTTGGTGATTATATTTTCCTAATATGTAGGCTGTGATTTTGTTCTACTGAGGTCTTCTTTGACTTAAAGAACCTTTTCAGTTTTCTGAGGCTTCACATATTAATTGTTGACTTTAATGCCTGAGCCATTGGTGTTCTCTGTTTAGGAAGTTGTCTCCTGTACTGAGCTCAAGGCCATTCTCCATTTTCTGTTTTATTTGATTTACCTGGTCTTTTATTCAGGTTTTGGATCCATCGTATGTGAGTTTTCTGCAGGGTGATGAATATAGATCTATTTGTATTCTTCTACATGCATACATCAAGTTAGATGAGTTGTTGAAGATGTTCTCACTTTTCAAAGAAGCTTATGACTTCTTTGTCAAAATCAGGAGTCTATAGATATTTGGATTTATTTCTGGAACTTTGATTCGATTCTGTTGCTCAACCTGGCTGCTTCTGCACCAATGCAGACAATTTTTATTACTAGAGCTTGAGCTCAAAGATAGTAATACCTCCAGAAGTTCTTTTATTACTGAGGAATGTTTTAGCTGGCCTGGCATTGTTTGTTTGTTTTTCTTTTTTTCATATGAAGTTGAGAATTGTTCTTTCAAGATCTGTAAAGAATTACGTTGTGATTTTTTTTATGGGGATTGCTTTTGATAAGATTGGTTTTGGTAAGATGGCCATTTTCCTATGTTAATTTTATGGATCCATGAGCACAGAAGATCCTTCTTTCATCTTCTGTTATTTTCCTCAATTTCTTTCTTCAGAGGATTGGCGTTCTTGCCATTCAGGACTTTCACTTGTTTGGTTAAAGTTATACCAAGATATTTTACATTATTTGTAGTTATTGTGAAGGGATTATCTCCCTAACATCTTTCTCAGCCCATTCATTGCTTGTATAAAAACAGATTACTATTTTTTTGTTTGTTAATTTTAATTTTGTATCAAGTCACTTTGTTGAAGGTATTTTTCAGCTGTACAATTTTTCTGGTATATTTTTCTGTGGTTACTTATGCATATTATCACAACTTTTGTGAATATCAATAGTTTGACTTCTATATTTCCTATTTATATGCCTTTGATTTTATTTATCTTATTTCTCTAGCTAGAACTTCAAACTTCAAGTACTATATTGCATATATATATATATATATATATGAATATACTACTCTATTTCATATATATATACATATATATATATATGTATATATATATAAGAATTACTTTACATTTTCTCCATTTAATTTGATATTGTTTATTAACTTGCTGTACATTGCCTTTATTGTGGTTAGGTATGCAACTATATAACTAATCTCTACCTAAGACTTTTAACATGAAGGGATGCTGAATATTTTCAAAGGATTTTTTTTCTGCATCTAATGAAATGATTGTGTGATGTTTTTCTTTAGTTTCTTTATATAGTAGATTACATTGATGGATTTTAATATAATGATCCGTTACTGAATCTTTGCAATCAACCCTACTTGATCACGGTGTATGATCTGTTTTATGTGTTTTTTCTTTGTTTGTTTGTTTGTTTTGGTTTTATATATTTTATTCAATAATTTTGCCACAATGCTCAGAAGGGAAATTTGTCTGAAATTATTTTCTTTTGTTAAGTTTTTGTCTGGTTTATGTATCAGGCTATGACTATGGCCTCATATAATGACCTTGGCAATGTTCCATCTGCTAAAAGTTTGTGGAATAGTTTGAGGAATATAGGAATTAGCTCTTCTGGAAATTGTGGTAGAATTCTGCACTACAACCATCTAAGTGGATGTTTTGTTTGGTTGTGATCATTTAAATAACTCTTTCTAACTCATTAGATGTTAGTTAATAAGACTACTCAGTTTATCTGATCTTGATTTAACTTCATTAGTTGGTATCTGTCTAGCAAATCACTGACTTTATTAAGATTTTTTTAACTTGTGGAGTACAGGCTTTTTCAAGTGACACCTTATGATTCTTTGAATTTCCTCATTGTTTGTTGTTATGACTCTTTTATTTTTTCCTAATTTCTTTAATATGGGTACTGTGTCTCTGCCTTTTGGCTAAGGGTTTTTCTATCTTGTTGAGTTTCTCAAAGAGCCAGATCTTGTTTTCAATGATTCTTTGCATTTTTCTCTTTTTCTAATTGACTGATTTCAGGACTATTTCCTTCCTTCCATCTTCTTTTTGAAGTGTTTCCTCCTTCACCTCCTCCTCCTCCTCCTCCTCCTCCTTTACCACCTCCTACTCCTCCTCTTCCTTCACCTCATCTGCCTCCTCTTCCTCCTCTTCTTATTCCTTTTTATCTGAACCCTTCAGGTGTACTTTTAATTTTTTATATAGGAACTTTCCAATTTCTTTATGAGGGGAAATAATCCTCTAAACTTTCCTATTATCACTGCTTTCACAGCGTCCCACAATTCAGAGTGGTATGTGCCCTCATTTTCATTGAGTTCTAGAAAGTCTTTAATTAATTGCTTTATTTCTTCCTGACCCAGTGACCCTGGATTAGAATGTAGTTCATTTCCCATGAGTATGGGCTTTCTGTTGTTTCTATTGTTGAATTCCAGCTTTAATCCAAGGTGATCTGGTAAGAAACATGGGGTTATTTCAATTTCTTGTTTCTGTTGAGTCTTGGTTTGTGACAGATAATATGGTCAATTTTGTAGTAGGTTCCATGAGTGGTTGAGAAGAAGGTATATTCTTTTGTGTTTGGGTGAAATGTTCTGTAGATAATTTTAAGGTTTGTGTAATTCATAACTTTTGTTATTCTCATTGTTTCTCTGCTTAGTTTCTCTTTCGATGACCTGTCCATTGGGAACAGTGGTGTGTTCGAGTTTCCTACTATATTTAAGTGTGATTCTGTCTGTGATATAATCTATAGTAATGTTTATGTTATGAATGTGGGTGCACTTTCATTTGGGGTATAAATGTTCATAACTAAGAGGTCATCTTGGTAGATTTTTCCTTTGATGAGTAAAAAGGATCTTTCCTGATGTCTTCGGATTTCTTTTGGTTGAAAGTTTATTTTATTAGATGTTGGAGTGGCTACTCCAGTTTATTTATTAGGGTGTCTTGCTGGGTACACCTTTTTCCAGCCCATTTTTCTTAGTGTTTATCTTTGTTGCTGAAATGTGTTTCTTGGGTGTTGTTTATGCATGCATTCTCTTATCTTGTGTGCTTTTAGTGGGGAGTTCATTCAGCTGATGTTGAGAGATATTGATGATCAATGATTATTACTTCCTGTTACTTTGATGCTAGCTTTAGTTTGTGTGTGTGTGTGTGTGTGTGTGTGTTTCTCTTCTACTGGATTTAATGGTGTGAAATTATTTATTTCTTGTGTTTTCTTGCATAAAGTTAGCCTCATTGGGCTGGAATTTTCCTTCTAATATCTTCCATGGACTGGGTTAGTGGAAAGACATTGTTTGAATTTGGTTTTGTAATGAAATAATTTGGTATCTCCATGTATAGTAAATGAATTTTTTTCCAGGATAAGGTATCTGGGCTGACATCTGTGGTCTCTCAGGATCTACAAGACATCTGCTGAAGCCATTTTATCTTTCAAATTCTCAGTTGAGAAACCAAGTGTAATTATAATAGGTCTCACTTTATATGTACTTGGCCTTTTTCTTTTGAGGCTTTCAATATTCTTTCTTTGTTATGTACATGTAATGTCTTGAATACTATGTGGCAGGAAGATTTTCTATTCAGGTCAATTCTGTGTGGTATTCTATAAATTTATTGCACATTTGCGGGCATCTCATTTTTGGTTTTAGATATTTTCTTTGGATATTTCTATGGCTTTGTAGAAGAAGTTTCCTCTGAAACTGAGCTAAGAATCTTCTCCTTTTTCTGTTCCTATTATTCTTAGCTGTGATCATTTTACAGTGTCCCAAATTCCCTAGAATTTTTTTGTGTCTTGAACTCTTTAGATTTTGCATTTTCTTTGACTGACTTGTTGATGTCTTCTGTTGTATCATCCATGCCTGAGATTGTTTTTTCGACCTCCAGTATTAATGATACTCATTAATATTTGTTGTTTCCTTTCCCATATTTTCTGTCTCCAGGACTGCCTCCATTGTATTTTCTTCATTGTTATATTTTCCGATATAGGTCTTGGTCCATTTTACTCATATCCTTCACCTGTTTTGTTGTATTTTCTTGTATTTCTTTCTGTTTATTCTCTTCTTCTGTTAATATCTATACCTGTTTAAATGTATTTTCCTGTATTTTTTAAAAGTATTTTTCCATTTCCTCTTTAAAGGCCTCTATCATTTTTATAAGATTGGATATAAAATCACCTTCTTGTACTTCAGTTTCTTTAGGATGTTCAGGGTTTACTAGAGCAATATAATTGGGCTCTTATCGTCCCACCGAGCCCTGTATCATGTTGTTTGTGTTTTTATGCTGTCTTTTACACATCTTATTTTCTCTAATATTGACTGGATGGTCCTCATGGCTGCAGGACTTCTTGGGAATACATGAGCAGCTATGTGTCAGACAAAGGAGGTCAGGGTACCTGTCACTCCTGGCTGGACCTCAGGTGGGTCCCACAGGCAAGGGAATGGTGGGAGTGTGTTTCAAGCTCTTAGATCACAGAATGCCTTCTTGAGGAAGCAGGATGCTCTTGGGTTTCTGAGAGGCTCCTCAGGACACAAGTTTGAATGCAGAGCAAGACAATGGAGGTCAAGGTACTAAATGCAACACATCTCTGGGGCATCTTTTCTGGCAGACCTGACTCAGAAGGGATTGGTGGGGCATAGATTCAAGCTGGTTAGTCTTGAGGTTCCCACAGGCATGCACAGGGAAGCAGGATGTTCTTGGGTTCCCACAGGTCTGCTCAAGACTGAAGAGCAACTTCAGAGCTAGATAATGGAGTTCAGGGAATTGCAGGTACCTAACCACTCCTAGCTATTCATAATATATATTTTGTAAGATATTTTCTTTATTTACATCTCAAATGTTATCCCCTTTCCTGGTTTCCCCTCCAAAAAATCCCTATCCTATCTCCCCTACCCTGCTTCTATACAGTTGTTCCCCTACCCACTATTGCTTCTCCATCCTGGCATTCCCCTACACTGGGGCATGCAGCCTACAGAGGACCAATGTTGTCTGAGAAGGCCATGCTCTGCTACATGTGGCTGGAGCTATGGGTCACTCCATATGTACTATGGTTGGTGGTTTAGTCCCTGGGAATTCTGGGGGTTCTGGTTAGTTGATATTGCTGTTCCTACTATGGGACTGGAAACCCCTGCAGTTCCTTTAGTCAATTCTCTAACTCATACACTGAGGACCACATGTTCAGTCCAATGGTTAGCAGTGAGCATACACAGCTGTATTTGTCAGTTCTTATGTTCAGTCTCTGCACCACACTTTGTCTCTGTATATCCTCCCGTGAGTATTTTGTTCTCCCTTCTAAGAAAAACTGAAGTATCCACACTTTGGTCTTCCTTCTTCTGAAGCTTCATATGGTTTGTGAATTGCATCTTTAATATTCCTAGCTTTTGGGATAATATTCACTTATCAGTGAGTACATACCAGGTGTGTTCTTTCGTGATTGAACTACCTCACTCAGGATATTTTCTAGTTCTGTCCATTTGCCTAAGGATTTCATTAATTCATTATTTTTAATGTCCAAGTAGCACTCCATTGTGCAAATGTTCCACATTTTCTGTATCCACTCTTTTTTTGAAAGACATCTGGGATCTTTCCAGCTTCTGACTATTATAAATAAGGCTGTAATGACCAGAGTGGAGCATGTGTCCTTGTTATATGCTGGAGCATCTTTTTGGTATATGCCCAGGAGTGATATAGCTGGGTCCTCAGGTAATGCTATCTCTAATTATCTGATGAACCACCAGTATAAGTTTCAGAGTGGTTATACCAGCTTGCAATTCCACCAACAACTGAGTATTGTTCCTCTATCTCCATATCCTTTTCAGCATCTACTGTCACCTGAGATTTTGTTCTTAGCCATTCTAACAGGTGTGAGGTAGAATCTCAGGGTTGTTTTGATTTGCATTTCCCTGATGATTAGGGATGTTGAATATTCCCTTAGGCACTTCTCAGAAATTTGGTATTCTTCAGTTGAGATTTCTTTGTTTAGGTCTGTACCCCAATTTTAATATGGTTACTTGGTTCTATGGAGTCTAACTTCTTGAGTTCTTTGTATATATTGGATATTAGCCCCCATCTGATGTAATATTGATAAAGATTTTTTCCCAATTTGTTGGTTGTGGTTTTCTCTTATTGACAGTGTCCTTTGCCTTACAGAAGCTTTGCAATTTTATAAGGTCCCATTCGTCAATTCTCAATCTTAGAGTATAAGCCATTGGTGTTATGTTCAGGAAAATTTCCCATGTGCCCTCATTTTTGAGGCTCTTCCCTACCTTCTCTTCTATCACTTTCAGTGTTTCTGGTTTTATGTAGAGGTTTTTTATTCACTTGTACTTGAACTTTGTACAAGGAGAAAACAATGGATCAATTTGCATTCTTCTACATGCTGACTTCCAGTAGAACCATCACCATTTGTTAAAAATGCTGTATTTTTTCCATTGAATGTTTTTTAGCTACTTTGTCAAATATCAAGTGATAATATGTGTGTGGGTTAATTTCTGGGTCTTCAATTCTGTTCCAGTGATCTACCTGCCTATCTTTGAATGAATATGATGCAGTTATTATCACTAATGTTCTGTAATAAAGCTTGACATCTGGGATGGTGATTCCCTTAGAATTTCTTCTATTGTTGAGAATAGTTCTTGCTATACTGTGTTTTTTGTTATTTGAGATGAATTTATAAATTTCCCATCCTAACTCTATGAATGATTGAGTTGGAATTTAGGTGGAGATTGCAGTGAATCTGTAGATTACTTTTGGCAAGATGGCCATTTTTACACTATTTTTTTTTTTTTTTGCTATGTTTCTTTTTTTTTTTTTCCATTTTTTATTAGGTATTTAACTCATTTACATTTCCAATGCTATACCAAAAGTCCCCCATATCCACCCACCCCCACTCCCCTGCCCACCCACTCCCCCTTTTTGGCCCTGGTATTCCCCTGTACTGGGGCATATAAAGTTTGCAAGTCCAATGGGCCTCTCCTTCCAGTGATGGCCGACTAGGCCATCTTTTGATATATATGCACCTAGAGTCAAGAGCTCCGGGGTACTGGTTAGTTCATAATGTTGTTCCACCTATAGGGTTGCAGATCCCTTTAGCTCCTTGGCTACTTTCTCTAGCTCCTCCATTGGGAGCCCTATGATCCATCCATTAGCTGACTGTGAGCATCCACTTCTGTGTTTGCTGGGCCCCGGCATAGTCTCACAAGAGACAGCTACATCTGCGTCCTTTCAATAAAATCTTGCTAGTGTATGCAATGGTGTCAGCGTTTGGATGCTGATTATGGGGTGGATCCCTGGCTATGGCAGTCTCTACATGGTCCATCCTTTCATCTCAGCTCCAAACTCCGTCTCTGTAACTCCTTCCATGGGTGTTTTGTTCCCAAATCTAAGGAGGGGCATAGTGTCCACACTTCAGTCTTCATTCTCCTTGAGTTTCATGTGTTTAGCAAATTATATCTTATATCTTGGGTATCCTAGGTTTGGGGCTAATATCCACTTATCAGTGAATACATATTGTGTGAGTTTCTTTGTGAATGTGTTACCTCACTCAGGATGATGCCCTCCAGGTCCATCCATTTGGCTAGGAATTTCATAAATTCATTCTTTTTAATAGCTGAGTAGTACTCCATTGTGTAGATGTACCACATTTTCTGTATCCATTCCTCTGTTGAGGGGCATCTAGGTTCTTTCCAGCTTCTGGCTATTATAAATAAGGCTGCTATGAACATAGTGGAGCATGTGTCCTTCTTACCTGTTGGGGCATCTTCTGGATATATGCCCAGGAGAGGTATTGCTGGATCCTCCGGTAGTACTATGTCCAGTTTTCTGAGGAACCGCCAGACTGATTTCCAGAGTGGTTGTACAAGCCTGCACTCCCACCAACAATGGAGGAGTGTTCCTCTTTCTCCACATCCTCGCCAGCATCTGCTGTCACCTGAATTTTTGATCTTAGCCATTCTGACTGGTGTGAGGTGGAATCTCAGGGTTGTTTTGATTTGCATTTCCCTGATGATTAAGGATGTTGAACATTTTTTCAAGTGCTTCTCTGCGATTCGGTATTCCTCAGGTGAGAATTCTTTGTTCAGTTCTGAGCCCCATTTTTTAATGGGGTTATTTGATTTTCTGAAGTCCACCTTCTTGAGTTCTTTATATATGTTGGATATTAGTCCCCTATCTGATTTAGGATAGGTAAAGATCCTTTCCCAATCTGTTGGTGGTCTTTTTGTCTTATTGACGGTGTCTTTTGCCTTGCAGAAACTTTGGAGTTTCATTAGGTCCCATTTGTCAATTCTCGATCTTACAGCACAAGCCATTGCTGTTCTGTTCAGGAATTTTTCCCCTGTGCCCATATCTTCAAGGCTTTTCCCCACTTTCTCCTCTATAAGTTTCAGTGTCTCTGGTTTTATGTGAAGTTCCTTGATCCACTTAGATTTGACCTTAGTACAAGGAGATAAGTATGGATCGATTCGCATTCTTCTACACGATAACAACCAGTTGTGCCAGCACCAATTGTTGAAAATGCTGTCTTTCTTCCACTGGATGGTTTTAGCTCCCTTGTCGAAGATCAAGTGACCATAGGTGTGTGGGTTCATTTCTGGATCTTCAATTCTATTCCATTGGTCTACTTGTCTGTCTCTATACCAGTACCATGCAGTTTTTATCACAATTGCTCTGTAGTAAAGCTTTAGGTCTGGCATGGTGATTCCGCCAGAAGTTCTTTTATCCTTGAGAAGACTTTTTGCTATCCTAGGTTTTTTGTTATTCCAGACAAATTTGCAAATTGCTCCTTCCAATTCGTTGAAGAATTGAGTTGGAATTTTGATGGGGATTGCATTGAATCTGTAGATTGCTTTTGGCAAGATAGCCATTTTTACAATGTTGATCCTGCCAATCCATGAGCATGGGAGATCTTTCCATCTTCTGAGATCTTCTTTAATTTCTTTCTTCAGAGATTTGAAGTTTTTATCATACAGATCTTTCACCTCCTTAGTTAGAGTCACGCCAAGATATTTTATATTATTTGTGACTATTGAGAAGGGTGTTGTTTCCCTAATTTCTTTCTCAGCCTGTTTATTCTTTGTATAGAGAAAGACCATTGACTTGTTTGAGTTTATTTTATATCCAGCTACTTCACCGAAGCTGTTTATCAGGTTTAGGAGTTCTCTGGTAGAATTTTTAGGGTCACTTATATATACTATCATATCATCTGCAAAAAGTGATATTTTGACTTCCTCTTTTCCAATTTGTATCCCCTTGATCTCCTTTTGTTGTCGAATTGCTCTGGCTAATACTTCAAGTACTATGTTGAAAAGGTAGGGAGAAAGTGGGCAGCCTTGTCTAGTCCCTGATTTTAGTGGGATTGCTTCCAGCTTCTCTCCATTTAATTTGATGTTGGCTACTGGTTTGCTGTAGATTGCTTTTATCATGTTTAGGTATGGGCCTTGAATTCCTGATCTTTCCAAAACTTTTATCATGAATGGGTGTTGGATCTTGTCAAATGCTTTTTCTGCATCTAACGAGATGATCATGTGGTTTTTGTCTTTGAGTTTGTTTATATAATGGATTACATTGATGGATTTTCGTATATTAAACCATCCCTGCATCCCTGGAATAAAACCTACTTGGTCAGGATGGATGATTGCTTTAATGTGTTCTTGGATTCGGTTAGTGAGAATTTTATTGAGGATTTTTGCATCGATATTCATAAGAGAAATTGGTCTGAAGTTCTCTATCTTTGTTGGATCTTTCTGTGGTTTAGGTATCAGAGTAATAGTGGCTTCATAAAATGAGTTGGGTAGAGTACCTTCTACTTCTATTTTGTGAAATAGTTTGTGCAGAATTGGAATTAGATCTTCTTTGAAGGTCTGATAGAACTCTGCACTAAACCCATCTGGTCCTGGGCTTTTTTTTGGTTGGGAGACTATTAATAACTGCTTCTATTTCTTTAGGTGATATGGGACTGTTTAGATGGTCAACTTGATCCTGATTCAACTTTGGTACCTGGTATCTGTCTAGAAATTTGTCCATTTCGTCCAGGTTTTCCAGTTTTGTTGAGTATAGCCTTTTGTAGAAGGATCTGATGGTGTTTTGGATTTCTTCAGGATCTGTTGTTATGTCTTCCTTTTCATTTCTGATTTTGTTAATTAGGATTTTGTCCCTGTGCCCTTTAGTGAGTCTAGCTAAGGGTTTATCTATCTTGTTGATTTTCTCAAAGAACCAACTCCTCGTTTGGTTAATTCTTTGAATAGTTCTTCTTGTTTCCACTTGGTTGATTTCACCCCTGAGTTTGATTATTTCCTGCCGTCTACTCCTCTTGGGTGAATTTGCTTCCTTTTTTTCTAGAGCTTTTAGATGTGTTGTCAAGCTGCTAGTATGTGCTGTCTCCCGTTTCTTCTTGGAGGCACTCAGCGCTATGAGTTTCCCTCTTAGAAATGCTTTCATTGTGTCCCATAGGTTTGGGTACGTTGTGGCTTCATTTTCATTAAACTCTAAAAAGTCTTTAATTTCTTTCTTTATTCCTTCCTTGACCAAGGTATCATTGAGAAGAGTGTTATTCAGTTTCCACGTGAATGTTGGCTTTCCATTATTTATGTTGTTATTGAAGATCAGTCTTAGGCCATGGTGGTCTGATAGGATACATGGGACAATTTCAATATTTTTGTATCTATTGAGGCCTGTTTTGTGACCAATTATATTGTCAATTTTGGAGAAGGTCCCGTGAGGTGCTGAGAAGAAGGTATATCCTTTTGTTTTAGGATAAAATGTTCTGTAGATATCTGTCAGGTCCATTTGTTTCATAACTTCCGTTAGTTTCACTGTGTCCCTGTTTAGTTTCTGTTTCCACGATCTGTCCTTTGAAGAAAGTGGTGTGTTGAAGTCTCCCACTATTATTGTGTGAGGTGCAATGTATGCTTTGAGCTTTACTAAAGTGTCTCTAATGAATGTGGCTGCCCTTGCATTTGGTGCGTAGATATTCAGAATTGAGAGTTCCTCTTGGAGGATTTTACCTTTGATGAGTATGAAGTGTCCCTCCTTGTCTTTTTTGATAACTTTGGGTTGGAAGTCGATTTTATCCGATATTAAAATGGCTACTCCAGCTTGTTTCTTCAGTCCATTTGCTTGGAAAATTGTTTTCCAGCCTTTCACTCTGAGGTAGTGTCTGTCTTTTTCCCTGAGATGGGTTTCCTGTAAGCAGCAGAATGTTGGGTCCTGTTTGTGTAGCCAGTCTGTTAGTCTATGTCTTTTTATTGGGGAATTGAGTCCATTGATATTAAGAGATATTAAGGAAAAGTAATTGTTGCTCCCTTTTATTTTTGTTGTTAGAGTTGGCATTCTGTTCTTGTGGCTGTCTTCTTTTTGGTTTGTTGAATGATTACTTTCTTGGTTGTTCTAGGGCGTGATTTCCGTCCTTGTATTGCTTCTTTTCTGTTATTATCCTTTGAAGGGCTGGATTCGTGGAAAGATATTGTGTGAACTTGGTTTTGTCGTGGAATACTTTGGTTTCTCCATCTATGGTAATTGAGAGTTTGGCCGGGTATAGTAGCCTGGGCTGGCATTTGTGTTCTCTTAGTGTCTGTATAACATCTGTCCAGGCTCTTCTGGCTTTCATAGTCTCTGGTGAAAAGTCTGGTGTAATTCTGATAGGCCTTCCCTTATATGTTACTTGACCTTTCTCCCTTACTGCTTTTAATATTCTATCTTTATTTAGTGCATTTGTTGTTCTGATTATTATGTGTCGGGAGGAATTTCTTTTCTGGTCCAGTCTATTTGGAGTTCTGTATGCTTCTTGTATGATCATGGGCATCTCTTTTTTTATGTTTGGGAAGTTTTCTTCTATTATTTTGTTGAAGATATTAGCTGGCCCTTTAAGTTGAAAATCTTCATTCTCATCAATTCCTATTATCCGTAGGTTTGGTCTTCTCATTGTGTCCTGGATTACCTGGATGTTTTGAGTTAGGATCCTTTTGCATTTTGTATTTTCTTTGACTGTTGTGTCGATGTTCTCTATGGAATCTTCTGCACCTGAGATTCTCTCTTCCATTTCTTGTATTCTGTTGCTGATGCTCGCATCTATGGTTCCAGATCTCTTTCCTAGGGTTTCTATCTCCAGCGTTGCCTCGCTTTGGGTTTTCTTTATTGTGTCTACTTCCCCTTTTAGTTCTAGTATGGTTTTGTTCATTTCCATCACCTGTTTGGCTGTGTTTTCCTGCTTTTCTTTAAGAGCCTGTAACTCTTTAGCAGTGCTCTCCTGTAAATCTTTAAGTGACTTATGAAAGTCCTTCTTGATGTCCTCTATCATCATCATGAGAAATGTTTTTAAATCTGGGTCTAGATTTTCGGTTGTGTTGGGGTGCCCAGGACTAGGTGGGGTGGGAGTGCTGCGTTCTGATGATGGTGAGTGGTCTTGATTTCTGTTAGTAGGATTCTTACGTTTGCCTTTCGCCATCTGGTTATCTCTGAAGCTAGCTGTTTTAGTTGTCACTGTTAAGAGCTTGTTCTTCAGGTGACTCTGTTAGCCTCTATGAGCAGACCTGGAGGGTAGCACTCTCCTTAGTTTCAGTGGGCAGAGTATTCTCTGCAGGCAAGCTCTCTTCTTGCAAGGCAGGTACCCAGATATCTGGTGTTCGAACCAGACTCCTGGCAGAAGTTGTGTTCCACTCACTAGAGGTCTTAGGATCACGTGTGGAATCCTGTGTGGGCCCTTGCGGGTGTCAGGCGACTCAGCTGGCAAGGTAGCCGGGGCTCGAGTGGAGTGGAAGGGGTTTGTGCCCCAGATCAAGCCCGGGTAGCCTGCTTCCCTATGTACCGCAGTCTCAAGTTCCACGCGATTGGATTGGGGTAGGCGCTGTGTTCCACTCACCAGAGGTCTTAGGGTCCCGTGGGGAGTCCCGTGTGGGCCCTTGCGGGTGTTGGGCAAGACTCTGCTGGCAAGGTAGCCCGGGGCTCGAGTCTCGAGTCGAGCGGAAGGGACTTGTGCCCCAGATCAGGCCCGGGTAGCCTGCTTCCCTATGTACCGCAGTCTCAAGTTCCGCGCGATTGGATTGGGGCAGGCACTGTGGTCCACTCACCAGAGGTCTTAGGGTCCCGTGGGGAGTCCCGTGTGGACCCTTGCGGGTGTTGGGCAAGACTCTGCTGGCAAGGTAGCCCGGGGCTCGAGTCTCGAGTCGAGCGGAAGGGACTTGTGCCCCAGATCAGGCCCGGGTAGCCTGCTTCCCTATGTACCGCAGTCTCAAGTTCCGCGCGATTGGATTGGGGCAGGCACTGTGATCCACTCACCAGAGGTCTTAGGGTCCCGTGGGGAGTCCCGTGTGGACCCTTGCGGGTGTTGGGCAAGACTCTGCTGGCAAGGTAGCCCGGGGCTCGAGTCTCGAGTCGAGCGGAAGGGCCATTTTTACACTATTAACCCTACCAATCAATGAGCATGGGAGATCTTTCTATTTTCTGAGATCTTCAGTTTCTTTCTTTAGAGACTGGAAGTTCTTGTCATACAGATCTTTACTTGCTTGCTTAGAGTTATACCAAGGTATTTTATCTTATTTGTGAGTATTGTGGAGGGTGTAATTTCCTTAATTTCTTTCTCAGCCTGTTTGTACTTTGAGTATAGGAAGGTACTGATTTGTTTGAGTTAATTTTATACCCAGCCACTCCGGTGAAGTTGTTTATCAGGCTTAGGTGTTCTATGGTAGAATTTTTGATGTCATTTAAGTATACTATTCTATAATTTTGAAATAGTGATATTTTGATGTCTTCCTTTCCAATTTGTATCCCTTTCATGTCCATTTGTTCTCTAATTCCTCTGGCTAGGTTTTTCAATAGTATAATTAGTAACTAGGGAAGGAGAGGGGAGCCTTGTCTATTCTCTGATTTTAGTGGGGCTACTTCAAGGTTCTCTCCATTTAGTTTGTTGTTGGCTGCTGGTGTGCTGTATATTGCTTTTCCTATGTTTAGGTTGGAAAACAATTTTTTCTCAGCATCTAATGAAATAATCATGTGTTTTTTTTTTTTTGAGTTTGTTAATATAGTGTGTTATGTTGATGGATTTCCATATATTGAACCATTCTGCATCCTTAGGATGAAGCCTACTTGATCATGATAGATGATCATTTTGACGTGTTCTTGGTTTCAATTTGTGAGAATTTTATTGAGTATTTTTGTATCACTATTCATAAGTGAAATTGGTCTGTAGTTCTCTTTCTTTGTTGAGTCTTTGTATGGTTTAGGTATGAGCAAACTTGTTGCTTCATAGAATGAATTGGGTAGTGCTCCTTCTGTGTCTATTTTGTGGATTAGTTTGAAGAGTATTGGTATTCGGTTTTCTTTAAAGGTATGATAGAATTCTGCACTAAACCCATCTGGTCCAGGGATCTTTTTGTTGGGAGACTTTTAATGACTACTTCTATTTCTTTAGGGGTTATGGGAATGTTAAATAGTTTATTTGAACCTGTTTTAACGTAGGTACCTGGTACCGTCTAGAAAATTGTCCATTTAATAAAGATTCTTAAGTTTTGTTGAGTGTAAGCTTTGTAGTAGGATCTGTTGATTTTTTGGATTTTCTAGGTTTTCTGTTCTTATATCTCCCTTTCATTTCTGATTTTGTTAATTTGGATACTATCTCTATAGTTAGTCTGCCTAAGGGTTTATATCTTGTTGATTTTCTCAAAGAACCAGCTCCTGGTTTTCTGCCTAAGGGTTTATATCTTGTTGATTTTTCTCAAAGAACCAGCTCCTGGTTTTCTGGATTCTTTGTATAGTTCCTTTTCTTCTTGGTTGAATTCAGCCCTGAGTTTGATTATTTCCTGACTTATACTCCTCTTGGATGTATTTGCTTCTTTTTGTTATAGAGCTTTTAAATGTGGTATTAATGTGCTAGTGTATGCTGTCTCAAGTTTCTATTGGGAGGCACACAGAGTTAAGTGTTTTCCTCATATCACTGCTTTCATTGTGTTCCATAGGTTTGGGTATGTTATGCCTTCATTTTCATTGAATACAAAAGTCTTTAATTTCTTTATTTTCTCCTTGACCAAGTTATGATTAAGAAGAGCACTGTTTAATTTCCATGTATATGTGAGTTTTCTACTGTTATTGTTGTAATTGAAGAGCAGTCTTAGTCCATGGTGATCTGATAGGATGCATGGGATTATTTGAATCTTCTTGTATCTGTTGAGGCTTGTTTTGTGACCATTTATATGATCAGTTTTGGAGAATGTACCATGAGGTGCTGGTAACAGTCTTTTGATTTTAGGATGAAATGTTCTATTGATATCTGTTAAATCCATTTGGTTCATAAATTCTTTTTGTTTCACTGTGTCTATGCTAAGTTTCTGTTTCCATGATCTGTCCCTTGCTGAGATTTTGTGCTGAAATCTCCCACTATTATTGTGTGAAGCACAATGTATGCTTTGAACTTTAGTAGTTTCTTTTATGAATATAGGTGCCTTGAATTTGGAGCATTGATGTTCAGAATTGAGAGTTCATCTTGGTAGATTTCTCCTTTGATGAGTACGAAGTGTCTTTTCTTATCTTTTTGATAATTTTTTTGAGAGTTGATTTTGTTCAATTTTAGAAGGGTTATTCCAGCTGGTTTCTTGGGAACCGTTGTTTGGAAAATATTTTAATAGCCTTTTACTCTGAAGTAGTGTCTTTCTTTGTCACTGAGGTGTGTTTCTTGTATGCAGCAAATATTGGATCCTGTTTACATATCCAATCTGTCACTCTATTTCTTTTTATTTACGACTTGAAGCCATTGATATTAAGAGATATTAAGGAAAAGTGATTGTTGCATCCTGTTATTTTTGTTGCTAGATGTGGAATTATGTTTATATGGCTATCTTCATTTTGGTTTGTTAAAAGAAGATTATTTTCTTGCTTTTTCTAGGGTGTAGTTTTCCTCCTTCTGTTGGAGTGTTCCATCAATTATCCTTTGTAGGATTGGATTTTTGGAAAGATATGGTGTAAATTTGTTTTTGTCATGGAATATCTTGGTTTCTCCATCTATGGTAAATGAGAGTTTTACTGCATATAGTAGTTTAGTCTGGCATTTGTGTTGTCTTAGAGTCTGTATGATACCTGCCAAGGATCTTCTGGCTTTTATAATCTCTGGTGAGAAGTCTGGTTTAATTGTTATAGGTCTGCCTTTATATGTTACTTGACTTTTTTTTTACTGTTTTCATATCTTTATTTTGTGCATTTGGTATTTTGATTACTATGTGACAGGAAAAATTCATTTTCTGATCTAGTCTATTTGAAGTTCTGTAGGCCTGTTGTATATTCTTGCACATTTTTTTTTTTGTATAGGGATGTTTTCTTTTATAATTTTGATGATGATATTTACTGGTTCTTTAATTTGGCAATCTTTGCTCTATTCTATACCTATTATCCTTAGGTTTTGTCTTCTCATTGTGCCTTGGATTTCCCAGAAGTTTCAGGTTAGGAACTTTTTGCATTTTTTATTTTCTTTGACTCTTGTGTCAATGTTTTCTATGAAATTTTCTGCACAGTAGATTCTCTCTTCTATCTCATGTATTCTGTTGGTGATGCTTGCATTTATGATTCCTTCTTTCTTTCCTAGGTTTACTATCTCTAGGGTTGTCTCCCTTTGCAATTTATTTATTGTTTCTATTTCCATTTTTAAATTCTGGATTGTTTTGTTTAATTCTTTCACCTGTTTGGTTGTATTTTCCTGTAATTCTTTAAGGTATTTTTGTGTTTCCTCTTTAAGGACTTCTACCTGTTTACTTGTGTTCTACTGTATTTCTTTAAGGAAGTTATTTATGACCTTCTTAAAGTCCTCTATCATCATCATGAGATGTGATTTTAAACCATAATCTTGCTTTTCTAGTGTGTTGGGGCATCGAGGACTTCTTATGGTTGGAGAACTGGGTTCTGATGATGCCAAGTAGCCTTGGTTTCTGTTAATAAGGCTCTTAAGCTTCCTCTTGCCATTTGGTTATATCTAGTGTTAGTTGGTCCTCTTGTCTCTGATTGGAGTTTGCCTCTCCTGTGGGCCTATAAGCCTATGGTTTTAGGTGTGTCAGCACTTCAGGGGAGACCAGCTAGCTCTTGGGTGGGTTCTGGTTGCAGAGGGCTGTGGGACAGCCTTAGCTCCAGGGTGCAGATGGAGACCTGAATGATCCTGTCCACAGTGCTACATGGTTCCTGTGCTCTGTGCATTCTGGGCTGGTCCTACTTTGGATAGTTTTTGGAGAGAAACTGGTGTTTTCACCACTTCTGAGCTTAGGAGTGAGCACTCTCTTGGAGACCAGCTCTCTCCTGGTAGGATTTGTATGCAGAAGGCTTTGGAGCAGTCTAGCTGAAGAGTGTAAATGGAGACCAGAAGGATCCTAATATCATTTTTTAAAAAAAGATGAGTAATAGTCCTTTATGTAAACATAACATTTTTTTCTTTGCTTGTTTGTTTGCTTTTTTTTTAATCCATTCTTCTTTTAAGGGAAATCTATGTTGTCTCAAGTTTCTGACTCTATGAACAAATTTCCTATGAACATATTTGAGTAAGGATTCATGTGGTAGGATGGGGTACCTTTTGGTATATATACAAAAGTGGTACAGCTGGTTCTTGAGGCAGATCAATTCTTAATTTTCGGTTGAACATCAGTATTGATTTCCATAGCACCTGCACAACTTTATACTCCCACCAGCATGAACTGTCACTTATAGCTTTAATCTTAGCCCTTCTGACAGATAAGATATGAAATCTCAATGTAGTTTAGAATTTCATTTCTCTGAGTGCATATTTACTTTTGTAATGTTACAAATTTTTGATGTAATTAAACATTACTTAATCTATTTTAGCAAAAACATGATATAACTTTTTCCAGTGAGACCTAGGTTAAGTACTTTAAAATACATGAATTTGGAAGTCCTGTCTGAAGTTTCATTTATTTTCTTCATGATGATTATTTCTGGAAAATCTAAATCACATACAGTAATTTATACAACATGAAATAACTTTCAAGGGTATGTGACCTTATCAAAATAGAATATAAATCAATCATTGAAAACACTGTTTTCACATTTTGAACTGCTTAACTAATTTTGTAGAGACTCATCTGGTGTTGTTCATGCTTCCCCCTGTGTAGGGGAGGAAATTTGCACTAGAAATAAAATGTTGTGTCTGAGGTTTCAGGCTATTAATAGCTTTTGCAATCGCAGAATTTATTGAAGCCTTTTAATTTTAAGAGGATTAGTTTTTGTTAAACACAGATAATGTAATCCATAAATCCAGTTAACTGATTGCAAATACATTTAATTCTCTGTAAAAATATGTAAAATAAAGAGGATTTTGCTGTGCATATCTCTGAGTTGTGAAAAAGTGTACTTTGCAATATATATATATATATTCCAATCAGTATTGAAATACATGGAAATCAATGTCATCTAACTGTCTTATACTAGACTAAGTTTAATGTTCACTTGTACTTCTCCCTCAACATTGAGGGATCTGGGAATCTATCTCAGTAATGCCAGCTTGGAAGTGAGTGCCTTTACCTCCTGAGCTTTTACTAGCAATGTGTACTCTTTAGCACTTGCTATTTAGCAGGAAGTCTCTACTTCTAACTTCATTTTCTAATAAAGTACACTATTTTCTGTATTATTTTCATAGGTAAATTGGTATTGTATTCTTATCAGATGAGTGTCCCTGTGATTTTCAAGCAGAAAGTATAAAAACTCAGAAAGGATCCTAGAAGGATTTAGAATTTTTGGTATTAATTGGAGACTAAGACATCGATTTATTGTTAATTACAAAAGCAAATGTTTACTTGCTATGAGTGTATTCAGTACTTCTTTAGATTTCAGGAGGGTTACACTTTTTTTTTAAAGAAAAGCAAAATTGTTTTTATTAATAAATAATATAAGTATATTAAAGATTCAATTGATATCAATTACACAGCTGAGTGTTTCAGAAGGACCACTGATAAGATACAGTTTTATGACCTCTACAAAATGACAAAATCTATGAGCCTTATTATATCTTCCTATCAGTTTTACTATACATATATATATACATATATACACACACACACACCACAAAATACTGAACAAACAACAAAATATGTCACATCCTAGTAAAGAGGATTGATTCTTTAAGATGGGTCCAAAGTTAAAATATGAGTTCATCCTCAGAGCTAGTAAACCCAATACAAATATGTTTTCTATGGTTCTTAAAGAAATGGAAGAAATTTGGAGAATATTTGAACCAAAGGAATACCAATGGATTGAACACAAATCACTTAAGTGAAAGAAGTTTGAACATACTTGGAAGCAAGTCTCCTGGACTGTAATGTTCATGAAGTCCAGTATTATATTTTTTGAGATTCTCTGGATATCCTATCACAAAGAGATGGATGAGTCCAGGTATGTACTAAAATTTTAGTTGAGAAATAAAAATAACTCGTTCATGAAGTACTGAATAACATTAGGTTAGTTATGCACATTCTGCAGTACTTAAACTGGGATAAATAATCATATATATATCCTTAATAAGTTATCAATTCTTTATGGTAAACAATATTCAAGACGTGTTTAGCCTTTGGGAAGTAAATAAGATTATTGCAATCTGAAGTTACAATACTGTGCCCATTAAAGTTTCTGTCTCTTATTTAACTAAAATTTACCATCCATTTATTAGTCTTTCTCCATTTTCTTCTTCTTCTTCACATTCATAATTTACAGGATCCTGTGCTGAAACATTAGAAGTCAAAATGAAAATATTCAAGTACGTTCTGTTAGGGATGGATGTTTCTATATTTTTATAGCAATTTGTATTTAGAACTCTTGTAATATATTGAAATGGTGTGTTTAAGTTGTCTTTGTTTATCTTTTTTTTTTTTTCTTCTGGGAATTAAATACGGGGGTAAATGCATGCTAGGCAAGTGCTCTACCACTAAGCTACATTTCTGCCCTATTTAAGAATTTTTTTTTTTCGAATTGCATTCTGGAGTGATTATATTAAAGATCTACTTACAGTGTTCTTACAGATACTACCAATGTCTATACTACCTTGTTTCACTTTACAGTGTATCCCCATTTCTTAACCCAAATATTCAAACTATGGTTCCTAACTGTGGCTTTTTCCATCCACTAGGAAACTAAAGCTCATCCTCACTTCTGTGTCAGATCATAAATATCATACTCAGCTAGATTTGCACTTGAGACCAAAAGAAAAATTAGCTATGTGAATCCTGTCTTTAAAATATGCTGATTCTTACTTATGGTTTTCACATATTTCTAATACATATATTTAAGAAAGTAAATTAAAATGGCTTACCTTATTTACACATACAATTTGAGTAACTTCTTCATACAGGGGAAAAAACATTTCGGCAGCCTACACAACAAGTAGTCCTTATTGTTATCTGATTTTAATATCTTTCTGTGTTTCTTTCCCTCGTCATAAAGTAGTGCCTACATAATTTCATCTTTGAAATATTCAATGGGAGCATAATATTTTGTGAATTTACAGTGAATATTCAAGAATAAGCATACTCTTTGCTTATGATACTTAGAGAGAATTTTTAAAAATGCATCATGAATAATTCCACATGCTTCAAATTTAATTTTAAATTATAGTCATATTTACTCTTGATTTTCAAAGGTAAGATTATTCATAATTTTATTTAATTCAATTAGCAATAGTTTTACATTCAAAGTACCAGACTGCTTGTTAGAAAAAAATGTAGTTTTCTCATATAGCCAACAGTTTTTTTTTTTTTTTTTTAGGTTTAGTTTCACTTCTGTTGTATTTAATTGAGTTTATTTTAAATGAGCTTTTGCCAAGTAATATTAGAATTTGATCTACATCTTCATAAGGTGTTCAGCAGGCCCTATTGCCGGGTCTCAGACTGCATGGGGATCCCTGGAGGGATCAGCAGAGGTTGCCAGCTAATAACAAGATTGTTCAGGGAATATTAAAAAAAATTAATTTGGATTCTGAAAGGAGTGAACTCACTAGCTTAAATTGGAATGAAGTAGGTATGCTTACAATATTTATTATTAATAATATTAATATTTTTATTATTATTAATGTCTACAAAACTAAGTAATCTTCCATCTGAAAGGCTGTGCCTTAGCATATAGTTGAATCAAAAAGCCATGTGTGTCCTACATTTCATTACCAATCCATTAGTATCTGGAGATGTCGATTTCAAAGTCTAAATGTTTAGTTAAAAAATTGTTTAAATGATTATATTTAATCTGTTCTTTTCCTGATATGATTAATGAGTTATGGAATTAACTTTCCCAGGTTTCTTTACTATCCTTGCCTCAAGAATAGATATGTTATTGCTAGTCATACTCTGCAGCTTATGAACCTGGAATCGAACCACAGTGAATGTTATAAAATAAACCTTATTTCAGAAATAAAATGATAGCAACATTGCTGAAAATTTTTATAATTTTTGGTGATTTCTTTTTATATGTATATGTTTTAAACTTTGGTTTATTTATGTGTTTATTTACTTATTTGTGTGTAAGTGTGTATGTGTACATGTGTGTGTGTGTATTCAAAAATGTCTGCAGGTGTGTATGACTGTATTTGCACATGGAGTCTAGAAGAGTGCACCTAGCATCCTCTCCACAACTCCATGTCTATCAACAAACACTGATAATAGATATTTTTATATATTAACTGATGTATTGTACTCTATGTTCATGATTATGCTATGAGTGTTAATATCACAATTGACTATATTAGATAAATATACTTTTGGGTGAACTAAATTTTGACCTCAAGAGTAATTTATTAATAAAAATACATTAAAAACTTATCTCTTACAGTTGATTTGATATTGGATGGAATGTTTTAGCAGTCTGATATAGTTAAATGTTATGATAGAATTTTTAGTATTCTATGTGTGAAAATGAATTTTTTTTTATTTGGAAACACAATTCACAGTAGATACTGGCCTTACTGGCTAATCAGTTAGCAGTGCCTGTTTTCCATATTGGGTAATTATTTTAATTCAACTTATTGAGTATTCAAAGACTCTGAACCTGGAAGAAACAACTGGGTAAGTGCTAGAGAAAAGTATCAGGAACTCTAGACAGATCTGAGGACTAACAAATTAATTAATTATTTAATTAATCATTAATCTGTAATTAGATGAGGAGACAGTATTGGAGGTCATAGATTACATATTCTAGAAACTCCACAACTATTTTCTTTAGAAGAGCAGACATTGCATCTAGGCATATATGTTTCAGTTACTGGGGCAAACATGTCATTCTTAGATAGCAACAAGTTTCATGGTAGTGGCTTTACAAGTAGATCAACGATAATATTGGGTAATTATTTTAATTCAACTTATTTTAAAATATGATTACAGATTTATAGGGAATGAGAACTTGTCACAAGTAGAAAGCATAAAGCTTGCGACTAAGATCAGATGAGAACCACTAAAAGCCCCTGGAAGAAAACATATTTGTTCAGAGTTTTCCTTATTTTTATTTTTATCAAATGGCTGTTAACTTTTTGATGACAGGATAGGAAATAGAAAACTGTTGAGTTGAGAGTTAATCTAGGTATTAAGTAAGCATGAGTTCTCAAATAGGCAGCCAAGATGCTTCCAAATTATTCACATCAATACAGTCATGTGTTCAATTACATATTGGCCAGAGACTCATAGGCTGAGAAAAATATATAGGGTCTAGAATGTGAGTAGATTCTATTACTTATTAACATTAGAAAAAGGTGAGGAGACATGTGCTAACAAAGATAACTATACATGTATGCAATTGTGATCTCAAAACATCACAGAATTCAATAAATTTGGTTCTTGTATTAGTTATTAGATTTGTTTGTTTTATTTTTAAGCTAAATATTACATTATTTATGAGTTTCTCTCTACTTAATATTGTAAATACCTCAAGTAGTGCTTCAAGTATAATTACTTTTGCATTGTGATGTTAATAATGATGATGGACTGAATTAATGTATGATATACATCACATGCTTTGTAACTTAAACATGATATGGAGTGGACAAAAGTTAGCATTTTCAACAAATAGTGTAGGTGCTACAGGAGGTCACCATGTAGAAGAATACAAATTAATCTGTTCTTATCTCCTTGTACAAAGCTCAAGTCCAAGTGGATCAAGAACCGCCACATAAAACCAGATACACTGAAACTAATAGAAAAGAAAGAACAGCCTTGATTACGTGGGCATAGAGGAAATTTTCCTGAACAGAGCACCAATAGCTTATGCTCTAAGATCAAGAATTGACAAATGAGCCCTCAAAATTGCACAGCTTCTGTGAGGCAAAGGACACTGTCAATGCGACAAAACAGCAACAGACAGATTGGGAAGAGATCTTTAACATTGCCACATGCAATAGAGGGCTAATATCCAATACATACAACTCAAGAAGTTAGATAACAGAGAACCAAATAACCCTATTAAGAAATGGGTTACAGAATAAACAAAAATTTTCAACTGAGGCATACTGAATGGCTGAGAAGCACCTAAGAAAATGACCAACATCCTTAGTCATCAGGGAAACACAACTCAAAACAACCATGAAATTCCACCTCACACCAGTCAGAATGGCTAAGATCAAAAACTCAGGTGACAGCAGATGCTAGAGAGGATGTGGAGAAAGAGGAACCCTCTTCCATTGTTGGTGGGATTGCAAGCTGGTATAACCACTCTGAAAACCAGTCTTGTGGTTCTTCAGAAAATTAGATATAGTACTACCTGAGGATCCAGCTATACCACTCCTGGGCATATACCCAAAAGATGTTCCAACATGTAACACGGACACATGCTCCAGTCTGGTAATAGCAGCCTTATTTATCATAGTCAGAACTTAGAAACAACCCAGATGTCCTTAAATGGAGGAATGGATACAGAAAATGTAGTACATTTATACAATAAAGTACTACTCAGCTATAAAAAACAATGACTTGGTGAAGTTATTAAGCAAATGGATGGAACTAGAAAATATCGTCCTGAGTGAGATAATCCAGTAACAAGAGAACACACATGGAATGCACTCACTAATAAGTGAATACTAGCCCAAAAGCTAGTATTCACTTATTCATCCAAGATACAATTCACAGACCATATGAACCTCAAGAAGAAGAAAGACCAAAATGTGAATTCTTCAGTCCCTGTTAGAAGGGGGAATAAAATACTCAAGGGAAGTAGAGGGTGGGAGGGACTTGGGAGAAAGAAAGGAGAGGAGTGGAAAAAAGGGGTCATGATTAGGTCTGAGAGGAGATAAGGATGGTATACAGAGGTTCATGAAGTTGAACAGAGATGTGTAGCAATATGGAATGGTGAATTGGGTATAGCAATCAGAAAGTCCCAGATGCCAGGTAAGAAAGAGTCTCTCAGGACACAACAGGGATGAGATTAGCTGAAATGACCAACAAAGGGGAGAGAGAACCTGTTGAGACTATACTCAGAGGTTAGGCAAGGCCCCCTGTTAGGGGATGGGCCAAACACTCATCTCCAAATTTTTAACCCAAAATCTCTCCTGTCTAAAGGAAACACAGGAACAAAGTGTGGAGCAGAGACTGAAGGAAATGAAATCCAAATACTGCCCCACCTGGAGATCCATCCCATATACAGACACCAAACCCAGACACTATTGCAGATGTGAAGATGTGCTTGGTGACAAGAGCTTATTATAGCTGTTTCCTGAAAGGCTCTGCCAGATCCTGACAAATACAGAGGTGGATACTCACAGTCAAACATTGGACTGAGCATGGGGACTCCAATAGAGGAGTTAGAGAAAGGTCTAAAGGAGCTGAAGGGGTTTAGAACCACAATGTCAAAGAACCAGAACCCCCAGAGGTTTCAGGGACTAAACCACAAACTGAAGAGTGTACATGGAAAGACCCTTAGCTCTAGCCACCTATGTAGCAGAGAATGGCAGTGTCAGGCATCAATAGGAAGAAACGTCCTTGGTCCTGTGAGGGCTCAATTTACCAGTGTAAGAAGATGCCAGGGCTGTGAGTTGAGAGTGATTAGGTGGGAGGGGGAGCACCCTCATAGAAGCAGGGGGAAAGCAATGGGTTATGGGCGACACCAGGAAAGGGGATAGCATTTGAAATGTAAATACATATATATCCAATAAAAGCTGATATGGAATTCCAGATCATAGCTACCTTATTTAAGGTCCAATAATGTGTTTAATTCATAAAGAAAAGTGTTGAGTATTGATCATTTCTAGGTCCAAAGTAACAAATATTGACACACTTAAATCCCTGGATGGTAGAGTTGTCAAAGAATTAGAGACAAAAACAAAACACTAGATGGTTATGGCATTTAAATCCTAGTAATATGTCCACTGTAGGAAGCCAACTCTAAGATGGTGCAGGTTTCCAGTGTGCCTTTGTGGTAAACAACACCACTGAGCTGGTGCTAGCCCGAATCTGGGGCCAACCCCTCCAAAGTGGGTGCATGCAAATTAGGTGCCACCGGCAGCCTGACCAATCCCGGGGTGCCACTGAGCCTTCTCCTGTGCTGGGGTGCATATAAGCAGTCCTCCCTGGGTTCCCGGGGGTCCTGTAGCAGCATCGAGACGTTCCTGCAATAAAGGCTGTGAGAAGATTCCGACCCTGTTGTGTCTTCCTTGCTGGCTGAGGTAGGCGCCACAGCCCACTACACTTATAATATGGTAGCCAACCACTATGAACTTTAATTTTGAGAAGTCCATTTGCATCAACTGTTGATAAAAAACAAAAACATTAAAAAAAACCGTGTATTGTCTCATTTTTATGGAGAAACAAGGTCACGTTCAGTGTGTTTTATCACTAAGGCATATAACATATTTACAGTAATTCTAGATTTAATAGACTCATAAGCCTACCCAAGGAATAGTGGTCATTATGAGTGGGTCCTAAATTGTATTACTTCTGAGTCATGTTTGGGTAGGCTGCCAGGATTTTGAGTCTCCAGAAATGGTGACAAACCAGAAAATTAATATTAGGCATCTCATTTTAAACCCTGATTTTTCCTGTATTAATATTTTGTACCAATTTGGATCTTTGTAAATCTACCATTTTGAATGAGTGAATGAATGAATAAGTGAACGAATGAATGAATAAATTTGAGACAGAACTATCTTTAATTTTAAAAATAAAGGGTGTTATTTTTTCCAGCTTCTGAAAAGCTTGAATGACACAAATAAGAGTCAATATATAAGTCACAGTTTGATTGCAAAATGTCTTCTATAAGCTCATGTGTGTGAAATCTTGGTTTTCAGATAATGGCACAATTTGGAGGGGTTATGGAACTGGTAGAAGATAGAATCTTGGTATAGAGAATGCATAACTACCCTAGGTTTGGGGTGTAGGCTTAGTTTTTTCAAAACTACTTTTAATAAGTGTTCTCAAATGCTTTGAACTCCCTTCTAGCCAACCGTCCCAAGGTAGGGAAGAAAAGTTGATAAATAGGACAAATAGATGAAGACCTGCTTAGAAATATTTATTTGAGATGATTCTGATCTCCATTTGTTAGGATACCAGCAGACCACTTCAATGGTGTCAGGATATCAAATACTAATCAGCAGTGGTGGCACAATCCAGCAGACACAGCCAGGACTCCATCAAATCAGTAACATTCGGTGGGAATGACCAGAACCAGCTCGGGTACCAGAAAATTTTTCTTTGGAGCTTCTTTCAATAAAGTGAAGATCAACAAAGATGCTTTGCAAAGAAGCCTTTCAAGGAAGGACATTTAAGAGCCCAATCATTGTCCGTTGAGTACTATTTATCCTCTCTCCAAATATCACAGTTTCCATCATGGGACTTGCCTCAGTAAAACACTATGTGAATCTTCCACATTAGTCTGTATCTTATGACACTACCAGAAACTTCCCCTTCATTTGAGTGCTGTTTATTTTATTAATTATTAATTATTATTATTGTTATTATTGTCTTATAAAACTCCCAATGGTACTTTCTTCTTGCTTTCCCTCCTGTCCTCTTTGTCCTGTCCCCTTCCTTCCCCATCCCCAAGATGCACTCCCTTTCTGGTCTACTTCAGAAAAGGGCAGACCTCTCATGGATAGCAACTAAATATGGCATAAGAAGTTACAATAAGACTAGGCACATAACCTCATATAAAGCCTGGACAAGGCAATCCAGTATGACACAAAGGGACACAAAAGCAGGAAAAAGTGTCAGATATACACCCATTCCTACTGTTTCCTATAATAACATCATTCTACATAACCATAAATTATATGCAGAGGACCTAAGTGAGATCTATCATAACTTATATGCAGAGGACCTAAGTGAGATCTATACAGGCTCTCTGATTACACATTCAGTCCCCCTGAGTCCATATGATCCTTGGTTAGTTGTTCCTGCATCCTTTTTTCTTGTGTTGTTCTTGATACCTTTGGTTCCTACAACCATTTCTATCCCTCTTCGCGAGGATTCCCTGAGCTTCACCTAAAGTTTGCCTATGAGTCTCTGCATCTCTTCCTATCAGTTGCTGGATAAAGTCTCACTGATGATTACAACTATAGCGGAGTATCATTAAGAGTCATGTCACTGATATTTTTTCCAGCCAGTTGTGCTTAGCCCTGTCTTAGACCTCTAAGCTACCCAGCCTCAGTTTCCTTACCCCCTCCCAAACCCAGCCAGTGTCAGACATAGGATGCTTCTCCTGGCAGAGGTCTTTAGTTAGACAAGTCATTGGTCGACAACTCCCATAGGTTCTGTACCATTTTGTTACAGAATATATTGCAAGGAGTACAAATTGTAGACTGATGGTTTTATGACTTTATTGATGTTCCATCTCTCTATTGGAAGCTTTTCCTAGTTACAAAAGATTATTGGTTCAGTCTGTGTATCAATGATTGCTATAATTTTTTACTACTATCACCTCATAGATTGAAGTATGTTTCCAATGCAGTAGATCACTACCTAATCCCACAAATGTTCCCTAATTCCAGTTCTCTCTTCTAGTACTCTCTTACTCTATCCCCTACTTGATCCCTCCTATTCTCATCTTTATCTGTTCCCTGTCTACCTGTTTAATCTCACTTACCAGGGAGAACCTTTAGTTCCCCCTTAAGCCTTTCTTGTTACTTAGCCTCTCTCAGTCTGTGGATTATAGCATGGTTATTCATTAGTTTACAGTTAATATATATACCATATTGCCTTTATGGATTTGGTTTACCTCATTCAGCATGCCATTTTATATTTCTATCAATGTCTAAAAATTTTTGTGCCACTTTTTAACAACTGAACAAAACTCCTTTGTGTAAATGTACTTCATTTCCTATATTCATTCTTTAGTTGAGGGCATCTAGGTTATTTCTCATTTCAACCTATAATGAATAAGCTGCTATGAGCATAGTTGAACAACTGTACTATTTGTAAGGTAGAGTGTTCTTTAGGTATATTCCTAGGAGCAGTATAGTTAGATCTTCACATAAATCAATTTTCAATGTTCTGAGATACCTCCTTATTGATTTTCAAGGTGGGTATAAAAGTTTTCACTATTACCAGCAATAGAGGAGTGTTCAAATTTCTCCACCTCCTTGCCAACATGAGCTGTCACTTGTGTTTTGTTATTAGCTATTCTGACACATAAAAGATGGAATTTTAAAACAGTTTAGACTTGTATTTCCCTGAAGGCAAAGAATGCTGTATACCTCCAGAACCCAACTATGGTAATACAACAAGCTCTGCCTATTCCAAAACAGCTGTGTCATGAGAAACTGACCTTAAATCCAATGTTTTGAAGATAATAAGATTTAATTAAGGAGGAACCGAATAAACCCCTTGAAGAAAACACAAACACAGTATCTGAGGATGTGAATAAATCTCTCAAAGACAGCCAGGTAAATACAGAAAACAAAAAACAAAACAAAAAACTGGTAAAGAAAATTCATGAAAATAATCAAGATATGAAAATAAAAGCAATAAAAGATAAATAACACAAACTGAAGTAATTACAGAAATGGGACATCTTTGTAACAGAACAAGGCCTACAAATGTAAGCATCACCAACAGAAAAAGAGATGAAAGAGAAATCTCAGGATTTGACAATCAGCAGAAGAAATAGATACATCCATCAAAGAAACTATTAAAAATTTCTTGATGCAAAACATTCAGAAAATCTTGGACACTATGTATAGACCAAACCAAAATTAATAAGTAATAATAATAATAATAAATAGGAAAATAAAATAGAGAATTCCATCTCAACTTCTCAGAAGTATTTTTAACAAAATTATAGAAAATATTCAAGAACCATATAAAATCAGACATATTAGAATAATATTTGACTTCTCAGTTGAGATCCTAAAAGCTTGAAAGGGTGGACAGATAGCAGGCAGAGTGCAAGAGACCAAAGATGTCAGTTTACACTACTCTATCCAGAAAATCACGATTGATAGTGAAAGAAGATATTCCATTAGTAAGTCAAATTTTAACAATTATCTACCCCAAAATACAGCCCTACAGAAGGTATCTGATGAAAACTCCAACCTAAGGAGGTTATTTACATCCATGGCTACACAGGAAATAAATTATCGCACATCAGCAAAATCAAAAGAAAGAAAGAAAGGAAACACACACACTCCCTCACTGATACCAATGATATCAAAGTCACAGGGATTAACAAGCTTTGGAAATTGATATATCTCAACGTCAATGAATTCAATTTCCCAATAAAAAGACACAGACTAATAGAATGGATGCTAAAATAGGATTCATACTTTTGGTGCATTCAAGAAACATAGGTCAACATCAAAGATAGGCATTGCCATGGAGTATGGGCAGGAAAAAGATATCTAAGCAAATATACCCAAGAAGTAAGCTGGTATAGCAATTCTAGCATCGAACAAAATAGACTATAAACCAAAATTAATCAGAAGAGATGGGGAAGGACACTTCATACACATTAAAAATAAAACACCAAGATATCGTTTTAATTTTTAACATTTATGCCTAAAATCCAAGGGTACCCTCATTTGTAAAAGGAACATTATTAAAGTATAAACCACATACTGAACCTCACACATAACTCAGAGATTTATATACCTTACTTTTACCAATGTGTGGGCCATGTAGAAAAAAAAAAAAACTAATCTCAGAAAAGGACGTCGTATATTTCTACAGAAACTTTCACCCACACACGAAAGAATATGCTTTAAATTTTTTCATCGTTTTATGGACAAGTGTCCAAAATTGACCTCATACTAGGACAAGAAACAATTCTCAACAGAGACAAGAAAACTGAAATAAATCCCTGTATCCTCTCAGACCAGAACAGATTAAAGCTGGATTTCAATAACAGAAACAACAGAACACCTACAAATTCATGCAAATGGAACCCTTCTCTACTGAGTAACTACTGGGATTTGAGTGAAAATGGCCTAGGCAAACTTCCTATTCTTTCCTTGCTCCCTAAGTGTAGGGCTAATTTAATATCCTTAGTGTTGTGCCTTTCCTAACATGCTGGAGTATACCTCCCTGGAATTACAATGAAAGTAAAACCATTATCCTTTCAACTACTTTTTTCTGGGTATTCTGTCACAGAAACAGAAGGAAACTAATACAAAATATGTATACTTCATATATATGTAGAACAAAATCAGTGAACTCATATTCATTGAAAGTGCAAAGAAGATTTGAAAAGTCCTTGGCTATTTTATGCCTTTAGGATTAATTTCCCTGAGTACTACTTTTTCAATTCTATTCTTGTTGGTTTTTTAATTCACCTGCTGACTATACTGCTTTCTTTGTACTATGGTTTTATGGTTGCACACTACTGAAATATTGATAAATACCACATTTCTATCCTACCCAGTAAATAGTCAAAACCTTGTCACCCAATACAATTATGTAACACTATATCTCATTGTGCATTTATCTTCTAAATTTAGTTGTGTGCTGACCAATAACAGGTACTAGAAAGGGGAATGGCTATGTAGCTATTTCATTTAAGCCATTTATATTTTTACATGCTTTTGTATAATAAATTAATCTGAATTCTGTGAATTTAAAAAGTTTTATGTTTCTCACAAATATACACTTATCATCAGGGGTGGCCCAAATCTTAGAAAATAGCATCTTTTCCAGACTAGTCCACTTACACTTATGTATACCTTTGGAAAGCTTTGAGTGTAGTATAATAGAGCAAAACAGCACATAACACTATAGAAACTCAAATGTGCTACTTAAAAAATATGAACTAACAGCATGGAAGTGATAGAACTACTGTGCAGAAGCCAAATAACTGGGTTCTCAGATATATAAGCCCAGATAAAGTCACTAAATATTTAACGTGCCCTGTGCAGCCTTGGTGCCCATTGGTCGTGCAGACTTTATATGCCTCAGTACAGGGGAATGCCAGGGCCAAGAGGTGGGAGTGGGTGGGGAGGGGAGTGAATGTTGGAGGGTGTGGGGGAATTTTGAGATAGCATTGAAAATGCAAATGAAATAAATACCCAATAATAAAATAAATAAACAAATTTTAAATAAAGAAGAAGAAAAGGATTCAGATTTGGTGGTGAGAAAAAAAAAAAGAAACCAAAAAAAAAAAAAAAAAAAAAACCATGATTTTATAGAATCTTCTATACACTCAAAATAATGATGATTTTAAAGGAAATAATAAGTAATTAGCATCAAAGATTTGATAAAGGACCATAATAAATTAAATAAATGTAAATATGATATGTTAGAGCAACTGCCACAATGTTAAAACCTACAGACAAGAAAGACTCTACCTACAGGAAATTTCACAGTAGATCTTATTAGTGTTTAATGTTGACTAGCCACAAATTAGAATCACAGAAGTAGAAACCCTACCGTGAAGGTCTCTGTTGATTGGCTAGTCTTTGCAGGAAGATCTAACCTTGATATGGGCAAAGCCTAGTGGTAGCAGCCCACATAGAAAGGGTAGAACAGAAAGAACATTCCTTGCTCCTGTGCATTTGGCCTCTCCTCTTGTGGCTGACTATGTTTAACTTATTATTGCTGCTGCTGCTGTCTTCACTGATACCAGAAGCAGTACTTCCAGGCTTCCATCAGTAGCTAAAGACCATTGGCTCTTCAATGAACTTCCATGTTTTCTACCACAATGGTATTGCTAAGGTACTCAGGAAGCTCTCAGCCTCTCACATGAGATTGTTGCCATGTTAAAGTAATATAAACATACATATATGCATGAGTGTGTGTGTGTGTGTGTGTGTGTGTGTGTGTGTGTTCACTCATTAAATCAATCTTTGAGTCTGTTCCTCTAAAGGGCCCTTAGCTAATAGAAGCCTTAAAGAAGGAGAGCTATAGTCCCAAGGCACCTGCCTGAGCACATAAAAAGGAAGATAGGGCTGTCATACAAAGTGATAAGATTCATTTAGGAAATATCTTTATGCTGTAAATGTATTCTTTCACCAAGATAGAGATAGTAGGCCATTATGAAATGATAGAAACCTTGTGATTCTCCGAGAAAAGTACCCTTTACACTTACTTCATCATCCTTATATATAAGTTTTGCAGTAGTCCACAATAAAGTAGAGGTAGTGAAAAAGTCAGAGGTACAAGTATTGGGGGCACAATGGGTACAAACAGAGACCATTTTCACAGTTAAAGGCTGTGGGACTATGATAACTACAGACAGAAGATATCTCCACAGGAGCAGCTGTTAGAGAAGACAATGACTATGCAGAGAGGATGCCTCAAAAGGTGCAAAACTTGGACAGGACAATAGCTATAGACAGAGTATAACTTTACACATGCACGTTGTGGGAAGGACCATAACTACCAAGAGGATGTTTCCATATGTGAAGATATAGAGGAAAACAGTAGCTAGAGATAGAAAATACCTCCACAGATATAGATGCTGGGGGACAGATAATGGCTACAAACAGAGGAAGCCTCTACAGCTACAGACAATAGCTACACAGAAAGGATGTATCAAAAGGTTTAAATGTTGGGGAGGTACAAACAGATGGAGACTGCCTCCAAGGGTTTTGATGTTTGGGACACAATAGCTACAAATAAAGAACACCTCCAGAGGTACAATACAGAGGAATAGATTTGGTCATAAAAAGATGCCTCCACATGTGAAATCAGTTGAGATCAATAGCTATAACTACTGTACTTCCCCCCCCCCTTTGGAATAAAAACTTTACATTACTTGGAAAAGAAAGTGAACCTGTTTTTTTTGTTTGTTTGTTTTGTTTTTGTTTTGTTTTGTTTTTGTTTTTGTTTTTTTAAAAAAATGAAGCAATCAAAACTCAGGGAAGAAGGAATGAGTAGAAAATATATACACAACCATACTGTATCAACAAAGAAAAAAGTCCCTTGTGCATGATGCAATGAGATGGTAGACAGATAAATGATGATAATACATAGATAGGTAGATAGATAGATAGATAGATAGATAGATAGATAGATAGATAGATAGATGATTCATAGATATATAATCTATGAATATATATGAATATATGAATAATATGAACATAAGAAGTTCATATTAGCATAGAAGAAAAGAATGTTCATTCCTTCTAATTTATGATAATCTTCTCCTTCAATATTAAATATAAGTTGCTGTATGTTACCTTATTATTTGTAGTATTTGGGCTCACTTATGAATCATACACTCATTTGCCTAAATAGAAAAAGTAACATTTGTTTATTCACTTTGGACTCTCACTATATGACACTGAAGGTCATTGTTAGTTCCACTGAAGTCAAATTGTGACAAATGTAAGTACATATGCTGGTATGTGTCACAATGGTGCCTATAGTAACATATGTTTGAGTATTTTATGTTACTTCTTTGTGGAGGATTAAGAGGTGTGCTCTTGTTAAGGGAGGTGTGTTACTTGGGGATTTGTGATTTTAAGAATTTAGGGATTCACACTTAGAGTGCTTTCTTCTTCTTCTTCTTCTTCTTCTTCTTCTTCTTCTTCTTCTTCTTCTTCCTCTTCTTCTTCCTCCTCCTCCTCTTCCTCCTTATTCTTATTCTTCCTCTCTCCCTCCCTCTACCTCTCCCTCTCCCTTCCTCCCTCCCTCCCTCCCCCCCTCTCTCTCCCTCTCCCATTTTTGAGGAATATGATATGAATTCTCAGTTGTTTCTTTGCTCTGTCATTGTAGATACTAACCTAACCTCTGGTACTGCAAGTAATATTAAAGACATTATATTATGCATTGCCTTGGTCATAATGTGTTATCACAATAGAAAGGCAACTGAGACGGTGCATTAATATAATATCTTTAAATTAGAATCAAACTAAAGTTCTTTTCAGCCTTAGCTTTAAAGAAAGACTGTCCACTTTTGTTCTCCATAAACTAATCAATTATTTTTTGGAAATACCACCAATTTTGTTTATACTTGACTAAAAACAGTTTGTTGGGTTACTAAGTTTTTGTTTTTTGTTTTGTTTTGTTTTGTTTTTGTATTGACAGCAGTCATATGGTTTAGGAAAGTAAAACAGATGATCTGATTAACTAGTATAATAATTATGATCTTGGTATCTTTTCAAAATAAGGTATAATAATATATTCTGCTCTTAAAGTTTTGCTTAATTTGTTTTAGAAAAAAACATAATTTTGTAGATTCAGTGAGTTCTAGAAGATTATGTGCTCATTAAATCAATAATAATTTCCTTCCTATTATCAACTGTCTATAGATAGGCACTTGATTTAATAGCCTAGTGTCCTGGGTATTTATGTAGGTAAAGGAAGAAAACACTCTAATGACTTAATTACTAATCAATGTCTTCATGTTCTAATAAAAGAACTGTTACTGAATGAAATTCAGTACTGTGTTTTGGCAAAAGTATATACTTTATGGGTTGATAGTCTGACTGAAACAAAATATGCCATTTAATCTAGACTTAATCAGTTTAGTAAATTGCACTATTACTCATTCGGACCATATTTCAACTAAGAATTTATAAATTTACATTTGTTCCTAAGAAGAAGAAAGAATAATATGATTGTGCAGATTCATATCCGGTACTTTACAAAGTCAGAATTCTCAGTGAGTACAACATAGTTGAGGTTAGATGCTTTATCTTTGGTATAAGAAACCACTTTAACTTCTAATTAGATGAAAAAGAAATATGGTTTGCTAAATTAAATTCTGCAATTACATCCATTTAAAGTTTCCTTCCTGTTCAGTTATAAAAGCAAACCAAGGTCCATGCACAGTGTGCTAACACTGATCCTTTCATTTTTCTATTAGGTTCCAGATATTTGCTGATTAAAAGAATGGAATCTCATCATAAGATGGGAATTTAATGAGTTCTAATGAACAATTAAAAATACTATTTGCATATTTTTAGCCTGTTGGAGGGAAACTACCAAGCAGGAAAGAGTTAGCAATAATCTCATGCTGAGAAGGAAATATTAACTGCCTTCTTGCTCCACTCAAAGTCAAGGATAGCATTTCAGGAGGTATTGTATCACAGACATTGGCATGACCTGCTTTTCCACTCCTTTGCACTTAGAGGGCTATTTATTACAGATGCTCAATCACTAATATTTTTATCCCTCTAAGAAAACTTAGCAACACAAAGAAGACCTATGCTTGATTCTTTTCATCATTATTTTCCATGTCTATGAGAAGACAGAAATTAAACAACACAAGTCTTAAGTAGCTTTGATGATCTTTCTTTGATATCTCTTCTATGATATGAACTCTGTCATCTAGGTTTTGGTACACTGGAATTGTCAAATATACCTAATCTTGAGGTCAAATAAAAGATAAAAAAGAAACTAGAAGTTTCTCTTAACCCCTACCCCTCATACCCAGAAGTGTATATTTCCATTCCTTCTCCTGGCCTTCTGGCCTTCTCTCCTGTCATACCTGATCCTGCCCCCTTTCTCCTACACATCCTTTCTCTCACCCAGTTCCCTCCCTCCATTTGACTCCCATGACTGTTTTGATGGGGGAGGTTCACAGGACTCAATGTTGATAACCATAAACAAAATGCCAAAGGGTGGGGATATGGAACCTGAAGACACCACTTTTATTAGTTAGACAGGGTCCACAGTGGAGGCATGGGAACACCAACCTAACTTCAAAGTTTTCAACCCAAAATTGTTACTGTCTAAAAGAAATTTAGGGACAAAAATGTAACAGAAACTGTACTAATGGCCAAACAGTGACCAGCCCAATTTGGGATCCATCCCATGGGCAGACACCAAACCCTGAGACTATTACACATGCTGTTTTGCTTGCAAAGAGTAGCCTAGGAAGGCTATCCTATGTGAGGTTCTACTAGCATCTGATTGAGACAGATGCAGATACTCATAGCCACTCATGGGACTGAGGTCAGAGATCTTTATGGAAGAGTTAGAAGATGGACTGGACTAATGGAAGGTTATGGCAACTGCATAGGAAGAACATCAGTGTCAATTAACACGGACACCTGGGACTTATCAGAGACCAAGCCACCAACCAAAGAGCATATGTTGGCTTGTCCAAAGCCCCTGGCACATATGAGGCAGAGGGATACTTTGTCTGACCTCATTAGGAGAGAATGTACCTAGTCCTGTAGAGACCTTGATGCCCCAGGGAGTGGAGATGTCAGGGGACAGGGTGGGGAAGTACCCCTCTCAGAGTTGAAGGAAAAAGGATATTAGGGAAAGAACCATGTGACAGGGACCAGAATGAGTGAAAATTTGGGATGACAATTAATAAAGTAATAATTAATAATAATAATGATAAACTAGAAAAATATTGCTCTGGTTTTAGAAGAGATATCAGTTACTGCCAACTGACTCCAAATAAACAAAAGTTTTGATTATATGCCATTAAATTTTAAGTAACTAGTACTAATATCTGCCTTTTGGAAGGTTGTAATGATCTAGAAAAGTTTTTTCCTTTTTTTCCAATAGTTTTTGTGCTTATAGAAGGCACTAATTGCTTGAAAGCTAGAGGCATAAAGACTTTTCAAACATCCATTATCAGTTATGCAGGAAGAAATCAATGGGGAGAACAGTAGTATACCAAGAATACAGAAAATATAGGAAGCAGTAAGTTTCCCAGATTCATTTTAAATTTTAAAGACTAATGATGTTTGTTTGTTTGTTTGTTCCTAATCATTCCAAAAGCTAGAATAAACCCTTATCACAGGCATCATATGGCAATGTGGTCATTCTCTGATACACACACACACACACACACACACACACACACACTAGTCCACTTTTAACAGATTCCATACCTATAACACACACTAACACACACTCTCACAGAAACACAAACACACACACACACGTTAGTTCACCTTCAAGTAACCCCATACCAATACACACTCACAAGCACACATGCGCATATGCACACATACACACACACACACACACACACACACACACACACACACACACACCATTGCCACCAACAACCATTGTAACTATTTTGCTGGCTTTTTCTTCAACAAGAGCACTGTTGTGTTATACGTATTAGAGCTGATGTAGTTTCACAGGGAACAGCCTCTGATTTTCTGCCTATAAACTTTTTCAAAAGCCACAACAGCCTTCTCAGAATGTGCAAGTATTCTGTTTATAAACATAAACATCGAAGTGTTTATGTTTATGTCTAAACATTTATGTTTCTCCATGACCTCATTTAACTGAGAATCGTAAACCCAGGTTTGAGACCTAGAAAGTACATAATTAACTTTCTGTCATGTTTTGATTGTCTCTACCTTCTAAATTGTTTGTCTTCATGGCATCATCTATAAAGGCAATGGCTTGTATCTATCTATATATGAGGATTAATTCAAGCAAGACACCCCTAAAAAGGAAAATACGTTGTTTTGAGGCAGATAGGGCCACTTGTAAGACACTAAGCTTTCTACTTCTGATTCTTTGAATAGAAATAAAAGCATGTGTCACTTTCACCGACAAATTTTACCTAGCAAAGGGTGATGGACTGGAGAACATTTTAGAAACAAATGTGCATAACTCAATTGTCTGTTCTATTTCCTGTTATATCCCATGGTATATTTCATGAATATTTTGCTTTGTTTTGATTTTTTAATAGACACAAAATTTTAAGAGAGATTAAAATGAAAGGGAAAATCTTCTTTGAAAACCACTTTAATGTTTTTTTTCATACAATGCACTTAAGAGTGACTTGTGTTTTTTAAGGCAGAAGAATGTTAGTTAATTAGCTAACAACTAAAATATAAATACTTGTTTTCTTATCCTTCCATAACTCAAAAACATAAGATATCTAGAACACAAAATATAATATAAACCCCCATGCCATTTTTATTTTATGATTAATGCATTTTCAATTATTTATCTATTACCAAGTCTTCTTAATTAGTTTTAGACACATCAAAGCCATTATTTATAATGAATAGTCCAGTATGTGCTACTGACAAGATATTTTATATAACCATAATGCCATTAACATAACAGAAAATTAGTATTATTTAAGGTAAGTATCAAGTCCTGATTAGGTGTTTTTACTTATCTTTAAAAGTATTTGAATAAAGATATGTTGAGACTCATAATTTATTATCACCCATCTGCCATTTTATAAATGAAAATTGCTAAAGCTTAATTAAGATAAGGAAATGAACATATTAAAAATGTACTTTCTATGAATTTTTATTAGGTATTTATTTCATTTACATTTCCAATGCTATCCCAAAAGTCCCCACCTGCTCCCCCACCCACTCCCCCACCCACCCACTCCCACTTCTTGGCCCTGGCATTCCCCTGTACTGAGGCTGATAAAGTTTAATGCATATATATATATATATATATATATATATATATATATATATTTGTTAAGCAATATTTTTTGAAACCTAAGACTATTCTATGATACTGATGTGGGCTACTTTGTCCCAACATACTTGCCTATATAGTAACATAATATTTCTAATGTTTTGCCTTAGATGAAATATCCTAGAATGAAATATAAGTTAAATGTAAATGCCTTTTTGTGATTCTTCATTGTTTCTGATATTTTTTTCTCTCAACATAACTGTATTAAGATTTAGAAATGTAGATTACTCTTATAGTATGAAGTTTTATTAATCATTTGGTGATATGTATTTTTCACTTACCAACTGTATAGAAAATAAGACAGCACTATGTATTTTATTTCTGTGAAATTATTATGGAGAGATGTGTAGATGATGACAGATGATACATATATAGATATAGATATATAAATAGATATTGATAGATTAGATAAATTTATGACATACATACATCTCCTAGATGATAGATAGATAGATGATAGATATGATAGAATAATAACTTAGATGAGTGACACAGATTTCCAAGATGATAGTAGATAGATAGATAGATAGATAGATAGATAGATAGATAGATAGATAGATAGATAGGATAGTTTAGATTAGATAAATGACAAAAGACAGACAGATATCTTATAGCCATTACACAGAAAACAATTCATAAATCAATTTGGTTTTTTTAATTTAGAAATCATAAAATCTTTTGAAACAATATAAAATTTATGTCTATCATTATTAAGTGATTGAAAAAATATAACAGCACATTGGTCACCAGCAATCTTGTTCCTATTACTATAATGAGATATATGGTTTTTTCATCAGCAATAGGGGACTTAACAATTTTTGGTGAACAATTAATAGTCTTTTCAACAACCTGAATTTTTTGGAGATTTTTATGAGGCTGTTTTGACCAACAACTCATTTAGGTGTAACTCATTGCTGATGATGTAACCTATTCCTGGCAGTAGAGATTTCCCCGGAAGGAAGGGGATTAATTGACTATATGACTCTGCCATTATTTGGTGATTTTTATTTGGACTCCTTGCTCGTATGATTACATTTTAGGAAGGATTCATCATGGTAAATTCCTATAAAACTCCTCAAAGTCTCATAGTGTTAGCTGTCCCTCCCCAGGTTTTCTCCCTTATCATCCTCTTCCATCCTATCTCCATTTAACCCTTCTATTCCAGTTTATGCTTTCTTTTACTGTATCTTAGTTAGGGATTCTTTTGCTGTGATAAAACACCATGAGCAAAGAAACTTGGAAAGGAAAGACATTTTTTAGCTTGCAAATCCACAGCACTGTTCATTAATGAAGGAGGTCAGAATAAGAACTCAAACAGGGCAGGATACTGGATGCAGGATCTGATACAAAGGTCATGGATTAGTGCTGGCTTGCTTTTCATGATGTTGTAATCTTGTTTTCTTATAGAATTCAGGGCTACCATGTTGCAGGAAATACTAAAAAAATAATAATAATAATAAAAAATAAAAATAAAATAATCCTCCATCTCTCTGATTCAGAGCTTCAAAATCTCTCTACCCACTTCTCTAAATTCCCACTGGTAGGTTGCTACCATACCCCATGCTTCAAAACTCCAATGGGCTTTTGTGGTTCACATCCGGAAAGCCCATGCTTTGACACCATATCTTTCTCCCTGGAACCCTGATGAGCCACCAAGTGAAAGAAAACACCACACAAACTTAGTTCATAAACAAAGATAACAATGGCTTATCTTGTAGACCTTATTATACAATCTTTAAAACAATTGATTCACACGTCTATTTATTCCTGCTTATTGTCAGACAGCTTGTCACACCAGAACTTAAACCCAAAAGTCTTGTGGAGACTCTTGGAAAGAATTTGAGTATCTTGTAAGATGTATTAGAGCAATATATCTTTATACTGTCTTTAAAGCAATTAATTGAAACTTTTACTTATATCTATCTATAGGAAGCAGATAGTTTTTACTTGTTAAGCTCTCTATTATAGCAGCCATCCTGTTATATCATCTGTCTTTTGGGCTGAGTACCTGGAGCTACAGATATTTATTTTATTAATACCTGTTATACTATTTATCTGTTATGTTCTCGACCTGGAGCTGCAGACTTCTATTAATTAATACCTCTTCATAGCAGGTAATTTTCTCTGTCCTCTGTAATTGGAATGAGTGACTAATTTTCCCTGTCCTAATTACAAACCACAGACAAAATTCCTTACGTGATTCAGACAAAATCTATATATGAATCTATACATGTAAATAATCCCAATATTATAAATTCACAGTTAATTCAATATCTGTCCCAAGATGTAGGCAGCTTTGATTCTTTAGCTCTCTCTCTCAGAGTAGCCATCCTACCTCTTTTTATAGCAGGGGACCACAAGGATTTAAGGTTCCCGTGCTTAAGTCTATGTGACTTATCTCTGAGCCACCTTTCTCTCACTTAGAAAAATAAAACGCTAAATCTCAGGCTAGATTAGGATTCTAGTTGTTGTACCCAGTAATTGAGTTATCTTTTTTTTAATCTAAGTTTGTGTGGCATTTTCCTTCACATGTCAGCTTGACTGGGTTCCAGAGAGAAAGTTATGGCAGCAAAGCATGGGTTTGCCAGATGTGCACCACAAAAGGCCATGGGAGTTTTGAAGCATGAGGCTGGTGTGGTAACAGCCCATCAGTGGGAAGTTAGAGAGTTGGGTAGAGAGATTTTGGAGCTCTGAGGCAGAGAGTTGGAGAAGGATTAAAAAAAATTCCCCACAAAACTACCAGACACCAACGTCCCTTCACCGTAAAATCTGGGAGATATTAGTAATACAAAAGTCTAGCTCAACATAATTAAGGTTACATGTGGCAAGCCCACAGCTGCCATCAAACTAAATGGAGAAAGACTCAAAGCAACTGTTCTAAAATCAGGAACAAGGCAGGGTTATCCACTTTCTCCACATATTCTGAGTCCTTAATGGCTTAAATAGAGCAATAAGATAATGGAAGGAAGTCAAGGGTAAAAAAAATAGGAAAATAATTAAATAAAATAAAATATCATTCATTATAAGATGAAGAGGTTGTATACATAAATAATTCTAAAACTTCATCTGGAAATTTCTAAAGCTGGTAAATACTTTCAGTAAAGTACTGAGATACTAATAACACACAAAAATCAATATCATTCCTATATACAATTGAAATAAGAAACAAATAGGAGAAATAATCATTTAACAATATCTCTTTAAAAATGACTTCAGATAACTCTAACCAAGAATATAAAACACTTGTGTAAAACAAATTTTAAAACACCAAATAAATAAGTTAAGAAAGACATCAGAAGATAGAAAGATCTCCCATGTTTATCGATTGGAATGATTAAAGTAATATAGTACTAATATTATTTAAAATGCACAGTTTTATCCAATACAATATACAGATTCAATGTAATCCCTGCAAAATTCTGGCAAAATTTTTAGAGATCTTGAAAGGATAATTTTGAGTATCATATAGAAACACACACACACACACAAACCAGCATAGCTAATACAGTCCTGAATCATGAAAGACTGGTTATATATTGTCAATATCTCTGTTTTCAATTTGTCCAACAGAGCTATTTTTATGAAAACAACATAGTATTGGCATAAAAACAAAAGACATTCATCAATAAAATTAAATTGAATACCCAGATATAAATCAATTTTTTTGCAAAGAAGCCATAAACACACAGTAGGAAGGGCAGCATATTCAGAAACATATATAAATGAAACTGGATAGGTGCATGTAGAAAAATGCAAATAGAGCCCTATTTATCATGCTGCACAAAACACAATTGCAACTGGATCAAGGTCATCAAGACATTGTCAAATTGTTCAGCTACCCTGAACCCTGAACCTGATAGAAGAGAAAACGTGGAAGAGTATTAAGCCCACTGGTATAGGCTAGGAAGTTTTGAACAGGACATCAGGGCTGTAGATGGTAAGAAAACAGTTAGTAAACAAGACCCAATGAAATGGAAAAGTTTTTGTATGGCAAAGGACACTATCATTCTGATAAAGCAGCAGGCTACAGAAAGGGAAAAGATCTTTACCAATAACACATCTGACAGAAAGATCCTATCTAAAATATATAAAGAAATAAAAAATATGTTCATCAAGAAAACATAGATACAGAAACCTAAAATTGGAGCATAATGCTAAATAGAGGGTGCTCAAAGCTGAGTCTCAATGGAACAAGAAGCACTTAAGGCAGAATTGAAGATTCTTAACCATCAGGGAAATGCAAACCAAAATCGCTCTGAGATTCGATCTCACACATGTCAGAATATCAATAATACCAGTGACAGCGAATGATGGCAAGGATACAGGGTAAAAGAAGGAATCATCCAATGCTGGCAGGGGTAAAAACATGTACATCCATTGCATAAATCAGTGAGCTGTTTCCTCAGAAAACTGAAACAGTTGCACATAACAGTTGCACACTTTACAGTTCTTGTGCATATATCTGAAGGACTGTATATTCTACTACAGAGACAGCTTCTCAATCATGTTGATTGTTGCTCTTACCATAATAGCTAGAAATTTAAAATAGCCTAGTTGTCAATCAACAGTTGAATAAAGAGATTGAGGTATGTTTATGCAGTGAAGTATTATCCAAGTATTAAAAATTATCACAAATTTTTCAGGAAAATAAATAGAACTAGAAAAACAAACCAAACCAAGCAAACAAACAAACTCAACAAAAACAAATCATCCTGAGAGTGGCAACCTAGATGTCAAAAGACAAATATAGTATATATTTAAATATCTTATACATGGATATTATATTTTAAGATTTTGATAGACATTCTATTAGTTGAATAACCACAGAGGTTATGTGTAGAGTAATGAACTAGGGGGAGGTAAGGGATATAAATATATTGCTAGAATGTGTTGTAAAGTTTTATGTCAACTCGATACACTTTAAAATCAGCTTAAACTTGAAAAAATGAATATGCTACCCAGCAGTTGACAGAATGAGTGGCCAACCAGTGACTAGGCCAAATTTGTAACCATTCCATGGACAAGCATCCATCCCAGACATTATTACTGATGTTATATTGTGCTTGCAGACAGGAGCCTAACATGACTGTCCTCTGAGAGGCTCTACTAGCATCCGACTAAGACAGATGCAGACAGCCACAGACAAGCACTGGATGGTTGTTGAGTCTTCTATGGAAAGAACTGAATCAACTGGAGGGGATAGCAAACCCCACACAAAGACCAACAGTATCAACTAATTTGATCACCTGTTAGTTCCAAGAGACCAAGTCACCTATCAAAGAGCATACACAGGCTGGTCCAATGTCCTAGCACATAAGTTGCAGAGGGCTGCCTTGTCTGGCCTCAGTGTAAGACGGTATCCCTAATTCTGTAGATTCTTGATTCCCATGTTGTGGGGATCCTTAGCGAGGCACACTCTCAGAGTGGAAGGGGAGAGAGGATTGAGGGATAATTCTGAAATGGGGGACAGGAAGCTACAGCATTTGGGATATAAATAAATAAAATATTTATTAAAAATAAATAAAATAAAATAAAATAAGATAAGTAAAATGTCTCTATAAGGCTCGGCTGTTGGCAAGCCTATAAGTCATTTTCTTAACTTAATGTTCTATGTTAATTAATTATGTTAATTAATTAATAACTTAATGCTCTATGGAGTAGAGACAGCCCATTGTACATTGTATTGGATAAAACTGTGCATTTTAAAACATATTAGCACTATATTACTTTAATCATTCCAATCGATAAACATGGGGGATCTTTCTATCTTCTGATGTCTTTCTTAACTTATTTATTTGATGTTTTAAAATTTGTTTTACACAAGTGTTTTATATTCTTGGTTAGAGTTATATGAAGTCATTTTTAAATGGATATTGTTAAATGATTATTTCTCCTATTTATTTCTTATTTCAATTGTATATAGGAATGATATTGATTTTTGTGTGTTATTTGTATCTCAGTACTTTACTGAAAGTATTTACTAGCTTTAGAAATTTCCAGATGAAGTTTTAGAATTATTTATGTATACAACCTCTTCATCTTATAATGAATAATATTTTCTTTTATTTAATTATTTTCCTATTTTTTTACCCTTGACTTTCTTCCATTATCTTATTGCTCTATTTAAGCCGTTAAGGACTTGGAATATGTGGAGAAAGTGGATAACCCTGCATTGTTCCTGATTTTAGAACAGTCGCTTTGAGTCTTTCTCTATTTAGTTTGATGTCAGTTGTGGGCTTGCCACATGTAACCTTAATTATGTTGAGCTAGACTTTTGTATTACTAATATCTCCCAGATTTTAGGATGAAGGGATGTTGGATTTTTTTTTCAGACCCGTACTGCATTTAATAAAATGATATTGTGTTTTATTGTCTTTCATTTGGATTATGTTGTTGATTACATTTACAATTATATGTTGAATCACCACTGGATCACTGAAATGAACTCTACTATATCATGATGAATAATCTTTTTGTTTAACTGTTGTCTTTGTATTTAATTTTCAAGTATTTTTGAGAATTTTGGACATATTTACCTCAGGGATGTTGGTCTGTAATATTTTTTTCTTTTTTTTAAAGTTTGTGTGCTTTATCAGGGTAATGTTACCTCAGTTTCGATTTTGTGCAATAATTTGAACAGTATTGACATTGATAATCTTTGAAGGTCTTGTAGAATTCTTCACTGAATCCAACCAATCTCTGCTTTTACTAGTTCAAAGATTTTAACTATTGCCTCTATTTCTATAGGGATTACAAATCTGTTTAAATTGGTTATCTGATCATAATTTAAATTTGTAGGACAACATTTTATATATATATATATATATATATTATACATTATATATATATTATACATTTTATATATATATATATATATATATAAAATTTGTAGGACAATATATATATATATATATTAAATATATATATTCCATTTCTTTTCCAGTTGATATAAGTACAAGTTTTTGTAGTATGTGCTAATTTTTTTCTTAATTTTTTTGTATGATTTGATGTCGTCCTTTTTTCGTATAAATGTATTACTTTGGATACGTTCTTGTGGGTTTTTGTTGTTGTTGTTTACTTAATTTGGTGAGCAGTTAATCAGTCTTATTGATTTTGTCTAAGACTCTACTCTTTGTTTCATTATTGTTTTTTTGGTTTTTTTTTGTATTTTGTGCTTATTGTTCTTTGTTTCCATCTTATTGATTTCAGTCCTGTGTTTGATTATTTGTTGTCATCTACTTTTTTTGAGAATTGTTTTACATGTTTGTTCTAAAATTTTCAAGGGCATCTCTAATTGCTAATATGAGATCTCTCTATTTTTTTTAAAAATATGCACTTACTACTATGAACTTGCATTTTAGAACTGTATTCATTGTGTTGCATAAGTTTGGATATATGGTATTTTCATTTGCAGTCGGTTCTAATTTTTTAATTTCCTTTGGAACTTCTGCTGTGACCCATCAATCGTGAGTTAGTTGTTCAGTTTCCATGAGTGTGTTGCTTCTTCTGTTGCTTCTGTTGTTGACATCCAACTTTAATTCCTGTAGGTCAGATAAGATGCAGGGATTTTCTTTTATCTGTTGAGATTGTCTTCATGTCCAAGTATATGCTCAGTTATAGAGAAATTATAATGTGTTGCTGAGAAGAAGGTCTATTCTGTTGTTGTGGTTGTTTCAGTGAAATATTGTGGAAAGATCTGCTCAGCCTCTTTTTATTTGTGATGGTATTTAACTCTACCAGTTTATTATTTGTTTTTGCTTAAATAACTGGAGAGTATTGAAGTTTCCCACTATAACTGTGTGGGAGAATGAGAGTCAATATGTAATTTTACCTTTATTAGTGTTTCTTCATGAAATTGGGTATCCTTATATTTGGTGAAGAAATGTTTACAATTGTAATATCATCTTGTCGCATTTTTATTTTGATGACTATGCAGTGTCCTTTTCCCTCTCTTTTGACAAGTTTCTTTTGAGGTCTATATTGTTATATTTAAAAATGGACAACCTTTCTTGCTTCTTTCATTCATTCGTTTGTAATATTTTCTACCATACTTTTTCTCTGAAGTGATGTCTGTATTTGCTGATAATGTGTGTTATTTGTATCTAGCAGAAAGATGAATGTTGTTTTTCCAATCCACTAATATTGAGAATTATCAATGAGAAACACTTATTTACTTTTGTTATTTTGTTGGTATGGTGTTCGTTCCCCTATACATTTAATCTGCTGATCTTGGATCATGTATTACTTAAGTTTTTATGGATATGGTTAACCTTTTCAAATTGAGGTTTTTGTTTAAGTTATCTCCTGTAATGCTGGATAGGTTGATAAATACTATTTACATTTAGATTTATTTTGAAGGTTTTTTTTTTCATCTATTGTGGTTGATATTCTTCTGGGCAAAATAATTTAAATATATAGAACATGAAAAGGATATTAAAAGTTGTAAGAAAAAAGGGTCATGAAACATACAAAAGCAGATCTATCAAAATTATACCAGCTTTCTCAACCAAGAATCTAAAAGATAAAATGACCAGGACAGTTGACTTGCAGGCCTTGAGAGGCCAAAGAAGTCAGCCCAGATTGCTATACCCAGCAAAATATACATGGAGAACCCATGATATTACATGTACCCCACATCATAAAAGAAACATTACTAAAGCTTAAATTAAACATTGAACTCTACATATTAATAGTGGGTGTCTTTAGCACCACACTCTTACCAGCAGTCAGGTCATTGAAACAGAAACTAAACATAGAAATAATGAAACTAATAGATGTTTTGAGTTAAATGGAGTTAACAGATATCTACAGAATATTTCATCATACACAAAAGAATATACTTCTCAGATCTTCATGGAAACTTCTCAAAAACTGACATCATACTCAGTCACAAAGACAGCCTCAACACATACAAGATTCAAATAATCCTGTGCATCTTATCAGATGTCTGTGTGTTAAAGCTGGACTTAAACAACAACAGAAACAACAGAAAGCCAATATATTCATGGAAAATGAACAATTCCCTACTCAATAATTACTTAGTCAGGGAAAAAATACTGAAAAAAAAAAAAAGACTTTCTAGAATTCAGTGAAAATGAAGTCACAACATACCCAAATTTAGATGACAGAATGAAAACATTGCTAAGAGAGAAGGTCATAGCCTAAAGTGACTTCATAAAGAAATTGGAGAGATGTAATATTAGCAAATAAATAGCACACCAGAAAGCTCTAGAACAAAGTCAAACAAACACATCCCAGAGGAGAAAACAGCATTAAATAATCAAACTGAGTACAGAAATAAATCAAATAGAAGTGAGAACTCTACAAAGACAGAAGAAAACCAAGAGCTTGTACTTTGAGAAAATCATCAAGACAGAAAAATGCTTAATAAAACTAATTGACAGGAAGAGAGGCAAGCCGGGCAGTGGTGGCTCATGCCTTTAATCCAAGCACTTGGGAGGCAGGCAGATTTCTGAGTTTGAGGACAGCCTGGTCTACAAAGTGTGTTCCAGGACATCCAGGGCTACACAGAGAAACCCTGTCAAAACACACACACACACACACACACACACACACACACACACACACACACCACCACCACCACCACCACCACCACCACCAACAACAACAACAACAACAACAAACATAAAAACAAACAAACAAACAAACAAAAAGGCAGAGAGGCAGTCTCCAAATTAACAAAATCAGAAATGAAAAGAGAGACATAACAACAGTAAATGAGCAAATTAAAAAAAAATCATCAGATCCTACTACAATACCCTAGATATAACAAAATTGGAAAATTAAATGGAATGGATAATTTTTTAGCTAGATACCATTTACCAAAGTTAAATCCATATAAGGTAAATGATTTATATAGTTCTATAACCATTAAGGAAGTAGAAGCAGTCATTAAAAATCTCAGAACCCCAAAATGACAAGGGCCATATGGTATTAGTGCAGAATTCTACCAGACCTTCAAAGAAGATACCAATATTCCTCAAACTATTCCACAAAATAGAAACAGAAGGAAGACTAACTTATTTATTTGATGAGGTCATAGTTTCCCTGATGCCTAAACCAGACAAAGACTGAACAAAGTAAAGAATTTCAGACCAATTTCCCTTATGAACATTGATGAAAAGATACTCAATAAAATACTGACAAACCAAAAGTAAGACATCCACCATGGTAAAATAGAATACATCTGAGGGATGCATAACTGATTCAATGTATGAAAATTCATCAATATAATCCACCATATAAAATATGCAAGAAAATATACATGATCATCTCATTAGATGGTGAAAAATCACTTGACAAAATCCCTAACCTATTTATGTTAAAATTCTTGGAAAGATTATGGATACAAGGAAATATACCTAAACAAAATAAAAGCAGCATACAGAAAGCCAATAGCCAACATCAAATTAAATGGAAAGAAAATTAAAGCAATTCCACTAAAATCAGTGACAAGGCAAAGCTGTCTAAGCTCTCCCTGTCTGTTCAATACAGTATTTCAAGTTCCATCTAGGGCAATAAGACAACTAATGGAGTTCAAGGGGATAGAGGTAGGAAAAGAAGAAGGCAAACTACTAATATTCACATATGATATGACAGTATATATAAGTGACCACAAAAATTCTATCAGAGAACTCACAGAACAGACAAATACCTTTAACAAAACACTGGATACTCAATCAACACAAAAATCAGTACTATTCCCTTATAAAACAATAAACCAGCTGAGAAAGAAATCAGGGAAACAGCATCCTTTACATTAAGCACAAGTAAAGTAAAATATCTTGATATAACTCTGACCAAATTACTGAAAGACCTGTATGACAAAAGCTTGAAGACTGAAGGAAGAAAATTAAGGAAGATATCAGAAGATGGAAAAACCTCTCGTGCTCATGGATCAATAGGATAATCAATTTGATTATATGGAACATATAATCAAATAGTCATCTTACCAAAAGCAATCTACAGATCCAATGTGATTCCCTTTAAAATTCAAACAGTATTCTTTACAAAGCTTAACAGAACAATTCTCAACTTCATATCGTAAAACAAAAATCCCATGATACCAACAACTGTGTACAATAAAATAATTTCTGGAAGTATCTACATCTCTAACTTCAAGCTGTACTACAGACCAATAGTAATAAAATCTGCATAGTATTCATATAGAAACAGGAAGATCAACGGAATTGAATCAAAGACACTAAAATAAAGTTTCACACCTATGGACACTTGATTTTCACAAAGAAGCTGAAGCCATACAGAAAGAAAGGGAAAGCATCTTCAGGTAATAATGTCAGTCTTATTGGATATCTGAATGTAGAAGAAGAATACAAATATGTCGCACACGCTACCATTTCGCCAGCAAGAACACACGCAGACAACCAGATCCTTCTGCAGCAATGCTTTATTACACTAGCTTCAGCACGAGGAAGACCCAGAGCCCCAAACAGGTGCTGCTTATATACCCCTTAGAGCGGTGTGTCCACACCTGATTGGCTGCTTGCTCGTGATCCCATTGACATGCCCCGGAATGGACTGTGACTTGGCGCCAATACTCATTCACACATGCGCACAATGCTTGTTTACTGGAAAATTCCTGCAGGCGCAGCGGAAGCTGGCGACATCTTGTAATGGTGATTGTGGCTCTCCACACAAATAGATCCAAATTTATCATCCTGCACAAAATACAAGTCTACATGGATGAATAACCTCACAATAAAACCAGATACACTAAATCTAAAACCTAAAAGAAGTCTTTCTAAACCAAAAAGCCTTGGACATATTGGTACATGAGACAACATCCTGATCAGAAAAACAGTGGCACTATGTTCAGTTTTCCAAAGAACCCCAGACTGACTTCCAGAGTGGTTGTACAAGCTTGCAATCCCAAGAGGTTAGACAAAAAGACAAATAACTGTATTAAGAGATGTGCTAGTACAGGGAATGCCAGGGCCAAGAAGCAAGCGTGGGTGGGTAAGGGAGCAGGGTCAGGGAAGGGTATAGGGCACTTTCAGAATAGCATCTGAAATGTAAATGAAGAAAATATCTACTAAAAATTTTGAAAAAAAAAGATAGAGTACCGATATAAACATAATTCTAAATAAAGGAATCAAGGGTGTGTAGGTGGGGGAATACCCTCATAAAAGACATGGAATGTGGGTTTCTGGGGGTGGGGGAATTGGGAGAGAGCATAACATTTGAAATGTAAATAAAGAAATCATCCAATAATAATAATAAAAGAATGGCTGAGAAGAACTTAAAGAAATGTTTGACCTCCTTGGTATCAGTGAAATGAAAATTTAAAAACGAACATGAGATTTTATTTTATATTGAGCAGAATGACTAACATCAAAAACTCAAATGACAGTACTTGTTTTGGAGAAACAAGGAGAACAGTACTCCATTTCTGATGGGAGTGCCAACTTGGAAAACCACTTTGGAAATCAAATTGAATATTTTTGAGAAAACTGGGAATAGTTCTACCTTGAGGCCCAGCTATATCACCTATCTAAAACCAGACCATGTATAATTTTCCAGGTATAGTATCATTATTAAAGTGTGATTTCAAGGAGTGGAATTCATTGCAATTTATTTTATTATTTGGTTTATTTGTATTTTATTATATATATATTAATATATGTACACATTAATTCCTGAGCCTTTTCCCCTCCCTCCCTGTTTGTATGCATGAGTGTGTGTGTGTGTGTATGTGTGTATGTGTGTGTGTGTTTGTGTGTGTGTGTGTGTGTTTTGGTTTTTAGTGATTGAATTCAAGACATGAAACATGTTAGGTAATAGGTAACCATAGAATTTTGTTCACTGAAAATAATAATTAGCTAATTTTGATTTTGTTACTTATAAAAATAATTTCTTCCATAGTTCATTTCTCCCCTTTGAGACTGCCACTGAACATATTATATACACTTATTGTTGCTTGCCATTAATGACGCCAATTTTTACTAGGATCTTTGAATATTTTCAAATCTTTTGCTCTTTCCACTTCATATTGGTTGTTTTGGTTGGTATTGTTTACTCCTTTCCACTTCTAGCATGTTCTCTGTATTTAGTAAGCCCACGTAATTCATATTTCCAATAATACACAGCATATCCACATCATTAAATATAGATTCTGGATTTCTAGTTTAGACTTTTGGGGTTTTTTGTTTGTTTTGTTTTGTTTTACCTTCATAGAATTCTTGAAATGCATGGGTTTCTTTCTGTTGGCAGGTTTGTGGGTGGTATTTTATTGATTGGTTCATCATTTAGACATAGTCTGCGATGTATTCCTTAAACACTCGATCCTCTTGATTCTACTTTCTATGTGCTGCCTTATATTGGTATTATAATCTAGTCATCACAATACTGGTGTTTTTTTAATAACTGTTTTCTACTTTGAGGATTAGCAATATTCTACTGATCTGTTGGGTACCAACTATGCAAAATATAGGGAGTAGATGCTAGATATAGAGAATTCTAGAGATCGCTGAATTTTCACTTTCAAGTATTAATCAATAAAATTAACTACAAACATATATATGCCTTTGTCTACTAGTTTGAAATTTAGCTTCCTGTCAATTTTTTTCTATTTATTTGGACATTTTTGTGTATAACAGGTGTTAATTTCAATGAATAAAGGAGGTGACTCTTTGAGAAGATAAATAAAATTGACAGACCCTGAGCAAAACTAACTAAAATAAAGAGAAAGAAGACCAAAATTAACAAAATTATTAGTGAATGGGGGAACATTCCAATAGACAACAAATGTTTTTCCAACAAAATATTATATGGAAATTTTAAAAAATCTTCTACTCTATTGAGTACATAAAAGAAATGGACAAATTTTTTGATTCATCAAAATGTCCTTTCTGGATTTTCAGTCATCATCTTTTCCTTCAGAAACCTAAAAAAAAAAAAAAAGCAAAAGCAAAATCTACTTACTTAGTTTTGGAAAAACAACAAATACTACTAGTAAAATTACTTTGTTATTTTAAATTTTACCTTATTATGGGGTTAGAAGAATACATTCTATAAATTCTAAAGGTAGTATTCAAAGTATTATATTAATTAATTAGAGTATAAATGTATTGCAAGGGTCCATGATTTCAAAAAATGATATCCTTAACTCAAATAGTATGCAAAAGCAAAGATCATTTTATTTTGCATATGTCCAGCATACTGGGGTCTACCATCTTCCAAGATGGAGGCACCCAAGCTACAACTTAAAGCACATTAGGGGAATTCTAGGGAGGGGTAGATGACATCTATCTTAATCTCTTACTTCTATATATGAGGGAAGTTCAAGAACCACTGCTGGGGATTGGAGGACTGGAAATTGTTGGTGGAGCAATCTGGGAAATGTTGCTGAGGACATCTTTGAAATGCCACTGACACAGTGTCCCTGCATCAGGCCAGGTGGTGGGGCAGCTTCTGAGGCCTAGACTTGCCTAGACTTCCTAGTTTTTCTAATCAGAGATTTAGGCCTAGACTCCTAAACTGCCAAGGTGAATCCTGTCATGCAGTTATCCTGCCTCAGTGTAAAACAATAAAACTTGGTAAAAGTTAGACTTTATTCACAGTATATAATTTTAGATGATTTTAAAAATTAAAAACTAAGTGACTAATTTCAAACATGAAAAATAAACAATGTATTTTTTCAAATGTCTGCAAAATAAGCAATCGTCATTTTCAAAATTTCAAAACTTCCTCTAACTTATTTGTGTGTGTGTGTGTGTGTGTGTGTGTGTGTGTGTGTGAGTATGTGTATGGACTGTGTGTGTGTACATGTGTGTGTGTATGTGTGTGTGTGTGTGTGTGTGTAGATGTTTCTGCACATACCAGGGTACATGTACCATAGGGGTCTTTGGAGTCAGAGCGTAGTTTACAAGAGTTGGTTCTTTCATTCATCATGAGAACCATGGGAATAGATTGAAGTCATGAGTCTTATTGGCAAAAGGATTTATCTTCTGAGTCAGACAAAAAATTCTTAAAGGTAAATAATTAAAAAGTAAACAACTCTTAAAAGTTAAGATTAGGAAAATAAATCTGCTTAATATATAATAAGGGAATTTCCAAACATGTTTCTCAGTTTCTGAAAAGATTATCTAACTGAGAAATACAAGTTCAGTCAGATGAAGTATAACTGTTTATTGTGACTGATATGTGTCTCCTTTCCAACATTGTCCTTCATTATTCTCAGATGGTAGTAGCTCCTTTGTCAATCTCTTATTGTTTTCCTGGCACTCGCTCATAAACTAAACTTTAATTCTTTGTCAAATTATACAAGCAACCATTTGAATGCTGACCTTTACCAGCTGCAAAGCACTACAAAGTCTACATTACTGATAATTTAGACACTGACACTCAAGCCTTACAAGAAGCTCTGCAATATATATTAGATTGCAGTTACATTTAATCACATTCAAATTTTGGTAATTTAGTAACAAGTTATAGTTTGCAATTTCAATTCTTATAGAGAAAAGATAGACAGAGAAATATGTAGTGAATGCTAAATAAAAGTGTCCAGTAAAACCACTGAGGAATGCTTGATATTTCAGGATACCTGAAAAATAAAAGCCAATTTTTACCACTCAGTCTGGTCTGGTAATAAAATTCTTAGCTGTTGTCTAGCAAATTGGATCTGAATAAAAGAGGCTCTCTAAAAACGAACTATTTGTTCTAAACTACTGCAGTGATCTTCAGTCCTCCAGAACTTCCATATTGTTCAGTTTTCCAGTACTTTTCAAGCATCTCAATTATGCTAATATGTGAATGCCATTGTCAAAACAAGATTTTTTCCATGCAAATCAAAGGAAGTAAAAATAGAAGGAAGGTTTTATTCTAGGTTGTTGAAATAGGGTAGAGAAGACTTCAGTCTGAGAGTAGAAATGCTTAGTGCTGAGGAGTCTTCGAGGAGCATTTTTGCTAATTGTCCTAGTGAAAATTAAAATAAAGTTGCTTTGTTTTTTTCTGACAAGAGGAGGTTTTGCATTTTGGTAAAAGTGTTAACCTTTATTATATTATGCTCTTACATTTCACATAAACTGTGAGGTAAATGTATGCCCTTATGATGTGTATAATTCAGACGTGGATATTAAAGAAAGACAGTCTTGGATTAGAAAATTGGCAAGTGAAATTTTAATTCATTTTTATTTCTTACCTTATTTACTTAAATATTTCATGTTTCTAATTCTCCTCCTCCTTTTCTTCTGTTTGTTCGTATGTATATATGTATGTTATTTGTACATGTGTATTATTTGGCTATCCAATGAACTCCAGAGATCCCTCACCTTCTGTCTCTCTCCCCCTGAAGAACGGGTAGAACTGGAGACCTGTACCACAAATCTGCCAGATTTTAGGACCTCAATGCATAACCTTATGCTTACACAACAAACATTTTACCAACTAGGTCATCTCTTGATTTCAGGGGTTCTGGGTTTTTGTTTGTTTGTTTTTATATACACCTATTAGCTCTGATTTTGCTATAACGATAGAAATTACACTTAGGCAAACATCTTGAGCATTGATTAGGAAAAGCAAGAGAATGCTGATGACAATATACTATTTTCTTATAATGCCTCCAGGCCAGAGCAAGAACAAACTTGCTTTGAGTAGCTTTGTATAGTTGCATATACACATAAAGATTTAATAGGAATTATTTCTCCTAATTGATCAAGGAAATGCATCTTTCCTTTAGTGGTAATGAAAATAGAAT